>NC_045956.1:157457761-158057761 GCF_010909765.2 Amblyraja radiata
CCCACCCTCCCTCTTATCCTCCTCGCCACCCCCTCTCCCTCTTGCCCCTCTCTCTGTGTCTCTGCCCCTTCTCTCTCTGCCCTCACTCTCTACCCATCCCCCTTCCCCCCTCTCTAGATGTGACTGCAAGTTGGGGGCTATGCGTCAGTAGATAGGGTGGTTATGGGGTAAAGGAGCAAATTAATAATATTAATATAATATCAAGGGGGGTAATTCGCGTGAGTGCGGGGGGGATAATTAGTGTGTGTGACGCTGCATGCCGCCTCCCCCCCCCACAACCGCACGTTGGGGGAACAGACCCAACGGGTCTGCACTTGGTCTAGTACATAAATAAAATCAAGCCAACTCAAAAATAATAGGTAGGTCAAAGCGAAAGATAAAGAGCTTTGTTTTGCAGAATACAGTTTCTCAGCATGGTATCGCATCAATTTCATAGACAAAATTCCAAACTTTGAGTCGAATCGACTGTACCCTAACTTAGTTTTGTTTGGAGATACTGCGAAGAAACAGGTCCTTCGGCACACCGAGTCGGCACCGACCAGCGATCCCCATAATCTAACACTATCCTACACACCAGGGACAATTTACAATCATACTCAGCTAATTAACCTACAAACCTACAGACAGGGTCTTGGTGGGACCACACCTGGAGTATTGCGTACAGTTTTGGTCTCCTAATCTGAGGAAAGACATTCTTGCCATAGAGGGAGTACAGACTGATTCCTGGGATGTCAGGACTTTCATATGAAGAAAGACTGGATAGACTCGGCTTGTACTCGCTAGAATTTAGAAGATTGAGGGGGGATCTTATAGAAACTTACAAAATTCTTAAGGGGTTGAACAGGCTAGATGCAGGAAGATTGTTCCCGATGTTGGGGAAGTCCAGAACAAGGGGTCACAGTTTAAGGATAAGGGGGAAATCTTTTAGGACCGGGATGAGAAAAACATTTTTCACACAGAGATTGGTGAATTTGTGGAATTCTCTGTCACAGAAGGTAGTTGAGGCCAGTTCACTGGCTATATTTAAGAGCGAGTTAGATGTGGCCCTTGTGGCTAAAGGGATCAGGGGGTATGGAGAGAAGGCAGGTACAGGATACTGAGTTGGATGATCAGCCATGATCATATTGAATGGCGGCGCAGGTTCGAAGGGCCGAATGGCCTACTCCTGCATCTATTTTCTATGTTTCAATGTTTCTAACACATACGTCTTTGGAGTGTGGGAAGAAACCGGATATCCCGGAGGAAACCCATGCAGATCACGGGGAGAACCTGCAAACTCCATACAGACAGAATCCGTAGTCAATATCAAACCCGGGTCTCTGGTGCTGTAAAGCAGCAACTTTACCACTGATCCACCGTGCTGCCCAATAGCATATGCAAGGACCATGCAGAGGCCTGATGAAAGAGGGGGGAAAACAATTCCTGAGTCTGGTGGTGTGCGTTTTCAATCTTCTGAACATTCTGACCGATGGGAGGAAAAAGAAGAAGGCGTGACTGGGTGAGAGTAGAATGAATCTATGTATACTCAGGCAAATTGTGTCCTGAAGTCAGAGCAGTCTGTGAGAAGTTGAGATGCTGTCACAGAATGATGATTTGTGGAATTCCTGCTCTTTGCTGCATGTTTGGATTAAGGTCTGATCAACATTAAAAAAAAACATTTGGACAGATACATGGATAGGAAAGGTTCAGTGAAATTTGTGTGAGAGGGATATGGGCCAAACACGGGCAGATGGGACCAGTTTAGCTGGGACATCCTGCGTGGCATGGGTAAGTTGGGCTGAAGGGCCTGTTTCCATGCTGTTTGGCTCGTTGACTCCGTGACTAAGTCTGGAACTGAGCAATCCTGGGCATGGGGTGGTTCTGTTATTGGTGAGTAATTGCTGGTTGATGGTGCTGATGATAACAGCTTCCACCACTTTTGCTATTGATGGAGGACAAGTGACGCAAAAGAATTGGGTCTGTCCTGTGTTCGGTTTTAGCACACAGAACATCAGTAGCACAGCTGAGATATTGAATGATCCCATTGTCCTTTATGGAATGAATCAAAATGTCTGGAGATGTGATGGAGGGGGGATCTCAGGAAAACAGGAAAAGGCAAATGGATCGTACATTCAGCACTTCAGGTTGAACACGACTGAAAATGTTTCATTTATTTACTCTCACATGCTGGGCCCTCCCAATGTTGAGGATAGAAATGCCCCTGAAGCCTTTTACTGCTATAGCTTTTCAACCCCGTTTTTTAATATCCTGCAGACTTTGCAGACCCCCCATCCCTTTCCCACGCTGGGTTGCCTTGGGCCACTTCTGTACTCTGTCTATCCAGCCAGCTACTGGAGACAAGTGGAAATAAAAGTTGCTGGTGATGTCCTGCCTTTACATTCAGCAGGTCTTCCATAACCTTGGAATTTCCATAAGAGATTTAGAGACTTAGATAAATAGTCATAGAGTACTACAGCATGGAAACAGGCCCTTCGGCCCAACTGGCCCACACTGGCCAACATGTCTCATCTATGGTAGTCCCACCTACCTGTGTTTGATCCATATCCAGAATATGCATTGGCTCATTTATTTGCAAGATGCGTTAAATTTTTACCCAGAAATGAGGAACAGGGTACTGATTCTGGATGATCAACCTTAATCATGTTGAAAGGCAGGGCTGGCATGATGGGCCAAATAGTTTACTCCTGCACCCACTGTTTCTATGTTTCTATCCCTCCAAACCCGTCCTATCCATGAACCAGTCTAAATGTTTCTTAAACGTTGCGATAATCCCAGCCTCAACTACGTACTCTGGCAGCTCGTTCCATACACCCACCACCATTTGTGTGAAACTTCTGGACTCTCCCTGGCAAACACACGGATTCACCCTTTTCCAAAATATCAAGTCCAATAAATCTCCATGGCATTCCAAACAAAACATTGTACTAAGAGCCACTCATGACGTGGAGGTACCAGTGCGGTTTTTGCGTCACCCGATTCAGACCCAGTATACATCTCTGCAGATAAAATCTATGTGGCATGAATAACGATCACCAAGGCCAGGACTCGGAATTCTTTTAGGCTTCAAACAGCAAGTATCAAAAAAAAGTCATTGCACAGATAAATTGCTTAAGGCAGCCAAGCATCCACAGCGATATTCTTTATCCATCTCAGCTGTGTTTTGCTATCACAGAATGGACCGCTTACTGGCAGGAAGAGAAGCAATGTCGATAGCTGAGGACCAGTTCCCATTGATGGTATACGGCTAGTGCTGAAATTGTTGCTCAGTGCAAGGATGTGTCAGGCATAAACAGCCGTGAAATATGATTTGGATTGCCACAGGGTAAGTTACAGCTAGCCTCTTGAGACTTGAAATTCATCCTATGAGAATCGCAGATGTATATTTAAGTTCTATTACTGTACAAATGTAAGAATGCTCACAAGGCACCGTTGAAATACCGCTTTAATGAAAATGTTTCCATTAAGGCAATGTCCAGTAAAATACCTCTGCCACATTAGCCCATTGTGGCTTCATCTCTGGGGCCCGCATTCAACTTTAGCTTTAACTGCTGGGCTGAAACTTTGCTCTGTCGACCAAAATGTCAGAGTCTTAAGTGAAATGGCTTCTGGCAGTTATATGTGGCACTATATTAAAAATGTCTTCTGAAAAGGTCAGAAGGATGACTCCTCGGAGAAATTGAAAAGATCCATTAGTACAGGATGGATATGGTGTTCTGGGGTTAGTGCAAAGGACTATTATTATTAATGATTTTGAAGGATCTTTACTCCGCCACTGATTGCTTTATGACCAGTGAGTGCGTAATACTGACACTGCTCACATTGGCCAATTGCACAGCTTATCATTTCCTGATGAAGAAAAATATGCATTTGCTCATTCCTGTTCAAGATGCATTCAATTGGTACAGTGTAAAATAAAATAAAACATGCATTCCATAATGCAAATTACCACTAACGGATGCAAGCATCTGCTTTCAATGGGAATATTTAGCGTTTAGTACCACAGATAAAATTTGAAGAAGGGTCTCGACCTGAAATGTCATGCACCCATGTTCTCCAGAGATGCTGCCTGACCTGTTGTGTTACTCCAGCACTTTGTGTTGTTTAATGCAGTAACCACCATCTGCAGTTCTTTGTTCCTACAGATGGAATTTTAGGGCAGCACAATGGTGCAGCAGGTAGAGCTGCTGCCTCACGGCGCCGCAGACCCGGGTTCGATCCTGACCTCGGATTCTGGATGTGTGGACTTTGCGCTCTGTGACTGTGGGGGTTTCCTTCGTGAGCTCTGCTTTCCCACCACATCGCAGAGATGTAGATTAATTTGCCCCTGTAAATTGGCCCGAGAGTGTAGTGAGTGGATGAGAAAGTGGGATAACATAGTACTTGTGTGAATGGGTGATCGATCGATGGTCGGCATGGATCCGGTGGGTCAATTTAGGTATGTTGCAAAACTTACCTTCAGCGGCGCTGCAGTTCTGCCTGCTGCCCGTGTGTGCGACTTTGGCGCCTTTGAGAGGGGGGCGGGTTTAAAATGCGATTTTCTCTAGGCTGTTGAAATCGATGTTGTTCAGCCTACATAGTTGCTGACGAAAAATCGCTGCGAAATTCGTTTGCTGCAAGTATTTTTAAACTAAATTGGGTTATTTCATTGTTATAGTAGATTAAAAATCATCCTTAAAGCTGCGAACCCCGACAACGGGACGGTTCTCATGTAGGGGACAAGGCAAGGTAGGTTGTTTATTTTTACATTAAAAAGGGCTTCTTAAGATCCCTTTATACAAAATTTTATGTTGCGAGTAGCTGACTTGGGGGCCCATTCAATCCCGCAATATCTTGCATGCCGACATGGGGTACAAATTCACCGTAATGGCAACGTTCTAAACCAACACGTTCCACAGAATCCCACTGGCAAGCTGATTTAAATGGCCATTAATTTACAGCAATTGAACATTAAATCCCTTCCATTTGGCCTATAAATTAATGTCAACGAGATTTAAAAATCATGTTTTATTGTGAATTCTTGTGTGAATGTTCTTTGGACACTTAGGCTATTTAAAAATGTTAATCTTTCCTTAAGAAACGGATAGATGTTTAGATCTAGTAATTGAATTTTGGAATTAGCTACAATTGGGTAACTAACTAATTATATGCTTTAATTTCAGGTCATCAGATTGTTTCATATTTGTTTCAGAATGCTTCAATCTATAATAACTGAAAATTTCTTTCGGTTCTCTTAATTTTTAATAAAGTTATGGGCTTTAGACTGTCCTCGATCACAGCTTTTGTGTTAAGTCAATGGAAAATCAATAGGGAACAAGATGCTAATTTCCGAGTGAACTTTTTTAATACTGAAGATATGAAAGTGAATTAGGTGTCAAATTAAACTTCTTTGTATGCTTTATCTGATGGGATAAATTGCAGACTTGATTTTTTTAATCTCAAAATGTTGTAACATTGCTAGTCAATTGGCCTGTTTCCCTGCTATGCCATCCAATCAAACTTTCAATCAGTCAGAACACGTCCGAGTCCAGAGATCCTCTTACCAGACAAAACCTGAAGTTCAGCGTCGTTCCCAGTCCTTGAGCTGCCGGGGTTTTCTGCTAGGCACCTGTAGGACCCACTGTCCCCTGTCTGAAGCTTGCTAATCACCAAGGAACCGGACGGGAGAACGGCCATGCGGAGATCATCAGCAGTTAGCTGCAGATCAATGCGATTTTTCTGCCAATGAATGGAAGGCATGGGCTCGCCGGTAACTTCGCATTTCAGCTCGGCAAGGTCTCCTGCATAAGCCGCGACTGACTCCGTCTGCGAGATAAATCTCAGCGGACCTAGAAATAAACAAGACAACATTTGTTAGATGCGGCGGGAAGCTGAAGAATAAAATTCAAAGCTTTGACATCACAGTGGTGACACGATCTGGGGATTATTGATTATAGGGAACACTTCTTTCACTCATTGCTATTTCAAAATTGCCGTAACAAAGCAAACTGTACATCAAAGGGAGTGATGGGATTCATTACATTTTAAGCATTAACAGAGATAATTTTTCAGTGAACTGTCGGCATTACGGGTTAAACAAATCGTAGAAGAGTACAGCACAGCAACTGGCCCTTCGGGTTTTTGCCGAACATCATGCCAAGTTAAACTGATTTCATCAGCCTGTACACGATCCATATGCTATTCCCTGCACTTCCCTATGCCTATCTGAAAGTTTCTTAACGCCACGATGGTATCTGCCTCCACCACCACCCCTGGCAATCTGTTCCAGGCCCCTACTACTCTCTGTGTAAAAAACTTGCCCCTCACATCTCCATTAAACTTTCCCACTCTCAGCTTATAGACACATAGAAAACATAGAAAAATAGGTGCAGGTGATCATCCACAATCAGTACCCCGTTCCTGCTTGTTCCCCATATCTCTTGATTCCTTTAGCCCTAAGAGCTAAATCTAACTCTCTTGAAAACATCGTGAATTGGCCTCCACTGCCTTCTGTGGTAGAAAATTCCACAGATTCACAACTCTCTGGATGAATTTTTTTTCCTCATCTCAATCCATGATGGCGTACCCCTTATTCTTAAACTGTGACCCCTGGTTCTGGACTCCCTCAACATTGGGAACATTTTTCCTGCATCTAGCCTGTCCAATCCTTTGAGAATTTTATATGTTTCTACAAGAATTCTTCTCATCCTTCTAAATTTCAGTGAATACAAGCCCAGTGGACCCATTCTTTCATCATATGTCAGGCTCGCCATCCCGGGAATTAGCCTGGTGAACCTACGCTGCACTCCCTCAATAGCAATAATGACCTTCCTCAAATTAATTCAAGTGTTCAAGTGATCAAGTTCAAGTGTTCAAGTGAGTTTATTGGGTTGATATTAACGGGGCTGTGGGTCCCCATCCTACTCCTTCCAAAGTCCACAATCAGTTCCTTGGTTTTGCTGGTGTTGAGAGCCAGGTTGTTGCGCTGGCACCATATGGACAGTTGCTCGATCTCTCTTCTATACTCTGACTCATCCCCATCAGTGATACGTCCCACAACAGTGGTGTCATCAGCGAACTTGATGATGGAGTTCGCACTGTGACCGGCTACACAGTCATGAGTATAGAGGGAGTACAGCAGGGGGCTGAGCACGCAACCTTGAGGTGCTCCCGTGCTGATTGTTATCGAGGCTGACACATTTCCACCAATACGAACAGACTGTGTGTGGTCTGTGAATGAGGAAGTTGAGGATCCAATTGCAGAGGGATGCGCAAAGACCCAGTTCTGCGAGTTTGGTAACCAGCTTTTTTTTTTTTTTTTTTTTTTTTTTTAAATCAAAAATATTTATTCACATATTAAAATAGTATTGACAATACATTAAAACAAAACACCACCATAATACAAGACGAGCTAAACAATTATATTGCAATCCTTGTCAAGGATACATTCAACCCCCCTCGGTGCCCAGCGGTCCCGGAACTCCCTCAGGGTGCCCGTAGACAGGGCGTATTCCCTTTCCATCTGCACCCGGGCACGGACGTATCCCCGGAAAAGGGGCAGGCAGCTGGCTCGGGTAGAGCCCTCCACCGTCTGGCGCCGTGACTCGCGGATGGCCAGCTTGGCCAGGCCCAGGAGCAACCCAACCAGGACATCTTCAGCCCTACCCTCTCCCCTACGCACAGGGTGTCCAAAGATGAGGATGGTGGGTGAGAAATGCAGCCAGAAGGCAAGGAGCAGCCCCTTTAGGTATTGAAACAGTGGCTGCAGCCTCACGCACTCCATGTACACGTGGTACACAGACTCTTCCAGCCCGCAAAAGTGGCAGGCGGCTGGCGAGTCTGTGAACCGCGAGAGAAACAGGTTGCAGAGTACACCTCGATGCAGTACCCTCCACCCCAGGTCCCCAATGTAGAGGGGGAGAATCCCTGCGTATAGGGACCCCCACCGGGGGCCCCCCTCGCGACCGGAAGGCAACACCGACCGCCACTTGGTGTCCGGACGGTGGACCAGGGCGAGGAAGTGCAGGGTGTGGAGGAGGAGCCTGTACAGGACACGCCTCCCTGCGTCTCGGAGGGAGACGAAGGGTGTCGTGGAAAGGCGGCTCAAATTGTGTGGGACCGGCTCCCGGGATGGATTACGGCGCCTTGGTCACTTTGGTAACCAGCTTTTTTTTTTTTTTTTTTTTTTTTTTAAATCAAAAATATTTATTCACATATTAAAATAGTATTGACAATACAATAAAACAAAACACCACCATAATACAAGACGAGCTAAACAATTATATTGCAATCCTTGTCAAGGATACATTCAACCCCCCTCGGTGCCCAGCGGTCCCGGAACTCCCTCAGGGTGCCCATAGACAGGGCGTATTCCCTTTCCATCCGCACCCGGGCACGGACGTATCCCCGGAAAAGGGGCAGGCAGCCGGCTCGGGTAGAGCCCTCCACCGTCTGGCGCCGTGACTCGCTGATGGCCAGCTTGGCCAGGCCCAGGAGCAACCCAACCAGCACATCTTCAGCCCTACCCTCTCCCCTACGCACAGGGTGTCCAAAGATGAGGATGGTGGGTGAAAAATGCAGCCAGAAGGCAAGGAGCAGCCCCTTTAGGTATTGAAACAGTGGCTGCAGCCTCACGCACTCCATGTACACGTGGTACACAGACTCTTCCAGCCCGCAACAGTGGCAGGCGGCTGGCGAGTCTGTGAACCGCGAGAGAAACAGGTTGCAGGGAACACCTCGGTGCAATACCCTCCACCCCAGGTCCCCAATGTAGTGGGGGAGAATCCCTGCGTAGAGGGACCCCCACCGGGGGCCCCCCTCGCGACCGGAAGGGAACACCGACCGCCACTTGGTGTCCGGACGGTGGACCAGGGCGAGGAAGTGCAGGGTGTGGAGGAGGAGCCTGTACAGGACACGCCTCCCTGCGTCTCGGAGGGAGACGAAGGGTGTCGAGGAAAGGCGGCTCAAATTGTGTGGGACCGGCTCCCGGGATGGATTACGGCGCCTTGGTCACTTTGGTAACCAGCTTGGAGGGGATGATTGTATTGAACGCCGAGCTGTAATCGATGAATAACAGCCTGACATAGTAGCTTGAGGAACATGAGGACAGCTTTGAATGAGGAGATCAGCAATTATTTGTGTGGGGGGTGAAACATGACTCCCTCCTTTTCCCCTGTAGGAGGGAATTTCTTTTTGAGTGTTTCATTGGTGCACACTGTTAAGGCCTTCAATGAACCAATTTGGTCAATAGACTGACCACTAATCTACGAGCTGGTTTATTTTGTGTTTGTGCCCATCTGAGTCAAGCCACATACAGGGTACAGGTATAGCACAAAATGGCACAGGGATCTCACATTTGTGAGTTTCCTGGATAATGTTTGCTTCAACAAACTAATATCCATGTTGACAACAGTGGAAATACATGGTCAGTTCCAGAGAAGAGATTTTCAGTACAACACCACATTCCGAGCTGGAAAATTTAGTTTACCACAGATATGTATTACAATTTGTGAAAAAAAATGAGTGAAACAGAAATGTGGAGCCAAGGAAATTGTACAAATCCTGAAATTAATAATGATTCCACAGTTAAGTAATAAGGCCATAAAATCAAACCTTATGCTCAATCTGAAACTTGTTTGGATGGCATGTGGATAATTGCGTGAAGTTCTGGTCCCCACCTTAGACAGGTAGAGGAAGCTTTGGTGTAAAATAAACAATGGCATAAACAGGTTGGGCACACCATCTGTTTCTACATTACATATTCTATGTGATTGCACATAAGTCTGCACAATCCCCTTGGTGCATTTCCAAGAAACCCAAATCCAACGTTGACAAGAACCTAAGTTACACAAAAATGCTGGAGAAACTCAACGGGTGTAGCATCTATGGAATGAAGGAAATAGGCAATGTTTCGGGCCAAAACCCTTCTTCAGACTGATAGGGGGTGGGGGGGAGTGGGGGGGGGGGGGGAGGGGGCGGAGGGAAGAAAGGAAAAAGGAGGAGGCGGAGCCCGAGGGCTGAGGGAGAGCTGGGAAGGGGAGGAGACAGCAAGCGTTAACAGAATTGTGAGAATTCAATGTTCATGCCACCAGGATGCAGACTCCCCAAGCGGAATATGAGGTGCTGTTCCTCCAATTTTCAGAGGAATTGGTGATGGGGAGATATACAGAGTTACCGGTGAGGCAGCGAGGCTGGGCGTCATTGGTTGGCAAGAGAAGGTTGGCGGCAGCATCGACGTGGAGGTCGGCGAAGGCGGCGTCCTGGTGAGTCCTGGAGCTGCTCCTCGTGACCAAGATGGCGTCGCGGGACTCAGGCAGGCGGCGCACGCAGGAGTTGGGGTCCGGAGCCTGTGGGCGGTCGAGTCGCAGAGTGTCGGCGGTGGGAGCGGCCTGGAGGTGGGCTAGTTTCAGGTCCTTGGTGGAGTTAAGGTGGGCCAGGAATCGTTGATTGAAGAGGTGGATCTTGCGGAGGATGAAGTATAGTTGGGGTCCGTTGCAGGTCTGGGTGAGTGAGGCCCAAAGTTACGGGAGAGTCAATGCGAGGTCCTGCTGGTGCCGGCGCATCGCGGCCAGGGTAGATCTCAGTGCCCGGTTGGAGAATTGTTGAGTATGCCGGTAGATAGCCAGTCGGTACCGATAGTCTGGCTTGGGACCGAACTGGGAGGTAGGGAACTGGAGCGGGAAACCACGAGGTATGAGATGGAGGAGCAGGCATGTCACGAGGAAGCAAATGTGGCTGTGATATCGAGTCTGGGTTAGGATGTAGACAAGAACCTGTTTAGTTCCTTCTTGAAATCCATCATATTCCCACCACTTGGGCTAATTATCTGCCTTGAATTTTACCACATCTGTACTGAAACTATTATTTTCATTTATTGACAATTAGTAAATATTAATTGAAGAAGAGTCTGAAGAAGGGTCTCGACCCAAAATGTTACCTATCCATGTTCTCCAGAGATTCTGCCTGATCTGCTGAGTTACTCCACCACGTTGTGTCCTTTTGAATATTGACCAATACTTCAGCCACAAAATCCTGCTACTCGTTCTTGCTCTTTCCACAGCCACCTCATGCTTCCCAGCAAGGTTTGTGGCGTAAGGAAGAGGCAGAACCGAAAGCCCATGGAGGTTTGAATCTCCTAGGCGATGTGCTGTGAAGGTGCCAGAATGTTTCCTTTCCCTCTTGGCTCCCTTGTGCTTGGCTGCTACCAAAGAGTACATATCAAGTCTCGGAACAATGCTAAATGATCATTAATATCGCAAGACGGCATCTAATTTTATCACCACGGCTGAAGGAAACCACCTCTGACAACAATTATGTATTTGAGGAGGGTCTGAAGAAGGGTTTCGGCCCGAAACGTCGCCTATTTCCTTCGCTCCATAGATGCTGCTGCACCCGCTGAGTTTCCCCAGCAATTTTGTGTACCTATGATGTATTTGAGTTCAGTTACTACAGATATGATTACCTCAGCAGAGATGGCAATTGCTGAACAGTATCCACTGTGCCATCACACTGATCCAGCCATGCTCACCATACTGATGATGATGTAGAGCCACATGAATTATTCTGAAGTAGGGTAAAAGTGAACCATTTACAAACAACAATGTCGGCAGGTGTCTCCAAACTAACAGTGGGATTAGCAGGTTGTGTGATCATGTCTGCGGTGAGATTAATTAGGCATCACTTTCTGCCCATACAGGTTTATCTAGTGTTTAAGAAGGAACTGCAGATGCTGGAATATCGAAGGAACACAAAAATGCTGGAGAAACTCAGCGGGTGCAGCAGCATCTATGGAGCGAAGGAAATATTCGGCCCGAAACGTTGCCTATTTCCTTCGCTCCATAGATGCCGCTGCACCCAGCTGAGTTTCTCCAGCATTTTTGTGTACCTTCAGATTTATCTAGTGATGTGGTGAATCCGAATTGTTGGCTTTGAGAAGGATTTTCAAACAGAAGATAGGTAGTGGTATTCGGACTTAACCCAGGTTGAAAATGATGATTGAGAAAGTAAAGGCAGTATCTTTGAGAATAAAAGGACACAATGTGATGGTGTAAACCAGTGGGCAGGGCGGCATCCCTGGAGACCATGGATATTTTTCAGTGCGGTTCCCTTCTTTAGACCGCTTGTGGCGAGGGGGCAAAAGCTGGAAAAGAGATGGGATCAGGACAAAGCCTGGCAATTGGTAGGTAGATATAGGTGAGGGGGGGGGGGGGGTTGATTAGCAGATGGTTGGACAAAGGTGAGAAATAAAAGACAAAAAGTATGAGATAAGGAGGTAAAGGATTGAGGAGGCATGAACTGTGCCAACCTGAAACGTCATCTATCCATGTTCTCTAAAGATGCTGCCTGACCCACTGAGTTGCTCCAACACTTTTTGTCTTTTATGTAAACCAGCATCTGCATTTTTTCGTGCCTCTCTTCTCTTCAGTGTCTTAGAGACTGATAAAGAATGGGTTTGTAAACTTATGAATGAAAGTCTTTTCTATCCTCCTGTGGTAAAGCTCACAATGAAATAAATATAACCACAATCATAAGCTTTCTTAGCTGATGTCAACATACATATAAAACAATCAAAGAGACTGATACTCTTTGGAGACCTTGGTTATGAACGCTGTCATTTCTTATTCATGTATTGAATCAAACTGTCGCTGAATTTTGAGACACAAGGAACTACAGATGCTAGAATCTTGAGCAGAACATAAACTGCTGGAATAACTGGGCCAGGCAGCATCTATGGAGGGAATGGATAGGTGACGATTCAGGTCATAGCCTTTCTTCAGAATGATTGTGGTAAAGGGGAGAAAGCTAGAAAGGAGATGGTGGGGACAGGACAAAGCCTGGGATGTGCAGGTGGATACAGGTGAAAGGGGTTTGATTAGCAAATGGGTCGATTGAGTGACAAAGGTTAAACAACAAGGTGTGAGATAAGGAGAGAAGAGGAGAGAAATGTAAAGCCAGAGGGAGTGATATGGATGGAACTCTCCCCCCCCCCCCCGTCCTCTTCTACACATGTCCCTCTTTCTGCCTTTAAACCTCAGTCTGAAGAAGAGTCCCGACTCGAAACATCGCCGATTCATTCCTTCCACAGATACTGCATGACCCGTACAATTACTCCAGCACTTTGTGTGCCGCTGAATCTTCTTGACCTCAGGCTTATTGTGACAATTTTCTTTTTGGTATTGAGCTAAAATATATACAAACACTCTGCCCACTGCTGCATGTGTGTACGCCCACTCTCAACAATCAGTCCATTTTACAGTTACATTCATGCAATTTTATATGCATATTCACTTGTAAATATTTTAATGGTCTTCCCTGATGTAGGAACAACCAGTAAAATATGCTGTCAGAATAGAATTATATGAATAGACTTCACTTCCCAACGTTCACCTTTATGCATTGACTTTAAGTAAGAGTGATGGAGCACTCCACACTAATTGGCTCACGTCTCCTCCACAAATTGACTGCTGGTTCACAAATGTACAAGCATGCAAGGCAACTTTTATTTTCCACTTGTGTGAAATATGATATGAGTGACTATGAAATCCATCGAATGCACTAAACACTGTTTATACTGAATATATCTACCTTGATGCCAAGTTGTCTGGTGTTGGAAATCATTGTTAACAGTAGCCATCTGGTGCTAAAAATGGACTACATTTCTCCAGCTAAACGCCTGTTTACATATCACCGAAGACGTCTTCGGCAATACGACTGGCTCAGTTTTTAAACCTTGTGCTTGAAATTGGTTAAAAGTCATCTTTGATGGCTCAAGTTCGACAGTTTACCCTACCTCAAAAGAAATATCTTTCAGATGCACTTAAAAAAAAATGAAAGTAGAGAATAGGAATCACAAAATATTCATGGCAATAAGCAACCACAGAAATGTCACAATTAAGCAGTTACAGAAAAAGGGAGTCTGGAGAGAAAGATAATTCATATTTTTTTCAGATAGTTTATTTATAATTTAACCTTTTACATTAGTTTAGTTTAAAAGATACAGCACAGAAACAGGCCCTTCGGCCCACCGAGTCCGCGCCGCCCAGCGATCCCCGCACATTAACATTGTCCCTCATGCCCTAGGGCCAATTCACAAATTTACCAAGCCAATTAGCCTACAAACCTATACGTCTTTGGAGTGCGGGAGGAAACCAGAGCTCCCGGAGAAAACCCATGCAGCTCACGGGGAGAATGTACCAACCCCTTATAGATCGCAGTCGTAGTCAGGATCGAATCCGAGTCTCTGGCGTTGAAAGCGAGCAACTCTACCGCTGCGCTACTGTGCTGCCCTTCTTAAAACTTACTTCAGCAAATTATGTCATTTAAATATAACTTGACGAAAATGTATTCATTATTCAGTTCAGATTGGCCTGGAAATATGGGTGCAAGCTTTCTCTTTGAATTACAGGATGTTTGTTACCATGAAATGGTCTGGAGAATTGGATCCGCAATCATTGTATCCCATTCCGGATCGCTTGTGACCATCGAGCAGCTTGTAGATGACGGCTTTCCAATGATATCATTGCTTTCGCCCTTCTTACTGTGAGGCTAGGACATACAATCTCAGCTGACCTTTGAACATAAAATCATAAAAGACAGAGAAAGGATAGACAATCAGAACCTTTTCCCCCCAGGGAGAAAATGTTAAAGACCAGAGGGCATACCTTTAAGATGAGAGGGGCAAAGTTTAAAGAAGGTGTGCGGGACAAGTATTTTTACACGGAGCGTAGTGGGTGCCTGGAATTTGCTGCCAGGGGTGGTGGTGGAGGTAGTTACAGTAATGGCAATTAAGAGGCTTTTAGGTAAACACGTGGATATGCAGGGATTGGAGAGATTAGGATTCATGTGCAGGCAGATGAGATTAGTTTATCAGGGCATTATTTATGTCACAAACATAGTGGACCAAAGGTACTAACAACAAGCTGGAGTAACTCAGCGGGACAGGCAGCATCGCTGGAGAGAAGGAATGGGCGACGTTTCAGGTCGAGACCCTTCTTCAGACTGGTTTGGGATATAAGGGAAACGAGAGATATAGACGATGATGTGGAGAGATAAAGAACAATGAATAAAAGATATGCAAAAAAGCAATGATGATAAAGGAAACAGGCTATTGTTAGCTGTTTACAGGGTGGAAATAAGAAGTTGGTGCAACTTGGGTGGGGGAGGGATAGAGAGGGAATGCCGGGGCTACCTGAAGTGAGAGAAATTAATATTCATACCACTGGGCTGTAAGCTGCCCAAGCGAAATATGAGATGCTGTTCCTTCAATTTGCATTTAGCCTCACTCTGACAATGGAGGAGATCTAGGACAGGAAGGTCTGTGTAGGAAAGGTACTGTACCTGTGCTGTACTTTGCTGTGTTCTGTATCTAATGGCACTACTCAGGGATATGGAGAGTGCCCACAGAGGAATTGTATCTCATTACGATACAATGTCAGATTGCGCTGACAGCCAGTCATAGAAACATAGAAACATAGAAAATAGGTGCAGGAGTAGGCCATTCGGCCCTTCGAACCTGCACCGCCATTCAATATGATCATGGCTGATCATCCAACTCAGTATCCTGTACCTGCCTTCTCTCCATACCCCCTGATCCCTTTAGCCACAAGGGCCACATCTAACCCCCTCTTACATATAGCCAATGAACGGGCCTCAACTACCTTCTGTGGCAGAGAGTTCCAGAGATTCACCACTCTCTGTGTGAAAAAATGTTTTTTCAGTAGTTTTCCGTGAAGTGCCGGAATACAGAATGTGATAGAGGTGAGATGGCAGTGACCTCCCAATCTACTGTTGACCTTGAGCTCGAGCAATGGATGTGCTCGCTTCACCTGGATGTGCTCGCTGATCTTCAATAGAATGGTCTTATTTAATTAATGTACAGTAAATAGAGTTTAAATGAATTGATCATTTTGGAAATTTTTTAAATATGTTTCACCACTATTTGTTACCACGTCTGACCAAATGAGATGTTTAATCTACTGCAGTGTCGGAAGGTCTGAACCATATGCGATTTTGCTGCCTGCCATACTTCTGGAATAGCTGCAACAGCGAGGCTGCCAAGCATTGGTCAGGTAACGTAGCACATTTCTAAAGGGAACACAACTAGGCCACAAAAATGGACACAAGAGGCTGGAGTAACTCAGTGGGTCAGGCAGCATCTCTGGGGAACACGAATGGGTGATGTTTCAGTCAACACCATTCTTGGCTGCTTTGGCATAGAAGCACCATGTGGAAGCAGTCTGCAGAAGTAAGAATTTCATTGTTCTATCTGGGACATATGACAATAAAACACTCTTGACTCTTTTCTCCAGAAAAGTTCCCTGACTACTGAGATACTCCAGCACTTTGTGTCTTTTTAAAAAAACCCAGCATCTGCAGTTCCTTGTAATCACAACTCAGTTGCAATTTGCCAACGGTGAAATAAATAGATGATAACTTCAGCTGTAGCGCCAACCATGAAGTAGCTTACTATGTTTGGATGATGTTAAACTTTTGGAGTTCAAAGGTCATGGATATCTTGTGTGCTGTGATCATCCTGAGCTGATAATCATAAGGTCATAAGGAATAGGAGTAGAATTAGGCCATTCGGCCCATCAAGACCAGTCCGCCATTCAATCATGGCTGATCTATCTCTTCCTCCTAACCCCATTCTCCTGCCTTTTCCCCGTAACCTCTGACACCTGTACCACGATTTATTTGAATATTATTGCAGCGATGCCCATGTAGTCAAACAATGTACGATAGTGGCATTTAAGAGGCTTTTCGATTGACACGTGGAAGTGCAGGGAGTAGAGGGATATGAATCGTGTTCAGCCAGATACGACCAGTTTGACTATACATTATGTTCGGCACAAACATTATGGGCCGAAGCGCCCGTTCCTGTGCTGTACTCCTGACATGCGTTATGTGGATCATGCATCACCTCTCACAAGAGTGGCCACATGTCATGGCTGGGCCTGTTAAGCTGCAGCTCAATGATAACCCATGAGAATAATAATATGGGAAAAATTATTTAAAGTGTTTTTAATATATTAATCTGCATGAATAGCGTTGTGAACATTGTTCATATTAAAATGAAGACTAATGCAAATAGAACATGTATTAAAATAGTATAAAGTCATGAAGTCAAACAGGATGATCAGTAAAGTAAAATATGATGCTAACTGCAAATATGTTCTGAAGCAGAATTATGTTTAAAATTTGCATACCGTGAAAGTCAGGGAACTAATTTGGATCTTGAATCTGTGACATTATGTTGGAAGCAGTCAGATATCCAGGCATAGAACCTGTATATTAAATCTACCTGGAATTATGCATGGCACTTGAAACATGTAAATTAAGGCTAGGACACTGTTTAAGAGTTAAAGGGAATAGAGGGAGGTGTGGGGAGGAGACACAGAGGGGGGAGGGGGGGTGGGAGTAGGGGGGACATTCAGAGAGCCATGTTGCTGACTTAGCCAAAGTTCGTCACAGAATTCTAAATGATCCTTGTAACGATTCAATAAATTGCTCAGCCCCAGAAGGGAGTAAACAAGGGTTTTAGGAAAGAGCTCAATGTGCAAAAGAATAGACAAAGCTCCTTGCAATTAAAACACACAAAATATTTTTTGAAAGGGAGATAGGAAAGCTTTAGAAATTGGTGGGTAGAAGGCAAGATCAAAGAGGGAAATGTATAAAGTATGGGGTTAAAGAAGTGACAAACCCCGCAGAAGAAAAAAACCCAGCAGGAATCAGGACACAGATGGAGAGGCAGAGACTCGAGTCACAGTCGCTCAGTGGGTGAGCCTCAAAGCTTTCAGGAACAGATTGCAACTATCATCTCTGTCAAAGCTTCTTTGTACCGGATGCATCTTACTGAAATAGGTATTGAAAATGCTGAAAAGGCTCAGCAGGTTGGGCAGCAGATGTGGAAAAAAGAACTAACAGAACCAACATTTCAGGTCAATGCTCCTGTGTCAGAACTGGATAAGAGGTCATTTAAATTGCAGAACGGGGTAGCAGGAGATAAAAAGATATGTAGGATAGGATGAGATCAGGTCAAATGGATAAAACTGACAGGTAGGTGGTACATGCAAAAACGTGTTGGAAGAACTCAATGGGACAAGCAGCATCTGTCGAGGGAATTGAAAGATGAGGTTTCAAGCCCAGGACCCATCTTCCAGCTTGCTCATGGCCTCACTCTAGGAGTGGAAGAGACCAAGTCAGCACGACAATGGGAAGGAGTTAAAATAATGAGCAACCGGGAGCTCCATCGGGCCTTTGTGGACAGAATGCAAATATGTATTTGGCGAAATGATTGCCTGGTCTACGCTTGGGGTTGTACGTTGACGCCAATACAGGAGGCCTCTTTCCGAGCACTAAATCCAATAGACGAGGTTGGAAGAAGTACAAGTGAACCTCTATCTCATCTGGAAGGGCTGATGAGGTCCCTGGGCAGAAATGAGAGAGGCGTAAGGTTAGAGATCAGTTGTTACATCTCCTACAGTTAGAGGAGAAAAGTGCCCAGGGAAGGGGAGGGTTGGGTGGGAAGTCATGTGGGAGCTGAGGAGTTTTTATGATAAGTGAAAATGGATGCAGACAGGAAAACATGAATGGATATGATACTTGTTTGCCTGTTTAATTTTTTGAGGATAATAGCCGGGATGTGGCACACATCCAGCTGTACAGAGAAAATGAAACCAAACTCACAGATGGATGACTGGCAGAAATGGCCAGCACTGATTCAGGTAGTTGCAGAGTTCAATATTGAGATCAGAAGGTTTCAACATGCTCAGACAGAACATGTGTTGTTCCTCAAGCTTGCCTTAGGCCACATTGTAACAGTGCTGGAGACTACAGACAGTTAGATCAGAGTGGATGTGGGATTTTACTTTGGATTACAAGCATCTGCAGGTTATTTATTATGTAGGAAAGGAATAGGTGACGTTTCGGGTCAAGACCCTTCTGTCAAAACGTTACCTATTCCTTTTATCCAGATATGCTGCCTGACTAGCTGAATTACTCCAGAATTTTGAATCTATCTTTAGTGTAAACCAGCACCTGCAGTTCCTTCCTACACATTATTTATTATGTACTTTTCATTTACTTAATAAATGTGTTGCACTTATAATCAGTGTAACTGTATTTACCAGTGTTTCAATGAAGTAACGAGCAAGTCTCGTGACTTAATTTAAATTAGCTTTAGGTTTGTTAAAGTTTTAGATTTGTGCTGAAGTACAGCAAAAAGATTAGTTTTGCATGTTATCCAATCAGCTCAAATAACACCGTATTAAGTCAAACTCATCTTGTAGGCTCCCCTCGGCCATGACTGACCATGGGTGATGCATCCTAGTTGTTGGCTGCTTGCTCCAAACCTCGGCTAGAGTAGCGTCGATTGTGGCTGAAAAGACCAATGTGGGAGTGACAGTCACTGTGGCAAAGGTCACATTTGTGTGTGGTCACTGGTTTGTTTAAGTTGCTGCGTTCCCGCTTGTCTGCTGCTGCGTTCAACTGTTTCTCTTCCCCCGTTTTGAGATGTTGGTTCAGGGTACCTCTCCACCTCGTGCGGTCAGCTGCAAGGCTCTCCCAGGACTCCACATCAATGTCGAGCGCCTTCATATCACTCTTGCAGACATCCTTGTAACGTAGCTGGGGGGCAGCTGATGGTTCTCCTCCCAGATGTCAGCTCTCCGTAGAGGATGTCTTTTGGAATACGGCCATCCTCCAGGCGGTGGACATGGCCCAGCCTCCGCAGTCTGCGCTGCCCGAGTAGAGTGTACATACTTGGGAAGGCCAGCGGGAGACAGGATCTCGGCGTTGGACACTCTGTCTTGCCAGGATATGCCCAGGATGCTTCTAAGGTGGAAGGTGTCGTGTCTTCTCTCCAGTCTGATGTTGAGTCTCCTCTCCAGTCAAACTCATGTACAATATATATAGCAAAGGGGAAAATACAGAGTATTGAATATAGATGAATGACATCCTGCCGAGAAGATTTACGAGGATGTTGCCAGGGCTCAAGGACCCGTGCTATAGGGAGAGGTTGGGCAGCCTATGACTTTATTCCATGGATCACAGGAGACTGAGGGGTGATCTTATAAAGGTGTAAAAATCATAAGGGGAATAGATAGGGTGAATGCACAGAGCCTTTTACCCAGGGAAGGGTAATGAAGAACCAAGGTTAGAGGGGAAAGGGTCAATAGGACCCTGAGGGGCATTTTATTTTCTACACAGAAGGTGGTGGGTCAAAGAAACTAACTCCAAGAGGAGTTATTTGAGGAAGGTACTGTAACACCATCTAGAAACATAGAAACATAGAAAATAGGTGCAGGAGTAGGCCATTTGGCCCCTCAAGCCAGCACGGCCATTCGATATGATCATGGCTGATCATCCATAATCAGTATCCCGTTCCTGCTTTCTCCCCATATACCTTGATTCCGTAAAAAGACATGTGGACAGGGACATAGATAGGAAAGATTTGGAGGGATATGGGCCAAATGCAGGCAAGTGGGACTAGCGTAGATGCAGCATGTTGGTTGGCATGGGCAAGTGTGGCCAAAGGGCCTGTTTCCATGCTATATGTCTCTATGACTGGTGGGTGCCAGTACCTGAGATACCACTTTGTTTTGCATGCTGTCCAATCAGATCAGATAATACTATTTATAACTGCACTCAAGTGAAACTCAAATGGAATAGCTGGAGCTAAGAGGAGGATACAGAATGCAGAATATAGTTCTCAGCATTGTAGCGCATCATAACGACAGAGCCCAATGTCTGCAATCGGGTGGAGGTGAATTGGACTGTATCTTAGCTTATGAAAGGAACATTCAGAAGTCTGATAACAAAGAAGCTGTTCCTGAGTCTGGTGTTGCGCACTTTCAGGTTTTCTGCACCTTCTGCCTGCAGGAGCAAGGAGAAGAAGGGACATACCTTTGATTATGCTGGCTGCTTTCCCAAGGCAGTGCAAAGTGTAGATGGAGTCAATGGTGGGATGTCTGGTCTGCCTGATGGACTGGGCTACATCTAATACTTCAGTCTTGAAAGTAAAATAAACTATAACTTTGTAAATCTTTTGCCACTTACAATGAAATGGGATTGGCATTGAAGGGGAATTGGTTAGATTTTATCTTGTTGGAGCAGGTCATGGCATGTATATAATAGAAAGTTGCTTGGCACTTGGCAATATTATTACTGCGATGATTTCATTTTCGCAGATCATGATCTCCAAAATAAATGAAGCCATCCAGTCTGGAGGTTTCCCTGCAAACAGTCTATGTGTTAAATCTGCCAACTCAATAGTTGCTGAATCAGTTGCCCATCTGTCATTACATCTGATTTTCCATTCTTAAAAGTGTCACGTCAACTAGCAACTGCCTTGCTTTCGCGTTCAGCTTGCACCCATTATAGGCTCCTGCAGCAATGAACTGTCAGCTTTCTTAGCTCCAAATTCACAGCATCAGCAACCACTGCCAGAGAAGGCACCTCACTCAGCAAATTAACAGGCTCAAGGCGAGCTCAGTCTCCAAAGCTGATAGTCACGGAGTTGTCTCAGCAATGAAAGCAAACCCATATGTCCTATTCCTTCCCAATTAAATGCAAAAGTGTAAACTTGTTTTGAATTGACTGTTTTGATATCCGCAATCACTGTTCCTTGTGCACCTACCCTTGCAAAGCATTAAAATTGGCGAAGGTTTATCCATTTCTGATGAGCCTTCTCATAGAACATAGGGAAGTACAGCACAGGAACAGGCCCTTTGGCCCACAATGTCTGTGCTGAACATGCTGCAAAGATAGAAACATAGAAACCTAGAAACATAGAAAATAGGTGCAGGAGTAGGCCATTCGGCCCTTCGAGCCTGCACCACCATTCAATATGATCATGGCTGATCATCCAACTCAGATCCAACAAGATAAACTTATCTTATCTGCCTGCACATGATCCATATCCTTCCATTCCCTGCATATGTATGTGCCTACATAAAAGCCTTTTAAATGCCACGATCTAGTTCAGAATTTTAAGTTTCTTCTTCTTTCTACAGTGGAAAACAGCAGTGGAAAAATATTTTTGCATCATATGAGGGCAATTTTCTGCTGTCTTCAAGCTTTCTGGCTACCCAGCCCTACAAAATTAGTTGCTTGACAGAAAAGGAGGCTTCCACTACCACCACCCACCTCACCTCCACTCCCCTCCCCACCGCAAGCTCAAGGCGGGACAAGCCGTCACTGTTATTGAGTGTTTATGGATGTCATTGACGTTTGCAAACATTCATAACTACTCAGGACCTCTTGAAAAGTAGTGTTGAAGAAAATATCTATCAAAAATGTAAAACCCACATGACTAAAAACAGTGAAACATTTCCACCACCCTTTCACAGGCAACTGGATTTTCACATTCACTTTATTGGGGGGCACTGTTGTTGCAACATTTATAATATAGTCATAGAGTTCTACAGCATGGAAAATGCTCTTTGACTCAACTTGTACATGCTGACCAAGTTGGTACATTGGACTAGTCCCATTTGCCTGTATTTGGCACATGCCCCTCTAAACACTTCCTATCCATATATCTTATGGAATTTATAATTGGATCCTCTTCTGTAGCTTCCCCTGGCAGTTTGGGTAGGGAGGTCCATAGACTTCCCAGTCTGAGGACTGGGGTACCTGTGGAAGTTGATGCAGCTCAGGTGGACACTACCTTGTTCAAAATGGTGGCAGCGGCATTCAGAGGAGAGGAACAGTGGGAGTTTTCATCCCGTGCCCTCAGAGTGCTCTGGATGACCCAAGGCTGGCTGCAGGAGGCTCCCCGGGGCACAGAGGCCAAGCGGCAAGCTCATTGGTCGATGTACCCAGATCGAGGCGTTGGCGGTGCTGGCCAGTGGAGGCCCTGAAGCAACCTAGGGCACAATTGGACTGGGTGCTGCTCCAAGTGGCAGAGTGCACGGATCATACACAGCCTACAGCGGCATGGATTGGCAGAGGAGTGCATTGTCAACGTCACCTGGCCAAGCCAACTTTACAACTGCAACCTAATTCCTCTGCCAGGCCAACATGGCCAAGTGAAGACTCGGACATTTTAAACAACTCTGAACTTGAAGGGCACTAGATAGCACCAGAAATCTGGCGACTCCTGTGCACAGCCTCAGTGTAATCTTCTGTTGTTACACTCTTGTAATTACATTGTGAGGTGACAATAAATGGTCATTGAACCATTGTAGAGTCTATTGACGTGGCACAGATATCCCAGGTGAGCACTCTGCTGTACAGAAGAATACACTTCAGTCTATGGTTGGGAATAACTTATTGATGGGCTCCTCCACTGACACATGCATTTGAAAGGTGTACTGTACATCATTTGTGAAAACCTAGAAACTAACCACGGCACCATTATACTAACAATCCCTGAAAGCTTTTCAATGAAGCTGAAGATGTTTTGTCACTTCATTTTAATCTGCTAGAAGGCAGCAACATTTTGTCTTTCAAGGGTTTATCCAACTTCCTTTGAGTGTGTGTAGTGATTCTGCATTGACCACCCTTTCAGAGTAAATTCTGGATCATTTATTCTATGAACTCATAGAACAGAGGGAAGCAGTTCAAACCCTGGTGAGCTCATCTCGATGTGGGTCGAGGATAGTAAGTCAAGTGGTATCCCATAGGTAGTGCAGTTTCAGTAGAGGACATGATTACATAATCCAAAATCATAATCATAATCCATAATCAGCCCATGATCGCTGTCTTAAAGTCACATCATCGTGACTAGTGGAGTTGTATTCAAGCGTTGTACGTACAAAAATAAAAAATAAAATAACTAAATTCATCCAGAAAGGCAAAGTCATTCAAAGATAGACAAAGTCTGAAGAAGGGTACCAAACAAGAACGCAAACATCGCCCATCCTTTTTCTCTAAATAACAGCTGCTACTCCAGCACTTTGTGTCTATCTTCAGTATAAACCAACATCTGCAGCTCCTTTCTACACACCATCATTCAAATATTAGCCCTAGTTAGGCAAATTACTATATGATGAAAGAATGATCACCAGATGGTCAATAAAATCAGTGAAAGGAAATATACGTTCTATTTTGGAGATAGTAGCATGACTTGGAAATGTACTGCATTTGTAGCTTATATTAAACCTCTCGTACTTTAGTCAATTGCCCATCAAGGAATGTTAAATGTTAAAATGGTAAGATTAAACGAGAACTTACCAGTTTGAAGTTTGATCTGTATTTTATGAGGAGTTACGATGAGGGATTACGTGAAGAACCCGCTCAGCACGCATGCGCGGCATACTTCAAAGCAGCGGTGTGGAATCACAGATAGACACAGTTATTGAAGTAAACATAGTAAAGATAAGGAGACATCAGTTTATGAATTTGACCCATATTATTGAGGGTGGGAGCGGAGAGCACGTAATCTCTCATCGTAACTCCTCATAAAATACAGATCAAACTTCAAACTGGTAAATTCTCGTTTAATCTTACTATTTTACTTCAGAGTCACGTGAGTGATTCCGTGAAGATTTCAAAGCTCTGTGATTTCAAACCGTGTAGCAGTTATTACTACATCACTGCCGAAGTCTTTGAGGGAGGAAGTGTGTTATCGTAACCAACCAATGAATCTGTTTGTAGAAAAACACAATGGTATTTTTTAACAATAACAACAAAGAAATTAAATTGCTCCCCTGGGCTTAAATTAAATATTTGCAGTCTGTAAAATCTTTCCTGCAAATAAAACAGGTTTTGCCAACGGCTTATTATAAAATTTCTGAACGGTCTTTCCCCCCACCATCCTGCTGTAGCCAGGATGTGGTTTATAGGCACGTCCATTCTTTTAGCCGTCGACGTGGATGCTGCCCTGGTGGAATGAAATTTGTACATGTTAGTTTTTATCCCAGCAGCTTTTTGCACCTGCTTGAGCCATCTCGAAATGGCTCGTCACCCGACCATAAGGTTTTTGATGACTAACCCACAAGGCTTTTCATCTCACTCGAATATTTTGGTTGTGTCTATGTAGGATAGTAGGGTCATGGCACATAACCGTGTTTCTGGCGGGTAAGCCCGGAATTCCACGACTGGATTAGGTGTTCCTGGTCTGCTCTGTTTGATCATTCCCTGGATAATGACAGAGATCTGGTCTGGAGCTGTGAGCATGGTGTCCAGTCGCAATAGGTGTAGTGACTGGACCCTCTGTGCAGATACAAGTGCCATCAACATGAGTGTTTTGAGCATAGATGGTTCCAGGTTGAGGGATCTGGCTGGTGGCCATCCCCTGAGGTATGTCAGGACCACACTGACATCCCATATATGGGTGTACCTTGGTCTAGGGGGTTAGAGTTGTAAATACCCTTCATTAGTTTGACCACCAGCTGGTGGGACCCCTTGGCCTGTTGTCCTGGAGCTGGTTTTAAATAGACAGGCAGGGCAATTCTAGCTGTGTTGATGGCTGTAGCTGAGTCCTTCATCGTGGTGAAGGTTCACCAGGAATTCCAGTACGTTGGTAACTGTAGCGGTTGAGTAGGTGGTCCCTGTATCCAAGCAGTACTTCTCCCATTTTTTGATGCTGGACAAGTGCTGTTTTTTAGTGGATGTTCGGAGGGAAGCTGACATGGTGTCGACGGTTTGTTATGATAATCCCAGTCCCAGAAGTGGTTTGTGCAGAATCTGCAACCCAGGAGTTTGATTTTTTCATGGCACGGGTGGCTTGTGCCCGACACTGGGTGTTAATAACTCTGGGTCACTGGGGAATACCATCGGAGTTTCAACAACCATGTCATGGAGTATTGGGAACCATGGCTGCGTAGGCCAGTCGGGTACTATCAAAATACCTGAAGCAGAGTCCATTTGTACTGTGCGTAGTCCCCGACTGATGAGGCAGAAGGGAGGAAATGCATAGAAGAAGAATTTCCCCAACCCAGCGGGAACGCATCTACCGCTGCTGCCTCAGGGTCTGGTTCCCAAGCGACATACATAGGTACCTGGTGATTTTGCCTTGATGCAAATAAATCGATATCTGGCGTGCCATATTGCTTGATAACTTTTGTGAAAATTTTTTTGGGGGGTTTTAACATCCATTCGATGTTGTCATTAAATTTACGTGACCTGGTGTCTGCCACTGTATTTAGCTTACCTGGCAGGTAAGTTACTGATAGCCAAATATGTCTTTGGACACACCATTGCCAAATTGTGTTGATCAACTTGTCGCATGATACCGATTTTATGCCGCCCATATGGTTAATGTAGGCCACCACCGTAGTATTATCTATTTATAACCGTACATGCAAGTGATGCATATTTATGCATATGCTTTTAAACCATAAAAGTCACCCAACATCTCTAGATAATTAATGCCCAGTGTAAGTGGTAACGATGATTCTAGGTTAATCCATCTACTACTTGTGCTGGATATAGTTGGTCCCCAGCCTTGAGCACTGGCATCTGTTTGGATAACTGACGTAGGATTAGTGATGATAATAGGCTGAAACTATGTCAAATGTTTTTTGCCCACCACTGTAGTTCTGATATTACTTCAGTGGGTAACTTCATGAAACGATCATAATGACCTGTATGTCGTTTTTGGTACAAAGGTCCGAATTATGTAGCCGGAAATGCTGCTACCATTTTCCCAATTAATCTGTTACTTGTCGAGTAGTTGGTAGTTTGTTGACCATTAAATTGTTGCATGATTGTGCCAATTCAACTATGTTGTCTCTTGGCAATGTTACAGTCACGTAGACTGAATTAATTGTGAAGCCCAAGTAGTCCATGATAGTGGATGGCTTCAACTTAGATTTATCTGGATGTAAGACAACCCCAGGGTTTCGAATAACTGTTTGGTAGCTGAACAGCTAACATAGTCAATTTCATGGTCTTGCCTACCATTTAGGATATCATCAAGATATGCCATGACAATATGTTTTTGTCTTCTGAATATTGCCAGAGCTGGTTTTAGTGTCTTGGTGACACTCTTGGCTGATGTGAACCCATTGGGTAACGCTTTAAACTGCTATAGCTGCCCATCCAGGTAAATTTCAGGTATCTGCGATGATCCTTGTGAATGGTACTAAATAGTAAACATCTTTAAGATGAATGTTTGCCATGAAGTATCCTTTGGAATTTAGTTGTTTGGCAGTAACAACCGGTTACATTTTGAAATGTATATATTTAACAAACATATTTAGTGAAGTTAAGTCAATGATGATGCGACATCCACCATCTTTTTTGGGTTTAGTGAATATATTTGATACGAATTGCGAGGGTTCAAGTTTTCCCATGATATCCTTTGTAATTATTCTCACCAGTTCAGCTTGTCCCTCTTGTTTCTTTAACGGAGAGGGGAAAAATACCCTCTGGGGTGAATGTTGACCTGGTGGCAATTTTTCTAGTATGATTTGTATTTGTATTCACTAATGCCATTGAGTATATACTGATCACTCGTGATAGACTCCCATGTGTTAGTATTACTCTATATACTGGTAGGAACCAGACCCACCTACCTCCATGGTTATGGGTATTCTTCTGTTTCCTGCCGGTCCAACGAGTGTTGCACGTCGTCTGACGTGGCAGTGACGTTGGGGGGTGGCACATTTTCCATGGGGTCCGCTGTGGGCCCTGGTCTAAAGAAGACTTTCGGTGATAGAATGCGGACCCCGAGCTTTCATCAGTCCGATAAGGTAGACGTTGACTGATGGACGCGATGGGGTGCTGCTGCGTAGGAATTACTGTTTTTGGTTTGCTCGTCCCGGCCCTGCCCTCATGAGCCGAAAGTTTTGTAAAACCTCTTGCATGTCCTTCATATGCTCTGTGAGGTTTTTGCCAAAGAGCAGTGGGTCTGGCTCAGTGGCTGGGATATGCACAACCCCACAATGTAGGATTTTATGGCAGGTCTTACGACTTGTTTACGAAGGTTGTGGTCATCTCCGTATTTGTCCATGGAACGAGGAAATAACGATGTGATGGCTGACATCAGGCTTTTAACGGCCTCCTGCACGTGGGGTTTCCACGTAGCTGTCCATCACACCTAGCAGCTCTTCCTGTTCCTGCACCCCTTGCATACTCCCGAGATCTTCAGCCATTGCCCCTGTTCTTGACCAGCCCAGTCCTGGTCACCAAAGCTATCCTCTGGAAAAGAGGAAGCAATGGACAGTGCACAAGGCACTGTGGAGGGAGTGCCTGACCCCCCTCTGTGAGAGCGCCCCTCCAGGGGTGCACCTCGCTGGAGCTCCTGCTCCAAGAGCCGCTCCATGCGGCTCAGGCGGCTGTCTCTCCCCCGCCTGGGTGGAGAGACGTCCACGTCCGACAAGTCGGAGCCACCGGCCGGATGCCTCTTCCATGGCTTTACATCCAGCCCGCTGCTCAAGCGCTAGCGGGCTGGGCACGGCGCGGTGTCGGGGTATAGCGGACCGCCCGGTTGCTGCCCCCGCGAGATGGAACGCTCCTCCGTGGAGTTGAGCGGGGGCAGGTCTGTTCAGGCGGCTGTCTTTCCCCCCGTGCGGGTGGAAAGACGTCCCGTCCGATAAGTCGGAGCCACCGGCCGGACGCCTCTTCCGTGGCGGTACTTCCAGCCCGCTGCTCAGGCGCTAGCGGGGCTGGGCTCGGCACGGTGTCGGGATAGCGGAGCGCCGGGTAAGTGATCCTACCGCCTTGTTGCTGCCCCCGCAAGATGGAACGCTCCTCCGTGGAGTCGAGCGGGGGACAGGTTTGTTGCAGAGCCTTTCTTCTCTGCCTGAAAGCAGAAGGCTCCCTGTGAAAGAAAAACCCGACGTCAGCTTACCTGACGGTCCGTTCTTTCACCTCCATAGCGGGAGCGCCTGACTCCCGCTGTGCCGCTGTTGCTCTGCTGGACGTAATGCCGCGCATGCGTGCTGAGCGGGTTCTTCACGGAATCACTCACGTGACTCCGAAGTAAAATTGTGCGTCCACCGTTGTTTCAATGTTCGTGATTATGATTATTGAGGCAATCTTATGGGCCAGTCCCATTTAGACGAGTTTTTCAGGTGACTGCCGATGACTGTCAAGTCGCCGGAACAAACGGCGACTGGAACAACAAGTTTTCAGAGTGGAACACACACACCCATTGCTTCCTTCACCAGCCCATTATGCAGGCGGGAGACAGGGCAAGCGGGGGGGAGCGCTGTCTGAGTGAAATTCACACGGTGCAAAGCCAATGTGATACAGACACACACCGCGATGAACAGGAAGGTTGGCTCTGTAATTAAGTTGGTGAAAGCACAGTGTACGGGAAGGGTCGCGTAAGTCCTTTAAAAGGGAGGGGTGAGAGGGGGGGGTGAAGAGGGGGGAGAGGCAGTGGCGACAACTTTTAAGAAGCCAGAGATACACGGCTGTGAAGCTCGGAGGACATTTGACATTACCGGTTGGTTATCCTTGGTTCTGAAAACTACTGCTTACGTTTTGTTTTCCCAATGAGCCAATGAAATTCACCGGTCAGCACCGACTACAACCTATGAGAACCTACGAGAACCTTTGACCTCCTGGCAACCCATTAGGACCTCCTGACGACCCACCTACGGCACGAATATTCTCGCTACTCTCCATGGCGGCTTCCATCCGGTTGCCGCAAATTTTTCAACATGATGAAAAATCTGCGGTGACCATAACGAGGCCGCGACTAGTTCCCAGAATGCGGGAGCTCCTCACGACCATTAAGGCTATTACCCGGCAACCACCCGCGAACATGTGGCGACCATGTAGCAACTGCATAGTCTCCTGCAGTCGCCTAAAAAGTTGCCTCAGTGGGACAGGCCCGTTAAGCAGCAACCACCAGTCCTAGTGCAGGAAGTGAACTGCAGATGCTGGTTTAAACTGAAGATAGATACAAAAAGTTGGTGTAAATCAGTGGGTCAGACGGCATCTCTGGAGAACAGGAATAGGTGACGTTTCGGGTTAATAATAATAATAATACATTTTATTTATGGGCGCCTTTCAAGAGTCTCAAGGACACCTTACAAAAATTTAGCAAGTAGAGGAAAAACATGTAAGGGGAATGAAATAAATAGTAGAGACATGACTAGTACACAAATTAAAGACAGAATTCAATTCAAAACACAATATGAGGCAATTCAAGCACAGATGAAAAGGGAGGGGGACGTGGGGCTAAGGATAGGTAGAGGTGAAGAGATGGGTCTTGAGGCGGGACTGGAAGATGGTGAGGGACACGGAATTGCGGATCAGTTGGGGGAGGGAGTTCCAGAGCCTGGGAGCTGCCCTGGAGAAGGCTCTGTCCGCAAAACTGCGGAGGTTGGATTTGTGGATGGAGAGGAGACCGGCTGATGTGGATCTGAGGTTGTGACCCTTCTTCAGACCTGAAGGGTCTTGACATCAAACATCACCTATTCCTTTTCTCTAGAGATGCCGTCTGACCCACTGAGTTACTCCAGCTTTTTGTGCCTATCCATGATGGAGTAGCAGCCTAACACACTGAGGAGACTTCCTCATGTGAAGCACTCCACAGGACATATCACACAACATTAAAATTATTATAATCATAATTTGTTGAAGCACAGGTGGGCTGAAGGATCAACTGTACTGTTAATATGGAATCAATTACATTTCATTTTATTTCACCCTGATCTGTGTACACTTCTGCAATTAACAAATGAAATAACATATGTTATCAATATTTCATTTTCTTCTCCTTTGGCTGACAGTCTGTGTATCTTGGTACCGACAGCAGCACTGTTTTACAGAAGAAGAATTGGTTGGAGAACATTTAATTGTGATTTCTTTTTAATTGCGAAATTCCTAAGAGTAACATAATGGTTAGTCATAAGTGAATGGTGCAGCTAGGAAGAACTAACTATTAGCGAACAACCCTCTTCTTTGCTCTAATTAAACTTTAGGGAAAGACACGATGAATAATATTTTTGGTATATTAATTGGAGTGCAACTCAGAGGACACCCAGCTATTTAATAGCAAGGCAAGGAATAATAACTGCTTCATTTATATAGTCCTCATAAAATATGAAAAAGGCAGAGCATGATTGGGCATAAATTCAGACCAAGCCAAGAAGTAATGATCAAAAATTGGTCTTAGAGGATGTAAGTTCATAAGTCATAGGAACAGAAGTAGGCCATTTGGCCCATCAAGTCTACTCTGCCATTCAATCATGGCTTCCACAGGCAATGGATTCCACATATTCACAACCTTCTGACTAAAGAAATTCCTCCTCATCTCCTTTCCAAAGATACGTCCTTTTATTCTGAGGCTCTGCCTTTTAGTTCTAGACTCTCCCACTAGTGGAGACATCCTCTCCACATCAACTCACATTTACTTGCACTGAACGTTATTCTCTGACCATGTATCTATACACTGTAAATGACTCGATTGTAATTATGTATTGTCTTTCCGCTGACTGGTTAGCACGGAACAAAAGATTTTCACTGTACCTCGGTACACGTGATAATAAACTAAACTGAACTGAACCCTGTCCAGGCCTTTCACTATTCGGAACGTTTCAATGAAGTCCCACCCCCATCCGTCCAAACTCTAGCAGGTACAGGCCCAGTACCGTCAAAAGCTCATCATATGTTAAGCCAGTCGTTCCTGGGGATCATTCTTGTAAAGAGAAAGAGATTGATGTGACAGGGTTAGGTGCAGGGAGGTATATCCAGAAACGACACATGCAGAAAGAAGGGAAATAAAGCTGGATATGCCTGGAAAAGCCAGAGTTGAAGAGTTGCAACATTCTTGGAGGATTGCAGGTCAGATGATGTTTCACTTATGCCTGCATGTGATCAAATAAAAGAAAGCAGTAATTGCTCAATTCTACCATTGAATTTCAGAGACTAAAGATTTGTAATCTGATAAGCTCTTATTGGTTGTTTTCTATTCATTTAGAACATAGAACAGAACAGCACAGGAACAGGTTCATTGTCCCACAATGCTTATGCTGAACATGATGCCAAGATCAACTGATGCCAATCTACCTACACACAATCTATATCCCTCCATTACCTGCATATCCATATGCCTATCAGAAAGCCTCATAAATGTCTTTATCATATCTGCCTCAACCACCAACCCTGGCCGTGCATTCCACGCACTCACCACCCTCTGTGTAAATAAATTTGCTCCACTCACCTTAAAGCTATGTCATCTAGGATATGATTGTTCCATCTTGTTATCCATTTGGATAACAAATGTAGTCAAGAGGGTTTTATCGTCATATGTTCCAAAAGGAAACAACAAAATTCCTACTTGCAGCAGCACAACAGACATGGCCTGATCAGATATATCCAAGGTCATTGTAGGAAACTAGAGAGTAAATTGCGGGAGCCCTGGTTGAAATTTACGAGTCGTCCTTAAATACAGGAGAGGTGCCGGAAGACTGGAGGGTGGCAAATGTTGTGCCTCTTTTCAAGAAAGGCTGCAGGGAAAATGCTGGGAACTACAGGCCGGTGAGCTTAACATCTGTAGTTGGAAAGTTATGAGAGACTATTTGGAGGGACAGGTTATACAGGCATTTGGACAGGCAAGGGCTGATTAGGGAAAGTCAGCATGGTTTGTACATGGGAGGTCGTGTCTCACAAACAGGGCTGCCAACTCTCACGCTTTGAGCGTGAGACTCACGTCCTCAAGCAAACTCTCACGCCCTCACGCTCATCAGAAATTTCTCACGCTCAGTGGTGAGAAATGTTGTGATCAACGAAAATGTCAAAACTCGGATAAACTGCATGGTCCGCGGGTGTTGGAGAGCCGGGGCTGCGGGAGGGATGGGAGCAGAACCAGCGGCCGGAACAGATGCGGGGAGCCGGGACGGACGAGTGTTTTTGCCGGGGCTGGTGTGTCGCTCGCTGCAGCTCTGGCCATGGAGCACTCCGGACAGTGCAAGTCCCGGTCCGTCGGAGGCATCGGAGGCGTTGTGCCGCTGCCGCGAGAGTCTCTGTGCCGAAGGGACAGACTCTCAAAGGGAGGTGGAGAGAGAGAGAGAGAGAGAGGGGAAGGAGACAGGGAGACAGTGGGGAGAAAGAGAGGGGGGGGGGAGAGGAGAGAGAGGGGAGAGACAGAGGGGGGAGTGAATGGAGAGAGAGAAGAGGGAAAGGGGGGGAGAGATAGGGGAGAGAGAGGTAGGGGAGAGAGGGGGGAGAGTGAGGTGGGAGAGGGGGGAGAAGTGAGAGAGGGGTGAGAGGGAAGAGAGAGAGGGGGTGGAGAGGGAGGAGCGGGTAGGAGAGAATGGGAGAGAGATGGGGAAGAGAGAGGGGTGGTAAAAGAGAGAGGGGGAAAGGGGGAAAGAGAGAAGCAGGGGAAAGAGAGAGATAGGGGGGCAAAGAGAAAGAGATAGAGAGGGGAGAGAGGGCAAGGGGAAGAGTGAGGTAGGAGGGAGAAATGGGGAAGAGAGGAGGAGAGAGGGGAAGAGAGAGGTGAGAGGAGAGACAGAGAGAGAGGGGAAAGAGAGGGGAGATTGTGTGGAGAGGGAGAGAGAGGGGGAGATAGAGAGGGAGGGAGAAAGAGGTTGGGGGGAAGCGAGGGGGAGAGAGAGGAGAGAGGGGGGGAGAGAAGATGGGGAGAGAGAGAAGAAAGAGAGGGGAGAGAGAGTTAGGGGAAAGAGGGGAGAGAGTTAGGGGAAAGAGAGGGGAGAGAGAGGGAGAGGGGAGAGAGAGAGAGGAGAGAGGGGACAAGAGAGAGGGGGAAGAGTAAGGTGGGAGTGTGAGAGGGGAGAGAGGGGGGAAAGAGAGGGGCGTGTATCAGTCTCCATGTATCAGTCTAACTTTTCTTAAATGTTGGGATGGTCCCTGCCTCAACTACCTCCTCTGGCAGCTTGTTCCATACACACATCACCCTTTGTGTGGATAAAGTTATCCCTTAAAAAGTTACCTCTTAAAAATACTTCATACAAAAAACATTGAAATCATACTTCTACAGTGCACTAAAACATGATTTTAATACATCAAATTTCAAAAAGTTCCTACCCTTCTTCCACACCCTCTCCCCACTCGGTTGCTCCACTCCTTCACCGGGTACCCCCAAGGCCAGTGATCAGTGATCGCACAGCCTCCCCCCTTTCAAAAACGCTCCAATCCAATTTAAAGCATATATATTGCATTCAAGTGTAAGTTAAATGACTCGCTACAGTATGCACCATATTGCACAATTTCAAGCTGAAAAATGCAAATGTTCCGTACCAATGGGAGGGGGCAAAGTTGGACCCTTGAAAACCAAAAAAGGTGAATTTATTATAGGGAACAAGGAAATGGCAGATGAGTTGAACAGGTACTTTGGATCTGTCTTCACTAAGGAGGACACAAACAATCTTCCTGATATAATAGTGGCCAGAGGATCTGGGGTGACAAAGGAACTGAAATAAATCCACATTAGGCAGGAAATGGTGTTGGATAGACTGATGGGACTGAAGGCTGATAAATCCCTAGGGCCTGATGGTCTGCATCCCAGGGTACTTAAGGAAGTGGCTCTAGAAATTGTGGATGCATTGGTGATAATTTTCCAATGTTCTATAGACTCAGGATCAGTTCCTGTGGATTGGAGGGTAACTAATGTTATCCCACTTTTTAAGAAAGGCGGGAGAGAGAAAGCAGGGAATTATAGACCAGTCAGCCTGACATCGGTGGTGGGGAAGTTGCTGGAGTCAATTATGAAAGATGAGATAGCCGCACATTTGTATAGCAGTAACAGGATCGGTCCGAGTCAGCATGGATTTACAAAGGGGAAATCATGCTTGACTACTCTTCTGGAATTTTTTGAAGATGGAACTAGGAAAATGGACAAGGGAGAGCCAGTGGATGTAGTGTACCTGGACTTTCAGAAAGCATTTGATAAGGTCCCACATAGGAGATTAGTGGGTAAAATTAGGGCATGGTATTGGGGGTAGAGTGTTGACATGGATAGAGAAGTGGTTGGCAGACAGGAAACAAAGAGTAGGGATTAACTGGTCCCTTTCAGAATGGCAGGCAGTGATTAGTGGGGTACCGCAAGGCTCGGTGCTGGGACCGCAGCTATTTACAATATACATCAATGATTTGGATGAAGGGATTCAAAGTAACATTAGCAAATTTGCAGATGACACAAAGCTGGGTGGCAGTGTGAACTGTGAGGAGGATGCTATGAGAATGCAGGGTGACTTGGACAGGTTGGGGGAGTGGGCAGATGCATGGCAGATGAAGTTAATGCGATAATGTGAGGTTATCCACTGTGTAGCAAAAACAGGAAGGCAGATTACTATCTAAATGGCGTCAAGTTGGGAAAAGGGGAAGTACAACGGGATCTATGGGTCCTTGTACATCAGTCTATGAAAGTAAGCATGCAGGTACAGCAGGCAGTGAAGAAAGCGAATGGCATGTTGGCCTTTATAACAAGAGGAATTGAATATAGGAGCAAAGAGGTCCTTCTGCAGTTGTACAGAGCCCTAGTGAGACCACACCTGGAGTATTGTGTGCAGTTTTGGTCCCTAATTTGAGGAAGGACATTCTTGCTATTGAGCGAGTGTAGCGTAGGTTTACAAGGTTAATTCCCGGGATGGCGGGGCTGTCATATGCTGAGAGAATGGAGCAGCTGGGCTTGTACACTCTGGAGTTTAGAAGGATGAGTGGGTATCTCATTGAAACATATAAGATTGTTAAGTGCTTGGACACACTAGAGGCAGGAAACATGTTCCCGATGTTGGGGGAGTCCAGAACCAGGGGCCACAGTTTAAGAATAAGGAGTAAGCCATTCTGAACTTAGACGAGGAAACACTTTTTCTCACAGAGAGTGGTGAATCTGTGGAATTCTCTGCCTCAGAGGGCGGTGGATGCAGGTTCTCTGGATGCTTTCAAGAGAGAGCTAGATAGGGCTCTTAAAAATAGCAGAGTCAGGGGATATGGGGAGAAGGCAGGAACTGGATACTGATTGGGGATGATCAGCCATGATCACATTGAATGGTGGTGCTGGCTCGAAGGGCCAAATGGCCTACTCCTGCACCTATGGTCTATTGTCTATTGTCTATAAGACTTTGGTGAGACTGCATTTAAACTATTGTGTTCAGTTCAGGGCATCATGTTATAGGAAAGATATTGTCAAGCTTGAAAGAGTTGAAGCTTGAAAGAGAAGATTTACGAGGATTTTGCCAGAACTAGTGTGTGAGCTATAGGGAGAGGTTGAGTAGGCTGGGTCTCTATTCCTTGCAGCACAGGAGGATGAGGGGGATCTTATGGAGCTGTATAAAATCATGAGAGGAATAGATCGGGTTGATGCACAGAGTAGGGTAATCGAAGCGCAGAGGACATAGGTTCAAGGTGAAGGGGAAACGTTTAATCGGAATCTGAGGGGTTACTTTTTCACACAAAGGGTGGTTGTTGTATGGAACAAGCTGCCAGATGAGGTAGTTGAGGCTGGGACTATCCCAACATTTAAGAAACAGTTAGACAGGTACATGGATAGTACAGGTTTGGAGGGATATGGTCCAAGCGCAGACAGGTGGGACTAGTGTATCTGGAACATGTTGGTCGATGTGGGCAAGTTGGGCCAAGGGGCCTGTTTCATAACTGTATCACTGTATGACTCTCTAACTCTGTAAACACTAATAAACAATAAAAAGGTTCAGTGTGTGTATACACGTATACATACATACATACATACATACATACATACATACATACATACATACATACATACATACATACATACATACACACACACACGCATATGTATGTATATATACATATAAACAAAATATGCATAAATAAATACATATATACTATAAACACCATCATAAACAGCAACAAAGTTCAGTATGTGTATATGTATACATCCATACACACATATACATACATACACGTGCATATGTTTAGTTTATTAATAAATACATTTTATTTTATTATTAAATATATATACATTATTTTTATATATATATATATGTGTGTGCAGAGAGAGAGAGAGAGAGAGAGAGAGAGAGAGAGAGAGAGAGAGAGCGAGAGAGAGAGAGAGAGAGAGAGAGAGAGAGAGAGAGAGAGAGAGAGAGAGAGAGAGAGAGAGAGAGAGAGAGAGAGAGAGAGAGAGAGAGAGAGAGAGAGAGAGAGAGAGAGAGAGAGAGACAAAGAAAAGTGTCTTTGTCTATTGTTTCACTACATTGGGGTAAACAGTTGCACTTGTCAAGAAGAGGTAAGTTGGAAACTGACACATAGTTCCACTGGCCATGACAGAAAGAACTCAGGAGATCACACCTCACATTTGAATGGGAATTGCTAGAAACACACCACAGGCATTTCTGGAGAGAATAAAGGAAGCCATCGGTAAGTGTGCCAACTCTTCCTCAGTAGGATTGAATCTATAATCTGTAATTGCCAGTTCCTTCCAAAGATGACAAATGCCAGCAGAATTGACTATTTCTGTGCCAGATTGCCAGTATCTGTGTCATTTCCCTTTGCTTCTCCGAATAATCTTTCTGAGAGAAACTCCTGCTCTACATCCTTCATGGTTCAGCTCCAACTCAATAATTAAGTTTGCTGATGACACTGTGGTGGTGGGCCTGATCTCAGACAACGACGAGAAGGCCTACCGGGAGGAGGTGGCTGGTCTAGCACTCTGGTGCCAGGATAACAGCCTCCTCTTGAACATCAAAAAAACGAAGGAGCTGATCATGGACTTTAGGAGGGCACATCATCCGAGGACGTACACTCCATTGAGGATAAATGGGGATCCTGTGGATAGGGTGAACTGTTTTAAATATCTGGGAGTCCACATCTCCGAGGATATGACATGGGCATCACATGCCTCAGCACTCATGAGTAAGGCAAGGCAGCGCCTTTACCACCTCAGGCAATTGAGGAAATTCAGAGTGTCTCCGAGGATCCTCCAGTGCTTCTACGCAGCGGCGGTGGAAAGCATCTTGTCCGGGAACATTACCATCTGGTTTGGGAATTGCTCTGCCAAGGACAAGAAGGCTCTGCAGAGAGTAGTGCGTTCGGCCGAACGCACTATGGGAACTTCACTTGCCCCCCTGCAGGAACTATACATCAGGAGGTGCAACTCCAGAGCCAACAATATCATGAGAGACCCCTTCCACCCCTGCAATGGACTGTTCCAGCTGCTACGGTCAGGCAAACGCCTCCGTACGGTGAGAACGGAGTGGTTGAGAAGGAGTTTCTTCCCAGAGGCCATTCGGACTGTAAACGCCTATCTCACCAGGGGCTAACTCTACTGAAAGTTTTTCCTTCCATTATTTATTATGTAAAAGAATATGTGTGTTATGATTGTGTTTACAGTTTGTTTGGTTGTTTGTATTTTGCACAAAGTCCGCGAGCATTGCCACTTTCATTTCACTGCACATCTCGTATGTGTATGTGACAAATAAACTTGACTTGACTTGACTTGACTTGTGCGTTTTGTACAGACAGGGTTTAGGGCATCAATTTGTACCAAATGATGGAGTCTTTTTCGTGCTAGCTTCTAAGTCATTGTGCTTTGGATGACGTGCGATTTTAAGCAAAGAAACAAGGACAATGTAATTAATTGAAAAATATGTTTTCAGATCAAAGTTCACTGAAAAGATTAGAATTCACTCATCAATCATACAGGCAGACACAAAATGCTGGAGGAACTCAATGAGTCAGGCAGCAATGCTGCACAACATGGATAGGTGACATTTCAGGTTGGGACTTCTTCAGATAGATGGCAGGGGTGGAGGGAAAGAAAGCTGGAAGAGTGGTGGGGTCATTCACATGGGGGGTCTAATATCTGGTGATGCAGCTAATGAAAATGCCCCAGGCATTGGTAGAGTCCATTAAATACACCCTGCAAAACATTGCTCCAGATTTATAAGAAAAGTTGAGCAGGTTGGTTTATTCTCATTGCAGTTTGGAAGAATGAAACCTGTGAGATTCTGAAGAGTTGACAAAGTATATGTTGAGTTGATAGACACAACATTCTAAAGTTATTCAGTGGGTCAGGCAGTATCTCTGGAGAAAATGAACAGGTGACGTTTCAGGTCGAGACCCTTCTTCAGACTCTGCTAGATGTTGAGTTGGATAAGTAGGCCCTGCAGATGCTGGTTTAAACCAAAGATAGACACAAAAAACTGGAGATTATTATCTGAATGGTAGACACAAAATGCTGGAGTAACTCAGCGGGACAGGCAGCATCTGTGGAGAGAAGGAATGGGTGATGTTTCGGGTTGAGACCCTTCTTCGGACTGGTTAGGGATAAGGGAAACGAGAGATATAGATGGTGATATGGAGAGATAAAGAACAACGAATGAAAGATATGCAAAAAAATAATGGTGATAAAGGAAACAGGACATCGTTGTTTGTAAAACATATGTGGCTGTGGTAGCGAGTCTGGATTAAAACGTGGTCGTAGAATCGGAGAGCAGGAGGAATCAGAGGCGGAACGGCGAGAAAGGATGTAACAGAACTCTCGTCCGGGAGAGGAGGAGAACTTCTGCAAAGTAGACATACATTGAGGTGATTTTGCCGTGGAGCAGTGGAAATGTGTAAGAAGGAACTGCAGATGCTGGTTTAGTTGAGTTGAGTTTTTGTCATGTGTACCAAGGTACAGTGAAAAGGTTTTGAGATGTTGAGAGACTATTTCCATTTGTGAGGAAGGCTGTGGGAAATAGTTTGAGACAGAAATGCTGAGAGAATTTCTTCTCTGAGAGGGATGTGTGTCTTTGAAATTCTACACCCCAGAAAGTTATTTGATCTCGATAATCTTAATCACTGAGTGTATTCAAAGCCAGTCTTGGTTCCCCGAGGAAGTTAAATTCTATGAGCACACAGAAGGGAGAGGAGAGGAGTAGGGAGCACAGAGAGAGAATACACACACAAGCTGGCTGAAGATCGGAACCATCTCTCTTGTCACCAAACCCCATGACTGATGCAATGAGTTTATTCTCTCCACCCAACTCTGATCTCTCCACTCAGTAAGTGGAACTGAGACCAAAATCAAATCAGCCATGACATTATGAATGGCTAAACAAAGTTGAGTGGTCATGTGGCCAGCTTCTGTTCCTCGTTTCCTTTGTGAACTGGGATTTCTTTGCCATAGAACTTAAAATTCAGAGGTACTGATGGCGTTCGCTGACGTACTGATGGCGTACATGTAGCGAGTGGTGACGCATGGTTACGCATGGTGACGCAATAACGTTGCCTATGCAAATTTATTATGCATCATCGTGCTTCAACATCCATAACCATGCGCCGCCCGTACGCCATCGGAGCGCCATTTGCGTGTCATTTGAGCGCCGCACCACGTAACCAACCGGATATAAAGCGCGCGTAGTTTTGAAAAAATTTTCACTGGGAAAATCCTTGCCACGGAGATACTAAGTACGAACGACATCGCAAATGGCTCCCAAAAGAAGCAGGGCCCTCAAGAGCACTTGGCGCGCGACTGTCGTACTGCTAGACGATTTTCGCGCGACAGTCTCCCGTCAGTCACTACGTCACTGTTGCGTAAATGACGCACAAATGACTCCCAAGTGGGACAGGCCCTTAAGGCAGAAACTCTACTGCTGCGCCACTGTGATTGCCCATTAATGGAGGGAATAACAATGACAATGAGCTGTCACTTTCACCTTTCCTGCACTACAATTACATCACAATGTCAAGGAGAACATTCATTGAAAAACAGAAACTGCTTCCCAGCAAATTCAAACTATAGCCTTGTTTGTTTGCATCAAGAACCTCTAATCCTCCAAGTATAACTATAGAAACATAGAAACATAGAAATTAGGTGCAGGAGTAGGCCATTCGGCCCTTCGAGCCTGCACCGCCATTCAATATGATCATGGCTGATCATCCAACTCAGTATCCCGTACCTGCCTTCTCTCCATACCCTCTGATCCCCTTAGCCACAAGGGCCACATCTAACTCCCTCTTAAATATAGCCAATGAACTGGCCTCGACTACCCTCTGTGGCAGGGAGTTCCAGAGATTCACCACTCTCTGTGTGAAAAAAGTTCACATACCAGGTTTTATTCAAAGAAAATCACAGTCATGGCTTCATCTGCTTCAAAGTCCACCAGGATTTCTTTATATCTTGCCCATTGTTCCTCACCCAAATACTTGCATTGGTCTGGTAGAGGCCATGTTGTAACTTAGTTTATCTGACACTAGGTACTACTTTGTAGCAAACTTATCTTCTCTGCACAGAAAATATTTTACTAAGATCCACTTCAGGTTGGCAGATGACAGAAACATGACTTCTAAATCATCGTCCAGCGTGTTTGGGAGCACATTGGAGTGTTTTCATGCACTAAAGATGTCATTGTAAATTTTGCATTCTTCATCGATTGGTTGTAATAAAGGGAGGTTGGTTTACACATTGTTAAGATATATCAAGGCAAAATACATTGCTGTACATCAATATTTCCTGGCCCAAGTAAACATAATGATGGCACTGCAAATAAAAAATAGCTACAGTAAGTACCTAACATGAAAAAAAAAACAAATCTAACAGCTCAGTGACAAAAAACATGGCTTAAATACAACACGACAATATACTATTTGGCACAGCTTTACATTGCCAGTGCCTACCCTTCACTTAAGCCTTCCACCAACCTTCCACTTTCAGCCTGTTCAGCATGACCCTAATTCTCTTCTCTCTCACAAGCTCTCCTTGCACTATTCACCCCCCAGTAACTCTCTGTGCTTGCCAAGTCCACATTCTAAAGCTTGTCCGAATTACTCATCAATTCCCTAAATGATTTCTTGGCAACCATTCTTCTTTACTCTTCAGTTCTGAGCTTTGATAGGCGTCAAGATATTAGCCTGGATTTCTTTCAGGGAGGTGCCTTCAATTCACCCCCTCACTGGAGGCACTTTCCCATGCAACTGCCCAGAAAGTTGTAACACTCTGGAAAGCAGATGAAATAGAAGACCTTCTGAATTTCCTGCAATAACATTGTTCCACATGCATTTCAGCAATGCAGTGCAGGTGGACTGATAGTGGCATTAAAAAATATAGTTGTGGCCTTTAAGAATCTTTAAGAGGGGCACATGGAATCAGGCTTCTGAACAGTACATTCATAAACTACTGTTCGATTTACCCCTCCACCATTGTGGACATTGGACTTTGCTTATGGAACTCATGCGCTAAAATGCTGAGAACTATATTCTGCACTCTGCATCTTCCCCTTGCTCTATCTATTGTACTTGAGTTTGACTTGATTGTATATATATGATATATCTGACCTGTATGGGCAGCAAGCAAAACAAAGCTTTTGTTATACTTGAATGCCAGTGACAGAAATAAACTTAAACCTAAACCTAAATCTAAGGGATATGGATTATGTGCAGGCAGATGAGATTAGTTTATCATGGTGCAGATATTGTGGACTCTTCCTGCTCTGTCCTCTCCTATGTTCTATAGACCTGGAGTCCAGGGCTACAGCACAAGTTGCTGCATTTACACTGGGAAATCTGTCTCTTGGAGCAACATCAAGTTTGGCTTTTCACAAATTCTGCAATTCTATTCATATCAATGGGACGATGGTGGAGAGGGTCAAAAACTTCAAATTCCTGGGCGTGCATATTTCCGAAGATCTTTCCTGGTCCCAGCACTCTGATGCAATTATAGAGAAGACACATCAGCGCCTCTACTTCCTGAGAAGGTTACGGAGATTCGGTATGTCAAAGAGGATTCTCTTGAACTTCTACAGGTGCACAGGAGTGACTGATTGCATCGTGGCTTGGTTCGGTAACTTGAACGTCCAGGAACGTAAAAGACTAAAAAGTTGTGATCACTGTCCAGTCCATCATCGGCTCTGACCTCCCCACCATCGAAGGGATTTATCGAAGTCGCTGCCTCAAAAACGCAGCAAACATCATCAAAGACCCACACCATCCTGGCCACACACTCGTTTCACCGCTGCCATCAGGAAGAAGGTACAGGAGCCTGAAAATTGTAACGTCCAGGTGCGGGAACACCTTCTACCCTACAGACTATTAAACACAACAACAAATAAGTTCTGAACTACAACCGACTATTATTATTATTGTACTATATTTGTTTATGTATTGAGTATGTGTGCATGTGTATATATACACATTGAACTTTTTTTCTCCCGTTATGTGCTATGTTTACATATTCTGTTGTGCTGCAGCAAGTAAGAATTTAATTGTCCTATCTGGGACATATGACAATAAGACACTCTTGAATCTTGATACTGGTATACTGTTACAATTGAAATCATGATGTGACATGCAGATTAAGTGCATGCCATAGTGAGGTCACGTGATCTAGAGAGCGGGAACAGATGCAGAATGAGAAGCCAGTAGAAGTCATTTTTATGCCCCTGTCCCACTTAGGAAACCTGAACGGAAACCTCTGGAGACTTTGCGTCCCACCCAAGGTTTCCGTGCGGTTCCCGGAGGTTGCAGGTGGTTGCCGGAGGTTGCAGGTAGTGGAAGCAGGTAGGGAGACTGACAAAAACCTCCGGGAGCCTCCGGAAACCGCACGGAAACCTTGGGTGGGGCGCAAGGTCTCCAGAGGTTTCCGTTCAGGTTTCGTAAGTGGGACAGGGGCTTTACAGTTGGAACTATTAAAAGAGACACAAAGTGCTGTCTCAATTTTTTATTTTGTACATGGACTTCAAGGCAACAAAACACACCAATGGAGAGTGATGGCCGTACAGGAGCAGAGTAACTTCAATATTTAGTTTAGTTTAGCTTAGTGTAGAGAAACAGCGTGGAAACAGGCCTTTCAGCCCACCAAGTACATAGCGATTCCTATACACTAGCCCTATCCAATACACTGGAGGCTATATATATTTACACAAACTGGCCGGGGTGTTGCGCTTATGTACGGGAATAGTTTTGCTGAGCTGTTCACGAAAAATGTATTTCACAGTACCTGGTACTAGTGACATTAAAGAAACCATTGAAAAATGATGAGGTCACGGCGAGAACGTACAAACTCCGTACAGCCAACACCCATGGTCAGGATTGATCCCCAGGTCTCTGGCGCTCTAAGGCAGTAACTCTACTCCTGCGCCACAATGCCGCTCGCAAATATCTTTAATATTGTTCTTGAACGTGCTAAATTGTATTTAAGTATTTCCTTGAATTTTAATCATTTTAACTTTCAAGTAATTTTTAAAAACAATTCCACTTTTAACAGCTTTTGAAAACTTTTGTATATTGTGTCTTTCACTAACGTATCTACTGTTTGACAGCTGGTTCAGCCCCGGGACTCGGCTTATCCTGGCTGTCAAGCCATTTCTCTGGGATTTACAATTGGACTGCTCTGCTGTGCATGATGCCGCACTAATCAGGCTGGAGATGGCTTCAGTCATGAAGCTCCCACAGAGGAATCCATTCAAGGTAAGGGCACGTTCAGAACGGCTGAGCAGCAAGCAAAGGTTATGTACTTCTCTAAAGGAATTTCTGTGTCATTCCTCCTGTGTCTCCACTATAAAAATCACTTAGCATTTCAAACACTTTTATGAGTTGCAACACATTCTGTCACGTACCCATTAGCTTACGTTTTCTTGCAAAGTTTAATAATAAGCTAGAACAATGGGTAACTTACAACTCAACAGTATGTTAGGTATAGCTCTTAGGGCTAATGAAATCAAGGGATATGGGGAGAAAGCAGGAACGGGGTACTGATTTTGGATAATCAGCCATGATCATATTGAATATCGATGCTGGCTCGAAGGGCTGAATGGCCTACTCCTGCAACCATTTTCTATGTTTCTATGAACATTGAATTCTCTGACTTTAGGTGACCTCAAACAATCCCACCCTCTCCCTCTCTTCTCTCCCCACATCCCACATCTTAAGCTTGGATAGAGTGGATGTGGAGAGGATGTTTTCACTAGAGGGAGAGTCTAAGATCAGAGGTCATAGCCTCATATTAAATGACGTTCCTTTAGGAAGGAAATGAGGAGGAATTTCTTCAGTCAGAGGGTGAGAATCTGTGGAATTCATTGCCACAGAAGGCTGTGGAAGCCAAGTCAATGGATATTTTTTAAGGCAGAGATAGATAGATTCTTAATTAGTACGGGGGTCAGAGGTTATAGGGAGAAGGCAGGGGAATGGGGTTAAGAGGGAAAAGTAGATCAGCCATGATTGAATGGCGGTGTAGACTTGAAGGGCCGAATGGCCTAATTCTGCTCCTATCACTTATGATCTTTGTTTTCTCTATCTTTCCTTAAAGCAACCTTACAGGTGGAAGTCAAATGAATAGGCTCAAGAATCTTGCAGTGCACAAAGGAAAATTTCAGCACCCTCAATTCTAATTCTGGGGACCATCTGATGTCCAGCAGTAGAGCAAAACTGGGAAATCACCTGTGGGTCCAGTCAGTAAGTTGTAGACTTTTACCTTTGTGCAGTGGTCCTGATACTTGCTGGCATTTAGCTCCATGCAGCAATGCCAACCATACCCAGAAACGGGGTGCATACATATCATGGACGAATATTCTAACATTAAAACATTTACCATAGAGTCTTACTGCGTGGAAACAGGCCCTTCGGGCCAACTTCCCCACACCGGCCAACACGTCCCATCTATACTAGTCCCCCCTGCCTGCATCTGGCCCATATCCCTCTAAATCTGTCCTATCCATGTACCTGTCTGGATAGACTCAGCTTGTACTCGCTAGAATTTAGAAGATTGAGGGGGGATCTTATAGAAACTTACAAAATTCTTAAGGGGTTGGACAGGGTAAATGCAGGAAGATTGTTCCCGATGTTGGGGAAGTCCAGAACAAGGGGTCACAGTTTAAGGATAAAGGGGAAATCTTTTAGGACTGAGATGAGAAAAACATTTTTTACACAGAGAGTGGCGAATCTCTGGAATTCTCTGCCACAGAATGTAGTTGAGGCCAGTTCATTGGCTATATTTAAAAGGGAGTTAGATGTGGCCTTTGTGGCTAAAGGGATCAGGGGGTATGGAGAGAAAGCAGGTACAGGATACTGAGTTGGATGATCAGCCATGATCATATTGAATGGCGGTGCAGGCACGAAGAGCCGAATGGCCTACTCCTGCGCCTATTTTCTATGTTTCTATGTCTAAATGTTTCTTAAATGTTGCAATGGTACCTGTCTCAACTACCTCTTCCAGCAGCTCATTCCATACACTACCACCCTTAGCTGAAAAGGCTACCCCTCAGGTTCCAATTAAATATTTCCTCTCTCACCTTAAAGCTATGACCTCTGGTTCTCAATTCCCCTACTCTGGGCAAGAGACTCTGTGTCCACCCGATGTATTCCTCTCATGCTTTTGTACACATTTCCTTGGAATTGCAACAGGGCATAAATGATGCAAGTTATCAAAAAGGAGATTCATTTATGATGTGGGATTTTGCTGTTGGGGAATATGTTTTGTTTATGGTGTATATAGAAACATAAAAAAATAGACCCAGGAGTCAACCATTCAGTCCGTCATGCCTTCTCTGCCGTTTCAGGTGACCTCTAATAACCCCACCCTCCCCCTCCCCTTTCTCCCCGACATCCCGCTTTCGTCCCCACTCTGCTTTCTTCCCCATTATGGGTAGAAGGCATGGAAATGGGGTTAGGAGGGAGAGATAGATCAGCCATGGTGGAGTAGACTTGATGGGCCAAATGCATTAGCATTATTGTACACAATAGGGACAATTTACAATCTTTACAAAAATCAATTAACTTACAAACCTGTACATCTTTGGAATGTGGGAAGAAACCGGAGCACCCGGATAAAACCAACATGGCAACAGGGAGACACAGCACCCTTAGTCTGGGTCAAAGTCGGAACCCAGGTGCTGTGAGGTAGCAACTCTACCGCTGTGCCACCGTGTGTCTTTCCGTGGGTGTTGCCCAATCTGCTAAAGTGTTTCCAACATGATCTTGTTACTATTTTGGATTTCCAGCTTCTACAGTTATTTTAAATGTTATTTTATTACCCAATAATAGGATACCTCATCAGCCTTCAGATGTGTGTGATGGACAAGCCATAACCCAACAATCACACCAGAGGAAATCTGCTATCGGGGCTGCTGATACAGTTAACAACTCAGCAGCAAGATTCGTGCCTCCCACATGGCTTTGGCACAAACATATAGTTCCAGTGCAATTACACACTGCAAGAGATAATGATTCCTACACCCCCTTATTAGTCACCTCAGAAGCTGCTAAACTGAAGTGGGAGCTAGTCAACCTCAATCAAAAGTGGTTGCAAAAGAAATAAAAATATCAATTTTAAAGTCCAGGATATATGGTACTAAAGCAATTTTGTTCCCTTACTGCCTGAAATAAAGGTAGTTGTTCAGCTTTAATTCAATGCATTTTTTTGTGAGTAGATTTCCCAGGCCCTTGTAGATATTACAGTTTGTTTTTCTGGAACATTCTTGAGTGGCCTCGGTCTCTAGTTCTTTGTTGTGCAGGAGGATGAGGGGTGATATTATAGAGGTGTATATGATCATGAGAGGAATAGATCGAGTAGATGCACAGACTCTCATGCCCAGCACAGGGCAATCTAGGACCAGAGGACATAGGTTCAAGGTGAAGGGGAAACGATTTAATAAGAATCTGAGGGGTAACTTTTTCACACAAAGGGTGGTGGGTGTATGGACCAAGCTGCCAGATGAGGTAGTTGAGGCGGGGACTATCCCATAGTTTAAGAAACAGTAAGACGGGTACATGGATAGGACAGGTTTGGAGGGATATGGACCAAACGCAGGTAGGTGGGACTAGTGTGGCTTGGACATGTAGGCCAGTGTGGGCAAGATGGGCCGAAGGGCCTGTTTCCACAGTGTATAACTCCAGCTGTGATAGGGGTTTAATAATGGAATGATAACAGTTTTTCATATTATTAATTTTGAATAACAAATATAGAGGAAAAACAAGTAATAAAGCAAAAGAGATTAATTTAGTGAGGAAAATAACAGATAAACAGATAAGCTTAAAATCCCTAGGCTTTAACTTCCTGATGTCCTGCCCTGTGCCCAGCAGATGGATCTAAACATGAAGATGACAGCCAAGAATCTTCACTTTCTTAGATGTTTTAAGGGATTGGGCATGTCATCAAATACCTAACAAACTTTACAGATGCACTGTAGAAAGTATTCTGCCTGGTTGCATCATGGCCTGGTATGCCACTGGATACTGCAGTGCAAGAGGCTGCAGGAGCAAATAACCATTGATTTTCTTGTAGAGAATACTAGATTCAGCCCTGTCTATCATGAGCGTAGCCCTGCCCACCATCAAAAGCATTTACATTAAGTCTCAAGAAGGCTGCACCTAATATCAAGGATTTCCATAATCCAGGCCACAGCCTCTTCTCACTGATATCTCAGGCAGGAGGTACTCAAGCCTGAAGTCCCACACCACAAGATTCAGGAACAGATTATTTCCTACAATCATCTGGTTCTTGAACTGGAGACATGAGGAACTGAAGAAGGGTCCCACCTGAAGCATTGCCTATTATTGCCTCCACAAATGCAACGTGACCCATTGAGTTATTCCAGCACTTTACGTTTTACTCCAGGTTCTTGAACTGACCTGCACAATCCTAAACGTACCTCAGCAATGGAACACTGCGGACCACCTCTTGCACTGCCACACCATCATGTACTTGTTTTCTAATTGTTTTCGTACTAATGCTTGTTTTTGCCTGGGATGTCAGGGCTTTCATATGAAGAAAGACTGGATAGACTCGGCTTGTACTCGCTAGAATTTAGAAGATTGAGGGGGGATCTTATAGAAACTTACAACATTCTTAAGGGGTTGGACAGGCTAGATGCAGGAAGATTGTTCCCGATGTTGGGGAAGTCCAGGACAAGGGGGTCACAGTTTGAGGATAGAGAGGAAATCCTTTAGGACCGAGATGAGAAAAACATTTTTCACACAGAGAGTGGTGAATCTCTGGAATTCTCTGCCACAGAAGGTAGTTGAGGCCAGTTCATTGTCTATATTTAAGAGGGAGTTAGATGTGGCCCTTGTGGCTAAGGGGATCAGAGGGTATGGAGAGAAGGCAGGTACAGGATACTGAGTTGGATGGTCAGCCATGATCATATTGAATGGTGGTGCAGGCACCTATTTTTCTATGTTTCTGTTTGAATGTTTTTTTCCTTTTCATTCTCTTGTAGGATTCATGTCCTAAAGTTTTTATGTGTTGTTTGAGTTTAAGGGCCTGTGATGGTAGCTGTGTAAATGACAATAAACTTGACTTGACAACACAAGGAAATGTTATTGTAAGGTTACTATTATGAAACCAGCAAGATCTTGAGATCTTTAAGATACTAACTACAATTCTTGTAACATCCATTGATTTTCTTACATCAAGTTTCATTTTGGATTACACAGATAGCAGGTAACCGGTTTACTTCTGTCAAATAAAGGCCAGCCAGAGGAGTAACCCAGATCCATCTGAATTCAAGCTCTGAAGGAAATACAACTTGACACTGAAAAATATACGGTGACTCAATAAAAAAGATGCCCCGCTGAAATAGGTTTTGTGCAACATTTGGCTTAGCTCTGATTACATTAGGAGTAACCAAGTTTGCTACTTACTACCACATTGCCTTGTATGTTTGTGCATGCAATCGACTTTGACACACATGCAATAGCCACTTTTGCTAACATGGGAAACTTAGAAGAGAAAAAAAGATGGCATCCCACTGGGTGATAAATTGGATGACAAGGATTCAAATGTGCAATTAGCTCTCCCTGGTATGTAGGTTTTTTCTGCAATATTTTGATTCTGTCATGATTGGAAAAAAAATCAGCCACAGTGGTTGAGATGCACATAATTGGGTTTCAATTCAAGGTGAATTAAAACCATTGGATCCTGTGACGAAAGGACCACAGGGCAAACCGTACGAGATAAGGAGTCCGAGTTAAAATAGTGTCAGGAATCATTTCATAGTTCAGAAAGCTTTGCAGAAGACAATAGACCAGCCATAAGAAGATGCAAGCTCCCTATTTACAGAAAAATAAAGGATTTGAGGTGCTACTAGATGAAATAGAAAGTAGGAGAGACATGTTCTATCTTAAGAAGACCAGTAAATCATTCATATTTATTATTAAATATGTGACCTGTGGAAGATTGTCATTAATCAGGAGTTTCGACCCGATGCGGGATCTTAGACCACCCCGACGTGGGAGCTCGATCGCCGACTGCGGATGGTTCGACTCCCCCGACCGCGGGAGGAAAGAAGGAAAGATGATAAGACTTTATTACCTTCCATCACAGTGGGGAATGTGGAGGAGCCGCTGTGGTGGATGTTTATGTCAAATTTTTAGATAGTTGTGTGTCTTGTTGCTTTTTTGGTATGTGATTGGCAAACCAAATTTCTGGTATGTTGCAAATCATACTTGGCTAATAAATTACGATTAATATGATTATGATGTTTAGGGTACCCTTTTCTGGATCTATGAAGCAACAAGAGTGATCTAAATGAGTGCTACATGTTTAACTTCCCCCTTAATGCATCATCAGCTATACACAAAATATACCACTGCTTCACACACCAAATACCACCAATTTTAATTTCTGACATGTCATCCCTATCCTATGTCCCACCACACCCCCACACTTAATTCAAGGCTCACTCCAAAATATTCCACCTTCTGAAATTTGGCTTAGAGCTCATGTCTTTAGTTCAGTTCAGTTGATTGTCACATGAACCGAGCGAGGTACAATGAAAAGCTTTGGTTGCATTCTAACCACTACATAACCTCTTCCACTAACAGTCAATAACTTTCAACAGTCATAGTGCAGCAACTACTGGAGAATCACACAGGGGCTATGGGATAGGCAAACACACATGAAGTCAGACACTAAGGTCTAGCATGAGGTTGATCGATCGATCGATCGATATTAGTACAGTTCAAGGCTTTTAGTTTTAAGAATTATGCAAGTATAAGTAAAATTGCAAAGTATGCGTGCACCATGACTTATTAGTTTTGTCAAAAGGAAGGTTGATACGATGAGTACAACGAGAGGGTAAAATGACACTGGAGTAAAAGTGGCATCAAGGAGAATCTTAAATAGAAACTCAGCCACATTATACAATCTCTGACTGCTACAAGAAAAGAAGCTGTTGACATTCCTCCTGGCTTGGAACCTTCTCTTCTTCATAGAACATAGATCATAGAACAATACAGTACAGGAACAGGCCCTTCAGCCCACAAAATCTGTGCTGAGCATATTGCCAAATTAAACTAATCTCCTTCATTCGCTGTATATTTATGTGCCTATCTTAAATGCCTCTCTCTTATCTGCCTCCACCACCACCACTAGCACTGCGTTCCAGGCACTCACTACTCTCCCTGTAAAAAAAACTTGCCTTACACATCCCTTTTAAACTCTGTCCCTCTTACCTTAAACTTATGCCCTCAAGTATCAGACATTTCCACCCTGAGAAAAATGTTCTGTCTATCCTATCTATGCCTCTCATAATGTTATCAGGTCTCCCCTTAGCAGATTTCCTCCAACATCTCCATGTAGCTAACACACTCTATTCCAGTTATCATTCTGGTAAAACTGCTACACCTTCTCCAAATGCTGCACACCCTTCTTGTAATGGAGTGATCACAACTGTGCGCAATACTCCAAATGCGACCCAACAAAAGTCCTATAAAGCTGCAACTAGATGTATGTGGAGCTTCTTCCTCCACATCTATTTAGCTTGATTACACCCCATCTTCCAGTTGCCCAGTGTGGCCAAAGACTCATGGGCTATGTGTGGGTTATGTTCCACCATCTTTGATTGTTTCAGCAGTTCTGTTCAGTTTCAGTATAGTTTATTACAACGTGTACCGAGGTTCATAAGTTCATAAGCTCATAAGTGATAGGAGCAGAATTAGGCCATTCGACCATCAAGTCTACTCCACCATTCAATCATGGCTGATCTATCTCTCCCTCTTAACCCCATTCTCCTGCCTTTTCCCCATAACCTCTGACACCTGTACTAATCAATGATCTATCTATCTCTGCCTTAAATATATCCACTGACAGCATTCTGTGGCAAAAAAATCCACAGATTCACCAACCTCTGACTAAAGAAATCCCTCCTCATCACCTTCCGTAAAGAACGTCCTTTAATTCTGAGGTACAGTGAAAAGCTTTTGTTGCGTGCTAACCAGTCAGCAGAAAGACAATACATGATTACAATCGATCCATTTACAGTGTATAGATACATAATGGAATAACGTTTAGTGCAAAGTCTGATCGAGGATAGTCCTAGGGTCATCAAAGAGGTAGGCAACAATTTCATTTTTCTGTCTAAAAAATAATTTCAATACCTTTATCAAACCAGGATCATTCAAACAACATATTTCTCACAGATTCCAGTGGAGAAAAGTCATGAAAAACACAGAAAAGTCTGCCTGTTTTTCTATCATCAGCTTTATAATATCATATAGTCAAAATTACTAGGCCTGTTTCACCATCCTTTCTGTGGGTGAAACATTTCAAAGGATTTTGAGCTAGCAAAGCTCTAAATCGATTCAGGTATCCATTAACCTCCCAGATGATCAATTACAAGAAGATCTACTCACTTGTCACTCCAATTTGCTGCTTTTATTCTACATTTTCCAATTATGGCCTTTTTTTTTAATGATTGTTAATGATTCAATATAATCTGATTGTGCTTTGCTCATAATATATTTCTCCAGTTTAAGGGTTTAGATGTACAATTAAGCTCTAAACAGCTAATTACTACTTCATGGTGACATTTTCTTTTATCCAGAATGGTTATAATTATTATCTTTTTAACAGCGCAACTGATGGAAATTATACACAACAGTCATTCTAAAAGCAGGGTGTGACTAAACATGAGGATGATATGTTGTTAATCAAAAAGGATATAATTAAAATAAATCACTGCTTTAACTAATGAACTATAGTCATCGCGCCTTCCAGTTATCATATAATTTGCTCAGAATTTTAAGTCTATTTAGATTTAAATGTAATTATTAAGAAGCTGATCTGGCAAATGGATAAACAAGGATTAGTGAACTGTATTTAAATTGTAAACTCTATTTTGGAACATTTTAGAACCTAATCAGCAAGGGCTTGGGTGGAGAGTGAGGCAATTTAAAAATAACAAATGCAAATTAAGGGCAGCACAGTGGTAGAGTTGCTGCCTTACAGCGCCAGAGCTCCCAGTTCGATCCTGACTATGGGTGCTGTCTGTACGGAGTTTGCACGTTCTCCCTGTGACCGCATGGGTTTTCTCCAGGTGCTCTGGTTTCCTCCCACATTCCAAAGACATGCAGGAATGTGGCTTCTGTAGTGTATAGGATAGAACTGGTGTTCGATCGGCCACCGGGTTGGTCGGTGCGGACCCGGTGGGCCAAAGGGCCAGTTTCCAGTCTGTATCGCTAAACTAATCTAAACTAAACAACTAAAAAACAAAAACAAAATTTGATAAACGGAGCATCATACAAACTAAGAGGAGAGAACACAATGGATTCTGGTAACAGTGATCAATACTGCCAATTGCAGTTCATGGAGGCACATAATACGGAAACAGACTCTTCAGCCCAACTTGTCCATGCCAACCCAAATGCCACAAAGCTCCTCCCATTTGTACCCATTTGGCACCTATCGACCCAAACCTTTCCTATCCATGTACCCGTCCAAATGTTTTTAAATGGTGCTCTGAACTACTTCCTCTGGCAGCTCGTTCTATATACTGTAGCTACCATCCTCTGGGTAAAAAAGTTGCCCCTCATGTTCCTATTAATTCTTTCCCCTCTCATCTTAAACCTATGTCCTCAGGTACTTGATTCCCCTACCATGGGTAAAAGACTCTGTGAGTTCACTCCATCAATTCCTTCATGATTTTATAGTTCTTAATAAGATCACCCCTCAGCCTCCTGCGCTAATGGTATAAAGACCTCGCTTGTCCAATCTCTCTCTGTAGCTCAGGTCCTCGAGTCCTGATAACATCCTCATAAATCATCTCTGCACCCTTTGGCCGGGTGATGTTTATTGTGCAATAATTAGGACATAGGTTCAAGGTGAAGGGGAAAAGACTTAATAGGAATCTGAGGGGTAACTTTTCCACATAAAAAGTGGTGGATGTATGGAACAAGCTGCCAGAGGAGGTAGTTGGGGCAGGGACTATCCCAATGTTTAAGAAACAGTTAGACAGGTACATGGATAGGACAAGTTTGGAGGGATGTGGACCAAGCACAGGCAGGTGGGACTAGTGTATCTGGCCGGTTTAACAGGCGGTCACAGTGGCGCAGCGGTAGAGTTGCTGCCTTACAGCGAATGCAGCACCAGAGTCTCGGGTTCGATCCCGGCTATGGGTGCTGTCTGTACGGAGATTGTACGTTCTCCACATGACCTACATGGGTTTTCTCTGAGATCTTCGGTTTCCTCCCACACTCCAAAGACATACAGGTTTGTAGGTTAATTGGCTTGGCAAATGTAAAAAATGTCCCTAGTGGTGTAGGATAGGGTTAATGTGCAGGGATCGCTGGTCGGTGCGGACCTGGTGGGCCGAAGGGCCTGTTTCCATGCTGTATCTCTAAACTAGACTAGACTAAACTAAACTAAACATGTTGGCCGGTGTGGGCAAGTTGGGCTGAAGGGCCTGTTTCCACACTGTATCACTCTATGAATTGTTAGAGATGGTGCCACTTTTCTTAAATATGTACTCGTTAGCGAATAAGTCAAATAGATAAAATGCGTATGTGACTAAACAGCCACATTCTCAATGAGGAAGCCATAGTCCTGAGATCTACTGAAACTAAGAGAAAATTGTATTTTCATTAGCAAGGGTGGTGAGAAGCCACTTGGCTCCTCAATGCAATAAGTTGTGATTCCTTGCAGAGGATACCTTTCCAAGCCAAAGTCGACTTGATACCCAAAGCCTTGCGGGACCTTGCTGTGTTCAAAGTGCACTATGTTTCCCCACTTTGCAAGCTTGAACTGCTGTCAATTGTTTGTTTATCCATTAAAAAACACTTTGGACATGTCGACTTATGAATGTTGTTGTTTAAATGCAATCGTCATTTCTTTCACTCCCAGTAGCTCTGTCCTATAAATGACATACCTCCGGTCAGCGGTACAATAGAACAAAGGTTCAAAGGTCAGTTTAATGTCACGTGTACCAATTAATGTACAGTGAAACTCTAATTACCATAGAACAGTATAGCACAAGAACAGGCCCTTAGGCCTACAATGTCTGTGCCAAACTTGATGACAAGACCATCACTTAACTACCAGCACATAACCCATATTCCTCCATTCCCTGCATATCCAGATGCCTATCCAAAAGTCTTTTAAATGCCACTGATGCATCTGCTTCAATGAAAATCGGCGGCAGCGCATTGCAGGTAGTCGCCGCCCTCTAAACGATTCCCCCTCTCATCAGGTGACACCAGGGTTTCTATTTCTCTTGTGAACATGTTGTTATCTATCGTTGAAACATATTGAATTGACCAAGATTTAGTTTGTTCCATGTTATGATACGTTGTGCATTTTTGTCTTGTATAAATAAAGCTTCTATGATGCATTGGCCGTTTCTCCACACATTGTGCGTATGAGCCATTTTTACATGCACCACTTGATCATTGTTCGTGGCTGTAATATTTCCAACTTGAGTTCCAAATTCAGTTGTTATTACTGAGCCTGCGTATTCATATTTGTAATGATTTACAGAAGCTAGTCTTGTGTTGCACATCAGACACTAGCAGATGAAATGCAAAATGGAAATGTGCACTTCTGCTTCTATCCTATAAGAGCACTTCAATGGAAAAAAAATTACTCCTCAAGAATATTGATATTGTAGCTAGTAACTGTACTGTACTCGATTAGCCTTTTCTGTTGAAAGAAGCTGACAGTTAATTAATGTTAACTGATTCCTATTAATATTCAAAACTAACACCACCATCACATTCGGAGTTGTAGGCAGAGACTGAGTAAACCATCGACTGACACCAAGCTTTTGCCAAGGAGAATGACAAAATCATCTTTGAAGCAAAGGGAAAATAGTTTCAGCTTACATTGTTAATCTTGCATTAATCTGTCAAAATTTGCAACATGACCGTACGTTGCCCTTGAAAGAAGCTGGTGTTTCTATAAACAGGTTCATGTTTATTATTGCCACTTGTTACCAATATACAGTGAAGAGTATTGCTTTTGAATTACCTCGTACAGTGGGACAGGCCTTTAACTCTCTCTTGAAAACAGCTTGGTCGGTTGGGGGCGCTGAGAGTCGGCTGCCCTGCCAGCAGCGTGTTCTTTATTTCGACTTTGTTTGGTTATTTTGGTTTTTCTATATCCTTGTTTTGGATGTTTCTCGTGTGTCTTGTGTGTGGGGGGGGGGGAGGGGGGGAAACCGTTCTCCAGTCACCCTCGACGGAGAGGCGACTTTTTCCATGTCGCTTCACTGCCTCCCCTCTCGCAGCCTAACACCTTGGATTGGAGTGGCCTTTCCCGGAGTCGGGCCCAGAGCTTCTGCAGTGGACACAGCGTGGACTTTTCCATCGCAGAGCGGGGGCGAACCCTTGCCGGGGTCGCCAGAAAGGAGTGTTCCGATCGCTGGCCTGGTGCCTGCGGACCTTCTAGCCGCGGGCGTGGTGTGGACTTACCATCCTGTGTCTGGGATCCCTTGCCGGGGATCGCCGGAGAGGAGCTCCAACCACCGGCCTGTGGCCTATAACATCCTGAAGCCGCATTCTCCGGTAAGAAAGTGCCAATTCCGGTGCTACAAGCCGCGTGGTGTGTTCGACCGTCCCGACGTTGGAGTTTAGAACATCCCGACGAGAGGGCCTGTACATCTGGCCATCCGTAGCGGCGACTAGGGAGGGTTCATGGCCCCGATGAACAAAGGAGGAGGATTAACTGAAATTTGTTGCCTTCCATCACAGTGAAGAATGCTGTGGTGGATGTTTGTGTTAAATTCTATTGTGTACTGTCTGTTCTTTTTTTAAGTGTATCGCTGCTGGCAAATTCATTTCACGAATAAATTTGACTTTGACTTTGATTTGATCCAGTGACTTGGCACCCTCTGCCTTCTGTGGCAGAGAATTCCACAGAATCACAACCCTCTGGGTGAAGAAGGATTTCCTCATCTCAATAGACAATAGACAATACGTGCAGGAATAGGCCATTCGGCCCTTCGAGCCAGCACTGTCATTCCATATGATCATGGCTGATCATCCTCAATCAGTACCACGTTCCTGCCTTATCCCCATGTCCCCTGACTCGCCTATCTTTAAGAGCCCTATCTAGCTCTCTCTTAAAAGTATCCAGAGAACCGGCCTCCACCGCCCTGTGAGGCAGAGAATTCCACAGACTCACAACTTTCTGTGTGAAAAATTGTTTTCCTCATCTACGTTCTAAATGGCTTACCCCTGATTCTTAAACTGTAGCTCCTGGCTCTGGACTTCCCAACATGAATAAGATCCTTTCTCATCCTTCTAAATTCCAGAGTATGCAAGCCCAGCCGCTCCATTCCCTCAGCATATGACAGTCTCGCCATCCCGGGAATTAACCTTGAAAACCTACGCTGTACACCCTCAATAGCAAGAATGTCCTTCCGCAAATTAGGGGACCAAAACTGCACACAATGCCCCAGGTGTGGTCTCACTAGGGCCCTGTACAACTGCAGAAGGATCTCTTTGCTCCTATACCCAACTCCTCTTGTTATGAATGCCAACATGCTGGGTATCTTTCCAGTCAACTTTGGCCAGCTTCTCACTCATGGCTCCATAGTCCCCTTTGTTCAACTGTAACAATAACACCTCCGATTTACCCTTCTCCCTCTCAAATTATCGATTGAAACTTACCATATTATGGTCACTACCTCCTACTGGCTCCTTAACCTCAAGTTCCCTTATCAAATTTAATCGGTCCTAAATGGCCTATCCCTTATACTTAAAATGTGACCCCTGTTTATGGACTTCCCTAACATTGGAAAATAAAATCCTGCATCTAGGCTGTTCAATCCTATAAGAATTGTATATGTTTCTGTAAGATCACCTCTCATCCTTCTAAATTCCAGTGAATACAAGCCCAGTTGACCCATTCTTAAATCACACGTCAGTCCCGCCATCCCGGGAATTAACCTGGTGAACCTCCATTGGACCCCCTCCATATCAAATTATTCTTCAAATTAGGAGACCAAAATTGCACACAATACTCAAGGTGCAGTCTCACCAGGGCCCTGTACAACAGTAGTAGGACCTCCTTGCTCCTAAACTCAAATCCTCTCGCAATGAAGCCAACGTGCCATTACCTTTCTTCACTACCTGCTGTACCTGCATGCTTACTTTCAGTGACTGATGTACAAGCACGCCCAGGTCTCGTTGCAATTACCCTTTTCCTAATCTGACACCATTCAGATAATAATCTGCCTTCCTGTTCTTGCCATCTAAGTGGATAACCTCACATTTATCCACATTATACTGCATCTGGCATGCATCTGCCCACTCACCAAACCTATCCAAGTCACCCTCCAACCTCCTAGCATCCTCATCGCAGCTCACATTGCCATCCGCAAATATAGAGATGTCAAAATATATTGTAAATAACAGGGGTCCCAGCATCAAGCCTTGCGGCACGCCACTAGTCACTGCCTGCCATTCTGAAAAGGTCTCATTAATTCCTACTTATTGCTTCCTGTCTGCCAACCAATTCTCGATTCATGCCAATACCCTTCCCCCAACACCATGTGCTCGAATTTTGCACACTAATCTTTTATGTGGGTCCTAGTCAAAGGCTCTTTGATAGTCCAGATACACCACATCCACTGGCTTTCCCTTATCCATTTTACTTGTTAAATCCTCCAAAATTCCAGAAGATTTGTCAAGCATGATTTCCCCTTCAAAAATCCATGCTGACTTTGACCGATCCTGTCACTGCTTTCCAAATGTGCTGCTATAACACCTTTAACAATCGACTCAAGCATCTTTCCCACTACCGATGTAAGGCTAACTGGTCTATAATTCCCCATTTTCTCTCTCCCTCCTTTCATAATAAGTGTAGTTACGTTGGCTACCCTCCAGTCCACAGGAACTGATCCAGAGTCGAGAGAACATTGGAAAATGATCACCAATGCGTATACAATTTCTAGGGCCACCTCATTGAGTACTCTGGGATGCAGACCATCGGGCCCTGGGGATTTATCTGCCTTCAGTCCCGACAGTTTACCTGACACCATTTCCGGACTAATGTGGATTCTCTTCAGATCCTCCCTCCCACTAGATCCTCGGTCCCCTAGTATTTCTGGGTGATTGTTTGCATCTTCCTTAAGGGCCTGTCCTATTTGGCGATTTTACCAGCATCATATCAGTGTCACCAAAAGATTTTGAACATTTCAAAGTCCAGCGACAACAAAAATGTTACGACACTTGAATAAACACGGCGCGTCATTTGTCATCACGCCACGTCATTGCCGCATCATACGTCATCACGCCGCGTCATACGTCATCACGCGTCATACGTCATCATGCTGCATCACGCCACGTCACTGCCGCATCATACGTCATCACGCCGCGTCATACGTCATCATGCCGCATCACGCCACGTATTTTCCGGTGACCTGATACGTCAGTCAATGATGCCAGCAGTCGCCGAAAAAATCGCCAAGTGGGACAGGCCCTTTAGTGAAGACAGAACCAAAGTACTCCTTTAACTGTTCTGCTATTTCTTTGTTCCCCATTATAAATTCACCTGTCTCTGATTGTAAGGGACCTACTAATCTTTTCCTTTTTAGATATTTAAACCCAGTCTTCTGGTTTAGTTCTTCCTCTGGCCAATTTATATGCCTTTTCCTTGGATTTAACACTATCCTTGATTTCCCTCGTTAGCCACGGTTGAGCCGCCTTCGTAATATTTTTTTCACCAGAGGGATGAACAATTTTTGGAGTTCATCCATGCGGTCTTTAAATCTTTGCCATTGCATCTCCACCGTCAACCCTTTAAGCATTATTTGCCAGTCTATCCGAACCAGTTCCTGTGTCATATCTTCAAAGTCTCCTTTCTCTAAGTTCAGGACCAGAGTCTCTGACTACACCAGGTCACTCTCCATCCTAATGTAGAATTCCACCATATTATGGTCACTGCTGCCCAAGGGGCTTTGCACAACAAGATCGCTAACTAATCCTTCCACATTACACAATACCCAGTCTAGGATGGCCTGTCCTCTAGTCACTTCATCTACATATTGGTTTAAAAAACCATCCCGTATACATTCCAGGAAATTCTCCTCCTCGGCATCGCTACCAATTTGTTTGGCCCAATCTATATGTAGATTAAAGTCAACCATGATAACTGCTGTACCTTTGCTACATGCATCCCTAATTTCCTGCTTGATGTTATCCCCAACCCTACTGCTGTTTGGTGGTCTGTATACAACTCCAACAAGCGTTTTCTGCCCTTGGCTATTTCACAGTTCTACCCATCTTGATTCTACAGCATCCAACACCTCTCCTTGCTATTACATAATCTCCTCTTTAACCAGCAATGCCACCCCACCTCCTCTTCCTTTCTGTCTATCCTTCCTGAACATTGAATAAGCTTAGTCCAGCTTATCTCCAGCTTAGTCCAGAACTCTCACTTGGCATTTTCAATGGCACTGTGTTAATTATTGCCTTAGCCGCAATGTTTTGATAATAATGAGCAGAAATAAAAACAACGATGACTGGAAATGTTTTGACTTTACAGATACAGCGTGGAAACAGGCCCTTCGGCCCTCTATGTTTGCGCCGACCAGATCTTACACAATAGGCACAATTTACAATTTGAAGAAGCCAATTAACCTTCAAACCTGTACGTCTTTCTTTAGGTTCAGTAACCGTAACTGTCACTGTATGTCATGTTGTTACTTGTGGGCAGAGCACTAAGGCAAATTCCTTGTATGTGAATACTTGGCCAATAAACTTACTTACTTACTTACTTTAGAATGTAGGAGGAAACCGGAGCACTCGGAGAAAAAGCAAGTGGTCACAGAGGAAGCGTACAAACTCCGTACAGACAGCGCCCATAATCAGGAAGGAACCCGGCTCTCTGGCGCTGTAATGCAGTAACTCTACCGCTGCCGCCCCAAAGATTCTCTAAAGAATGGGCCCCATTCAGGAACCCTGTCCCAATTGTTATTATCTGGAACATTATAATGTCGCTGTCCATAATAGGTTGGGACATTATACACTTTCATGCTGCAATCAAAATCTACAGTATTTTACATCTATTCACCAGCAATGTAGCAAGTCAGCATCTAATCAATCCTTGTGCAGATTTCACGCTACATGTATTGGAGAATTGTTGCAACTTTGCCATAATTTATTGGATTCCTTGTGAAGTCAAGTGTCGGAGCACGTTCTGAATATTGGCAGCAAACTCTGACCACAGCTTCGGAGTTTCCACCCAGAGGGAAATCCCAGTCACTTTGTTTGGGCAGAAAAATATCAACAGTAATGCAGGGAAACGGCAACATGTCTCCACAAAATCCATTGCGCTTTTTGTCATGCTATCAAGGAAAGGATATGAGCCGTCGATTTACAGCTAATATTCACTGTGAACCTTTAACAACTGTTTCAAACCATCTAATAACGCTAGGTCATTTTTCTTTGGGGGGGGGGATTGTTTTCAAAATGGCGACAGATGACGCAATGGGCTAAGTGTTCGGCTGGCAACCGGAAGGTAGCCGGTTCGAATCCCGCTTGGAGTGCATACTGTCGTTGTGTCCTTGGGCAAGACACTTCACCCACCTTTGCCTGTGTGTGAATGTGTGTGAATGTGTGTGAGTGATTGGTGGTGGTCGGAGGGGCCGTAGGCGCAGATTGGCAGCCACGCTTCCGTCAGTCTGCCCCAGGGCAGCTGTGGCTACAGAAGTAGCTTACCACCACCGAGTGTGACTGAGGAGTGAATGAATAATGCGATGTAAAGCGCCTTGAGTATTAGAAAGGCGCTATATAAATCCCATCCATTATTATTATTAAAATTACAAAGATTCCTGATTATGGTAGAAAGGTTTATTTAAAAACAACATCTAAGAGGATTATGGGAATTTGCCTTGTATTAATATGATTGACCATCAGAGAAAAATATATAAAATCCTTTCAAGAATATTTGAATTGAAAAAAAAATGTATATGGGAAAATTGTATCTTTTAATGAAAGGAAAATGATACAACTCCACTTGCAGCATCTAGAATTAGTTTAGCCACAATAATCCAAAAAAGCATCCTTTGTCAATGTAATTTCTATGACTATCTAATGTTTGTTGAAGCATGCATTAGGCAATGGAAAACCTGCTTTTCCTTGATAACGCAGTTCATCTTGTTTTTTTCTACAGTCCTCGTGCTTTGCTGCTTGTATCTGCTCAAGGTTTTAAACAATTAAATGCATGAACTAAATACTCAAGAGAAAATTTTCACAGCTCTGCTCTCTGCCTTAGCCTTCTTTTGTTAATCTCCTTAAACCTCTACATTCCCTCTCTTCACCTTGAAAAATCATTTTCAGAAAAAAAAAATTACTGGAAGAAACTTTGCTTCAATTCACATCACACGTCATAACTTGATGGCTAGAAATTCCTCCAAGTCATTATTTTTAAATTAATAACAACATTGTGGACATGTTGGTCGGCGTGGGCAAGTTGTGGGGAAGGGCCTGTTTCTATGCTGTATGATTTTATGACAAACACAGTTTGTGAAAGTTCCATTAAGGTGAAGATCTACAATTGTCGGTAAGTTATTTGGCTCTTTGAGTAGGTTAATGGTAAAGAAGAATGAAAGGATGTTGGCAGGCATGTGCAAGAGTGAATATTGTGTAGTGGCACAGGGAAACAAGGAGATGGAGAATGGGTCAGTATGGTTTGGTCAGAATGGGAGCTGGCTTGCAGTCAATAGGCTGATTGGCCTCTTGCGGTATTGTTACAAGTATAACATCAGATCAGAAGTGGATGTCTGGAGGTGAAGTAGCAGTGTGATCTCAGGGGTCATGGAACATGGGCAGGCTGAAGGATAACAGTGGGAGCTGCTTCACAAAGGTCAACAGACACCTTCCAGGTACGTCTGGAAGTAAAATGCCAGGGAGGACTCCTAAGGACATGAATGGTAGGTGAATTGAGGATGCGTGTAATGCAGACACATGTCCATGCCCACTCTGCCTACTCATGCAGGCTGAAGGAAAAGTCTTCTCTCTTTGTTGCTGGAATTTGCCCAATTTCACTAATAAGCAAAACATGAGACGTGGCAGAGATCATCAAAAGCAGCCTGGAGAGATCCAAGAAGCTGAACAAAAGCTACTATTCATTGACTTATCTTTATAATGGAAACGTATCGAGGTACACAGTGGAGACTTAATACCATTAGTTTTAAGTAGCAAATACAAAGGCTAGTAAAACATGGTTGTTTTGTGAGTACATTTTTGTAAATAAATGAACAGTCAAATCTGGAAATCTTATTGCAGACACATTTTGCATGTTCAGTAATGTTATCTTCATTTTGTAGTTTTGTGTTAAAGAAAGTGGTAAATAAAATATAAGCAATAAATGAAGAGACACACTTACTGATGGACACTGAAGCATCCCGTTATGTGAGCAATTTTGTTTTGTGGAATTATTGGAGTGAACTTCCATCCTCAGATATAAGGAAAACAGAAAGTGTTGGAAACCCCCAGAGGAACAGTCAGATGAGTGCATGAGAAGCTAAGTTAACATTTCTAGATGTTAACTTTGTAAACAAAGGGTCTTTGGCCTCAAACTCTAGGAACATAGAACAGGCCAGTTTAGGAACAGGGCCTACAACCCACAATGTCTGTGCTGAACATGATGCCAAGACCAACTCTCATCTGCCCACACATAATCCATTCCCATCCCTTAAATGCCACCTTTGTATCTGCCTCAACCACCACCCCTGGCAGTGCATTCCAGGCACTCACCACCCTCTGTGTAAAATAACTTAGGGCGGCACAGTGGAACGGGGGTAGAGTTGCTGTCTTACAGCACCTAAGACCCGGGTTCGATCCTGACTACAGGTGCTATCTGTACGGAGTTTGTATGTTCTCCCTGTGACCGTAGGGGTTTTACTCCGGGGACTCCAGTTTCCTCTCACACTCCAAAGACATGAAGGTTGTTCGGTTAATTGGCTTTCATAAGTTGCAAAATTGTCCTGAATGTGAAAGAAAGTGTCAGTAGTGTACGGGGTGATCGCCGGTTGACGCGGACTCAGTGGGCTGAAGGGCCTGCTTCCACGGGTCGGGTACTTTTCAGCGCCGCCGTTTCGGCGCTGCTGTTCCGTTTATAATATCCGAAACGGCGGCGCCGAATGGTACCATTCCGTGCTTCCACACCTTATCTCTGGAGTCTAAATCCCTTAAGTGTCACTATGTGTCTGTCTCAACCACCACCTCCAACAGTACATTCCAGGCACTCACCACCCTCTGTGTAAAAAGACTTGGCCCTCACATCTCCTGTAAACTTTGCTCTCTCACCTTAAAGCCATGCCCTCTCGGATTTGAATTTGCCATTCTGGGAAAAAAGATTCTCACTATTCATCCTTTCTATGCCTCTCATTATGTTATATACTTAGCGAAGCATCTCCAAGAACCTGCTATCTAAGGACCTCTGTCCACAGATGCTGCCGGACCTGCTGCGCATTTCAAGCAATTTCTGTTTTTATTTCAGATTTCCTGCATTTGCTTTATTTTTGATTTTTTAACCCAGCATGTCTACCTTTCTCCCTTGGGGAAATTCTATACATTAGAGCTATCTATATGCATGCCTTGGTTGGTCAACCCATTTAAACATCGCAATAATGTTTAATCAAGTACATTTTAAATTGAAGGTTTTAATAAATATTGTGAAGGATGCTGTATCTGCGGTGATGGATGGAGGAGAGGATCGGGGTCGATACGCGGGCTGTAGACCTGCCTCCTGTGCCCTCAGAGGTTCTCTGAGGGTTACAAAGTCATCTGCTGGAGGCATCTTGGTACATAGAAACATAGGTACAGGAGTAGGCCATCCCCACTAGCCAGCACCGCCATTCAATATGATCATGGCTGATCATCCTAAATCAGTACCCCGTTCCTGCTTTTTCCCCATATCCCTTGATTCCGTTAGCCCTCAGAGCTCTTATCTCTCCTGAAAACATCCAGTGAATTGGCCTCCACTGCCTTCTGTGACAGAGAATACCACAGATGCTTTTCCTCATCTCAGTCCTAAATGGCCTGCCCCTTATTCTTAAGCTGTGACCCCTGGTTCTGGACTCCCCCAACATCCAGAACATTTTTCCTGCAATGCCTACATGGAGGCTAGGCGGTGGCTACAGGAGATGGCACATTGGTGGGTCGATGAGTCCATGGATGTCCTGCAGCAGCTGGTGGATGGTGTGGATCGGACGCCACACTAGAGGCCCTACGGAATCCACATGCGTGGAGCAGACCCAGGTCTGCAGTGACACAGAGTGGTGGAACAGCAGTGGAGAACATTGACAGCTGATGCCTGCAACACCGACTCAGTGCCACTGCCAGGACAATGGCCTCTAAGGCTAAAATAAGGCTTTATACTTCTAAGAACTTGAAAGTTGCTGGAAATGTGGTGATTCTTTCTGAATTGCCTCAATGAAGTCACTGTGATCATTGTACTTATGGTTGTAACCATGTATAGTTTGATTTTATAGTTCGAATTGAATGCAAAACAAATATTTTCACTGTTTCTAGGTACATGTGACAATAAACTGCCATTGAACCATTGGTCGAGAAGCCAACACTCACTTCCATCTTTTCAAACAGCGTATTTTAATTAAAAAATATAAACAGCTTAATGAATGAAACAGTGTAATATTTAAATCTTCCAGACCAGTTGAGCTTGCCCGAGAGATACAGTGAAAACAGACCCTTCGGCCCACCGAGTCTGTGCCGACCAGTTATCCCTGAACACCAGCACTATCCTGCACACTAGAGACAACATAATATTTACCAAAACGCAATTAACTTACAAGCCTGTACAACTCCAGGTTGAATTTCTATTCTCTGCCGTTAGTTAATTGGTGGTGCCTGAAGACTACATTTGGAGCTGTACAATTGGCTTCACAGATGGAAACGGATTCGACAGCTTTTCAGTTGCCTTCTCCAGAAAGTGCGCGACGCGTGTGAACAATATTTGAGAAGTGAGTCGGTTTCATTTGAATTGTTCTCTGTAACTGAAAGCTGAGCAAAGCTCACCGAGGCCCATGTATGATGAATGAGCACATGAGTGATGTACAGACACTGAAACTGCGGGCCAGGTTGAGTTAGTCACATCACAGGCCTGCAAACAAAAAACTATGGAGTGCAGCATAAGACGACTGCAAAAATAAACTTGAAACAAAGTGGCAAAGAACCCTCAGCTTTCCAAAGGCACGGGGTTGTCTCCTGGCATTTTCAAGCTTGGTTGAAATGCAACATGAATGAAACATGAATGGAGTGCAGCAGAAGCCAACTGCAAAAATAAACTTGAAACAAAGTGGCAAAGAAATCTCAGCTTTCCAAAATCACTGGATTGTCTGCCTGGCATTTTCAAACTTGGTTGAAATGCAATATAAATGAAAAAAGCAGACTTTTGTCAGCAACCCCTGGGAAAGAATAAAAGATGCTGCTACCACAAGTCGGCAAGCAGCCTAGGTCTGTTCAGAATGCAAAATTGAGAGCCCACATTATGCTCTGCAAGTAACCCAGTGGGAGTTTAATCTCTCCCTACAGAAATGCTAATTATTTAGCAATTAAAAGTTCATTTAAAAAATCTAATCATTAGGGAGAAACTCTTTGGCTTTTAAAGACCACTGAACTGTTTAACATTCAGCATTGTATGGGGATGGGCAGAGGGCAGGATGTGCAGAGTAGGGGATGTTGCCCCTTCTGTTTCTTGAAATATTCATAATACAATATTTATGTCAAATAAACTGAACATCTTTTTCATATAATTATTGTAAAATGTCATCAACCCTTTCAGTTGTGTGTGCTTTAAGGTGACATTACCATTAACATTTTATTGAAAACATAAAATAGATCAGTTTTTCAATCCCAAAACTCTTATCAATATTTGATGAATTTTTAGCCTTTTATAGATTTAATCTAGATTTTGTTAATAATTTAACGTGCGTTATTCTGTAAACAATTGTAAAATTTATTTCAGATTGGATGTAGTTTAGTACTTTGGCATTTGAACAAAATGGATTTTTGTAGCAACATTGCTACTCTATGGAATAATATATTCTTCTACAATCCTCTACAATTCTTACAGATTTTTTGTTTAATTCTCCGGTTGTGCGGAGCATCTTAACTGCCCAAAGGACTGATATTGCACTAGGTACGAAAACCCTGAATCAATAATTCACAAATGTGGCATAATGTTCACTGGTTTGCAACAGTGCACAGGATCCAAGAATTCATTAATTCTCGCTAAGACCTTATCAGGCTCTGAGTTATCTTCTAAAACACACAATCATCTCATAGGTAATTCCATTTCACTGCCATGACTGCCCAGAATTGCAAGTCTTCCACATTCATTGTCACCAGCTCTTTCTCCTTTGATTTTTTTTTAGCATTTCCCTTTCATACACGAACAAGGCATAGGGTGAATGCTGAAGAGTAGGGGATTACCATGTCCCAACCCGCAGTGAGAAATGCTTCTTTACTCTCCGAGTTTATAATCTGTGAATACATAATGTGAGCATGCTTGCGCTGAGGGTCCCGACACAATAGGAGCTTGGCTGAAAGCTTAATATACACAAATCCTCATTTTCAGAGTGAGAAGAAGATATCCACCCCAATGTTTCACACTGAATTTAAAACTTTTCCTTTAAAGACTTCTGCTCCCTCTGGTCCAGCTAGTTTCCTACATGAACTCCAGCACAAGTTGACCTGATCAATGATATTAGACATCACATTTGCAGTGGGCCCCTAAGGGATAGGGGATACTGGGAAAGATGTACACCAGGGTAAATATTGATCAATGCTCACTCTAAGTGTTGTGTATATTCATAGAGTCATACAGAGAAACAGCATGGCAACAGGCCGCTCAGCCCACGGAGCTGGCGTTTCACAAGACTGCTTCGGACCCACTGTCTGGCTCAGTTAAATTAAATTAGAAGGTGGTAAATTTAAAGTCCACCCTGGAGATGTTAATATTGACCAAATTGAAGACACTGTAAAATGGGGGATCCTGCATTTGTAAGATTTGCTTAACCTTTGTCTGTGGAAAATTACAGGCTGTGGATGGCGCCGGCCAGTCTGAGCCCTAGATTGATATGCAGGATGGGGAAAGATCCAGATGTCCTCTCAATTGATAATATATACGAGGATCCTGCAAAGAAGCGTCAAGGTGTTATAAATTCATTGCTTTGATTCGATTGCTGCAAAGGGATTGTAAATAATGTAAATAATGTTGCAAGACAGTTGCCCTGCTGTTTGGTGATTGGCCGAAGTGTGAAGCCCTGGCTGAATTGTTTGTACTGCCAGGGTAAATGTTGCACTATTCAGTTAACTGACTTCCTTCCAGAAGCTTCTGGAGAAACATTGTTTGGGACTCTTTGTAATTGGGGTGGGGACTGTCAATAATACTTTAATGTAATCAATATGCGTGATGGCTTGTAAGGGGAACCACCCCTATGTAGTTCGGCCCCTCATGGTTCAATGATCTATAAAAGGTAGCCCTCACTTGGATCGTAGTCGATCTTATGGAAGGGCGCTTGGGACTGTGTGACCTCTTGGTAGTGTCTGCTTGCACGAAGCTGAAGGGCTGGGCCAGGCAGAGACAAGGATCGAACCCGCAGTGGTCTATGTATCGTATAGGGGGATTTGTTGTTCGTTCAAAAATAAAGCTTAGTTGTACCATTGCTTGACTCAGTGTTTTTACTGAACTAGACTAAGGGGGGGGGCTAATGGAATCAATGGATATGGGGAACATTTTGATTTTTCACCTGGTGTGTGAGACAATCTGGGGGGAGTTAATGAGAATACTGATTGTGGATGATCAGCCATGATCATATTGATTGGTGGTGCTGGTTCAAAGGGCCGAATGGCCTCCTCCTGCTCCTATTTTCAATGTTTCTATGAGTCCTCATCGATCATCAACCACCCCATTTATGATAATCCTCCACTAAACTATTCAAATTTAATTATCTCCATATTCTCATTAGCTTCCCTCAGATTATCTCACAGGCTAGGCGAAATTTATAGCAGCTAATTAACCTACCGACCCGCATGTCTTCGGGAGGTGGGGAGAAACCGAACCACCGGAGGAAAACCACTCAGTCACAAAGAGAGCGTGCAAACTCCATACAGACAGCACTCGAGGATAGGATTGAACCCAGGTCTCCAATGCTGTGAGGCAGCGGCTCTACTAGCTGTGCCACTCTGCTGCCAAATATTTATGCAATAACTAGCCCCTGGTTTTGCAACTGAGATTTTCCAGGAATATTATCACTGAGAGACAGTGGTGGTCATTCACTGTCTCTGCCTTTTGGGCAGGTCTTAAGTTGAAGTTCAGGTTTATTATTGTCACATGTAGCATGGTACAATGAAAAGTTATGCTTTACATGCTATCAAATCTGATCAGATAATACTATACATAAATACAATCAAACTCAAGTACAATAGAGAGAACCACGGGGAAGATAGAGAGTGACGAATATAGTTCTCAGCATTGTAGCGCATCAGTTCCATAGACAAAATCCAATGCCCACAAAGGGGTAGAGGTGAATTGCACAGTACTCTAGCTTCTGGAAGGACCATTCGGAAGCTCGATTATGGAGGGGAAGATGTTCCTGAGTCTTTTGAGTATTAGATACAAATGTTGGCAAGGTGGACTTTAAATGATTCACCTCCTAATTTGATTTAGTATCACTAACTGAGCCAGACAGTGGCTCTGAAGCAGTCTAGTGAAATGCCAACTGGTGGATTTTGGATACAAAATAAATACCAAAACATAAATCATTCAGATATTGTTTGCACTGCGGTATATTTTTGTGGGGGATTGCATTGACAGTGATTGAGATTTACTAAAACATACCCTCTCATGTGGCCAGCCTCTCTTGTTACATTTGGACACATCATTCTTTTTCAATGGCCCTCCTCCATCATCCAGTGGTGTTTAGTAACCCTGACGTAAATCATGCCTCCCCAATCCAATTCCACTCACTGCACAACTGAAAATGAACTATATCTTCACCCTTTGGATTAAATCCGAAGAAACACAAGGTTAAAATCGAACGGATGCTAACATTACCCAGCTAAATTGTTCAAGATTTCTTAATCGTTCCACTGCTTCTACAAAATCTTCTTTCGTGTCCATCATCTATGTTTCAAATGTTCAACCAGGCTCTTGCACAGTGGCAGCCTTCTCGTCTGTCACCGCTAGATCTTCCAGGCAGCATTGTTCACCAAGTAGTGGGCATCTTAGTAGGTGTGGCATGGATTGTACAGATGTTCTACATTCACATTCTGACCATAGAACACTACAGCACACCAAGAGTTCAATGGTACTTTGTCACATGTACCTGGGTACAGTGAAATTATTTGTTTCTCATGCAATTCAGTAAAATCAAAGCATACATAAGCACAATCATACGCAAGTACCAGAGTGCAGTGTACGTAGTGTTTCTGGTCCCATCTTGTACCTTTCAGGCTTCAGGTTCTTTAAAGCATAGAGACCTAATTGGCCTATTATCCTAATGGTGGTACTGGGTCAGTGTTGTTGGAGTCGGCCTGGCCTGGTAATGCTGTCAGTATCCTTCCACCACCACTCCACCACCATTCCCTGCTGCTGCAGGCCACATGTTGGACACACGGTGAACTGGAGAGTATGCACATTTGGTTCTAATTTGTATCAAGAAATGTTTTGGATCCCATGTCTCATATTGTGGACTGGGAACTGCTTGGCTGTCCCATAGTCTTGCAACATGGGGTAGACAGCTGCCTCGCTGATCCTACAGAGCGAGGTCTTGATCCAGTGGTGATAGTGGCCAAGGCAGCTGGAGACCAGACTCTGCTGCACGTGCAAACATGGTCACACTCCCCCTCACATACACACATGCACACACACACACACACACACACACAGCCAGACACACACACACGCACACACGCACACACGCACACGATCCCTACATCCACGTTGCAGCCTATCACTTGCCTAACCCACCCTGCTGTCCATACTCCAGACTATATTCTATACTTCAAATATCAGCCACACCTTGTCCATATTCCAGTACCCTCACAATTACAAAGTTTGCCTTCATACTTAATACTTCAGTTTAGAGCAGCTGTCTCCAAATCTAGATCTTCCCTTCATCTACACTTTGCATTCCAAGACTCTTGCCACCAACCTCCCACCTCTGCACCATTCATGTACTGCTATTCATCCAAGCCTCTGTCACCTGAACAGGAAAAAAACAACACAAGAGCGAGAGTGGGCAAGATGGCTCTTCCAGCAGCTCCATCATTCAATAAAATATTGGTTGATGTGATCTCCAGTTTAGACAATATACAATAGGTGCCATTCTTAGTAGGCCTTCGAGCCAGCACCGCCATTCAATGTGATCATGGCTGATCATCCCCAATCAGTACCCCTTTCCTGCCTTCTCCCATACCCCCCGACTCTGCTGTTTTTAAGCCCCATCTAGCTCTCTTTTGAAAGCATCCAGAGAACCTGCCTCCACCGCCCTCGGAGACAGAGAATTCCACACTCACCACTCTATGTGAGAAAAAGTGTTTCCTCATTTCCATTCTAAATGGCTTACTCCTTATTCTTAAACAGTGGCCCTTAGTTCTGGACTTCCCCAACATCGAGAACATGTTTCCTGCCTCAAGCGGTTCCAAACCCTTAACAATCTTATATGTCTCAATGAGATACCCTCTCATCCTTCTAAACACCAGAGTGTACAAGCCCAGCTGCTCCATTCTCTCAGTATATGACAGTCCCGCCATCCCGGAAATTAACCTTGTAAACTATGCTGCATTCCCTCAATAGCAAGATTGTCCTTCTCAAATTAGGGGACCGAAACTGCACACAATACTCCAGGTGTGGTCTCACTAGGGCCCTGTACAACTGCAGAAGGACCTCTTTGCTCCTATATTCGAATCCTCTTGTTATAAAGGCCAACATGACATTGGCTTTCTTCACTGCCTGCTGTACCTGCACGCTTACTTTCATAGACTGGCCCAAATTCGGGCCCAAATTCCTACAAACATTATCCTGTGAAAATCTATGCGTCTCAGTTTTAATTTAATGATTCAGCATCTGCTCCCCTCTGGAGTGGAGGATGCCAAAGATTCTTACAGCTTGGAGGAGAACCTGGTCCTCACCTCAGTCATATCCTATGGCAGTATTTTGTAATCCAATTTCTGCAGTTCCTCGTATCCACATATCCACACATTGTCCCACCTATCTTCCACATCGTACCCTGCTACACTTGTTTCCAGTTCCCCAAAGCCTATTGCTCTTTCCTTGCTTCCCCAGGACTATAATCACCCCTGCTAATCATTCTGTTCTCCGATTCCAACCTGTTCCTTTCTTTCTTTCATTAAGTCAAATACCAGAGAGTATAGCTTTAAGGCCAGAGGGAGAAATCTTAAAGGAGATTTTAAAGAAGTTTTTTTATTACACACAGATGTTGAGTGCCTGTGATGTGCAGCCAGGGATGGTGGTGAAAGGTGCGATAGTCAAGGTTTTTAGATAGGCACTGGGATATACAGGGAATGGAGGGATATGGATCATGTGCAGGCAGAAGATCTTGGCATCAAGTTTGATAAATAAATCGTGAGCCGAACGGCCTGTTACTGTACTGGATAGTTCAATTCTCTATGTTCTTATCCCATTAATCATGGCTATGACTGCCACTGCCTAATTCCCATTTCATGTCTGACAGTAAATGTTCGAGAGAATAAAAATCCTGCTAGAAATGAAAGAGATTCTCTATGAGATACGTTTTCTGGCAGGCAGTAAAGATTCCAGAAATGTGCGCAAAATTGCTTGATTACAAGTTAATCCACTTTCAACTGCACAGGCTACAAAGCACTGGAGTATCTCAGAAGGTCAAGTAGCATCTCTGAGAACATGGATAGAACTATCTGAGTGATCCAGTGATGGACCAGCATCTGCAGTTATTTTTTTCTAGTTTTAGAAACATAGAAACATAGAAAATAGGGGCAGGAGGAGGCTATTCGGCCCTTCGAGCCAGCACCGCCATTCATTGTGATCATGGCTGATCGTCCCCTATCAATAACCCGTGCCTGCCTTCTCCGCAAATCCCTCGTCTTCACTAGCCCCTAGAGCTCTATCTAACACTCTCTTAAATCCATTCAGTGACTTGGCCTCCACTGCCCTCTGTGGCAGGGAATTCCATAAATTCACAACTCTCTGGGTGAAAAAGTTTTTTCTCACCTCAGTCTTAAATGACCTCCCCTTTATTCTAAGACAGTGACCCCTGGTTCTGGACTCGCCCAACATTGGGAACATTTTTACTGCATCTAGCTTGACCAGTCCTTTTATAAGTTTCTATAAGATTCCCCCTCATCCTTCTAAACTCCAGTGAATACAAGCCTAGTCTTTTCCATCTTTCCTCATATGACAGTCCCGCCATCCCAGGGATAAATCTCGTGAACCTACGCTGCACTGCTTCAATCACAAGGATGTCCTTCCTCAAATTAGGAGACCAAAACTGTACACAATATGCCAGATGTGGTCTCACCAGAGCCCTATCCAACTGCAGAAAAACCTCTTTAATCCTATACTGAAACCCTCTTGTTATGAAGGCCAACATTCCATTAGCTTTTTTCACTGCCTGCTGTACCTGCACGCCAACTTTCAGTGACCGGTGTACAAGGACGTCCAGGTCCCGCTGCACCTCCCCCTTACCTAACCTAACCCCATTGAGATAATAATCTGCCCCCTTGTTTTTGCTGCCAAAGTGGATAACCTCACGTTTATCTGTATTATACTGCATCTGCCACGCATCTGCCCACTCACTCAACCTGTCCAGGTCACCCTGCAACCTCCTAATATTCTCTTCACAGTTCACACTGCCATCCAGCTTTGTGTCATCCGCAAACTTGCTAGTGTTGCTCCTAATTCCCTCTTCCAAATCATTAATATATATGGTAAACAGTTGCGGCCCCAACACCGAGCCTTGCGACACTCCACTCTCCACTGCCTGCCATTCTGAAAAGGACCCGTTCACTCCTACTCTTTGCTTCCTGTCTGCCAACCAATTTTCTATCCATGTCAACAGCCTACCCCCAATACCATGTGCTCTAATTTTAGTCACCAATCTCCCGTGCGGGACCTTATCAAAGGCTTTCTGAAAGTTTAGATACACTACATCCAGTGGCACCCATTCATCCATTTTACTTGTCACATACTCAAAAAATTCCAGAAGATTAGTCAAGCATGATGCCCCATTATTACCTCTTTAATAATTGACTCCAGCATCTTTCCCACCACCAAATTCAGGCTAACTGGTCTGTAATTCCCTGTTTTCTCTCCCGCCTTTCTTAAAAAGTGGGATAACATTAGCTACCCTCCAATCCACAGGAACTGATCCTGAGTCTATAGAACATTGTAAAATTATCACCAATGCATCCACAATTTCTAGAGCCACTTCCTTAAGTACCCTGGGATGCAGACCATCAGGCCCTGGGGATTTATCTGCCTTCAGTCCCATCAGTCTATCCAACATCATTTCCTGCCTAATGTGGATTTCCTTCAGTTCCTCCGTCACCCCAGATCCTCTGGCCACTACTATATCAGGAAGATTGTCTGTGTCCTCCTTAGTGAAGACGGATCCCAAGTACCTGCTCAACTCATTTGCCAGTTCCTTGTTTCCCATAATAAATTGACCTTTTTCGGGCTTCAAGGGTCCAACTTTGGTCTTAACTAATTTTTCTCTCTTCACATACCTAAAGAAGCTTTTACTATCCTGCTTTATATTCTTGGCTATCTAACCTTCATACCCCATCTTTTCTCCCCGTATTGCCTTTTTAGTTAGCTTCTGTTGCTCTTTAAACATTTCCCAATCCTCTTGCTTCCCACTCATCTTTGCTACATTGTACTTCCCTTTTATTTTTATACTGTCCCTGACGTCCCTGGTCAGCAATTGTCGCCCCTTACTCTCCTTGGAATCATTATTCCTCCTAGTAATGAACTGATCCTGCACCTTCTGCATTATTCCTAGAAATACCTGCCATTGTTGTTCCACTGTCATCCCTGCTAGAGTATCTTTCCAGTCAACTTTGGCCAGCACCTCCCTCATGGCACCATAGTCCCCTTTATTCAACTGTAACACTGACACCTCCGATCTACCCTTCTCCCTCTCCAATTGTAGATTAAACCTGACCATGCTATGGTCACTACTTCCTAATGGCTCATTAACCTCGGGGTCCTTTATCAAATCCGGTTCATTACATACCACTAAATCCAAAATTGCCTCCTCCCTGGTAGGTTCCAATACAAGCTGTTCAAAGAATCCATCGCAAAGGCACTCTCCAAAGTCCCTTTCTTGGGGTCCAGTACCAACCTGATTTTCCCAGTCTACCTGCATGTTCAAATCTCCCATAACAACCACAGCATTACTTTTACTACATGCCAATTTTAACTCCTGATTCAACTTGCACCCTATGTCCAGGCTACTGTTTGGGGGCCTGTAGATTAGTCCCATTAGGGTCTTTTTACCCTTACAATTCCTTAGTTCTATCCATACTGACTCCACATCTCCTGTTTCAATGTCACCCCTTGCAAGAGACTGAATTTCATTCCTCACCAACAGAGCAACCCCATCCCCTCTGCCCACCTGTCTGTCTTTTCGATAGGAGGTATACCCTTGTATATTCAGCTCCCGGCCCTTGCCCTCTTGCAGCCATGTCTCTGTAATTCCCACAACACCATATTTGCCAATTTCTAACTGAGCCTCTAGCTCGTCCACTTTATTTCTTATACTTCGCGCATTCATATACAACACTTTGACCTCCGTATTCACGTCCACCCTCGCACCACTCACAATTGGCCCTGACCTTACTCTTTTATCCCTTCTCAAACTTTCCTTCCCATTAATTTGATGGGACTTTACTGGCTTTATCTTGCACTAAACTATAATTCCCCTATCGTGAATCTGTATACTGTGGATGGCTCGAATGTAATCACGTATTGTCTTTCCGGTGACTGGTTAGCACGCAACAAAAGTTTTTCACTGTATCTCGGTACACGTGACAATAAACTAAACTCAAACTGCTGTTTCTGCAAAATGTTCAATTGAATTTGTCAAGAACATTTGCCTTTGCCAAATCCTCAGTGATTGTTCCCCCGTGTTCTTCTGTTGCAGGTCTGCTTGGTCATCAGTCATTAGTTTTAGTTATTCCCTTTAGAATTATTGAGAAACTTTTACTCATCTAAGTGCTGTACACAGTCTCTGCCATTCCCATCATGCCCATTTATGCACTATCCATGTGATGCTGCCATAAAATCCAGAAAGGTATTTGCAAAGTGTTATCTTATGATTTTGAACATGAAATAATTTTATGTCCCACTAAATTCTAATAAATGTAGAAGTATCTAAGCAGGAAGCATCCTTGCGAACAAAAGGAGGAGCCGGCGCACTTTGTAACTTTGTCAGTGCCGTAGGTGGCCGCTATTTGTATACATTGTGTATGCAAGCTAAGAATCTCACTGGACCTCGTCATATATGACAATAAAGTATTCCATTCCCTTCCATCCATTCCAGGAGGTAGCTGTGGCAAGTACTGCAACAACATTTAAAAAACATTTGGACAGGTACATGATCTGAGAGGTTTAGAGAGCTATGGGCCAAACACAGGCATGTGGGACTAGCGCACATGGAGCATTTTAGTTGCTATGGACTTGTTGGGCCGAAGGGCCAGTTTGTGAGCTATATGACTCTATACTTACTTTTTACAGTGGAGTCAAAGGGGAAAGATGTTATTTGTATGGAGTGCCAATCATATTATTACAATTGAAGTGCACAGAATTTAAGGTGTTATTGATAAGGTTAGAAATGTTGATAGTGGCAAAAAACAGAAAGGTATTAAAGGGTGATCAGGATTTTTATTAGCACAATGTGAATAGTGGTATCCCATGAAGCAGTGTTCGGAAGCTTCAAATATGCAGTTCAAAAGACTGGATAGACTTGGTTTATACTCTCTAGAATTTAGGAGATTGAGAGGGAATCTTATAGAAACTTACAAAATTCTTAAGGGGTTGGACAGGCTAGATGCAGGAAGATTGCTCCCGATGTTGGGGAAGTCCAGGACAAGGGGTCACAGCTTAAGGATAAGGGGGAAATCCTTTAAAACCGAGATGAGAAGAACTTTTTTCACACAGAGAGTGGTGAATCTCTGGAACTCCCTGCCACAGAGGGTAGTCGAGGCCAGTTCATTGGCTATATTTAAGAGGGAGTTAGATGTGGCCCTTGTGGCTAAGGGGATCAGAGAGTATGGAGAGAAGGCAGGTACGGGATACTGAGTTGGATGATCAGCCATGATCATATTGAATGGCGGTGCAGGCTCGAAGGGCCGAATGGCCTACTCCTGCACCTAATTTCTATGTTTCTATGTTTCTATATATATTCATATGCTGGGATAAGAAACCATATAACTAGAGTAGTGAGGTGGAGAAGCAGAGTTGCCAATTGGAGATAAGGCGTTGGGCCCGTGAGCAGGGTACCGAGGTCTATGTTGGCCATCAGTGAAGAGAAGGGAAGGCGAGGTTACTGAGTCGGGGTTTGCAATCACCAATGCTTGTTTGGGATGCACTTTTCTGCGGCCTGCTATAAGTTGGGAGAGGGGTTAGTGGTTCAGGTACCAGAACGAGCATTAGATTTGGTGGTGGGAGCAGCGAGTGATGAATCAGAGGGGGGGGTGGGTGGGTGCGCTAGAGTCCTGTAATCACTAGTCAAAGCATCTTTATGCCTTGGGAGGGTCCTGTTGTGAAGCGGTCTGTAAAAGGGGGTGGGGAGGCGGGGGTCACTGCTTTGGGGGTTGCTTTCCAATATATTCAAGACATTCACACAAACCACCGCTGAAAAATTATACGAAAACTCAATTGCTCTTCCTAGCTTTCAGTTACAGAAATGCAGTCAATCAGAGTAATCTGAACTGCAACCGATGCAGTCTCAGCAGTTAAATCTGCCTGACTGACTATACTGCTAATGCTCCAATTATCCCTGTTGTTTTTCTATTTTAACCCAGTCTTCTGAGCAGGTGGTAAAACACCCACCTATTACTGGTGGTATCTTCTGTGAAGATTGAGATGCATCCACAGGCCTTGACTGGAATTTTAACAGTGGGTGGTTGGCCAGAGCTGAAGAAATTGTGTGGGATCGTTTGAAGTTTACATTCAAACAATCTCTTCTGCTGATGTTTTATATTTCAAATGCATTGATTTATCTGGAGGAAACTGTAATAGAAGGGAGAATCATTTTAGAAGTAAATATGTTAGATTTGTTTTTAAATTTCAGTAGGATTCAGGCGGAAAACCAATTTATTGTCCAGCCATCTGCCCGTTAACCCACCTCACTCGTATCCACCCATCACCAGCCAGTTTTTGACCCAACCATTCCCCTCGTCTCTCTTAAACTGCTTTCTTGGATTAGTTTGAAGAAGGGTCACAACCTGAATCACATTCTGCCCATTTCCCTCCAAATAGGAGCGGCATTGTGGTACAGCGGTAGAGTTGCTGCCTTGCAGCACCAGAGACCCAGGATCAATCCTGACTACAGATGCAACAGTATCTGTACAGAGTTTGTACGTTCTCTCTGTGACTGTGTGGGTTTATTGGCTTCAGTAAGAATTGTAAATTGTCCATAATGTGTTGGATAGTGCTAGTGTACGGGGATTGCTGGTTGGTGCTGAATTAACGAGCATTTTAACGTATGGCATCTCTGTGTGGTATCTCAGCTGCACGGAGGCGGAGAGGAGAGCTCTTCAGTGCGTCGTCCACAGAGCGCAGAAGATTATTGGGACACAGCTACCAGCCTTGGAGGGCATCTACCACACACGGTGCCTCAGGAAGGCCGTCAGCATCCATAAAGACTCCTCACATCCTTGTAACGGACTGTTCGAACTACTTCCCTCCGGCAGACGTTACAAGGCCTTCTACGCCCGAACCTCCAGACTCAGGAACAGCTTCATTCCCAGAGCTATAGCGGCTCTGAACCGGCCCTGCTGAGTGCCCCCCACCCCCCCTGGACTGTCTCCCTCGGATGGTCACGTCGCACAGACACATCTGCACTTTAGTCTGTTTGAACTGTTTTAACTATTTTACTGTTCTTTTTACAATCCATGATCTCGGGGTATCTAAATCTAAATTTTATTAGTTATTTATGTTATGAGATCGGATGGAAGCTGCATACCAAATCTCGTTGCTCTTATGTGCAATGACAATAAAATATATTATTATTATATTATTATCAGTGGGTCGAAGGGCCTGTTTCCGTGCCGTATCTCCAAATTAAACTAAGATGCTGCCTGTTCCATTCAGTTCCTCTTGCACCTTGATATTTTGCTCAAGATTCCAGCATCTGATGTCTCATGTCTCCCTAAGAGAATCATTTATGATTAAACCAATTAGGTTATTATTCTCTGTCTAAAATGTAAACCTGCACTGACCAGCTGGCAGGAATATTCACGAACATCATAAGATCATAAGTGATAGGAGCAGAATTAGGCCATTCAGCAAATCAAGTCTACTCCGCCATTCATTGATGGCCGATATATCTCTCCCTCCTAACCCCATTCTCCTGCCTTCTCCCCATAACCGCTGACACCCATATCTTTAACTTCTCTCTACTCCATAACAAGGTTTCTACCTGCTTTAAGGTGACAACTATCAACCCGGTACCAATGAAAAGTAAGGTAGTGTGCCTTAATGGCTACTCATCTCCCATCATGAAATGCTTTAGGAGGCTGGTCATGACGCACATTAACTCCAGTGGACACCCTTGATCATTTGGCCTACCATTGAAGTAGGTCCATGGCAGACGTCATCTCCCAGATGTTCACATTGCTGGAACATCTGCATAACATGGATACTTTTAACTGACTACAGCTCCACCTTCATCACCATGATCACAATCAAACTCATCTCCAAACTCCTGGACCTCAAAGTCAGCAACACCCTCTAGATCCTCGACCTTCTCACCCCTAGACCACAATCAGTGGAGAAACACACCAAAACATAATCCATGGTAATTCTCAACACTAGTGCCCTGCGAGGATGCTACTATAATCTCAATACACTCATGACTGTGAATGAATTCATCTCTAACTCCATCTAAAAGTTTGCAGATTACATCACCTTTGTGGGCAAGATCTCAAACAAAGATGGGATGGAGTGCAGGAAGGAAATATAGAGCTTACTAACAGGATGTCAAGACAACAATCTCTCCGTCAATGTCAACAAGACGAAGGAACTATTTAGTGACTTCAGGAAGCGTGGTCTCGTGACAACGGGAGCCTCGGCGTCAGTGGGAGCCTCGGCAGCAGCTTCGGCGGCAACGGGGGCCTCGGCATCAGTGGGAGCCTCGGCAGCAGCTTCGGCGGCAGCGGGGGCCTTGGTGACAGGGGCAGGCTCAGCAGCAGCGGGAGCCTCGGTAGCGGTGGGGCCTCACGATCGATGAGCGTGAGGGGAGAGGGAAAGGCAATGGGGACCCAGCGTGAGGGGAAGGCCATGTGGGATGGTGGGAGAACAAAGGGGGGCCTAGCGTGGGGGGGAGGCACTCTAGTTTAGAATCCTCTGCCCAGGGGATAAGTCTGTGTTTGTTTGTTCATTTGTTCTGGTGAAAACGCTGTGCACACGGCAGCCAGACAACAGTCGCTTGTCTTTTTCTGATTGTGTCCACTTTTAATTTCAAGTTGTTGTGTACCTTGTGTGGTGTGACTGTCGGCAGATCAATTTCCCTCTGGAGATGAATAAAATGTTATCCATATCGAGATCTACAAAATCCTAGGCGTAAATATCACCAGTAATTTGTCCTGGACCAACTACATTGAAGCCACAGTCAGGAATACACATCGTACATTTATTTCCTCAGACAACTGAGGACATTCAGCATGTCTCCAACAACTCTTTCCAATTTCTAAAGAGCATTATAGAATGTATCACAAATTAGTTCTACCCAAAGAACATAAGAAATTGCAGAAATTTGTGGATTTAGCCCAATCCATCACACATACCTTAACACCAGCCCTCTAGTCTTTGACATCTCCACCTTGGGAAAATGGTTCTGAATGTCGACCCTTCGGTCAGGTCTTGCCTCAGCCTTCTGCGTTTGAGAGAAAACAATCCAAGTTTGCCCAACCACCCCATGTAGCTAATACCGCTTAATACAGGTATCACACTGGAGATAGACAGTGCTGGAGTAACTCAACGGGTCAGGCAGCATCTCTAGGGAAAAAGGATGGGTGACATTTTGGACTCAACATCATTCAGGAGATGGGCTTTTACTACAATCTGCTAGATTGTTAGTTACTGATTGCTGGGTACTGATACTAGGTTTATTACTTCATTATTGTAACATGAATTCTATAGCTGTCGGGCTCATATCAATAGTTCTGTAACCTGAACACTATACCAGCATAATCCTGTATTGTATCTGCTACACCTCTCTTCAGAATTCATAAGTTCATAAGTTCTAGGAGCAGAATGAAGCCATTTGGCCCATCAAGTCTACTCCACTATTCTATCATGGCTGATCTATCTTTCCCTCTCAATACCATTCTCCTGCTTTCTCCCCATAAGCTCTGACACCCCTACTAATCAAGAATCTATCAATCTCCAATTTAAAAATATCAATTGACTTGGCCTCCACAGCCATCTGTGGCAATGAATTCCACAGGTTCACTAATTCATGAAATTTTCAATGAGGTTTTCAAGACGTTTCAGTTGAAGCTCATACAGACACTCCACGACTTATGCAACAGGCAACTTACATAGAAACATAGAAAATAGGTGCAGGAGTAGGCCATTCGGCCCTTCGAGCCTGCACCACCATTCAATATGATCATGGCTGATCATCCAACTCAGTATCCTGTACCTGCCTTCTCTCCATACCCCCTGATCCCTTTAGCCACAAGGGCCACATCTAACTCCCTCTTAAATATAGCCAATGAACTGGCCTCAACTACCTTCTGTGGCAGAGAGTTCCAGAGATTCACATAAACTCATACTTAATTGAACATTTCTGTGCTCAGATCCTAGTGAAATCAAGGCAGTTTGTAATATCCACAGCACTGTACAATCACTCATGCTTGTGTTGGAAACAGGCTGGCAAGGGCGGCAATGCTTACTCAGAAGGCTGCATACCATAAAAAGTGCCCTGGACGCAGCTTGCGCTGAGACAGTTAATACTCTCAGCGAGTTATTTGGGGTTATTTGATGGCTCAGCGAGAATGTCGAGGATGGGAATGGCGATTCTGACTTAAGTAAAATCTGACTTGCATAAATGTTCACAGAACGTAACCATTCTTAAGTCAGGGAGTGCCTGTTTCAATAGTACTCTGGTTTCTATATGTTTTCCTGTTATCTTCTGCAGTAATGCCATCATTATTCCTACAGATTAAAGCTAATGGATCTATAATTCACAGAACATTTTGTGTTTTCTTTCATAAATATGGTTACATGCGTTCCCCATAAAATACAATACAATACAAATAGTTACTGCTGTGTGACATGAGAATATTCATGTTGTAACAATGTGAAGAGCGACTGAATCTCTTAATGGTAATCAGAAGGTGAAACACACCTGTTAAAGTGTGTTTGATTTGCCTGAAAATGATGTCAGATTATCTAGTTTCTAAACCACATGTTAATGGTGGGATGAGTGTTAATAGAAATGCCACTTTCCACAGCCAAAATTAACGGGCCTGGCAGATGGGGTGAGTCTACTGAAGATATGGTGATGATCAATTATCTACATCAGTGACAGTGAAAGGCAAGGGTTAATATTCAAGGCTGCAAAAGCCAGTTCTGCCTGCATTAATTGCAGTATAGGTGAACGTTAACGCCAGATTGGTTGCATTAATAGTATTGAGTCAGAATATAGTTAGCAATGACAATGTGTGGCTAGGCTGTGTCAAGAGCAATTTACAATTATTATCCCACTTTAAAAAATTGTTGGAAGCCACCCAAACAGATTTATTTGGGCATTTTCCAATCATTTCTATTATTTTTTTTAACAATTTGGGTACCTGCTAGGTTGAAAAATTAGGAATAAACTGTGCTTCTCTTCCCATATCCACTATCAGCACACTTCACATTTAGAATAGACATAAGATACAAGGAAGCTTCCTTTACTCTCCTCTGACAGGAAGGATGCTCTCGCAGAACACCCAGAATGAGTGTCGGTGGTTATGGGGAGAAGGCAGGAGAATGGAGTTAGGAGGGAGAGATAGATCAGTCATGATTGAATGGCAGAATAGACTTGATGGGCCGAATGGCCTAATTCTGCTCCTATCACTTATGACCTTATAACACAAGGTCAAAGCTTTCACCTAGCGTCTTTCACCTCCCATATGAGACTTTGAGTTTGCTGATATTTTATGGACAGATGTTTACTTCAGGGTGGGAGCCACTGAAATCTGATAAGAGATGTAAGAATTAATGTCTCACATAGAAATAACCCAACAGTGAGATGGGACTGTAAGTTATGTCTGTAGAGGGAATTGAGAATCTCGGGAATGGGAATGGGCTTGGCCACTTTACATTTCATATCTGACGTTCAATAATCCTCTATCTACGTAATTATACTGTCATATCCCTTGGTTCCACTAATATCCAGAAATCTATTGATCTCTGCTCTGAATGCAGTTAATGAATGAGCCCCTAAGGTAGAGAATTAAAGATTTATTACCTTCTGAGTGAAGATGATGCTGCCTGTCTCAGTTCTAAATTACCTTATTTGGAGACTGATCTCTAGTTCTGGAATACCTAGCCATGAGAAACACTACATGAGTACAAGCTTTCAAAGTATTTTGCATGTTTCAATGAGTCCATGTTATTCTAAACTCTCGAGAGCAGAGGCCTAGGCTATTTAAACTTCCCTCACATGGTAGATACTTCTTTAGGAAAGAAAAATCAAAACCGTCTAATGATACAATCTCGCTAAGACACTATATTATTGTTGTAAAGCATTCCTGAATCTTATATTGAAATCTTCTTGCAATAAAGGCAAACATACCATCGTCATCTTAAATGTCCACTGGATCCACATAACCGATTTCAATGACTAGTATTAAAGGTCTCTTTGAATATTAACATTTGAAAAGCACTTTTCCATTTTGAAAATTCACAATTTTTCACTTTGAACTCCATTTGCCATGTCATTGCCCACTCGCTCAACTTGTCTTTGTCCACCCGAATGCTCTTTGCGTCCGCATCATAGAACACTCACATTTAGTTACTTGCCATCAACAAACATGTAAATGTTACATCCGACCCCTTCAGTCAAATCATCGATATATATTATGTCATGTTCGGGCCTAAGCTGTGGTCTTGGGCTCTCAGACTGGGAAGAACTCACTTATTCCTACTCTTAGTTTTCTATTTGTTATGCAAACCTCAAGCCACAAAAAAACAAAACATGACCCACAATTTACCATGCTCTGAACTTTATCACCAACCTCTTTTGTGGGACTTTATCAAAAACCCTTCCAAAAATCCAAAGACACTGCAAACATTGATTCACCCTCATCCATTCAACCAGATACATTTCAATCAACACCGATGGCTCAATCGAACGTGATTTCCCTTTCATAAACCCATGCTGATTCTGCTCCGCCATATTTTTATTTCTCACATGATATATCACCCTCTATGCATTTTCACCTCCGAATGCCAAGCCAATTAGCTGGTAGTTCCTTGTTTTCTCTCTCCCTCCTTTCTTAAGTAGGTGAATGAACACAATGCTGGAGAAACTCAGCGGGTGCAGCAGCATCTATGGAGCGAAGGAAGTAGGCAACATTTTGGGCCGAAACCCTTCTTCAGACTGATGGGGGGTGGGGGGGGGGGGGGGGAGAAGGAAGGAAAAAGGAGGTGGAGGAGCCTGAGGGCTGAGGGAGATATAGGAAGGGGAGGAGACAGCAAGGGCTAACAAAATTGGGAGAATTAAGTAGGTGAATCATATTTACTATTCCCAATGAACAAGAACCACTCCAGAATGTAGAGAATGTTGTGGAATGATAACCAGGCATCTACTACCTCCATTACCACCTATTTCTAAATGTCGGGATGTAGATCATCAAGAGTTTGGATCTTCTTTTTCAGGCTAGGGCACATCTTTACTAATACCAATTAATTGTATCTCCTTATTTGTCTTTGATCCTTGGTTCCTCAGATTTTTCTGAGAATTTTTTGTGTCCTCTTTAGTGAAGATAGACAGATCATATTTAGTCATGGAGTTGTACAGCATAGAAATGGGACATTGTTCCAAAGAGGACACAAGAGTGTTGCTCAGCAGGTCAAGCAGTACGTCAGGAGAAGATGGATAAATGAAGTAACAGCTCGGGACCTTCTTCAGGCTGATTGTTGGGGGTGGGGGTGTGGGAAGGTGTGGAGGGGAGATGGGGAAGGGGGGGTGGGGGGGGGAGAGAGGGAAGCTGGAAGAGAGGAGGAGCAAGACAAAGCCTGGCAGGTAATAGGCTGACTGGTGAGGAGGTTTATTGATAGGTAGATGGTTGGACAAAGGCCATAGAAAAAAAAAAATAGGGTGTGTGCCAAAAAAGAGCTACGAAATGTGAAGCAATGATCTTGTCAACCTGTTTGCCCATTTATGCTCATCCTATTTGCCTGCATGAGGACCATATCCTTCAATTTAATCCATCCAAATGCCTCTTAAACATATTAATTCTATCTGATGTCATCACTTCCACTGGCAGCACATTCTTTTCACCACTTTGTGTAAAACATACTTTCACACAAGATCCTCTTTAAATCTTCTATTCCACACAAAAGTATGCGCTCCTGTTTTTGATTTGCTGATTCCTCTGTCATTTCTTTATTCCCCATTATTAATTCTCTATGCCTGACACTCAGGGAGTTATATTTGTCTTCACAGGTAATGTCAGAGGTGAAGGGATTAACCTGTTTCTGTGCACAGAGGATACCACTTTATATTTACAACCCCCCACACACACACACACACACACACACACACACACACACACACACACACACACACACACACACACACACACACACACACACACACACACACACACACACACACACACACACACGCGCACACACACACACACACACACACACACACACCAGCTCTGTGAGCACAAAACTAAATGAACCGGACACAAATTCTAAATTTAGTACAAAATTAGCAATGTTAAAATAGCAAACGCCAAATTATATTTTTTTAGACAAGTGACTTGCAAAATACCATTTAGTTAATAAATCAAGCCAAACAAATGGAATAATTGAATTTTGTAAAATAGTGCACAGATCTAAATACATCAAGCCTATTTTCTGGGGGAAAGCATATTATAATCAGATTACTCAACTCATTAAAAGGCTGAGAGAGATCTTTTTTCCGTGCACGCATGACTGGTATTTACCCTATGATGGAGGTGGTCTAATTAAATGAAGATTACTTTTACTCATCCATGCTGATTCAGCTCATTAAGAAGATAATCTCACCATAACCTTTCCTGCGGTTTCTGATGGAGAAATAATGCATTAACTGTGGAGCTGCGAACAGTTATGAGTGTACACTGTATGACGACTGTACGTCAAGTTAGGGTCAGGATCTGGAGCAGAGAGATGTTACAACCGTGCAGAATTTTTCAGTACAAGGATTTTCAGCAAAAGACATATGTCCATTCATAAGTAATATTGTCAAAAAGGACCTGGAGGAATGAGAGGAGGAGTAAAAAAAACATTTAAAAATTTGCAATAATAACAGAAAATGTTGTAAGACTCCACAGGTGCCAGACAGCAGAAAGAGTTAACATTTAGAAGCCACTCATCCTCTCAAAATTCTGAATTGTCATTCCTCTCCCATTCTGACCTTTGTGTCTGTGATCTCCTACACTGTTATAATGAAGCCCCTGGTAAGCTTCAGGAACTGCACCTCATCTGCCTTCTGAGTACACAGCAGCCTTCAATATCAAATGTTTCAATAGACATTAAACAATAGGTGCAGGAGTAGGCCATTTGGTCCTTCGAGCCAGCACTGCCATTCAATATGATCATGGCTGATCATCCAATATGATCATGGCTGATCATCCACAATCAGTACTCCGTTCCTGCTATCAGTACAATCAGTACTCTGCTATCTTTAAGATCTCTATCTAACTCTCTCTTGAAAGCATCCAGAAAATTGGCTTCTACTGCCTTCTGAGGCAGAGAATTCCACAGATTCACAACTCTCTCGGTGAAAAGGTTTTTCCTCATCTCCGTTCTAAATGGCCTACCCTTTATTCTTAAACAGTGGTCCCTGGTTCTGGACTCCCCCAACATCGTGAATATGTTTCCTGCCTCTAGCGTGTCCAAACCCTTAATAATCTTATATGTTTCAATAAGATACCCTCTCATCCTTCTAAATTCCAGAGTATACAAACCCAGCTCCATTCTGTCAACATACGACAGTCCCGCCATCCCGGGAATTAACCTTGTGAACCTACGTTGCACTCGCTCAATAGCAAGAATGTCCTTCTTCAAATTCACTAGGGCCTTGTAAAATTGACACTTCCATTCATTCTCTTCAGCCTTTTTGACAGAAGTAAAATTAGTATGTATACTTGGCAGAATTCTCTCGCGCTTCCTAAATCGAATTTCACTGTTTGTGCCTAAACAATAGCAAAAGAGTCGACTCTGTTACAGGTGAGGTTTGGACTGAAATCCCTGCACCAAACAGAGATTAGCTTGTTGCTGCCGATTTCATAGATCATGCTTCCATTGGCATTATACGATCAACAAACTTGCCATTTTTATGACTAATACACAGGCAGGATACCTTAAAAAGCTTTCATGCCAGCACACACAAAATGCATTATCTAAATGGCTTGATGCTTTATTAAATTATACATGGCCTTTATTGATCAGACACAAAATGCTGGAGTAACACAGCGGGTAAGGCAGCATCTCTGGAGGAAAGGAATAGATGATGATCCAGGTCAAGACCCTTATTCAGACAGTCAGGAAAGAGGGAGTTCCCTTTAAGAATAAGGGGTAAGCCATTTAGAATGGAGACAAGGAAACACTTTTTCTCACAGAGATTTGTGAGTCTGTGGAATTCTCTGCCTCAGAGGGCAGTGGAGGCCGTTTCTCTGGATACTTTCAAGAGAAAGCTAGATAGGGCTCTTAAAGATAGCGGAGTCAGGGGATATGGGGAGAAGGCAGGAACGGAGTACTAGTTGTGGATGATCAGCCATGATCACATTGAATGGCGGTGCTGGCTCGAAGGGCCGAATGGCCTACTCCTGCACCTATTGTCTATAGGGATTTGAAAGGGTACAAAGAACTAACGAATGAAAGGTATGGACGGGGCAAATCAATGTTAGCAAGGAAGATCAAGGAAAGGTGGAGCCCACAATGGTCCATTGTTGGCTGTGATAGAGGTGATAACGAGAGGGTATCTCTCTTCCCCTCTCTCTTCCCCTCCTCTCTCTTCCCCTCTCTCTCCCTTCTCTCTCGCTCCCCCTTCTCCCCCTTCTCTCTCTCCTCCGTCTCCACCCACGGGATCATCCCACAGTCACAGACCGCGATGCACCGACATCAGACCCCAACCTCCACACCAGGGTGATTCCCCCCCCCCCCCCTCCTCCGACCACCGGACTTTGACACCCACACCAGGGTGATTTACCCCGGTCACGGGGACAAACAGTTTATTTATTACTGTCTCGGTGTTTACGGAACGCACCCAAGCTCCCACGCACAAAACAGGCAGCAACTCTGGAGAGAAGGAATGGGTGACATTTCGTGCCGAGACCATTCTTCAGAGTGCGTCTGAAGGATCTCGACCCAAAACGCCACCCATTCCTTCTCTCCAGAGATGCTGCCTCTTCAGCTGAGTTACTCCAGTAATTTGTGTCTATCTTTGGTGTGAGAGTTGTCTCATTTCATCGGCTTCATGTATTGCGCGCCCAGGGGAGAAGCTGGACATTCCGCTTGCATCTATTCAAACAAGTGCACTCAAATTGAAATCCCACATCTTTGCGAGGGAGGTGTGGAATAGATGTAATCACCGGCTAAAACAAAGGCCGTTAGGAGAGGGAAATAATGCCACCAGTTAATTAACCATGTTCCCGAATGTAAGAACGATTTATACATGTAATACATGATATACATTTATACATGGTTAATTAACTGGTGTATATCATATATATTATGTATATCATGTCAGAGAGAAGAGGGGAGAGAGAGGAGAGTGAAGGGAGAGAGAGGAGAGAGAACTGAGCAGACGCCAGTGAAACTAGTATGATGACTAGACTGGGGGAGGAATAGAGAGAGAGGGAATGCAAGGACTACTTTAATGTTGGAGAAATTATTACTAATACCAATAGGTTGTAAGCTGACCATGCAAAATATGACCTCAAGATAAGGTCCAATAAATTTTGATTAAAAAGTCTGGGAGCCTCCAATGAGGTACATGGTATGTCTAGACCGCACTATAGTTGGTGATAGGATGGTTCAGTTGCCCGGTTAACAGTTGGGAAGAAACTGTCCCTGAAACTGGAGGTATGCAATTTCACACTTCTCTACCTCATTACCATCAAACCGTCTTTACCTGCGTGGCCAAACATCCCCCCCCCCCCAATCCACCTTTCTCTCTCCCCTGTTACAATCAATCAAAATAATCATCCCGACCAAAAATATCGCCTATCCATTTCCTGCTGGAACCACTAAGTTACCCCCACATTTTGCCTTTTGCTAAAGATCCCAGCATTTGCAGTTTTATTTATCTTCATTGTGTCCATTCTTCCCCCACTTCACATAAACCTCTGACATTTTCACCACCTCCAACGGGATCCCACCACTAGCCACATCTTCCCATCTCCACCCCCTTTCTGCTTTCTGAGAGATTGTTCTCTCCACAACTCCCTGGTCAACTCGTCCCTTCCCACCGAAACCACCCCATCCCCAGGTACTTTCCCTTGCAACCGCAGGAGATACAACGCCTGTCCCTATACCTCCCCCCTCGACTACGTCCAAGGAGCCCAACAGTCTTTTCAGGTGATGCGGAGGTTCACTTGCACCTTCTCCAACCTCACCTATTGTACCCGCTGTACATCTGCAGTTCTCACCTACACATTTTGTCTTCCCCCACTTCTGTTCTACAGAAAACTAATTGCATTTCTTTCTTTCCCAGGTCTGTGGAAACAAGGAGAAACATGAACTGGTTCTCTTCCCACGAATGCTCCCGGTCATGTTTAGTTTTTTTGTTTTGTTACCCTCAGTATAATAGAAGAAGCATTAACATTGCGTAGAGTAATACGAGACAGCAGGCAAAAACCTGTCAGAAAATGAGCCAACACTTTAGAAGAAGATCTCATCTTGGTTGCTGTTAAATGCCAGAAAAGGGACAGACAATTGTCTCATTGCCTGTCCGTCCGTAGCCTTCTGATGCTACCTGTAATATCTGCCACCATGTCGACGACTCTCAGCTCAGACTCCCCAGATACCCAAGGGTCCTTTAAAAAAAATTTAAATTACAAAAGAGATCACCCTTGACTCCAAGAGATTGCTGGCAATAATGAAATATGCAAGGGTTTTCTAAACGGTTTAATGCTTTCAGTAAATTAGCAGCTCAAGGTGTTTAATAGGATTTTAATCGACCTTATGTCAATAGCATTTCCCACATCAGTTGCTGGGCTTAAAATCAGGAGATCAATGGTCCCCCTTCAGTGACTTCTACCCGAACATAGCAGAGGTGAAAATTGGGCAAAGACAGGATCAGAATTGCAAGTGACAGCTCTTAATATTGTTGAGCTCACTGGTGAAAGACAGCTGAGGGGTAAGACCTTAACTTCAGCAAGAATCAGCGCCTTCAAAGAAAAACAAGAGAATAGAACATTTTAAAAATAGGAAATTACGACTCTATGTCAAGTCCACAAGTGTTACACATTCAGATGGTTGGATTTCACATTAATATGGTTTCTCATGCCTCAATAATAAGAATTAATGGCACCGTGCTATTTTTAACCCATGTTTCTCGACACTACCCATGTTATCTCACTGACCCAGAACACTCTTCCAAACTGAGTTAGGCAAGCATGAATGCTCCGTCTCTTTTAGTTTGCTTCTACAAACAATTAAATGAGGCGTGAGACCATTTATCTGAAGCCACCCCATCAACCTCTTAAAAATCGCACTCCTGTCATTGATATGCTGTGTGATTAAACCCAGATGCAGCCCATTGTAAATTCAGAGCAGATGAGAAAACCATCCATTTTATAACGTCTATTATGACACAAGATCATAGCTGAAATGGACCTGAGAAATGTTAGAGCTCTCGTGATTGTGGAATTATAAACATCAGAATTGTGTTCAATTTTATCAGCAGAAACAGATAAAGGACGGAATGGCCCAAACATGGATTTATATAGAATATTTCATAATAAAACAAAATCCTAAGGGAATTAATTCAGGCAGCAGCAGTGGAAGGAAGAATAGAACACACATAACCTCATACAAGTACATGGAGGTTTAGCAGCACAGCTAGCTATTCAATCCATCTATCCTCCTTCATTATCCTTTGCTTCCAATTCTTTCATTAAATGCAATTTCAGTACTTCAATCAAAGGATGAAACACAGGTTTCCAAGCTCAAACAACCTTTGAGCAAAGAAATATCTCTGCAGCCTACCCTTCACTTTCTTAGTTACAAAGATGGGAGTGGCTGCGCTGCCTTGCAGCTGCGGCTCGCCTGCAGTCCGTTTGTCTTTTCTGTTTTTTGTTTTCTTTTGTCCTGTTTTTACAGTTTGTTTCGGTTTGTTTGGCTGTGTGTGTGTGGGGGGTGGGTGTGGTGTGTTTTTTTACTCTTCCTTCGGGGGGATGCGACCTTTCCTGCTGTATCCCCCGTCTCCGTGTCTGTCTGTGCTGAGGCCTATCGCGGAGCTGGTGGCCTCCAACTGCGACCGACCTCGAGGCTGTGGAGGCTGTGGAGCAGAGCCAGGACTTACCAACGAGGCTGGTCGACTTCGGGGCTGTGGTTGCGGTGCGGCACAACTTCTGACCCGACTTTGGAGCCTCGGAGGCTCGGCCGCGGGCCAGTGGGCCAGTGGACGACATCATCGGGAGCTCGAGTTCTGTTTTCCGGAGATCCCGCAACTACAGCTGCGTCCGCTGGACTGGAGGACGGCAGCTTCGGCAGCTTCGACGGCCCCGGGCCGCGGAGTTTGAATCGGCCCGTTTGCGGAGCTCGGATTCAGCCGCGGGACTTACCTACCATCACCCGGTGGGGTCGCAACATCGGAGGCTTGGATTGCCTCAGCGCAGAGGGAGAGCAAGGAGGGAAGAGACAATGACTTTGGGACTTTAAACTGTGTTGAGTGTTTGTTATTTATTCTATGTTATGACTGCAGGCTAAACCATATTGTTTGTTTTGTTTCTGTTTTTGTCTTTTGTTTTTACCTTGTTTGGGATGTGTTTATCTTGTGTGGGACTAAAGATGGAAATTAGCTACTGGCTACAATCTTGCATATTACATGCAAATGTTTATTAATATGCACTGTCCCTAATAAAATCAATTCAATTCAATTCAAAGATAAGTTAATCGGACTCGATGCCTTACAATTCAGCTAGGGGAGATAGTTTTTCTGCTCATTCAAATACCATTTTCAGTAAAACATATAATTCTCCTTTTGACCTTGCCCGTTCTAATGGAGCGTAACCCAGTATCATCTCAGAGTAATAGTTTCTTGTGCCTAATATTGTGACAAATTGGATCTGCATACTCTAAATGGCATCCTTGTCCCTCTGCACAGAATGCCTAATCTGAACACAATACTGCACCCTTACATGACTTATTTTGTCTGCAAGGGCGGCAGAGTTGCTGCCTTACAGCTGCAGAGTTTTGTTCCCTGACTAGGTACCCGGACGTGGCGCCGACAGACAAGAAGCCGAAGCAAAGAAGTCGAAGCCAAAGAACCGAATAGAAACGAGGCCGAAACGCCAATGAACTGAAAGAGTCCGAAGATGAAACGCCTACTAACCGAAAGGATGGGACACCTAAAAGCCAACGAACCGAAAGACTGCGTCGCCTAAAAGCAAATTTACTGAAAGGCCGCTCTGTCGAAACGCCACCTACCCGAAAGGCGGCGTCGCCTACAGGCCAAAGGACCGACTGCCGCTCAACAGAAACGTCCAATAACGAACTAGACGTTGCCGGAGGGTGGGACTTGCCAGTGATTGGTCCAGATCCGCGTCAATCACATCACTGTGAAGGCATGAACATTGTCCCAAACCTACTCTCCACCCGACCTGCAGCCCATGGAGGGAGAGTGGGAGATTGGGGGCTGTCCCGAGGGATGCACACCTTCGGCCGCTTTCAACTTGGTGCTTGGGTTCAGGTTGCCCAGTCACCTACGGCTTGTGTGGGAAAATGACCCCACGCTCCCGTCTCCCCCTTCCCTCTCCCCTCTTTTCTCTCTCCCCATCTCTCTCTCCCTTCTCTCTCTCACTCCTCTCTCCCCTCTTCTCTCTCTCCTCCTCTCTCTCTTCCCCTCCTCTCTCTTCCCCTCTCTCTCCCTTCTCTCTCGCTCCCCCTTCTCTCTTTCCTCCTTCTCCCCCTTCTCTCTCTCCTCCGTCTCCACCCACGGGAGCGTCCCACAGTCACTGACCGCGATGCACCGACATCAGACCCCAACCTCCACACCAGGGTGATCCTCCCCCCCCCCCTCCGACCACCGGACTTTGACACCCACCGGTCATTTACCCCGGTCACGTGGACAAACAGTTTATTTATTACTGTCTCGGTATTTACGGAACGCACCCAAGCTCCCACGCACAAAACAGGCAGCAACTCTGGAGAGAAGGAATGGGTGACATTTCGTGCCGAGACCATTCTTCAGAGTGCGTTTGAAGGGTCTCGACCCAAAACGCCACCCATTCCTTCTCTCCAGAGATGCTGCCTCTTCAGCTGAGTTACTCCAGTATTTTGTGTCTATCTTTGGTGTGACAGTTGTCTCATTTCATCGGCTTCATGTATTGCGCGCCCAGGAGAGAAGCTGGACATTCCGCTTGCATCTATTCAAACAAGTGCGCTCAAATTGAAATCCCACATCTTTGCGAGGGAGGTGTGGAATAGATAGAAACATAGAAAATAGGTGCAGGAGTAGGCCATTCGGCCGTTCGAGCCTGCAGCGCCATTCAATATGATCATGGCTGATCATCCAACTCAGTATCCCATCCCTGCCTTCTCTCCATACCCCCTGATCCCTTTAGCCACAAGGGCCACATCTAACTCCCTCTTAAATATAGCCAATGAACTGGCCTCAACTACCTTCTGTGGTAGAGAATTCCAGAGATTCACCACTCTCTGTGTGAAAAATGTTTTCCTCATCTCGGTCCTAAAAGATTTCCCCCTTATCCTTAAACTGTGACCCCTTGTTCTGGACTTCCCCAACATCGGGAACAATCTTCCTGCATCTAGCCTGTCCAACCCCTTAAGAATTTTGTAAGTTTCTATAAGGTCCCCCCTCACTCTTCTAAATTCTAGCGAGTTTAAACCAGCATCTGCTGTTCCTTCCTACACACTACTATCCCTCCCTTAATCAGGTTTGTAATGGCTATAACATCCTAACATCCACGTACCTATCCTAACCCTGAGTTCATTGGCCTTACCTGTCGGGGCTCCTTGCATTTGGAGTATTACAAGCTGACTCCGGTCTACATTTACCAGACAATGGCTTCTGCCATCTCTTGTATTTTGCTTATGTATAGGACCCCCTCCTTAAGTTAACTCCTCTTGGCAAGATTATGTTATGGATAATATTAATCTTAATAATACTAAAAAAAAATAACATTAAGAATAAGAATAATTGAGTGAAAGATTGCTTTACAAAGGAACATGACAAAATGATGATTTCTGGATCCAGGACATGGACTGGAATATATCGAAGGCCCACACCATCCTGGCCATACTCTCAAGATGTAATCACCGGCTAAAACAAAGGCCGTTAGGAAGGGAAATAATGCCACCAGTTAATTAACCATGTTCCCGAATGTAAGAACGATTTATACATGTAATACATGATATACATTTATACATGGTTAATTAACTGGTGTATATCATATATATTATGTATATCATGTCAGAGAGAAGAGGGGAGAGAGAGGAGAGTGAAGGGAGAGAGAGAAGGGAGAGAGAGAAGGGAGAGAGAGAAGGGAGAGAGAGAAGGGAGAGAGAGAAGGGAGAGAGAGAAGGGAGAGAGAGGGAGAGAGAGAAGGGAGAGAGAGAAGGGAGAGAGAGAAGGTAGAGAGAGAGAAGGGAGAGAGAGAGAAGGGAGAGAGAGAATGTAGAGAGAGAATGTAGAGAGAGAGTGGAGAGAGAGAGTGGAGAGAGAGAGAAGGGAGAGAGAGAAGGGAGAGAGAGAGAGAAGAGAGAGAGAGAGAAGAGAGAGAGGGAAGAGAGAGAAGGGGAGAGAGAAGGGAGAGTGAGAAGAGGGGAGACGGGAGCGTGGGGTCATTTTCCCACACAAGACATAGGTGACTGGGCAGTCTGAACCCAAGCACCAAGTTGAAAGCGGCCGAGGGTGAGCATCGCACGGGACAGCCCCCACTCTCCCTCCGCGGGCTGTGGGTCGGGTGGAGAGTAGGTGTGGGACAATGTTCATGCCTTCACAGTGATGTGATTGACGCGGGGGTCTGGGCCAATCGCTGACAAGTCCCGCCCCCCGGCAACGTCATGTTCGTTATTGGACTTTTCTGTTGAGCGGCAGTCGGTCCTTTGGCCTGTAGGCGACGCCGCCTTTCGGGTAGGTGGCGTTTCGACAGAGCGGCCATCCGGTAAGTTTGCTTTTAGGCGATGCAGTCTTTCGGTTCGTTGGCTTTTAGGCATCCCGCCCTTACGGTTAGTTTGCATTTAGGAGTCCCATCCTTTCAGTTAGTAGGCGTTTCATCTTCAGACTCTTTCGGTTCATTGGCGTTTCGGCCTCGTTTCTATTCGGTTCTTTGGCTTTGACGTCTTTGCTTCGGCTTCTTGTCTGTCGGCGCCATGTCCGCACACGCCTGACCACGGGTGCTGATTGTACGGAATTTGTACATTCTCCCTGTGAGCGTGTGTTTTTTTTTCCAGATGTTCTGTTTTTTTCCCACACTGTACCTCGGTACACGTGACGATAAACTAAACTGAACTGAAACTGAACTCCAAAGACAAACCTGTTTGTACGTTAGTTGTCTTCTCTAAATTGTAAATTGTCTCCAGTGTGTAGGAAAGTGCTGGAGTATGAGGATCGCTGGTCAGAGCGGATTCAGTGGGTCGAAGAGCCCGTTTCCATGCTGTATCTCTAAAATCATTGGATCTTTGCAAAATAGCACTAGAATCTCCGTGATTTTTAACAGCCTGTGGCGGCTCTTCAAGAAAATTGCAAATTTGTACTCATTAATATACCAGATTTTAAATAGGCTGGATTCATTCACCTGGAGTAAATTCACCCATCTTAGAAAAACTTTGCCCAAACGTCAAGGTTTGTGAAACATTTGGGCGGCATGGTGGCGCAGCGCTAGAGCTACTGCCTTGCAGCGCTAGAGACCTGGGTGTGATCCTGACCAAGGGTACTTGTCTGTATGGAGTTTGTACATTCTCCCTGTGACCTGCATAGGTTTTCTCCAGGTTCTTCAGTTTCCTCCCACACTCCAAAAGACGTACAGGTTTGTAGGTTAATTGGTTTGGTAAAAATTGTAAAGTGTCCCTAGGATAGTGTTAGAATGTGAGAAACGCAGGTCGGTGTGGAGTTGGCAGGCCAAAGGGCCTGTTTCCGCACTGTATCTCTAAACTAACCTAAAATCATTGATTGTAAAGTGCTTTATATGACCCCTAAGATCTGAAAATGTGCTGAATAAATGCAAGCTCCATTTTCTACTGAGGAATTTATGGAGGTGGATGGATAATCATAAATTTTCAATCACCGTTTAATAATCCACTTTATACCAATAGAGTAGAAGATAAAAATGTAATGCTTCTGTTCAAAAAAATTATACATGTGGACAAATCTTTAGAAGCCAGAAGATCCAAGGACTTTGAAAGACACACTGCATTGAGCATTTAGCTTCGGTTTCTGAATAAATGGGGATGGTATTGATCACTGGAAACATGTAGCATTAAATAATGTATGGATCTTCAGAAGTGGTTGGATAAAAATTCTCACATAAGATCTAAAAGTGACCTTACAATCAGTTTCTTCATCAGTGATGTGTACAGGTAAAGAGTTGCCAGAGGCAGGAACAGGGGGAATGTTTAAAGACATTTACATAGGTAGAAGGAGAGGAAATCTTTAGCGAGATATGTGATAAAGGCAGGGAGATGGGACAATTACAGGTATAAAACTTGTTGGCATGCATGAGTTGGGCTGAAGGGTCCATTGCAATGCTGTATGTGACTATGCCTTGTTACAAAAGATCCAGGCTGATGTATTGAAAATGTGCAAAACAGTAACCTCCGTGGATCTGACATGCTTAGGACTTTGCTAGTGATCGGACTAGCAGATTTTCTGGACAATCAAATGTTATCCTATTAATCTTTCAATCCATTTTTAATTTACTTTTATCTTTAAGGTTTGCACTGGAATATTTCAGTTCACCAGGCCAGTGTCAACAAAGCACTCCCAGCAGAACTAGGGAGTTTGAAGGGAATGTGAGAACCAGGGTCCCGGGTGAGTGGAATAAATCTTTGGAATGGGGCTGCAGGTGAATGGAAAAGTGCTTGGGAATGGGGCCCCAGGAGAATGAAAGAGCACTTGGGAATGGGGCCCCGGGTAAGTGGAAGATGACTTGGGATTGGGGTCGCAGGTGAACGGAAGAGCGCTTGGGAATGGGGCCCTGGATTAATGGAAGTATTGGGAATGGGGCATGGGATGAATGTAAGTGCTTTGGAATGAGGCCCCAGATCAATGGAAGTATGCTTGGGAATGGGACAGGGTGAACGATCAGGATTTTAAAATGGTGGGATAGCAGATTATGAGTGTTATACTGAATTATGAGAGAAGGTTGATTAATCAACTGGAAACACATTGGCTAGAATTGCACTCTCAGCCTGTGCCTCAATCTGAAGAAGGGTCTCGACCTGAATCATCACCCATTCCTTCTATCCAGAGATGCTGCCTGTCCCGCTGAGTTACTCCAGCATTTTGTGGTGGGGGGGGGGTGAAAGGGGGGAACCGCCTTCAGTCGCCCAGACTTTTTCCACAACGCCTCCCTCGCAACCTAACAGCATGGATTGGAGCGGCCTTTCCTGGAGTCCGGCCCGGAGCAGCGGCCTTTTCCATTGCAGAGTGGGGCGAACCCTTGCCGGGGGTCATCAGAGAGGAGTGCTCCAATCGCTGGCCTGGTGAGTTTGGTATCATGGGGCTGTGGTATGCGGAGCTTCTAGCCGTGGGCAGGGCGTGCACTTACCATCTGGAGCCTGGGATCCCTTGCCGGGGATCGCCAGAGAAGAGCTCCGACCACCGGCCTGCGGCCTATAACATCCTGAAGCCTTGGTCTCCAGTAGGAAAGTGCCGATTCGGGACCTCTAAGCCGCAGAGTGCGTTTGACCGTCCCGACGTCGGAGTTTTGATCATCCCGACGAGAGGGCCGTCCGTAGGGAGGGTTTATGGTCCCGGCCACGGGTGAACTTTGTTGCCTTCCACCACAGTGAAGAATGCTGTGGTGGATGTTTGTGTTAAATCTTATTGTGTATTGTGTGTTCTTTTTTTAAGTGTATCGCTGCTGGCAACTTCATTTCACTGCACCTTCGGGTGCATGGGACAAATAAAATTGACTGACTTTAGATTTGAAAATTTAAAAATGTTTGAAAAGAATTTTTTTTTTGAAAGGCGAATGTTTTTAAAACACAAAATATGTCTAATAATTAATTAAAATCATCTTGAAATAAAGAAAGTTAAACAAACAATTTACCATGACTAGGTCACTCAGTAGACTAAATCAGTTATTCGTCAATCAGCAGGCACATGGAAATATCATTATCTACACGGCCTCTTCCAAGTCACACGACAGCCTGACTTGGAAATATATCACAACTTCGTCATCACCAAAGGGTCTAAATCTTGCAACTTTCACCTCAACAGCCTTGTGTCAGATATTCATGGTCAGAAGGTCATAATGGCACAGAAAGAGAATATATAATGGGCAAACACCTCCATGGGTGGCTCTCGGTATTTTAATCGACAGTCCCATTGCTGCACACTAGTCCTGTGGTCTTAGGACATATTTTCCATGGGCATTTATCCAACTTCCTTTTTGAAATAATCGTTCACTACTGGCAGAGGAAGTGGTGGAATTGGATACAATCGCTATGTTTAAAAAGCATTTTGATGGGGGCTTAGATAGAAAGGTACAGAAAGATGTTGTCCTATTACGGGCAAATAGGATTAGTGTGGATGAGATAAAAGGCCAGCACAATCTAATTGGTCCGAAGGGCCTGTTATCATGACTCTACAACTCTTTTCATTTAGAAGTTTGCTTTTGGAATGTCTGTTGTCCTCCTTTATAGATGACCTAAATCTTACGATAAAATTATCATTCTAACCCATGAAGGCTCTGACCGGTGTCACATCATTCCCCAGTACCTGACCATGCAACCTCTTCTTCCTAGTTGTACCATGAAGATGTGGGGCTATTCTCACCACAAGTACTATACAACTTGTAAGAAAGCAGGACATGGCCAGCATTAAATGGATAATTTGGAGGGAGCAATAAATGCTAACCTTGCCAGCAATGCTAATGGATAATAAAATATACGTACTGCTATGTTTAAGAACACAGTTCATAGAGTTATAAAGTGATACAGTGTGGAAACAGGCCCTTTGGCCCAATTTGCCCGCACTGGCCAACATGTCCCAACTGTCCACATTTGGTCCATATCCCTCCAAACCTGTCTTATCCATATACCTGTCTAACTGTTTCGTAAAATGTTGGGATAGTCGCTGCCTCAACTACCTTCTCTGGCAGCTTGTTCCATACACCCACCACCATTTGTGTGAAAAAGTCACCCCTCAGATTCCTATTAAATCGTTTCCCCTTCACCTTACGCCTCTATCCTCTGGTTCTTGATTCACCTACTCTGGGCAAGAGAGTGGAACACTGTTGCACCATCAGTTTCCAAAGACACTTTATGCTATTTATTTCAGAACTAATTCCTTTCTTAGCTCTTAGTATGGATTGTTTCATATCCTCCTTTCTTTTTTAAAACCCACGTACTTATTTTCACCACCATTTGTAAAAACTGATTAAAACTATGAGTTCTACCTTTATATCTACATTCTCCACGACTAAATTTCCTATTCATTCCTAAATAACTACAGCAAAGTATGGTGGCACAGTGGCGCAGCAGTAGAGTTGCAGTCTTACAGTGCCAGAGACCCGGATTCGATCCTGACTATGGGTGCTTGCCTGTACAGAGGTCATACATTCTCTCCGTGATCTGCATGAGTTTTCTCCAAGAACTCCAGTTTCCTTCCACACTCCAAAAATGTCTAGGTTTGTAGGTTGATTGGATTGGCACAATTGTAAAGTGTCCCTAGTGTGTGCGGGATAGTGTTAATGTGTGGGGAGATCTCGGGTCGGCGTGGATTCAGTGGGCCGAAGGGCTGGTTCCATGCCAAATCTCTAAAATAAAATGTGTTCTTCCATGATCTATAATAGTTGTAACAGCTTACATTACAATGACTGTCCTTTAAAAGTAAACCATACCGTAACAATTTGGCTTGATGCTATATAATTGCAAACAATTTCATTAAGAAGCAATCCCAAATGTAGCTGTTTTCATTTCAGCTGTCAACAGTACATTATATTACTTTGTTAAAAGCTAAAACTATTAGTATCTTTGTCTCAACAATGGGTTTCTACTGATTGAGATGGCAATCTAAATCTCGTTAATAGAGCTCAATACAGAAAGTTACTACAGCAAACCCATTATCCAAAATTGGTCATGCATCTGTGCACTGGTAAAGTGTATGAAATATGCTCACTGGTGTTCACAGCTTGTGATTGTAGAACAGAGGGACCTAGGAGTACAGGTACATAGTTCCATGAAAGCAGCATCACTGGTAGATAGGGTAAAGAAGGCTTTTGGTACATTGTCCTTCATCAGTCGGGGTATTGAGTATTGAAGTTTGGACATTATATTACAGTGGTCCAAGACATTGCTGAGGTCGATTTGGAAAATTGTGTTCAGTTTTGATCACCCTGAAATAGGAAGGATGTCATTGAGCTGGAAAGAGTGCAGAGAAGATTTGTGAGGATATAGTCAAAGAGTGATACAGTGTGGAAACAGGCCCTTCACCCCAACTCGCCCACACCAGCCAACATGTTCCAGCTACACTAGTCCCACCTGTCTACGCTTGGTCCATTTTCCTCCAAACTAGTCCTATCCATGTACCTTAAACATTAGGATAGTCCCAGCTTCAACTACTTCCTCTGGCAGCTTGTTTCATACACCCACCACCCTTTGAGTGAAAAGGTTACCCCTCAGATTCTTATTGAATCATTTCCCCATTACCTTGAACCTATGTCCTCTGGACCTCGATTCCCTTCCTCTGGGCAAGAGATTCTGTGCATCTACCCAATTTATTCCTCTCATGATTTTATATTACTAGGACTTGAGGGACTGAGCCATAGGGTGAGATTGAACAAGCTAGGTCATATTCCTGGGAGCACAGGTGGTTAAAGGGTGATCTTGGAGGTGTATAAAATCATGAGGCAAATTGAAAAAATGAATGATGGGTTTTTTTACCCGGGGGGGGGGGGGGGTGGGTGTGTGTGTGTGTGTGTGTGTGTGTGTGTGTGTGTGTGTGTGTGTGTGTGTGTGTGTGTGTGTGTGTGTGTGTGTGTGTGTGGAGGGGCTGTTGGGGTGGGCACCTCTGTGTGCATGCATGTATGTATGTCCCCATGTATATGTCTGTGTTTGTGAGTGGGAGGGAGTGCACATGCATTTGCCTGTGCACATTGAATATGTGTATGCATGCATACATACAATCAAATCAAAAATATAAGGTCTCATCTTAATGTTTCAACATCTGGTGCAATGCTGTGGATCTCGAGTCCACAAAACTAACTTCCACCACTTTCCTCTGCTTCCTATCATGATGCCAATTCTATATCCAGTTGGCTAGCTCTTGCTGGATCCAGAGCAGCCTACCATGAATGCAATCTTTTTCCACAGTCCTGCCACTTCCTCGCCTGCTTCTTCTTACTTCCTCGCCCACTCCCTCTTTCATCCTCGCCCACTTCCTCTTTCATCCTCGCCCACTTCCTCTTTCATCCTCGCCCACTTCCTCTTTCATCCTCGCCCACTTCCTCTTTCATCCTCGCCCACTTCCTCTTTCATCCTCGCCCACTTCCTCTTTCATCCTCGCCCACTTCCTCTTTCATCCTCGCCCACTTCCTCTTTCATCCTCGCCCACTTCCTCTTTCATCCTCGCCCACTTCCTCTTTCATCCTCGCCCACTTCCTCTTTCATCCTCGCCCACTCCCTCTTTCATCCTCGCCCACTTCCTCTTTCATCCTCCCCACTTCCTCTTTCATCCTCACCCTCTGGCTTGACTGCCTGAGGTTTTTATAGGGAGTAGGCCAACAAGGTTCAAAATGGACAAGCAATAACAACTAATTGAACTCAACTGATTCCAATGATGCTGGTGAACGGCTCTCCAGGCCTGTCATCCAGTTAAAGGGATGAGAGCAACCTCCAAGGTAGAGGGCACTATCACAATCTACTTAACCTCTGACAAGTACTCTACAAATTTTTAATAATTAGAACATAGAACATTAAAGTGGGTGGTTACTTAGATAATTAAGATTGTAATGTAAATGCAAGCGCCCCTTGAGGCCAGGAGTAGAAGCTGGCGAGTGTGCCTGGGCCTCGTGACTGAGGTCAAGTGACCTTCTAGAAGTTTCTGTTAGTCGTTGGAAATAAACTCTTCTTACAAGATGTCGTCGGTGTCGGATGTGTATTTATTGTACTAGCCATTACAGCAGACATTACATGGTGTCAGAGTAAAAATAAATAGGAGGAGGAGGAGGAGGAGGAGGAGGAGGAGGAGGAGGAGGAGGAGGAGGAGGAGGAGGAGGAGGAGGAGGAGGAGGAGGAGGAGGAGGAGGAGGAGCAGCAACAACAACAACAACAACAACAACAACAACAACAACAACAACAACAACAACAACAACTACAACAACAACAACAACAACAACAACAACAACAACAACAACAACAACAACAACAACAACAACTACTACTACTACTGCAGGCCAAAAAAGAAGAAGAACGCTCAGAGCGATCCGAGGATGGTCAGGCAGTCCAATGCTCGGTCAAAAGAAAAAAAAGTTAGAAGAAAAAACAGGTCACAGTCCAAGTGAAAGAGCAAGAAGAAAGAAGCAAGAATAAAGAAGCGAGAAGAAGGGCAAGAAGCACAGGCGTGGCAGCCCGAAGAGTATTCGTGCGGCATCGTCTCGCAAACAGCAGATGTCCCAGAGCCGATCAGCCTCACGAGCCTCCACCACGTCCCACAGCTCCTAACACTCACCCAGCAGGTCTAAAAGCCCCGTTCAGAAGGCCGGCCGATCAGGGACCTCCTCTCCGTCTCCCCCGAGTGACAGACGATCGGGCTGGGGAGACGGAGAGGAGGTCGCCCCCGTGATAGCCAGAGATCACCAAGATATAGCCCTGTAGCCCACGGTAGAGCCCTGTAGCCCAGGATAGACCATTGTAGCCGGGGATAGGCCACCTGTAGCCGGGGATAGGCCACCTGTAGCCAGACGCGGTGAGATACCTAGATGGAGGAGCCAGTCTCCCAGAAGCAAAAAATCAAAAATTATCAAAATATTACAGCAGGTTTCTTAATTGGCTGAGCAAGACGGCTGAGGAATGGTTAATAGAATTTAATGCAGATAAATGTGAGGTGTTGCATTTTGGAAAGTTCAACCAGGTGAGATCTTCATAATGAATGCGGGGCCCTTGGGAGTGTAGTAGAATAGAGAGATCTAGGAGTACAGGTACATAATTCCTTGAAAATGGCATCATTAGGCCTCCGAGAGCATCCTGGCAGAAGGGCCACAGAGAACCAAGAGGGACTCAGTGGGGGGCCGCCACGAGGAGATGTGAAGACTGTACTAAGAACTTTTGAAACTTTGTCGACACCAGAAACATGGCAGCTCTTTGTGTACTGCCTAGGTGAAGCTTGCTGTATGATTTTACCGGATTGTATGCAAAAACAAAGAATTTCACTGCACCTCGGTACATGTAACAATAAAAGTATCATTGAATCATTGATTTGGAACTAATTGCCAGTGGGGGTAGTTGATACTCTAACTGCATTTAAAAACCACTTGGACCAGTATAGGAAAGGTTTAAAAGGAAATGGGCCAAATGCAGGCAGGTGGGCCTAGTGTAGATGGGGCATCTTGGACAAGTTGGGCTGAAGGGTCTGTGCTGTATGACTCTATCATGTAGAAATGTACTGCACATGAACAGGCCTTTCAGCCCACAATGTCCGTGCTGAACTCTTAAATATAGCGGAGTCAGGGGATATGGGGAAAAGGCAGGAACGGGGTACTGATTGGGGATGATCAGCCATGATCACATTGAATGGCGGTGCTGGCTCGAAGGGCCAAATGGCCTCCTACTCCCGCACCTATTGTCTATTGTCTATAGAACAAGTTAAACCAATTTCCTTTGTTTGCACATGATCCATATCCCTCCATGCCCGGCATATCCAATTGTTTGTATAAATGTAATATAGTTAAATGGTTTATACTGAGAATATATCCTGCTATTAAAGTGGATGAGCTGAGGAGTATGTTTGTAACTGCAGCCTATTTTGCATTGTTTGCCAAATATTGGAGCTGTTATCTATGTTGTGGAATTGTCTGTTCCAGTCTAAAATACTTAAACAAAAGCTATTCCAGTCATTTTTAATAGCTTATAAATGATTTAGGAAATGAAGAATAAATAGCCCTCTCTCAAATCACTTAGTAAGATTACTGTGGAGTCTAATTGGTCTCTAGATAAAAATGAATCTCATTTCATTGAACCAGAACCTTAAATGACAAAAAAGGTAAATTCTAAAATGCATCATGAAGTCATATTCATACAACATTAATGGCAAATCGCATTATGAAATTGCTGACATTCAGCGACAGAACATACCATATCTGCAGGTGTTTCTGCTATGGAGTTTTAAATTGATAGATATCATTTGAAATCCTTTGCGAGTAATATGGTAAATATACAATTCTATTAAAAGCCAAGTTGCATGCTGGTAGTTGGTTCCAACCACTGATTATGAATGTGAAACAAGTCTGTGTACAGGGCCGCCTGTCTCGTTGAGAGATGTTTGCACAAGAGATGAGATTGGAAGTAGAATGTTTTGTAATTTATCCAATACTATTCATTGATAATTTCCGAAGATTGGCAGTCTTTGCTCCAGAATCAGGGGACAGTAATTTAGCCACATGTGGCTTTGGCAGTGTCACAGTTTGGCGAGGCAATTGATCTGGAGAAATATTATTGTATATATCATCAAGAACCAAGTTCAAGTGAGTTTATTGTCATGTGTCCCTGATAGGACAATGAAATTCTTGCTCTGCGTCAGCACAACCAGAGGACATAGGTTTAAGGTGGAGGCCCAGAGAACATAGGAGTAAGGTGAGGAGAAAAAAGATTTAATAGGTATCTGAGAGGTACCTTTTCATACAAAGTATAGTGGGTGTATGTAACAAGCTGCCAGAGGAGGTAGTTGAGGCAGGGACTATACCAACGTTTAAGAAACAGCTAGACAGATACATGGAAAGGACAGCCTTGTTGGGATATGGACCAAACGCGGGCAGGTGGGACTAGAGTAGCTGGGACATGGTGGCTGGTGTGGGCAAGTTGGGCTGAAGGGCCTGTTTCCACACTGTATCTCTCTATGACTCTGACATAGTATGTAATCTACATCATTGATTTGGATGGGTCAGCATGGTAAGCTTTCAGTGGTAAGTTTAGAGATGATACTAAAATAGGTAGTATCATAATCAATAAAGAAAGTTATAAAGTATCACAGGTCACCAGAAAGATTGAGAGGGGCAGGGCAGCAGACACAATCTATATGGACTTTAGCAAGACCTTTGACAAGATCCCACGTGGTAGATAATCTAAAAGGTTAGATTGCATGGAATCCATGATGAGCTAGTCAATTGAATTCAAAGTTGACTTGTAGTAAGAAGTTAGGGAGAAGTTGTTGTTTTTTTCTGTTTGAAGGCCCCTGACCACTGGAATGCTATACAGAGGTCATTGCCACAGCTATGCGTTATATACATGAACAATTTGGATGATACTGTCGCTAACATTGTCAGCAAATTTGCAGATTGCACCAAAATTGGTGGTACATTATACACTGAGGAAGGGTATCTAATTTTATAAGGTCTGGATCAGTTGGAGAAGCGGGCAGCGGAAAGACAAATGAAATTCAACTTAGAGACGTATATGAGGTGCTGCACTTTGTCTGTTAAACCAGGGCAGAACGTTGCACAGTAAGTAGCAGAGCCCTGAAGAGTGCTGCAGAACAGAGAGAGATCTGGATTACAGGTGCATGGTTCCAAGATAGTAGCGAGTTGGGTGAACGAAGAAGACGACATTCTGCATGCTTGCCTTGGTTATACAGCGGGATCACAATATGTTGCGTAAGTGGGCTGACAAATGGCGAATGGCATTTAATTTAGATAAATACGAGGTGGTGCATTTCAGGAAGTCAAAGCCAAGTGGGACTTCCACCGTGAACTGTCGCACCCTGGGGAGCATTGCAAGGCAGATGGACATAAAGTGTAAGTGCATGGTGTACAAATCCAACCAGGGTAATTCAGGAATTAAAATAATTAAATAAGTCCATAATAAACTCTTGGATCTGGTTCAATGTTATTTCCTAATTGCAATGCTTTTTTTCCTGTACCTCTCTGATGAACCATAACCTATCACATTTAATCTGGCAACATTTGTCATTTGTGTAGGAGATCTTTGAACATTTACTACTATTTGCATGTACGTGTGTATCGTAACTTCATGCCAGAAAGGACTGGTCCTAATTTCCAGACTAAATCCTCCAGCCTCATATTCTCCAGGCAGTGAAAATATGTTCTCTCTATCCATGTGTTCTCTCTATCACTTCCCTGTAGAATTCAGAAAATATTGACTAAATCATTCCTGATACTGAATATCTTGGTGCTCCTACCTACTTTGTGTAATCATGTTTCATAATTAAACCCAGCTTTTAGTTTAGTTTAGAGATACAGCACGGAAACATGCCCTTTGTTCCACCAAATCCGCGAAGACCAGCCATCCCCACACACCAACATTAGCCTACACACACTAGGGACATTTTACAATTTTACCAAGCCAATTAGCCTACAAACAATAGACGATAGACAATAGGTGCAGGAGTAGGCCATTCGGCCCTTCGAGCCAGCACCACCATTCAATGTGATCATGGCTGATCATCCCCAATCAGTACCCCGTTCCTGCCTTCTCCCCATATCCCCTGACTCCGCCATCTTTAAGAGCCCTATCTAGCTCTCTCTTGAAAGCATCCAGAGAACCTGCCTCCACACCCTCTGAGGCAGAGAATTCCACAGACTCACAACTCTCTGTGAGTAAAAAGTGTTTCCTCGTCTCCGTTCTAAATGGCTTACCCCTTATTCTTAAACTGTGACCCCTGGTTCTGGACTCCCCCAACGTTGGGAACATGTTTCCTGCGGTGTTGGCTCAAAGGGCCGAATGGTCCTCCTCCTGCATCTATTGTCTATTGTCTTTGGAGTGGGGGGTGAAACCGGAGAACCCAGAGAAAACCCACACAGGTCACGGGGAGAAAGCACAAACTCCATACCGACAGCACCCTCGTCAGGTTTGAACTTGGGTCCCTGGTGCTGTAAGGCAGCAACTATATATTACTGAGCCACCATGCCGCCCTCACAACCGTGCTATTCAACCATCATTCTGGAAAGGATTATATCATTATCTCTAAGGATAACATGTTTTTTCTCAGTAGCATTGCCAAAGCTGCCCACAGTGGTCCAGGTAAGATCTATCCAGCGATTTATGCCTACTGTGTAAAATCTACCCCTTTGTATTCAAAGGGCACGGCATGAAGGCTGTTTGCCCTTCTTTGTTACTTTCTGTACCAGTTCATGTGATTTTAATAACCCCTCTTCCCTCAAGAGTATTTGGATCTCCAGCTTTCCATTATTTAGAAATAATTTAATTCTTTTTGTTTTAGGATCAAATTTTATCACCTCACATTTTTCATCCATGAACAGCATCTACCACAGTCTTGCCCCTTTGCTTAGTTTATTAATATTTTTGTAATTTTATGCTTCCTTCTACATTGCAGCCTATGTTTGTATCTTCGGCAAAATTGGAAATGCAATCATCAAAGTCATTTATAAATATGATGAATAGCTGATGCCATTATATAAATCAATGCGAGGTACCATTAGTCAGATCCTCTCTGTCATTCGCTCAATTTCTCTGTCTGGTCAATAATTTGCCTCCAGTCCAGCAAAATCACTTACAGAATCAAAAGATATTTACAACACACAAGGAAACCATTTGGCCTATTATGCCTGTGCCAATCAAGATGCCGCTGCAATTTTTGACAACCATCCTCACTATCTGCAATACCACCCACTTTAGTGTCATTTGCACAAGCACTAATCGAGCCTTGTACATTCCCATCCAAATCATTGACATAGATGACAAGCAGCAATGGGCCCAGCACTGAGGCACACCACTAGTCACAGGTCTAAAGTCCGAAAAACAACCTTCTACCATCACATAGAAACATAGAAACATAGAAATTAGGTGTAGGAGTAGGCCATTCGGCCCTTCGAGCCTGCACCGCCATTCAATATGATCATGGCTGATCATCCAACTCAGTATCCCGTACCTGCCTTCTCTCCATACCCTCTGATCCCCTTAGCCACAAGGGCCACATCTAACTCCCTCTTAAATATAGCCAATGAACTGGCCTCGACTACCCTCTGTGGCAGAGAGTTCCAGAGATTCACCACTCTCTGTGTGAAAAAAGTTCTTCTCATCTCGGTTTTAAAGGATTTCCCCCTTATCCTTAAGCTGCGACCCCTTGTCCTGGAATTCCCCAACATCGGGAGCAATCTTCCTGCATCTAGCCTGTCCAACCCCTTAAGAATGTTATAAGTTTCTATAAGATCCCCTCTCAATCTCCTAAATTCTAGAGAGTATAAACCAAGTCTATCCAGTCTTTCTTCATAAGACAGTCCTGACATCCCAGGAATCAGTCTGGTGAACCTTCTCTGCACTCCCTCTATGGCAATAATGTCCTTCCTCAGATTTGGAGACCAAAACTGTACGCAATACTCCAGGTGTGGTCTCACCAAGACCCTGTACAACTGCAGTAGAACCTCCCTGCTCCTATACTCAAATCCTTTTGCTATGAAAGCTAACATACCATTCGCTTTCTTCACTGCCTGCTGCACCTGCATGCCTACTTTCAATGACTGGTGTACCATGACACCCAGGTCTCGCTGCATCTCCCCTTTTCCTAGTCGGCCACCATTTAGATAATAGTCTGTTTTCCTGTTTTTGCCACCAAAATGGATAACCTCACATTTATCCACATTATACTGCATCTGCCAAACATTTGCCCACTCACCCAGCCTATCCAAGTCACCTTGCAGTCTCCTAGCATCCTCCTCACAGCTAACACTGCCCCCCAGCTTAGTGTCATCCGCAAACTTGGAGATATTGCCTTCAATTCCCTCATCCAGATCATTAATATATATTGTAAATAGCTGGGGTCGCAGCACTGAGCCTTGCGGTACCCCACTAGTCACTGCCTGCCATTGTGAAAAGGACCCGTTTACTCCTACTCTTTGCTTCCTGTTTGCCAGCCAGTTCTCTATCACCCTCTGCTTTCTTCCATGAGGCCAATTTTCTATCCAGATTGCTAGCTCTCCTTGGATCCCATGTGATCTAACCTTCCAGAGTAGTCTACCATGCGGAACCTGGTTGAATGCTTTGCTGAAATCCATAGACAGAATGTCTACAGCTCTGCCCTCATCAACTTTTTTGCTCACTCTTCAAAAAACTTGTCAGATTCATGAGACACAATCTCCAAGGTACAAAAGTGTGCTGACTATCCCTAATCAGCCCTTGTCCATCTAAATCCATGTATATCTTATCCCTCAGAAAGTTAATGGAGATAACTTTCTGAATACTCTCTAGTAAATATAACATACAGCCGGGGACCCAGCAGTGACCCCTGTGGCAATCCACTGATCACAGGACTGCAAACAGCAGCAAAACAATTCCTCCACAATTATTCTGGCTTCATCCTCCAAGCCAACTTTGAATCTAATCTTCCAGACAAGCCCACCATGCGGTGTTATATAGAAATCTAGTGTTACTGTATAACCTTCCTGCCCTGATATTCCATGTATTTGCTAATAAGGAAACATCTTCCAAACCACCACATTACCTTCCCTATTACCTTTAAGGATCTATTGGTACAAACTCCAGTCTTCTCCACTGCTTGCAGTTTTGTATCTCCCCTACTGAATCACCTCATACTTCTCTGATTTAAACTGAATTTGTTGTTTTTCTCCCCTTTTTGCACCAATGATTGTCGCCACCTCTGAGCCATATCCACCAAGGTCCTGATTCACCAAATAGTCACAACACTCTCATATCTTCATGAAAGACTCTAATTTGCACCTCCCCCCCCCCCTCCCCCCACCTTACCAGTATAATGGTTCAATGTTACTTTATTGTCATAGGTACAGTGAATTTCCTTTTTATTTTGCCTACAGTTCAGTAAAAATCTTACTAGATATTGACACAATCATACTCAACTACAAGTGTGTAAGAATAGTAGATTACACTAAGGCAGTACACAGGAATCACCACATTTCCAGTGGCATCTTGTGCCCTCCAAGTTCAAAGTTGTTACAAATGTTAGAGTCTTAACTTGGCCATAAAGGCCCATTTGCGCAGCAAGGCATCGATCCTTCAATCGGATCCAAAAAAAAGATCTGGCAGGTCCTTCAACAGCTGACCTGTCCACTCCCACTTCCCTGGACCCTGTATCACTCTAATATTCCTTTGTCCCCTTTCCAACACGTGAGGGGAAGGCATGACTGCTTCAGTGGGGTGCTACTGAAGTTTGTCACAGTGAGCTCATTACAAAACCAGTGCATGGAGTGTTGTGCAGCAACCATATGGCATGCCTACAATGGCACTGCATTACTTACAAGCCAACGGTTCTTAAATGAATCCTCATGTGCAATGGAAGATTGATTGGAATAATGAATGTTTATGGGTTTGATACCCTTGCTCACCACTATTTTGACTGCACAGCAATAAGGGTTGTCACTCTGATCAAATGTTCATAAGGGTTAGTATTAGAAAGTAGTATTCATCACCACAGAAGCGGCTGGTGAGTGCTGAACATTCGTTACTCATTTGCAACACATTCTCTGAAACCTGCGCTTGTTTACACTGAGTGATACAACTCAATGCACCAGCAGCTATGCTGAAATGCAGACGAGTGCACAGCTATAGAAAGTGATGTGATTACACATCCTTGTCTAATTCAGATAACATTGGCAAAAGCCAGCAACTTAAAACCCACGTGGTTCTCCCCCTATGTGGCATAAAAGTGGGTAAAAAAATGGCAATGAAAGAATTAAACAATGCTTTTATTTACAACGCATGATACTTTGCAATAAGAAAACAAATGAAAGAAGAAATGAAGATTTGAATTCATGCACTCTATATATGAGGGGCAACTTACAGGAGTCAATTAGCCGCAAAACTTTTTGTTTTCAGTTTGGTTGAGAGATTCACCCCACCGAGTCCACGCTGGCCAGCAATCACACACACACTAGTTTGGTCCTCCACACAGGGGACAATTTACAGAAGGCAATTAACCTACAAACCTGCATGTCTTTGGAATGTGGGAGGAAACCGGAGCACCCAGAGAAAACCCATGTGATCACAGGGAGGACATACAAACTCCGTACAGACAGATCCTGGATTGAACCTGGGTCTCTGGTGCTGTAAGGCAGCAACTATACTGCTGCACCACTGTTTCCAATGTTTTACTTTTAGAACCTTTTTTATATTTACCAGTGCTGTATGAAATTTTGTGTGGTCGGATGCAGGCTCGCATCCGACCAGACATCACCTGCAAACTAGGATGCATCACCCATGGTCAGTCATGAAATTTAGGTTAGATTTTCAACTGTGCTTAGAAGGGGCTGACATGGTGAGCCATCAGTTTTTCTTTCATTCCTTTCTCCTCATGTTATAAGGGAACTGCTTTGCTCAGCTCCTTGAGTTAGAAGAGGGCCCTACAATATTACAATAAAAGTGGATAATCTGAATTCATTTCCTTAAGTGCCTTTGGAAAGCATTAATGTGAAGTGAATATTTGGGAACATTTGCAACGACTGATTTTTTAATGATTTTAATTTAATTAAAGGACCACATAAAGCATGCAGACGTAATATGAATAATGAGTGCATGCATGCATCTTTGCAGGTTTCAAAACACTCATATTCGTCTTGCAATACATTTTACTTCAGTTAGTCCAAGAAAAAAACCTTGGACGGTTCCATCTCAAAACTCCATGGGAGAAATTAAATCCACTGCAACTCCATCTTCAGAGCAAGAATCATATTATCTGATCACACATCCAATTCCTCATTTCCCACACATAAGGACCAGCTGCTACGTATGTAGGGGAAAGATTTTTCCCTCATTGTGGCATCGAGAACTAGGAGTTGGAGTTTCAAAATAAAGGGCAGGCCATTTTGGACTGAATTGTGCAGACATTTCTTTGCACGAATGGGCAGTTCAGTTTTAGATTTCCCTACACTTTCAAGGCCTTATCATTGACAGCATTCAAAAGTGAAATAGATAAATGTCCAGATATTAGAACAATCAATGGATTTGCAGATAGTGTGGGAAAATGTTGGGCAAATGATTAGCCATGATCATGTGGAATGGCGGAGCAGGCTTCATAAGTTTTAGGAGCAGAATTAGACCATTCGGCCCATCAGGTCTATCCCATCATTCAATCATGGCTGATCTACCAACCCCGTTCTCCTGCCTTCTCCCCATAAGCCCTGAACCCTTACTAATCACGAATCTGTCAATCTCACTGCTGCACTGACTGTTTGCTCAAACAGTTCTCCCCATGACAGCTGGCTTTGAGGGTTTAGTAATAGGCATAGGCTAGTTGGATATGCTGCTCCCTGCTACAACTACGTGATCAACTAGTCAAGAGTGTCTGTCCCCAGTTGTGTGCTAATCAGGACTCACTGATCTCCACATACTGAAGGGGTTAAAGTGGCAGCAACCAATCAAGGAAGTCCAGTAAAATATCCTACATTATGAAAGCCATTGAATAGTGAGTCCATTTCATGCTGTGTGCAAGACACCAACCCGGCCTCATGTTGCCTAAAATGTGGTGGCTAAAGTGGGGAGAAGGCAAGAATATGGGGTTGAGAAGGAAAAATAGATCAGCCATGATCGAATGGCAGAGTAGATTTGATGGGCAGAATGGCCTAATTCTGCTCCATTATCTTACAGTCTCATTATGTGTTCAATTTCTCAGCATCATTTTTTTTTTCTGGAGCACAATGTTTAGTTGACAACACAAACTTAAAATGAATTGCAAAATCAGCAGTTACAAGGAAGATTTTATTTTACACGTGTTACGATCTGGAAAGTATCATCTGATAGAGGGATGTAAGGAGATTCAATAGTTGCCTTTGAATGGAAAGAAATCTTGAAGAAATACTCAAAGATGAAACATTTGTAGAAGTATTGGGAAAGTGCAAGATAATGGGAGACAATGAATAGTTCTTTCCAAGAACAATATTCGTCTATCCAATATTAATGGATGCTGATGCCAAAAGCAACGCACACACACATACCCTGGGTCCCAGCTGTGAGTGATTACTGAGAAAAGCCCAGTCCCGCAGATTGTCAGGAGCAGACAGAGCCCAGTCCTGATTTCAAGAATGGTGATGGCAGAGGTCTTGCCAAAATCTCTTTGGTGGTATGAAATCCAGAATCTCAAGACGGACAGGATCAAAATGCAGCTGTAGCAGGGAGCTACTATAAAACCCAGTCACACGAACAGGAGCAAAGTTCCACCAAGCTCAGTTTCACATTGCAGAAACAAGGAACTGCAAATGCTTGTTTACAAACCAAAACACAGTTTTACTTGTTTACTCGATTTGATTTTAGGTCTTATTTGATTTGATTTTTGGTCCAACATTACTCGTTAAACCCCCCCAAAAGAAATTGCAGTCTGTGGCTAATTCTGAATTCTCAAGGCAACAACAATTGCACTCCCCTGCCACTCTTATGAAACTCTCAGCACAGGGCATGAGGTAACATTTTTGATGTGTGAATGGGGAAACCATTTCTGCTAGTCCAACAAAGGGGCAGGTTGCCTCTCTAATGCGTTTTGCAGAAGGTTAGAATGCATGGCAAATTATTGCAAGTTCAATCCAAATAAATCTTTCCCCAATGTGCAGTTGACTGTTTTAATCTGAAAAGTTCCTTTTCGCGTACAAAACACACTGCAGCCTTCATTTTCACTACATGGTACATATAAGCAATTAAACTCCGTTGCACTTATTGATCTACAGCTGCTAAGCTTGTTCCCGTAATGAGAGCTTTTACTACATGCCAATACTAACACTCTCAACCAATCATATTTCAAAACTGAAATAATCTATTGGCATTCGACATATTGCGCTTGTTGCAGGTTTTGACCAGAATGAATATGGGGAATTTGCAGCTTAAGGAATATTCATTAATAGAAATGTGTGTTCCTAATTTTGTTATTGTGCAACATGTCCTGCATATTTGTCTTTTTTTTTGTTTTCTAGGGAGTTGTTTATAAGAATTTTCTACGATCGAAACATAAGCTAGTATACACGTGTAATATCAACATCATAAAATGTCACAAATGTGCCAATAAATCACTGTTATGCCTCTGCAATCCCCTCTCCAATCAAGCCTCCACATGAAAACAATTGTCTGCCATTGATCCGTCATGTCCCACGACCCAAAGGGACAAGTCTCCATAGAACCATTCAATAATATGCTACAGTAAAGCACTCTACCTTTGTACCAGTTGTGACCCCTCAAAAGAGCTACAGAACTAATTCGTGAAATGTGTTTCTTTGAAAGTGTTTATACGTCCCTACTGAAAGTTAATCTTGAATTTATTCCACTACCCTTTAGTGCCTTCATGATCATAACGATTCTGTAAAGTTTATTTTCCCCATGTTGCATTTAGTTCTTTTTGCCAATTACCCATAATCTATCCCATTTGGTTGCCAATTCTGCTACTGCACACTGTTTCTCCTTATCAATCTCCTCATGATTTTAAGCACTCTAATCAAATCCCACTTCAAACATATCTGCTCATATTTCTTATATTCTTATTTCAAAGGACGATTTAAGGAAAAAAAAACCCTGGGCTCTCCACAGAGATAAAGTCCCAAATCATTCTCCAATTGGTAGTTCCTCTACTTTCTATTTGCAAGGACTGATTAATTCATTGAGATGCACAGATGGTCTATTGAGTATTCATCTGGAAAATCTCCATGCTTCAGGTAAAAATAAAATGCAAATCGTTGTGAACGACAGAAGGAACCTGAAACATGAAAATTAGCAATCTCGGCTTTCGCTAACTATGGTTGTGAATACAAATGTAGGGTTATATGCTTAAATACAAAAGTATGGCGTTTACGTTTCAATTATATAGGCAACTGGTGAGGCCATGTGTAGAATGTTAATACATTGGAAACAGATCGTAGGAGGTTTATAAGACAAATATATGAAATTGGTGGGGTGGCTCGTGGGGAAGGTTGAACAGTCCACGCTGACTGCTAAAGCATGTGTGATCCTGACAAGGTCTTGACCAGGAGGATGTGGAAAGGATGTTTCTTCTCATGAGAGGAATTCAATGATTTGGATAAGAATATACACGGCAAGATTAGCAAGTTTGCTGATGATACAAAAGTGGGTGGTTTCACAGATAGTGAAGATAGTTGTAAAAAATTGCAGCAGGATCTTGATCGATTGGCCGGATGGGCTGAGGAATTGGAGGGCTGAGTTCAGTTGGCACACCCCTCAAACAAGGAAAGGGATTTCACCCCAGGGACCAGAGGAAGGTAAGGTTGCTGTTTTACAGTGCCAGAGACTGCGGTTTGATCCTGACTATGGGTGCTATTTGTACCTTCCCCCCGTCGCCACATGGGCTTTCACCAGATGCTCCGGTTTCCTCCCACACTCCAAAGATGTACATGTTTGTAACCAACAGGTGGCGCATCGATCTGTCCTTTTTGTCATTTTTTTGGTTATTTTTAGTGTGTTTAAAAAGTTTGTGTTAATGTTCTCGGGTTTGTTTTATGTGGAGGGTGGGCGGGGGGGGGGGGGGTTGGGCTTACATTGCCAGAGATGCGATTGATGCGATCGTATCTCCTGTCGCTCTAGTGGTCGCTTAATGCTATGGTTGTTTTCATTTTTTACGTTGAATGACTGTGGTGATGGGATGAACTTGTCCAAAGATGTAGCTTGATAGGTTCATAAGACATATGAGCAGAAGTTGGCCATTCGGTCCATCTGCTCCGCCATTCAAAGATGGCTGCTTTCCCTCTCAACCCCATTCTTCTGCCTTCTCCCCATAACCCCTGACACCATTATAATCAAGAATCAGTCAATCTTCCCCTTAAAAATGCCCAATGACTTGGCCTCCACAGCTGTCTGTGGCAATGAATTCCACAGATTCACCGCCCTTTGACTGAAGAAATTCTTCCTCATTTACATAGAAACATAGAAACATAGAAATTAGGTGCAGGAGTAGGCCATTCGGCCCTTCGAGCCTGCACCGCCATTCAATATGATCATGGCTGATCATCCAACTCAGTATACCGTACCTGCCTTCTCTCCATACCCTCTGATCCCCTTAGCCACAAGGGCCACATCTAACTCCCTCTTAAATATAGCCAATGAACTGGCCTCGACTACCCTCTGTGGCAGGGAGTTCCAGAGATTCACCACTCTCTGTGTGAAAAAAGTTCTTCTCATCTCGGTTTTAAAGGATTTCCCCCTTATCCTTAAGCTGTGACCCCTTGTCCTGGACTTCCCCAACATCGGGAGCAATCTTCCTGCATCTAGTCTGTCCAACCCCTTAAGAATTTTGTAAGTTTCTATAAGATCCCCTCTCAATCTCCTAAATTCTAGAGAGTATAAACCAAGTCTATCCAGTCTTTCTTCATAAGACAGTCCTGACATCCCAGGAATCAGTCTGGTGAACCTTCTCTGCACTCCCTCTATGGCAATAATGTCCTTCCTCAGATTTGGAGACCAAAACTGTACGCAATACTCCAGGTGTGGTCTCACCAAGACCCTGTACAACTGCAGTAGAACCTCCCTGCTCCTATACTCAAATCCTTTTGCTATGAAAGCTAACATACCATTCGCTTTCTTCACTGCCTGCTGCACCTGCATGCCCACTTTCAATGACTGGTGTACCATGACACCCAGGTCTCGCTGCATCTCCCCTTTTCCTAGTCGGCCACCATTTAGATAATAGTCTGCTTTCCTGTTTTTGCCACCAAAATGGATAACCTCACATTTATCCACATTATACTGCATCTGCCAAACATTTGCCCACTCACCCAGCCTATCCAAGTCACCTTGCAGTCTCCTAGCATCCTCCTCACAGCTAACACTGCCCCCCAGCTTAGTGTCATCCGCAAACTTGGAGATATTGCCTTCAATTCCCTCATCCAGATCATTAATATATATTGTAAATAGCTGGGGTCCCAGCACTGAGCCTTGCGGTACCCCACTAGTCACTGCCTGCCATTGTGAAAAGGACCCGTTTACTCCTACTCTTTGGTGTTACCTGATAGGGTGTGTCGTGAGCCTCCTGTCCTATTGTGCAACTCAGTCTGACTATGCCCCATCTAAAGCTGCTTTACACAATTGAAAATATCTAACGGCGGAAAACTCACTGGAAGAAAATTATAATTTAATCCACAGAGGGTGATGCCAGCCAGCTGAGCACAATGTCAATAGTTTTGTTGCTTATTCCCAGAGACGAGAGTAATGACAAGGTTGGAGGGGAGGGGAGGAAGTGGGTGAGGCGGAGGGGGAAAGCAGATAAATATGGCTGAGACTTCATGTGTCCTGGCAAAAAAATGTACAACGGTCAACCACATTGAAGGAACAGGCAAGTAGTTTCACTAAAACCTCTACTTCCTCAGGAGACTGAGGACATTTGGCATGCCTCCAATGACTCAGATGCACCATAGAAAGCATACTGTTGGTTGCATCATAGCTTGGCTTGGAACAGTTCTGTACAAGACTGAAGAAATTGCACAGAGTTAAGGTTGCAGCCCAGTCCGCCATTGGCTCCGTCTATATGCCGCTCAAGAAAGCAGCCAACACAACCAGAAACCTTCCCACCCTGGTCTTTCCTCCTTCTCCTTACTCCCATTTGGCAGAAGGTGCAGAAAGCGAACATCACCAGCTTCTTCCCTTCTGTTATCAGGTGATTGAATGGTCGGCAAAAGCTCGGCTACAGACCGATTCTCCTCTATCTCATTGCGGACATTTGGAATTTGTCTCTGGAATAGCTGCGCTATAATGCTGAGAACTATTTTCTCTGTATCTTTTCTTTTGCTCCATCTGTTGTATCTGAGTTTGGCTTGATTGCTTTTATGTATAATATTATCTGATTTGATTGTGCAGCATGCAAAACAAAACTTTTCACTGTACCGCGATAATGTGATAATAATAAACCTAAACCTTAAACCTAGGTAGTTATTTTTAAACTGGATATGACATAATACTACGTTAAACCTGAATAAGGGCACTGACCAAAATAGCGTCTATCCATTCCTCCCCAGGTGCTGCCTGATCCCTTGAGTTTCTCAGAATTTTGTTCTTTTACTAAGGTTAATATTTCATTTGCTGATAGTCAGGAGTACAAAGCTGATTTAATGAAGTACCTCCTTTAATATGTATCCATACAGTTAGCTAGAACTAGCTCCTTTAGCCCAGTGAATGACAGCTGAAGCTACATTTAAATGGATAAGGGAATGAACAACTTTAGCTTAATCCTGATTCTCCCAGAATCAAACGTAAACCATGGAAAATACAAAGGAGGCTTAGACACCGGCTTTGGTCTTACTGGGAACGCATATTGTCTTGGCATTAGCTAAAGCTGACATTTTAATATAATGCAACACAATGTACCCAGAGATGCTGCTGAAAGAACAAGAAGGAACAAGGAAGATCTGAAAGGGCAGTCACGGTGGCGCAGCAGTAGAGTTGCCGCCTTACAGCGAATGCAGCGCCGGAGACCCGGGTTCGATCCCGACCACGGGTGCTGTCTGTATGGAGTTTGTACGTTCTCCCCGTGACCTGCGTGGATTTTCTCCAAGATCTTTGGTTTCCTCCTACACTCCAAAGACGTACAGGTTTGTAGGTTAATTGGCTTGGTAAATGTAAAGATTGTCCCTGGTGGGTGTAGGATTGTGTTAATATGCGGGGATCGCTGGTCGGCGCGGGCCCGGTGGGCCGAAGGGCCTGTTTCCGCACTGTATCTCTAAACTAAACTAAACTAAATAAATACGATGCAATTGTTTGCTTGTTTGTAAACTTACCGAAAGCCTCATGGATAAAAACATTTACAATAGTCTACTATATCAAATTTCTAATTCTGCTTGAACTCTGAACAGCGGAGGCTAGTCTGCCTTAGTTGCAGCTGTTCATGTTAATAGATTTGTAAATCTTTTGTAGTTTAATAACAAGCTATATTTCCTCCCGACTTTGACACGTACCATCAGCCCCACCGCTGTCAATTTCCATGACTTACAAATAAAATAATAACTACCCTCCTGCACTTTAATTTCTGTTCTGAACCCCCATAGTTACAGATTTGCCAACCATCTGCCAGCCCTTTTGTTGAACAGCTGGGTCAGCCATCTCATAGACAGAAACCTCTGGGGTTGCAGGTGAGGCCTCGATTACCATCTGCTACATGTACAGCCACTGGAGAGGCCAGGCTGTTCATGGATCTCCATTCTCTGGAAAGGGCACGTGTGGCAGGGATGCCCATTATTCTTTGGGTGTGCCTGGAGTGTCAGGTGACTGATTGTTGCTGACACCAAATCGCCTCTGGACCTGCCTGGGCATCTTGCGCTTGTGGTCTGACCCCAGGCCTGCATCACCTCCCTCGGTGAATAGTGAGTTCAAGTTAATTACGACAGTACAAAGCAAACCCATGCACACAGCCGAGCCCGTTTTTTCTCCATTAACAGGACTGCCTTTTCACGCACACCGAGCCACATTCAGAAGTAAAAAACGGTAAAAAGCAAGGTTCAAATTATATCTAATGGACATTTGTCACCATCAACACAATAAATATTGATGAGTTCAACTGCAAAATTTAAGGTGACCCTAGACTTTATTTTCCGAGTTACCTCTGCCATCTGGAAATTAATTCAGAGACAGGCTCCTCAGATTGAAGAATTGGGTATGTTGTGCTGTTATTAAACAAAGCTGAGAGATTGAAATCACAGAATTATGCACTTGGTTCAAGGCTTTTGTCAGCAAATCACAAGTCTATAATGAAGAAGAGAGTGATAGAACACATTGAAAACGTTAAGCTGATCAGAGAGTGAAAGGTAGGTCATTCCCAATGAGCCTGAATGAATTAATTCTTTCATTCGTTCATTCATTCATTCATTCATTCATTCTTGAAGAGGTACCCAATGCCACAGACTATTTGTGTCGGAAGGAACTGCAAATGCTGGTTTACACCAAAGATGGATACAAAATGCTGGAGTAACTCAACGGGTCAGGCAGCATCTCTGGAGAAAAGGATGTTTAGGTGATGTTTCAAGTTGAGACCCTTCCTCAGACTGAGGTTCAAGGGAGAGGGAAACTAGAGGTATGAAAAGGTTCAGAACGAATCAGAGCCAGCACGATGACCAAGGAAAGTCAGAGCCCACAACGGTCCATTGTTGGCTGAGGAGGAGGTGATAACAAAGGGATATATGGATGCAAACAGTGGAACTAGCAGGGTAACTAGGGTGGGGGAGGGGCAGAGATATATTTTGCTTGGGCAGTTTGCAACTCAGCTCTATGAATATTAATTTCTCTAATTTAAAGTAACTCTTGGGTTCCCTTTCTCTCTACTAAACTAAATTGGCAGCCCATGGAATTGAAGATGGATTAATGAAGAAACAAAAGTCAGATAAAAGGAAGGTATGCAGACTGGCAGGCTGTAGACAGTGGAATCCACAAGGATCTTTGCTGGGACTGCAAGCATTCATCGTATTTATAAATTTCTCATATGATGGGATTGATCCATGATATATCCAGGTTAACAACACAAAGGCAGTTATCAGAGCAAACACGCCTTTTATATATTAAATGTCAAAGATATTCATAGATTAACCTAAGATCAAAAGTGCAGCAAATTGATTTTGATATACATAGCCACAAAGGCTTGAATTATACTAGCAAATGCCAACAGTTCTTAATGGAACCACAACAACATTGGGACAGGTGAAATCAAACATGTTAGTCCCAAATATCAAGAGACAAGAGTGTTTTATTGTCATTTGTCCCAAACAGACCAATGAAATTCTTCCTGTACTTGCAGCAGTTCAGCAGAATATAGCAACATAGAACTATGTAAACAAGTCTATGTAGTTCATAGCTTATTTGGAGGTTGTAGGGTTGTAGGGAAGAAGCTGTTCCTGAACCTGGATGTTCAGTAGTCAGAATCACCCTACCACAACTGGAGAGCAGTCCTAATCTACTATCTACTTCATTGGTGACCCTGGGACCATCTTTGATCGGACTTTACTGGCTTTACCTTGCATTTAAACGTTATTCCTTATCTGTAAATGACTCGATTCCCACAACATCTCCACGAAGAAGCCAATATCATCAACTCCTCTCCCAAGCTGACCATTCCTCTCCTCTTTGACTTTGCTGGTGATCACAACCATTCTTAATTCAAAAATCATCTATTTGTACAGATGCTCCACGCTATCTATAAACCTTAGAGTGGTCTTATAGCGGTGTATAAAATCGTGGGAGGAATAGATTGGGTAGATGCACAGAATCTCTTGCCCAGAGTCGGGGAATTGAGGACTAGAGGACAAGGTGAAGGGGAAAAGATTTAATAGGAATCTGAGGGGTAACTTTTTCACACAAAGGGTGGTGGGTGTATGAAACAAGCTGCCAGATGAGGTAGTTGACGCTGGGACTATCCCAACGATTAACAAACAGTTATACTGGTACATGAAAGGACAGATTTGGAGGGATATGGACCAAGCGCAGGAAGGTGGGACTAGTGTAGCTGGGACATGTTGGCTGTTGTGGACTAGTAGGGCCGAAGTGGCCTGTTTCCACACTGTATCACTCTATGACTCTATGGATGATTACATTGACATTTAAACTCCATTGTATCTAGGCTGCTGGGCATTGAAACCTTGTTTTATGGATATGCTTTCTCCCATCTTCCCACTGATACCACCACAGCAGGAATTGAGCATCACCCATTTGCAACCGATATATCCCAATTCCCCTTGCATCCTAGTTGCAGAATACTCTGCTCTTCTTTCCTTCCAGACTTGGCCTTCCATATTCATGGAGAGTCTATTTCCCTTGCTGCCTTTGCTGCCTTTGGTCTCAATTAATAAGGTCATTTCCAGCCATTTACTTAAATCCTTTATGACCCAAAGATCGTAACACCTTCAGTCTGTAACCCCTTGCAAACGAACTATATCAGCACTTGGACTCCTGATTCCTATACATTGAGCCTGCAACTGTGCCTAATTATTTTTCTCTCTGCTCATGGCCTCTCTGAGCTCATCTAGCTAAAACCGAAATGTTTCTCCCTTGAGTCCATTTCGACAAACCAAATTGAAACAACATCTTTATAATGGTTGTTTGCAAAATGTATTTGCACTGGCTTGGCCTAGAAGCTTTCACAATAAAGGGTCTGTCCCACTTGGGCGTCATTTGCGTGTCATGCAGGTGGCGCGCAAAGATATTGCGAATCCCAAAATCCTGGGGCGCCACCGTGCGTCACTGCCTACGCCACCACGCCTCACCACGTGCCATGCCTCACCACGTGCGTCGTGACGCGTAAATGATGTTGCGCAAATGACGTGCAAATGACGGCCAAGTGGGACAGGCCCTTAACATTATACAATAGATATCATTGTTCCTGTTTGAAAAATGAAATCACATTCAGCATTTTTAAGTGAAAGATGGATTTCTTTTGAAGACACTTAATGAAACATTTACTCTATAAAAGCTTTAATTCCTCCTTAATTTACCACAAAGAATGAATGTTTGAGAGATCAGAAAATACAGCAAGAGCAACTTAAAATACATGAAACAAAAAGCTGCTAATGCAAGAAACATTCAGCAGGTCAGGCAGATCTAACAGGCACCATATATCATGTATACATTTGCCATCATTGTAGTTAGCAGCATCACTGATGGTGACGAATCAATCTCTTCCTCGATACCAAGAAGACCAAGGAACTCATTGTTGACTTTGATACAATGGTTTTCGGTGCATTGGCCTTCATCAGTCAGTTAAGGCAGTAGGGCTGCTGCTTTACAGCACCAGATACCCTGAATCGATCCCAAATACGGGTGCTGTCTGTACGGAGTTTGTACATTCTCCACGTGACTGGGTTTTCCTGGGTGCTCTGGATTCCTCCCACATTACAAAGACATAAAGGTTTGTAGGTTAGTTGGCTTTGGTAAAGATTGTAAATTATCCCTAATGTGTAGGATAGTGCTAGTGCCCGGAGTTCACTGGTCAGCGCGGACTCAGTTGGCTAAAGGGCCTGTTTCTGCCTTGTATCTTTAAACTAAACTATAAAGTCAGGGTAGTGAGTATAGAAGTTGGGATGTTATGTTAAAGTTGTACAAGATATTGATGAGGCCGCATATGGAGTATTGTGTTCAGATGGTCACCCTGCCATAGGAATAATGTTGTTAAGCTGGAAAGAGTGCAGAGAGGATATACGAGGATATTGTTAGAACCTGAGGGCCTGAGGCCCTTCGAATGGCCTCCTCCTGCACCTATTTTCTATGTTTCTATGTTTCCATTGTATTGTCTTTACGATCTAGTGACCAGATTGTATTTGAGTCTCACTACACAAAATACACAACATGTAGACAGAAATCATAAACTAGCTTTGAAAGGGGCAGCACGGCGGCGCAGCGGTAGAGTTGCTGCCTTACAGCGCCAGAGACTCAGGTTCGATCCTGACTATGGGTACTGTCATACGGAGTTTGCACATTCTCCCTGTGACCACGTGGGGTTTCCCCGGGTGCTCCGGTTTCCTTCCACACTCCAAATGGAGTCCAAATGGTCTCCAAGTGGAGACCAAAACTTGACTGTTCTGAATATAGTCCAGGTTTATTTAATTGTTTTGCCATGGTGTCTGGATTTTGAAAGTGATGAATTTACTATCCGTCTTATGCCATTTCAAATCCACTCATTGTGCACTTATGTAGCTACTTGTGTTAATGGCCTTTGCTCATTCTATGCTTTAAAAAAAAATCCCAAAGCATATTTCACTCAAGCCCACCAGCCAGCAGTAAAAATGAGATTTGGATGCAAAATAATCCATCCCCTTGGTCACAAAGGTTCAAGTGCTCGTCACTGTGAAGTACTATGGGACTACAAAGAGGAGTCATCTTCTTCCCAATCAGGGAGCAGAATAGATGAAAAAATAAATTCTTAACCTTTAAATAAAAGAGAGAGCAGCGCAACCTATTATCATTATTGTGATTTCAGTTTGTACTCTACGATTGAAAAACATTACATTTGGCACCCTGCTGCTTTTGTGACTTGGCAGCTTTCTTATTTCTGAAAGGAAAATCAGTATCTCAATGTCGAACACCTATTATGCGCAATCTGTTTCATATTTGCTCAATGAATCTGTCTTTGTACACTGTTCATCGCAAGAGTAAATCTTGACAAAACTGTCCATGTGGCAAGTAATACATTAAATCTGATGAGGATTAGACTCTGGGCAGAAGCAACTGAATGTAGCTCTTTCCCAGTGATTAATCAGCCCAATTCCCCTTAACTCTCCCTGACCCTGCAACATTTCCCTTGCAGTGCCTGTTCTGCAAGGGTTAACTAGCCCAGATTGGCAAGTAGGAAGTGAACCAACTTGCCAACTATATTGGAAAAGGCCAAAGAAATTACAAACAGAAAATGCTGGAAATATTCAGTAAGTCAGGAATCATCTGAGGAAAATGAAAGAGATTTAATGTTTCAAGTCAAAGACCCTTCATCTGAATTGCAGAGTACTGCAATTGTGTAGAGTTGCTGCTTTACAGCCCCAGAGACCTGGGTTTGATCCGGACTACGGGGGCGGAGTTTGTGCATTCTCCCCAAGACCTGCGTAGGTTTTCTCCAGGATCTCCAGTTTCCTCCCAAACTCCAAAGAAGTACAGTTTTGTAGGTTAATTGGCTTGGTATATTTGTAAATTGTCCCTAGTGTGTGTGTGTGGGATGGTGTTAGTTGTGGTGAATAGGTGATGTTTCAGGTCGAGACCCTTCTTCAGACCAAAGACTAATTTCCCACAAGTGCAACTAGAATTGGTCTCAGCAGCGGCTATCTTTTAACTAACCAGTGTTTATAGTGGGGACTTTAAAGAGCTATCCGGTTCCTTGTTAGTGACTGTATCAGGCTCAATGTTTCTCTTGGGCTCACACACTAGTCAACAGTTCATTTGGCCTCAAATCAATTTTTTTTTAAATTGCAGATGCTGGAAATCTGAAATAAAATCAGAAAATTCCGAAAACACTTAGCAGGTCACGAAGCATCTTTTTTAGTTTAATTTAGAGATACAGTGAGGAAGCAAGCCATTCGACCCACCGAGTCCGTGCTGACCAGCGCTCCCCATGCATAAACACTATCCTACACACACTCGGGTCGATTTATACCAAGCCAATTAACCTACAAACCTGTACGCCGTTAGAGTCTTGGAAAAAACCCACGCAGTCACGGGGAGAGCGTACAAACTCCATTCAAGTTCAAGTGAGTTTATTGTCATGTGTCCCTGATAGGCCAATGAAATTCTTGCTTTGCTTCAGCACAACAGAACATAGTAGGCATTGACTACAAAACACATGAATAAATAAACTGATAAAGTGCAAATAACAGAAAATGGGTTATTAATGTTCAGAGTTTTCTCCGAGCCAGGTTTAATAGCCTGATGGCTGTGGGGAAGTAGCTATTCCTGAACCTGGTCTTTGTAGTCTTCAGACTCCTGTACCTTCTACCTGAAGGTAGTAGGGAGATGAGTGTGTGGCCAGGATGGTGTGGGTCTTTGATGATACTGCCAGCCTTTTTGAGGCAGCGACTGCGATAAATCCCCCTGATGGAAGGAAGGTCAGAGCCGATGATGGACTGGGCAGTCGGGATCGAACCCGGGTCTCCGGCTCTGCAAACACTGTAAGGCAGCAACACTACCACTGTGTCACCGTGCTGCCTTGGACTCATGTTGAAAAGGATTAGTAAAACTGTGTTGATTCAGACAAAATCCCTTGTGACAGAATCTGTTAAATGATATTAAGCCTGAGTTTGATAGTGTGGTTAGTCTCTCAGTTTCAGTTTAGTTCAGTTTATTGTCACGTGTACCAAGGTGCGGTGAAAAGTTTTAGTTGTGTGCTATCCAGTCTGCAGAAAGACAATACATGTTTACAATCGAGCCATTACAGTGTATAGATCCATGATAAGGGAATTCTGTCTCTGTAACAGATGAGTTTCTGTAAAAGATGGGCAAAATTTGGGATGGATGTAGTGTCTTTGTTGTGTTTGTAAAGGTAATTTATAAAATATTGTGAGATATATCACATTTCTGTTCAGTGATCTAACTGGAGTGATAGTGATCGTAATCTAATGGACCGTTGGTTGATTATTTTTGGAGGTTAGAGAGCAGGTTCCAAGATTATGTTACAAATTGATCAAATACCTACTTCAACTTTTTTAAATCTTTTCCAGGGCATTGTATCGTTAAGAGGTTGGTTAGAAATGAACGTGTCTTTTCTGGATCAAGTGGATTTGAAGAGGCTGATGATATTTTGTTTACACGATGCGATCCTGCAAAACATTCATGTCGAATACTGTTTTAAATTGAAATGCTGACAATGCAGGAATTTCCTCAACTAACTATATAGAGCAAATGGAAATGGTAGTAAGCTGGTAACAGAAACATGAAATGCTTGTAACCAGCATTGCCTGTTTGTGTTGGAACTTGGCAGTTCTGATGTACAAACATCCTCCTGTTTTTAATCTCTCCACAGATGTTGTCTGAACCTTTGTGTGTTTTTCTTTCAGGTAGCTGTAGTCTGCTTCTCTCAGTTCCCAAGTATTCCTTTGATTATTTCTTTGTTCCTGGTTTACGAAAAAGGACACAAAATGCTAGAGTAACTCAGTGGATCAGTCAGCATCTCTTCAGAAAAATTGGATAGGTAATGATTTGGGTCAGGACCATTCTTCAGACTGATCCGGGTGGGGTTATATCTACAAACAAGTTCAAGTTCAAGTGAGTGTATTGTCATGTGTCCCTGTATAGGACAATGAAATTCTTGCTTTGCTTCAGCACACAGAACATAGTAGGCATTTACTACAAAACAGATAAGTGTGTCCATATACCATAATATAAATATATACTGCCAGATGATACTGCCAACCTTTTTGAGGCAGCGACTGCGATAAATCCCCTCGATGGAAGGAAGGGCAGAGCCGATGATGGACTGGGCAGTGTTTACTACTTTTTGTAGTCTTTTCCTCTCCAGGGCGCTCAAATTGCCAAACCAAGCCACGATGCAACCGGTCAGCATGCTCTCTACTGTGCACCTGTAGAAGTTGTAGAAGTTAGAGAGAGTCCTCCTTGACAAACCGACTCTCCATAATCTTCTCAGGAAGTAGAGGCGCTGATGAGTTTTCTTGATAATTGCATTTGTGTTCTCGGACCAGGAAAGATCTTCAGAGATGTGCACGCCCAGGAATTTGAAGCTCTTGACCCTTTCAATGGGGCTGTGGGTCCCCCTCCTAAACAATTATATTACCTGGACAACCACAGTCTCCATCCTTTCACAGACCTGACCTCTTCATGTTTCCCCGTCTCTGCAAACTTTCCACTTCTGATGAAAGATCATTATCCAAAACATTGAAATTTCTTTTTTTTTTATATCAGATCTAAAGGTTCATACTGCTTCGAAATTTACAATGGCAATCTTGCTTTGTGCAAATGTTGGCACAGCAGACTCAATCCTGGTCAAAATGCTAGGGAGCGTCAATGGTTCTTTATTGTCACGTATGTACAGCACAGTGAAATTATTTTGCACAACCGATAAATGCGCAGTCGCCATATATTTGGCCCCGTCTAGAAAGAAAAAGAAAAACATTCAAAGTCCAAAGACTGGTCCACATGTTCAAAACCCAGTTAGTCCCTAGGCTGCTGCATGCCAGTGACCCCATGTCCCTCTCCTCGCCCGACCGCCTCTGTGTCCCTGGGGGTGCCTCCTGCAGCCAACCTTGAGGGCTCTGGAGGCAATACCCTAATGCCCTAGTCCCACTCATCGCATCCGTAGTTGCCAGCGGCTCCCTCCTCGATTCTTCCTTCTTACCGAGCTGCGCACTTGGTCTTCGTTCGCGAAGGCCCCCGGGACTTTGATTTGTCCCTGCTCAAGGTCAAGAGCTTCCCTTCTGCACCATCACCATGGCCGCTGGGAACTTTTAAACATTGCTTTGTTTGTGAAGGCAGCAAGCTTGGCAACACACGGTTATGGCAATTAGGCATTAAACAACACCAACATCTGCATTCTGAGATTGATGTGCTCTAACCGGCTGCGGAGTGGATAAGGCAGATGTTATGTTAAATTCAAAATCATTCCCCAGGAACATCAAGATCAAGTTCCCTGATGAACAACTCAGGGTACAATTGCCGGTCCTACAGTAAATGTTCCGGGAAATTAAAACAGATTTGAATATTACAGCGAGTATCCATGAAAAACGCTGTTTGGCCAATAAGGTGAGTTTTAAGTAGGAATGAACTGCAGATGCTAGTTTATACCAAAGATAGACACATAATGCTGGAGTAACTCAGCGGGTTAGGCAGCATCTTTGTAACAAAGGAATAGGTGACGTTTTGGGTCGGAACCCTTCTTCATATTGAAATTAGAGATGGGGATGGGGGGGAAACTGGAGGTGAGAAAAGGCCAAAACAAGGTGAGTTATGAGTAAGAAGGAACTGCAGATGCTGGTTTAAACTGAAGATAAGACACAAGAAGCAGGAGTCACCGTGATGAAATGTTTTGAACGGCTGGTCCTGGCCCACATTAAGTCCTCACTCCCACCCACCCTGGATCAGCATCAATTTGCGTATAGAGCTAATAGGTCAACGGAAGATGCCATCAACACAGCTCTACATTCTGCACTGGCACATCTGGAGCGCCCTGGCTCATATGTGCGGATGTTATTTGTAGATTTTAGTTCTGCATTTAATTCTATCATCCCCAGCAGAATGGTGGACAAACTGTCTGATCTGGGTGTTAATGCAAACACATGTGGATGGATTAAGGACTTTTTAACAGACCGCCCACAGACTGTCAGGATGGGGTCCAATCACTCCCCAGTCCTGACGCTTAGCACAGGTGCGCCACAAGGTTGTGTGCGCTGTCCCATCTTGTATACAATATATACTTACGACTGTATACCAACACACAGTACAAACAGGATCATCAAGTTTGCGGACGACACGACTGTGGTGGGACTGATAAACAACAACGACGAGTCTGCCTACAGGGATGAAGTCCAAAAACTGACCGTCTGGTGTACCAAAAACAACCTGGTACTAAACCCATCAAAGACAAAAGAACTTGTCGTTGACTTCAGGAGGAAGAGGAGAGAGGAACCTGCTCCCTTATACATCAAAGGAGACATGGTGGAGAGGGTCAACGACTTTAGGTTCCTGGGAATAAACATCTCCCAGGACCTCAAATGGCAAATGAACACCGTCACTCTCTTGAAGAAGTCTCATCAGCGGCTGTATTTCCTGAGGTCTCTAGGGAGAGCTAACGTCTCACAGCCGCTGCTGCTGTCCTTCTATCGATGCGCCGTGGAAAGTATCCTCACCTACGGAATCCTGGTGTGGTTTGCCAGCTGTACTGTGGCTGAGAGGAGGGCGCTGCAGGGAATTATAAAAACTGCGCAGCGCATTACAAACGCTAACCTGCCCTCCTTGGATGACATATACAAGGCCCGATGCTTGCGCAGGGCCATAAATATCAAGAAGGACACATCCCACCCTGCCAACCACCTTTTTACTCTGCTACCCTCGGGGAGGCGACTCAGGTCTCTGCAGGCTCGCACCGGTAGACTAAAAAATAGTTTCTACCCATGTGCAGTAAAAGAGCTTAACTCCAATAGTGAACACTGGGAAGCAAGAAGTAACTTCGAGGAATACCGCTAAATTATTTTAAACTTTAAAAAAATTGTATCTATTATTTTACTATTAACTGTACATATGTGTATTGGTTGTTGTGTTGTATTTCTTTTAACGGAGGAGAAGCAAATGGAATTTCGTTGCTCAGTTTTGTGCAATGACAATAAACATATTCTATTCTATTCTATTCTCAGTGGGACAGGTGAGTTATGAGGTTTTGTTTCATTAATTTCATCACATTTAGGTACCATTTATAAAAATATTGAAAGTAGATGAAATGCCTTGCTCACTGGGTGGGGCAATTGGATACGAGACATTGTGGGATGAAATGTAAGACAGAGTTGACAAGTCTAGACATGGGGAATGAATATTTCAGCTGCTCCTTAGTGATGATGGAAGTCTCAGTCATGTCAGGCACTTTCAAAAGTGCAAACATTCATCACCTCTGGCACAGCAGATTTAAAAAAAACTAAATTCAACTTTCCAAAACGCCATGGTGGGATTTGAACTCTTGCTCCTTGAATCACTAATAACGAATTCTCCACTCTAACATAAATCTGTGGCCAGAAATAAGGCCTTCCCTTGTGCTCACACATTTCCAAGCTCCAGCAATTCCAGAGCTCAGCAGTGAAGTATAAGAAGCAATCAGAAGTAAAGAGATACCAATCAATAAGGATTGATTACTAAGTGAGTTGTGAATGGGAAATATCATTAGAAGATCCACACCATTGCTGGAAACATTGTTACACTGCTGGCTTGCCAGAATAATTTCCTTACAGCAATAATACTGGATCTATACGCCACTGAGGCCATAAGAGATCCAAGCATAAATCTAATGTTAGTTAAATGTGTTTGAATTATCTTTTAAAATTCACAGCATAACTGAGGTCGATCACATGTCAAATTTTACCCAGAGGCAGGAGTACATTCTTCGAAGTGTAATCAGGTTAAATCAGTTTTCATTAAAATGCTGACACAGTACGCACGGATTATACATCATGTCCCGAAGGATGAGGGGAATAACTTGCTTTCCTGCTACAGGATGGAATAAATCTTAGAAAGCCCAGTTGCTTCACCTTGCGATTATTACCTAACGCTTATTTCGATCACAAGAACCTGGCACATGTGGAGGAAGTCATTTATTTCTTATTTGAATAATGAATTAAACTAAATATTTCAATCCTTTTCTCACTGCAAGGAAGGGCTTGACATCATTTAGAAAGCTATGATAGACAGGCTGATTCCTTCCATGATATGTTCCGTGACTTTAATCTATTTTAACGGCATAGCTATTAACTACAGACGGTTATCAATTTACTAATTACATAATTAGTAATTTAATAACCAAAATTCATAATTTCATCTTTGGTTGCTCTCTTTACATTTATCAGGGTGGCGCTCATAGTACCTAGACCTCTGTGACAGCTTGCAATGAAGGTGAGTAAAGGTAGCACCAAGCACTCTCACCCATGTGAACTGCTGGCCATGAAAGGCAAATTTCTCTCCAAAAGGACACAAAGTGCTGGGCTACTCCTCCGGTCAAGACCTTTCCACAGACTGAAGAAGGGTCTCGACCCGAGGCATCCCCTTTCCAGTTTATAGTTTAGTTTATTGTCACATGTACCGGGGTAAGGGCCTGTCCCACTTACGTGTCCTTGGCACGCAAATTACGTGACCTCGTGGTCGCATTGAGCCGAGACGGTCTCGCGAAGGCGGGCGCGATTACATGCTTTATGCACAGCCGTCTGGAGCGCATGACGTCATTTGAAGATGGACACAAAGCTGGAGTAACTCAGCGGGACCGGCAGCATCTCTGGAGAGAAGCAATGGATGACGTTTTGTGTCGAGACTTCTTCATTCTGAAAAGAAGGGTCTTGACCCGAAACGTCACCCATTCCTTATCTCCAGAGATGCTGCCGGTCCCGCTGAGTTATTCCTGCATTTTGTGTCTATCTTCAATTTTCTTGGCCCCACTCTGGGAGTAGAAGTGGGGGCGGATCCGGACCGCAACGGCCGTGAGCGCCAAGCCGAGCTTGGCGATCGTTTGCCTGCTTCTACTGCTGTTGAAGGTGAGACGTTGCCCCACCCCCACCTTTTACTGCTCCATAGATTCTACTTCTTTTCCTACCTCAGTCTATCTTTAAATGAAATGACAATGGTTAATTAATTGTAATTTTGTGTTGTGCCCTCCAGCCCCTTGACAACTTTGTTGGCATGATTCTAACTCATTTCACAAACAAATGGAAAACAGCCGTTTCAAAAGTTGAGGGGAAAGTTTGGGTAACATTCGACATTTACAAACCTGAATTTATGCTCCTCTCACTGCCGATGGTTTTGGCTGCTGGGATTCTCCAGGACTTTCTGGGAGCAGTTTCCATTCTACCCCTGTTCAGAATACAGTATTTTGCGTATCCTGATATAAATTAGAATAGGAACAGGCCCTTTGGCCCACAATGTCTGTGCTCAACATGAACCAAGGCAAACTCCTCTGCCCACACGTGATCCATATGCCTTCAATCTCTGCAAATCTAAGTGCCTCTCAAATGCCTTTAAAAGCTTATCAAATGTCACTTTTGCATCTACTTCCACTACCCCTGACTGCAGGTACCGAGCACCCATCACTCTCCCAGCACCAATCCTTACCACACATAATTGAGTGGCTTAGTTTAGTTTAGAGATACAGCGTGGAAACAGGCCCTTTGGCCCACCAAGTCCGCACCGACCAGCGATCCCCACATATTAACACTCTCCTACACACACTAAGGACAATTTTTACATTTACCAAGCCAATTTACCTACGTACCTGTACGTCATTGGAGTGTGGGATGAAACCGAAGATCTCTGAGAAAACCCACGCGGTTAAGGGGAGAACGTGCAAACTTCGTACAGACAGCACCCGGAGTCAGGATTGATCCCGGGTCTCCGGCGCTGCAAGCTCTTTAAGACAGCAACTCTACCGCTGCGCCACTGTGCTGTCCATGGTGACAATGAGTTTTCATGTATGTTTCATACTCTGTGACTTCATATTGAAGGCTTTCAGAAGGCATATGTTTGAGGACAACAAAATTGTAGTCATCTATCTACCTACGCTATCAGTTACTTCTTCAAAAATGTCAACAACACTGGCGCAGCTAATAGAGCTGCTGCCTCACAGCATCAGAGTGCCAGGTTCGATCTTGACCTCGAGTGCTGTCTGTGCGGAGTTTACACATTCTCCCTGTCATTGCATGGGTTGCCTCAGGGTTCTCCTGTTTCCTCCCACACCCCAAAGACGTGCAGGGTTGTAGGTTCATGGGGCTGTGCAAATATCTCGTGAGGAAGGAGAGTATGAGAGAATGGCATGACATAGAAATAGTGTGAATGGGTGATCGGTGGTTGGCATTGGCTCAGTGGGCTGAAAGGCCTGTTTCCGTGCTGTATCTCTAAACTTAAAGCAATTCACGAGGGGGAGGCTGAGTAGCCACAGCTCATAATGCACATCGGTACCGACGGCACAGGTAGGAAAAGGGATGAGGTATTTCAGAGTGCAGGTAGGGAGGTAGGAAAGACATTAAAAAGCAGAACCTCAAGAGTGGTAATCTCTAGATCACTCCAAGTTTTAGGTGTTGGTGAGGGCAGGAATAAAAGGATAGACCAGAAGAATATATGGTTGAGGACCTGGTGCAGGGGACAGGAGTTGAGGTGTTTGGATCATTAGGATCTCGTCTGGGACAGAGGTGACCTGTACAAGAGGGACAGTTTACACCTGAACTGGAGGGGGACCAATATTCTGGGAGGGTGATTTGCTTGTGCTACCTGGGGGGCCAGGGGCCGGGGTAGGGCGACGGGGGGTGCAAATTGGCTGGGTTGAGGGTCCCCAACAGAAAGAAGGCAGATTGGATTCAAATACTGTAATCAGAGTGAGCAAGATTAGCAGACACAAAGAGAGGTGCATGGTAAAGAGAGAGGAAAGACCAGACTCAGAAACAACTTCTTCCTTTCTGTTATCAGGCTTCTGAACGGTCCTTCTGCAAGCCAGGGTCCTGTCCAATTCATCTCTACCCCATTGCGGACATTGGACTTTGTGCTGGAACTGTGTGATATAATGCTGAGAACTATATTCTGTGCTTTGTATCATTCCCTTCCCTCTACCTATCTTACATGAGTTTAGCTTGATTGTATTTATGTATAGTATTATCTGACATGAATGGATGGCATGCAAAACAATGTTTTTCACTGTACCTCGGTACACATGATAATAACAAATTTAAACTTGAACCCATTCCTTATTTTCAGTCTCCCTACAAAGTAAAGCATTGTATTGGACAAACTATTCTAAATGTCCTTGTCAAATAGCCTCAATGAATGTTTCAGATTTTGACCATTCAACTTGCATTTCCTTCTTTCTTACTAATTTTTGGGTGACAGATGAATCAACATCATTGATTTTGGATGGACACAAAATGCTGGAGTAATGCTGGATAGACTCGAAAATGCTGGATAGACTCGGCTAGCTGGAATTTAGAAGATTGAGGGGGGATCTTATAGAAACTTACAAAATTCTTAAGGGGTTGGACAGGCTAGATGCAAGAAGATTGTTCCCGATGTTGGGGAAGTCCAGAACAAGGGGTCACAGTTTAAGGATAAGGTGGAAATCTTTTAGGACCGAGATGAGAAAAACATTTTTCACACAGAGAGTGGTGAATCTCTGGAATTCTCTGCTACAGAAGGTAGTTGAGGCCAGTTCATTGGCTATATTTAAGAGGGAGTTAGATGTGGCCCTTGTGGCTAAAGGGATCAGGGGGTATGGAGAGAAGGCAGGTACAGGATACTGAGTTGGATGATCAGCCATGATCATATTGAATGGCGGTGCAGGCTCGAAGGGCCGAATGGCCTACTCCTTCACCTATTTTCTATGTTTCTATGTCTATGTTTCTAACTCGGTGAGACAGGCAGCATCTCCGGATAGAAGGAATGGGTGACGCGAATTTTGGATATTAGAAAGCATGCTTGACTAGGTGGGACACATTTGTGTACCACTGTCAAAATAAATGAATATCTCCCAAAACAGTTAAATTTTAGTTCAGTTCAGTTTAGTTTATTAGTCATGTGTACCGAGGCACAGTGAAAAACTTTTGTTGCATACTAACCAGTCAGCAGAAAGACAACACATGATACAATCGATCCATTTACATGAAATGGGAACAACGTTTAGTGCAAGCAAAAGCCAGCAAAGTCCAATCAAGGTACACAAAATTGCTGGGGAAACTCAGCGGGTGCAGCAGCATCTATGGAGCGAAGGAAATAGGCGACGTTTCGGGCCGAAACCCTTCTTCAGACTGATGGGGGGTGGGGAAAGAAAGAAGGAAAAAGGGAGGAGGAGGAGCCCGAGGGCGGGCGGATGGGAGGGTGGGAGGAGACAGCTAGAGGGTGAAGGAAAGGGAGGGGACAGCACAGGCTAGCTAAATTGGGGGAATTCAATGTTGATGCCATAAGGGCGCAAGGACCCCAGACGGAATATGAGGTGCTGTTCCTCCAATTTCCGCTGTTGTATGTTCTGAGTTGTATGTTCTGAGTTTCCCCAGCAATTTTGTGTACCTTCGATATTCCAGCATCTGCAGTTCCCTTTTGAACACAAAGTCCAATCAAGGATAGTCCGAGGGTCTCCAAAGAGATGACTTTGCAATGAGTGGAAAGCTTTAGTGGGCCAGATATCAAATAATGATGAGACGGAGTACAAGAAAGAGATTGAGAACCCCGTAACAACATTTCCCTCAATGTCAGCAAGACAAAAGAGGTTGTGATCAACTTCAGGAAGCGAAGCGGTACACACACACATGCAATGACGGCATCGATGGCACCAAAGTAGCAATGGTTGAAAACTTCTAGGAGTAAATATCACCATCAATTTGTCATATTGAAGCACTGGCCATATTAAGGCAATGGCCAAGAAAGCACAGCAATGCTTCAACATCCTTAGAAGGCTGGGGAAGTTCGGCATGTCCCCAACAACTCTCACTAACTTCTACAGATGTGCCGTAGAACGCATTTTATCGGATGGATCACAGCATGGTTTGGGAACAGTGCCATCCAAGACCACGAGAAATTGCAGAGAATTGTGTAGAGAGCCCAGATTATTAAGCAAACCGCCCTCCCTTCCATTGATTCCACCTACATTGACGCAGCCTCGGCAAGTCCTGACCTACCATCTACCTCATTGGAGACCCTAGGGCCATCTTTAATCGGACTTTGCTGGACCTTATCTTGCACTAAAGATCATTCCTTTTTTCTGTAGATGGCTTGATTGTAACCATGTACATCTTTACGCTGACTGGATAGCACGCAACACGAAAGCTTTTTAGTGTACTTATGTACACGTGACAATAAACTAAACACATTATGCAGGATTTTATTTATTTCATATTGCTCAACCTATTCTCCATCTAATTACACTATCTAAATACACACTTATCTGACACCTGTTCACATGATAAAGTGTGCACTTGTTCATTCACGCAACCCAACAATTGGGCTCTTTTTCATGTTGCAAGTTAACGAAAGAGATAATACCCTGAACATATTATCTGAAGCTCCCTCCAGTGGTAATGCTATGGACTAAAGAAGACTGCATGCCATTATATTCACTTGTTCCAAAACAATTGCAATGCATCTTAATTTGTTTCTCCAGCACATTGCAGTATCAATAACGAGAATTCTTTATAATTGAAGAAAATAACAATGTTGCATTTTCCAGCCCAGTCCCTTCAAGACTTCTTTATGCATTTGAAGGGATTAGACACAGGGAACTGCAGATGCTGGATTTTTAAAAAGGCACAGAGTGCTGGAGTAACACAACGGGTCAAGCAGCATCTCTGGGGAACATGGGCTGATGACGATTCAGGTCTAAAGAAGGGTCTTAACGCGGTGTCACATATCAATGTTCTCCAGAGATGCTGTCTGACCCATTGAGTTACTCCAGCACTTTGTGACTTTGAAGGAATTTCCTGGCCATCGCTATTTGTGGAAGCTTGCTGTGCAGAAATTGGCCGATGCATTTCTTAATTTACAAGGGTAACTCTGCTACTAATGTATTTTGCTTGCCTTATTACACTTTAAAGTGTCCTCAGATGTTATATACATATCTTTCCTTATTCTCTTTTATTTTTACTGCCACTCTGTGTTCAATGCCACACATATATTAGTGGCAGTAAGAGCTAGCTGGATTGTGCATGATGCAGCCACTCCTCACACTTGTGCCCACTTCCTCCTTCCTCCTTCCTCACCTCTCCCCTCCACCCCCAACATTTACCGCTGAGCTAGTCCACAGCCACACTAAAGGGCCTGTCCCACTTGGCCGTCATTTACGCGACAGGCTGGTAGTGACTGACGCGCGCCTGTCACGCGCATCATCATGCGCACGCACAGCCGTCTGGAGTGTGTGATGTCATTTGAATACCCAGTTTATGATATTTACCCAGTTTATGATATTTATGGTGATTTTCTAAAATGTTCCCGTTTCTTGAGTGGTGCTAGTAATTGGATAAACTGCAGATGTGATGCCCCTATTCAAAAAAAGAGGTGATTGAAAAGTAGCAAGCTGCTGACCAAATTAATCTGTGGGAATGAACTGCAGATGCTGGTTTAAATTGAAGATAGACACAAAATGCAGGAGTAACTCAGCGGGACCAGCAGCATCTCTGGAGAGAAGGAATGGATGATGTTAAAGTCTAAAGAAGGGTCTCGACCCGAAACGTCACCCATTCGAACCGAAAAGTCACCCTGTCCCACTTGTCCGTCATTTGCCTGACAGGTCAGTGGCGCGCGAAGATTTCGTGCAGGCCGAAATACTGGCGCGCTGCGCGTTACTGCGCGCAACTCCACACTCCTCCACGCCAATCCATGCGCCCGTCCTGCGCTACCCACACGCTACCAGGTCGCGTAAATGGCGCGCAAATGACAGCCAAGTAGGACAGGCCCTTAACTGTTTGTGCCCTGTGGGTCAAAATGAACTCAAGGCTTCTTTGCAGCAGGCAAAAGAATGAAGTGAAGTGAAACTTACAGAATAATGAAAGGCATAGATTGTGTGGATGTGGAAAGGATGTTTCCACTAGTGCGAGAGTCTAGGACCAGAGGTCATAGCCTCAGAATTAAAGGGCGGTCTTTTGGAAAGGAGGTGAGGAGGAACCTCTTTAGTCAGAGGGCAGTTAATCTGTGGAAGTCATTGTCACAGAGGGCTGTGGAGGCCAAATCAGTGAATATTTCTAAGGCAGAGATAGACCCTGTCATTCTGAAAGGGAACCATTAATCCTTACTCTTAGTTTCCTGTCTGCCAACCAATTTTTTATCCATGTCAGCACTCTACCCACAATACCATGTGCTCTAATTTTGCCCACTAATCTCCTATGTGGGACCTTATCAAAGGCTTTTTGAAAGTCCAGGTACACTACATTCACTGGCTCTCCCATGTCCATTTTCCTAGTTACATCCTCAAAAAATTCCAGAAGATTAGAAGATTTTCCCTTCGTAAATCCATGCTGACTCGGACCGATCCTGTTAATGTGCGGCTATTTCATCTTTTATAATTGACTCCAGAAGCTTCCCCACCCCCAATATCAGGCTAACTGGTCTATAATTCCCTGTTTTCTCTCTCCCTCCTTTCTTAAAAAGTGGGATAACATTAGCTACCCTCCAATCCACAGGAACTGATCCTGAATCTATAGAACATTGGAAAATGATCATCAATGCCTCCACAATTTCGAGAGCATTCCTTAACTACCCTGGGATGCAGACCACCAAGCCCTGGGGATTTATCAGCCTTCAGTCCCATCAGTCTATCCAACACCATTTCCTGCCTAATGTGAATTTCCTTCAGTTCCTCCATCACCCCAGATCCTCTGGCCACTAGTACATCTAGGAGATTGTTTGTGTCTTCCTTAGTGAAGATAGATCCAAAGTACCTGTTCAACGCATCTGCCATTTGCTTTTTCCCCATAATAAATTTACCTGTCTTCAAGGGACCCACATTTGTCTTAACTATTTTTTTCCTCTTCACATACCTAAAGAAGCTTTTACTATCCTCCTTTATATTCTTGGCTAGCTTACCTTCGTACCTCATCTTTGCTCCCCGTATTGCCTTTTTAGTTATCTTCCGTTGATCTTTAAATGTCTTCTAATCCTCTGACTTCCCGCTCATATTTGCTATGTTATACTTCTTCTCTTTTATTTTTATACTGTCCTTGACTTCACTTGTCAACCACGGTCGCCCCTTACTCCCCTTGGAATCTTTCTTCCTCTTTGAAATGAACTGATCCTGCACCTTCTGTATTATTCCCAGAAATACCTTCCATTGTTGTTCCACTGTCATCCCTGCTAGTGTATCTTTCCAGACAACTTTTGCCAGCTCCTCCTGATCTGTGGCCTGATCTAGCTTTTAATGTCAAAATTGCAGACATCAAAGAAGACCTGAAGTCCTTTCTTATCCTCGTAAGCCCCATGAGAAGATGAGAGAGGACCTCATTGAAACTTACCGAATAGTGAAACTTACCGAACAGTGAAAGGCCTGGATAGAGTGGATGTGGAGAGGTTGTTTTTGCTAGTGGGAGAGTCTAAGACTAGAGGTATTAGGTTTAATCGGAATTAAAGGACGTTCCTTTAGGAAGGAGTTGAGGAGCAATTTATATTAGTCAGAGGGTGGTGAATCTGTGAGATTCATTGCCACAGAAGGCTGAGGAGGCCGTCAATGGATAATTTTAAGGCAGAGATAGATAGATTCTTGATTCGTACGGGTGTCAGGGGTTATGGGGAGATGGAAGGAGAATGGTTAAGAGGGAGCGCTAGATCAGCCATGATTGAATGGCGGAGTAGACATGACCGTCCAAAAGGCCTAATTCTGCTCCTATCACTTCTGAATTTATGAAGACATTTCAGCGCACATCTCTCTTGACTGCCATTGGGTGATTGCCACAGTTCACTCTTCATTGTTCTTATTGCCAATACTTTCCTTCTGTCTACTTTTGGATAATGTTATAGATTTACAAAGACCTGAAAAGTACCAAACAATATCAAATCATTACAATATCCCATTGTTAATCCCCGATTGACACCTTAAATCTTCTCTGAAAATCATCCAATTATTGTCCTTTCTCTCAGAAGACAACCACTTACTTTCAAATATAAATATGTTCCGGCATTGCCAGTTTTATTTTTCACCAGATACCCAGTTTCTGTCTTTTCTTTTGATCACTTACTTTACCTGGGACTGTGGGATATATTAGTTGCTACACTGGTCCATAAATGTAATTATTAAATTTCCAAATGTGATGGCACCATCAGCACTTGTTGAAATAATCCAGGATTCGAAAAATACTCCAATTATGATTTACTGCATTTTCAGCTCAGAAAATGGTGACAGAAACTTCAGTGGCTTATATTCCACCACCACTATCTGTCAGAGCTATAGGGAGAGGTTGAGTAGGCTGGGTCTCTATTCCTTGGAGGGCAGGAGGATGAGGGGTGATCTTATAGAGGTGTATAAAATCATGAGAGGAATAGATCGGGTAGATGCACAGAGTCTCTTGCCCAGAGTGGGGGAATCAAGGACCAGAGGACATAGATTCAAGGTGAAGGGGAAAAGATTTAATAGGAATCTGAGGGGTGACTTTTTCACACAAAGGGTGGTGGGTGTATGGAACAAGCTGCCAGAGGAGGTAGTTGAGGCTGGAACTATCCCAACATTTAAGAAACAGTTAGACAGGTACATGGATAGAACAAGTTTGGGGGAGTTTGGGCCAAACACAAGCAGGTGAGACTAGTGAGCTGGGATATGTTGGCCAGTGTGTGCAAGTTGGGCCAAAGGGCCTGTTTCCACAATGTATCACTCTTTGAGTATGACTCTATGACTCTTTGACTATCCACCCCCACTCCTCTGATGGTGAAATCCTATTTAATTTTAGACAAAACATATAGCTATTTTCACAGATAACCAGAACGTGCAAGAGTCAAGTATGCATAATGTATGAATGCGCCCAAAGCTCTCAATGAAATGTACTAAGACTAATACTCTCCAATAAACTTGTTTATGAAAATGGACAGAACCAATCTCTCCCATCAGTCTCATAAAATCTCTCCTCACTTGGTGAAACAGGAAACCACAGCATCTCAACAAGCTTGTATTTCCACTAATATGGGAATCATTTAAGATGAACAGCATATATGATTAAATGTAACAACCAGAGAGTTGATCTGATAGAAATCTTCAGCAACTGATCACCCTGGAACACTTTCAGCAAGACCGCAAGGCCTGCCAGAAGGCCTAAAACAGGAGGGAATGGTTCATTTTGGATAGCACCTTTCTTATCTTTAGGATTACACGAACTTCTTCAAACAAACAAAAGTATTTTGGAATGCAGGAGGTTCCAGTTGAAACCCAGTTCTCGTGGATTGGGTTTGATCCGCACCATTCCATTCCTGATCCCATCACAGTCTTAATCTAAACATAGACCAAGGGACTGAATTTCGAACAGAAGTAAGTGTTCTTGATGCCAAGAAAGCATTTTGAATGAATACGGTATCTAGAACCCTGGTGAAACTGGGTCAAGTCAAGAGTCAAGATCATTATAGTGTTATGTGTTTTGAAAACGAACAATGAAATTCTTACTTACAGCAGCACAACACATATGTAAACATAGAACTTTGTTTTATATATATATATATATATATATATAGGAAAACAATAAATGTATATAATAAATATATTATAATATATAGATAATAGATTATATATATAAAATGTATATAATAAATAATATTATATAAATAAAATATAACAATAATATATATGTGTATATATAATAATAATAATAATAATAATAAACTTTATTACGGACTCAAGGTCCAGACAAGGGGCAACATTACATTAAAAAATGCATTGCATATCAAATATCATAAATACATATAAAATCTTGGTATATCACATTAAAAAATTTATATTAAAAAAAAACACAATACATAAGTTAAAAATCCAGATTAAAAGATGATCAATGTCCTACAACGAGACAACGATACCAGTGTCTCCACAACTGGGATTCGTAGCGTGTAGTGCTAACCCTTATGTTTGTCAAGGCCACAATAAGCAAATTTTTAGAGTCATTTATCCTGCAAATGAATTTATACATGTGGTGTCTTAGGATAGCTTCTAAAGTACTGACTGCTGCTGCCACAAACATTACTGGCACTACACCATCTAGGTTTCCTTAGCAGTGTTCTCATGGCATCGTTATATGCCACCTTTAGTGTCTGCATACTAGTTAATATCAATGTTAATGCTAAATGCTAAAGTTATATGTCACCTTTAGTCTCTGCATATAATTAATATCAATGGGAAAACACTTTAATGTAACAAAGGGAGGGGGGCGACAGCAAGACAAACAAACTGCTGGGTCTGGCAGCATCTGTGGAGGAAAATGGACAGAGGATACTTCAGGTCAGGAACATTCTTCAAGAGAGCTGTGTTTGGTTTAGATCAATCAACCCAGCTGTAGGGCATTTGCTGAACACAATGTGCTGCACCCAACCATTAGCAGCTGACCCATAAGTAATCCTCTTTTTGTCATTACATCACAATGGGAATGCCCCTAATGACTGCGCAATTACTTCCATCTGCACCAAATGAAGCTGCTAGACCTCAGGCAGGGGCTGATAAGTGGCAAGTATCGTCTGCATCACAAATGGGCCAGGCAACATCCAAGTCACTGTGGCACAGCGGTAGAGTTGCTGCCTTTCAGTGAATGCAGCACCGGAGTTCCGGGTTCGATCCCGACTACAGGTGCTGCCTGTATGGAGTTTGTACGTTCTCCCCGTGACCTGCATGGGTTTGTTCTGAGATCTTTGGTTTCCTCCCACATCCCAAAGACGTACAAGTTTGTAGGTGAATTGGCTTGGTAAATGTAAAAAATTGTCCCTAGTGAGTGTAGGGACAATGAGTGAATGTTAATGTGCTGGTCGGTGCGGACCCAGTGAGCCGAAGGGCCTGTTTCCGCGCTGTATCTATAAACTAAAACTAAACTAAACTAAAGTATCTGACAAGAGAGAATATAATCACGACATTTAATGGCAAATCCCTTGACCTCGTGGCCTTAGCATGCGTCGTTTAGTTTAGACATACAGTGTGATAACTCAACCCACCGAGTCTATACCGCCCATCGATGCCCCACGTGCTAGTATTATGTTTTAGGGGCAATTTACAGAGGTGTGGCGTCAGCCTAAACACGGGCCACTCATGTTCGAACCCTCGTCAGGAGATACGATGGCGGGCACATGACGTCATGGGCTAGAGGGAGTGTCCTGGTACTTAAAGTCTCTCAACTCGAGACCTAGATGAGCTCCACTACTATATAACATCTACACCAATGACCAGCCAATGGACCAGAACACTGAGCGGTTCATCTACGCCGACGACCTCTGTGTAACATCCCAAGAGAGTACGTTTGAAGCTGTAGAAGCGAATCTCACCTCAGCCCTAGATGACCTACACCTCTACTACGAGCGCAACCACCTACACGCGAACCCTGCGAAGACCCAAGCCTGCTCGTTCCATCTCAGGAACCGGGAAGCAAACAGACCCCTTAACATCACATGGTCTGGAACACCTCTTGAGCACTGCACCAACCCTGCCTACCTCGGTGTAACACGGGATCGCACTCTCTCCTATAAGGAACACGTCAAAAACACCAAACTGAAAGTTAACTCCCGAAATAACATCCTCCGGAAGCTGACCAACTCCAAATGGGGAGCCACAGCACACACATTAAGATCTACTGCTCTGGCCCTGTGCTACTCCTCTGCGGAGTATGCGTGTCCTGTTTGGGAGAGATCATCCCATGCCAAGAAACTAGACCCAGCATTGAATAACACCTGCCGCTCAATCACTGGCTGCTTGAAGCCCACCAACATAAACAGCCTGCACCTCCTCGCTGGCATTGCCCCTGCTGATGTGAGATGGGAAGTCGCCAGCCGAGTATAGATGACCAAGGCCACCAGTGATGAACGCCACCTCCTCTATGGACGTGTACCCCCGGCCCAACGGCTGAAGTCCAGGAGAAGCTTTCTCAGCCATGTCCAGCCCCTAATAGCATCACGGGAAGAAACCAGACTCCAACTATGGACAAAAAGGCTTGAGGACGACCCCCCTCCTACTGACATAGGTATCCCTCCTTCTGAAGCCCTCCCTCCGGGCTCAGAAGCACCATGGGTCCAGTGGAAGACGCTCAACCGCCTGAGAACAGGAACAGGGCGATCAAAAGCTGCCATGGCCAGATGGGGCTATGAAACTGGCCAAACCACCTGTGAATGTGGAGAAGAGGACCATACAATGCAGCACTGCCTTGTCTGCCCCCTACTACCCAACCAGTGCAGCCCAAAGGATCTTGCAGTGTTCAATAAAAACGCAAAGGACTGTGTAAAGGAATGGGAAACTGTCATATAAACAACCAGCTTCAAAGACACGAAAAGAAGAAGAAGACCTCGAGACCTTGAGGAGTCAACAGGTAGCTGATCAGACGGGTTAAACCCACTGTGAGGACAGTTAAAGTCTGGTCAGAGGAAGCGGACTCCACACTTCAGCAGTGTTTTGGAAACACTGACTGGAAGGCGTTTGCAGCCCAGGCCACCCTTGACTCCCACACGGACATTGATTCCTACACATCCTCTGTTCTGGACTTTATAAACTCCACCATCAATAGTGTCACCTCCCTCAAACGGGTGACCATATTCCCGAATCAGAAGCCATGGATGAACAGCGAGGTCAGGCTACTGCTGAAAGCACGGGACACCGCTTTCAGGTCAGGCGATGCTCGAGCCTACAGCTCATCCAGGGCTAAACTGAAGAGGGGCATCAAGAGGGCCAAGCACTGCCATAAGCTCAGGATTGAGGAGCACTTCAACAACAACTCCGACCCCCGACGCATGTGGCAAGGCATCCAGGCCATCACGGTCTATAGACCCTCCAACACCACCCCCACATCCAGCGACGCCTCCTTCCTTGAGGAGCTTAACCACTTCTATGGCCGCTTCGACAGGGACAATCTAGAAACAGCCATCAAGGCTGTGCTCCCTGCTGATCACCAACCCCTCACACTCACCCCCTACGACGTGTACGTGGCACTGAGTAGGACTAATGCACGTAAAGCTGCTGGCCCTGACGGCATCCCCGGGCGCGTCCTCAGGGCCTGTGCTGCGCAGCTGACAGACGTCTGGACTGACATCTTCAACCTGTCACTTGCCCAAGCAGTTGTTCCCACGTGCCTTAAAACCACCTCCATCGTGCCGGTGCCAAAACACTCCACTGCGGCAAGCCTCAACGACTTCCGCCCAGTTGCACTTACTCCCATCATCACCAAGTGCTTCGAGAGGCTGGACCTGGCACACCTCAAAGGCTGCCTACCCCCCACATTGGATCCCTATCAGTTTGCCTACCGCAAGAACAGGAGTACGGAGGATGCCATCTCAACGGCACTTCACTCCGCCCTCTCCCACCTCGACAACAGAGACACTTACGTAAGAATGCTGTTCATCGATTACAGCTCAGCATTCAACACCATTATACCCTCTAAACTGATCACCAAACTCGGTAACCTGGGCATCGACCCCTCCCTCTGCAACTGGATACTGGACTTTCTAACCAACAGACCCCAGTCTGCCAGGTTAGATAAGCACACCTCTTCAACCCTCACCCTGAACACTGGCGTTCCACAGGGCTGTGTGCTGAGCCCCTCCTCTACTACCGCTTCACCTACGACTGCACACCTGTACATGGTACTAACACCATCATCAAGTATGCAGATGATACAACGGTGATTGGCCTCATCAGCAACAACGATGAGTCGGCCTATAGGGAGGAGGTCCAGCTCCTAGCAGCATGGTGCGCTGACAACAACCTGGCCCTTAACTCCAAGAAGACCAAGGAGCTCATTGTAGACTTCAGGACGTCTAGGGGTGGCACGCACACCCCCATCCACATTAACGGGACGGAGGTGGAACGTGTTTACAGCTTCAGGTTCCTGGGGGTCAACATCTCCGATGACCTCTCTTGGACCCACAATACCTCAACTCTGGTAAAGAAGGCTCACCAGCGTCTCTTCTTCCTGAGGAGACTGAAGAAGGTCCATCTGTCTCCTCAGATCCTGGTGAACTTCTACCGCTGCACCATCGAGAGCATCCTTACCAACTGTATCACAGTATGGTATGGCAACTGCTCTGTCTCCGACCGGAAAGCACTGCAGAGGGTGGTGAAAACTGCCCAACGCATCACCGGCTCCTCGCTCCCCTCCATTGAGTCTGTCCAAAGTAAGCGTTGTCTGCGAAGGGCGCTCAGCATCGCCAAGGACTGCTCTCACCCCAACCACGGACTGTTTACCCTCCTACCATCCGGGAGGCGCTACAGGTCTCTCCGTTGCCGGACCAGCAGGTCCAGGAACAGCTTCTTCCCTGCGGCTGTCACACTACTCAACAATGTACCTCGGTGACTGCCAATCACCCCCCCCCCCCCGGACACTCCTCCCACAGGAAAAACACTATGACTGTATGCATGTAAATAGATTTATTTATTGAAATCATATTCTATGTCGCTCTTCCAGGGAGATGCTAACTGCATTTCGTTGTCTCTGTACTGTATACTGACAATGACAAGTAAAGTTGAATCTGAATCTGAATCTGAATCTAGAGGGAGTGTCCTGGTACTTAAGGTCTCTCACCTCGAGACCTTGAGGAGTCAACAGGTAGCTGAGCCCGAGAGAACAACCTCGCTCAGCTACGGCAACATTGTAATATAGTTAACGCACCAACTTAGAAACATAAAAACATGGAAAATAGGTGCAGGAGTAGGCCATTCGGCCCTTCGAGCCTGCACCGCCATTCGATATGATCATGGCTGATCATCCAACTCAGTATCCCATCCCTGCCTTCTCTCCATACCCCATGATCCCTTTAGCCACAAGGGCCACATCTAACTCCCTCTTAAATATAGCCAATGAACTGGCCTCAACTACCTTCTGTGGCAGAGAATTCCACAGATTCACCACTCTCTGTGTAAAAAATGATTTTCTCATCTCGGTCCTAAAAGACTTACCTCTTATCCTTAAACTGTGTCCCCTAGTTCTGGACTTCCCCAACATCAGGAATAATCTTCCTGCATCTAGCCTGTCCAACCCCTTAAGAATTTTGTAAGTTTCTAAAAGATCCCCCCTCAATCTTCTAAATTCTAGCTTGTACAAGCCGAGTCTATCCAGTCTTTCTTCATATGAAAGTCCTGCCATCCCAGGAATCAGTCTGGTGAACCTTCTTTGTACTCCCTCTATGGCAAGAATGTCTTTCCTCAGATTAGGAGACCAAAACTGTACGCAATACTCCAAGTGTGGTCTCACCAAGACCCTGTACAACTGCAGTAGAACCTCCCTGCTCTTATACTCAAATCCTTTTGTTATGAATGCTAACATACCATTTGCTTTCTTCACTGCCTACTGCACCTGCATTCCTACTTTCAATGACTGGTGTACCATGACACCCAGGTCTCGTTGCATCTCCCCTTTTCCTAATCGGCCACCATTCAGATAATAGTCTACTTTCCTGTTTTTGCCACCAAAGTGGATAACCTCACATTTATCCACATTGTACTGCATCTGCCATGCATTTGCCCACTCACCCAACCTATCCAAGTCACCTTGCAGCCTCCTAGCATCCTCCTCACAGCTAACACTGCCCCCCAGCTTCGTGTCATCCGCAAACCTGGAGATGTTGCATTCAATTCCCTCATCCAGATCATGAATATATATTGTAAATAGCTGGGGTCCCAGCACTGAGCCTTGCGGTACCCCACTAGTCACTGCCTGCCATTCTGAAAAGGACCCGTTTACTCCTACTCTTTGCTTCCTGTCTGCCAGCCAGTTCTCTATCCACATCAATACTGAACCCCCAATATCGTGTGCTTTAAGTTTGTATACTAATCTCTTATGTGGGACCTTGTCGAAAGCCTTCTGGAAGTCCAGATATAACACATCCACTGGTTCTCCCTTATCCACTCTACTAGTTACATCCTCGAAAAATTCTATAAGATTCGTCAGACATGATTTACTTTTCATAAATCCATGCTGACTTTGTCCAATGAATTCACCACTTTCCAAATGTGCTGCTATCCCATCTTTAATAACTGACTCCAGAATTTTCCCCAGCACCGATGTTAGACTAACTGGTCTGTAATTCCCCGTTTTCTCTCTCCCTCCCTTTTTAAAAAGTGGGGTTACATTAGCTACCCTCCAGTCCTCAGGAACTACTCCAGAATCTAAAGAGTTTTGAAAAATTATCACTAATGCATCCACTATTTCTGTGGCTACTTCCTTAAGTACTCTGGGATGCAACTTATCTGGCCCTGGGGATTTATCGGCCTTTAATCCATTCAATTTATCTAACACCACTTCCCGGCTAACCTGGATTTCACTCAGTTCCTCCATCTCATTTAACCCCCGGTCCCTTGCTATTCCGGCAGATTATTTATGTCTTCCTTAGTGAAGACAGAACCAAAGTAGTTATTCAATTGGTCTGCCATGTCCTTGTTCCCCATGATCAATTTGCCTGTTTCTGACTGCAAGGGACCTACATTTGTTTTAACTAATCTTTTCCTCTTCACATATCTATAACAACTTTTGCAGTCAGTTTTTATGTTCCCTGCCAGTTTTCTTTCATAATCTATTTTCCCTTTCCTAATTAAGCCTTTTGTCCTCCTCTGCTGGACTCTGAATTTCTCCCAGTCCTCTGGTAGGCTGCTTGTTCTGGCTAATTTGTACGCTTCATCTTTTGTTTTGATACTATCCCTGATTTCGTGTCACCACTGAATAAACGACTCTTTGAACCGGCCTGACGTCTCACCTTTATTCACCACGTTTGGTGCTGCTACAATTAAACTACAAACCTGCACGTCTTTGGAATGTGGGAGGGAACCGGAGCACCCAGAGAAAACCCACGTGGTCACAGTGAGACCGTATAAGCTCCACATAGACAGTTCCTGTAGTCCGGATCGAACCCGGGTCTCAGATGCTGTGAGGCAGCAGCTCCACCAACGTTTCCAATGTTTCCTACTTTTTGAAAATCTCTTTGAGTTATGGACTGTCCTATGAGATGGAGCAGGCTGCAAATATGACCAGACTTCAGGCGGTAGATCCTGAGGTTAAATCAGGAGTCCATGATGGAGAGTATAATTTTACTTCGGAGTCATGTTAGTGACTACGTGAAGAACCCGTCCAGCACGCGTGCGCGACATGAGCGTTCACGCAGTGCAACAGCGATGCAGCGGGAGTCGGGTGCTCCAGCTACTGCTTAAAAAAGACTGACCATCAGGTAAGTTTATTCTGAGGTCGTTTTTTCCGAAAAAGAAGTGTTTTGTTTTGTCTCACCAGGAAGAACATGAGCAAAACAAGACAAGCCAAGAAGTCCGCCCCCCGTTCGACTCCAACGGAGGAGCATTCCATCAGTGGGAGGCAAGAGGCTGTAGGACCGCTAACCCAGTGGTCCGCCGTCCCCGACACCGTGCCGAGCCCAGTCCCGCTAGCGCAGCCTGAGCAGTGGGCTGGATGTAAAGCAGCACGGAAGACCAACCGGCCGGTGGTATCCGATTCTTCGGACGGGGACGTCTCACCGCCCGCTCGGGGCAGAGACAGCCGCCTGAGCTGCATGGAGCGGCTCGTGGAGCAAATGCTCCAGCGAGACTTGCTTCGTGAGGAACAGTCTCGCAAAGGGAGTTCAGGCACTCCCACCACAGTGCCTCACAATGCACTGGCCATCGCTTCCCCCTCATCCGAGGGCAGCTTTGGCGACCAGGGCTGGGCTGGTCAAGAAGAGGGGTCACTGGCCGAAGATGTCGGGAGTACGCTTGGGGTACAGGACCAGGAAGAGCTGCTGGGTGTGGTAGACCTCTACGTGGCAGCTCCACGAGCAGGACGGCCATTAGAGCCAAAACTGGCGGCCAGCATTAACTACCTATCCTTCAAGCCCCTACAAGAGCAGGTAGTTAATGAGGCCCTAGAGCTGTATTCGGCCCCAGAGAATTGCGCCTCGCTCAACGTGCCGGCTGTCAATAGCCAAATCTGGGGGCACGTTGGGCCAAACATCCGCAATCAAGAGCTCAAACTACAGCGGATCCTCAGGCTCCTGACGTCAGCCATCACTTCATATGCTCGTTCCGTGGATGGGGTGGAAATGACCACGAATCAGCAGGATACACTCGCACTGCTGTGCAATACCCAGTTCGAAATTAACAACCTCTGTAAGGAGATTATAAGACCTGCCCGCAACCCGAAATTCACGGGTTTGTGCAAAACGCCGACCACAGAGCCAGAAATCCTGCTCTTCGGCAAGGACCTCTCCAAAAAATTAAAGGACATGGAGGAGGAGTCCAAAACATTTGGCCTCATGATGGCAGGCCCCGGGACGAGCAAACCCACTAAACCCAAGCAGCAGTACCCCACCGCGTCCACCAGTCGACGTCAACCCTATGGGACTGGTGAAAGCTCGGGGTCCGCACATCACCCCCGGAAGCCTTTTTTAGGCCAAGGCCCAGAGCGGACCCCATGGAAAATGCACCACCCCCAACCAACAGCAACACATCAGACAACACATCAGAAGACTCAACGTCGGACAAAGAAACAGAAGAAACACCCGTAACCATGGAGGTAGGTGGGTCTGGTTCCTACCAGCATATAAAAAGTGGGGGTTCTATACTAACAGGGGGGAGATTACACCTGTTTGTGCAAGCATGGAAGTTTATCACGAATGACAAATATATACTCAACCGCATTCGTGGATTCAAAATATAGTTTACTCTAGAAAACTTGCCACCAGTTCAGCACTCACCCCAAAGGGTCTTTTCCCTCTCAGTTAAAGAAAAACGAGAGGGACAAGCTGAACTGGTGAGGCTAATCACAAAGGGTATCATTGAAAAAAATAAACATGAACCCTTGGAATTTGTCTCTAACATATTCACTAAAACCAAAAAAGATGGTGGATGTCGCATCATCATTGACTTAACTTCACTAAATATGTTTGTTAAGTATATACATTTCAAAATGGAAACGTTTGTAACTGCCAAACAACTGATTTCCAAAGGATACTTCATGGCAAGCATCGACCTTAAAGATGCTTACTATTCAGTACCCATTCATAAGGATCATTGCAGATACCTGAAATTTACCTGGATGGGGCAACAATGGCAGTTTAAAGCATTGCCTAACGGTTTAACATCAGCCCCAAGATTATTCACCAAGATACTAAAACCAGCCTAGGCAATATTAAGAAAACAAAAACATATTGTCATGGCATATCTTGATGATATCTTAATAATAGGCAAAACCATGGATTTGGCTATATCAGCTGTGTCAGCTACCAAACAATTGTTTGAAACCTTGGGATTTGTCTTACATCCAGATAAATCTAAGTTGATGCCATCCACAACCATGGACTATCTGGGCATCACAATTAACTCAGTCCGCATGTCTGTAACTCTGCCAAAAGACAAAACAGCAGAATTGGCACAAACATGTAACAATTTAATGGTCAAAGATCGACCAACCATTCGACAAGTGACGAGAGTAATTGGAAAAATGGTAGCAGCATTTCCAGCTACACAATTTGGACCTCTGCACTATCAAAACTTACAAAGAGCAAAAGTGCAGGCACTAAAACGACATGCAGGTCACTTTGACCGGATCATGAAATTACCCACTAAAGCAATATCAGAGTTACAGTGGTGGGTAGAGAACATTTGGCATAGTTCCAGCCCTATCATCATCGTTAACCCTACGTTAATTATTCAAACAGATGCCAGTGCTCAAGGCTGGGGAGCAACTAATTCCATATCCAGCACAGGTAGTAGATGGACTAACCTAGAGTCATCATTACTACTTACACTGGGCATAAATTATCTAGAAATGTTGGGTGCATTTTCTGGATTAAAAGCATATTCAACAAATATGCATCACTTGCATGTTCGGTTACAAATAGACAATATAACGGTGGTGGCCTATATTAACCATATGGGCGGCATAAAATCGATATCATGTGACAAATTGGTCAACACAATCTGGCAATGGTGTGTCGACAGACATATTTGGCTATCAGCAACTTACCTGCCAGGTAAGCTAAATACAGTGGCAGACACCAGGTCACGCAAATTCAATGATAACACCGAATGGATGTTAAATCCCAAAGTATTTGCTAAAATTACCAAGCAATATGGCACGCCAGATATCGATCTATTTGCATCCAGACTAAATCACCAGGTTCCTGTAGATGACATGTGCATGTGCCTTTAACATAGTGACCTCACCACTACTAACCACTCCCTATATCACAAGTATAAATGTAACCTCCCCACCCCTTGATCTCTCTCTAGCTCCTGTGACGGACCACGTACAGCTAGTGCAGTATTGTTTGTGTATTACTAATAAATGTAGTAAAGACAACAGTGCGTTATTGAAAATCTTTACATGGTGTCAGAAGTGGGATCGCTCACCTCTTTGAGGATGCCCCAGGTGACCATGTCACGCAGCGTTGATTCCACCTTGTCCTTCATGGCGAAGGAGACGCGGTGCGGCAGGCGGATCACAGGTTCGACATCGGGGTCGACAGCAATTTTGTAACAGCTGGGCAGCTTGCCCAGCTTATCGTCGAAACGGTCGGGGTATTCGCGCAGGGGGTCCATGAGGGTCCGCACCTGGCGGATATCACGGTGGAAGGAGACCAGGCCGAGGTCTTGACACGACTGGGCACCCAGCAAGGTAACGTTGTCAGAGTCTAGCAGGTAGAAAGTGAGGGGCCGAGAGGCCTGCAGGATCTTGCAGTGCAGGGTTGCTTTTCCCACGGGAACGAGAACTCCTCCCCCGTAGGCATGTAGGCGGGAGTTGTCAACAGTCACTTTTTCATCGGTTCTAATCTTTTTGAAAAGGCTTATTGACATTACATTTGTTACTGCCCCCGTGTCTAGTTTCGCGGAGAAAGTCGAACCATTAACAGTAACTCTGACCGAAGGGTCCGCTATCAGGGCATGTGCATCTAAGAGTCTAAAAATGCTGGCCTCCCCCTGTGAGGAACTGGTATCAGACAAAGGGAGTTCGTCAGGCTGGTGCTGGGAACCAAACTCGCTATCAGCCTGAGCAATGTTGTTTAACATTCTCCGTGGAGCGGGTACTGGCTTGCCCTTGGAGCGGCAAGCTGCAGAGAAATGGTTTAACTTCCTGCAAAAATTACAAATTGTGTACCGCAAGGGCAAGGACATGTTTGTGGCCGATACGCTGTCCCGCGCACCGCTGCTGTCCACTGCCCAACACCCGTACGAGTCGTCCGACCTGATGGTGCTTAACATTAACATTGTGCCTTCACAGCAGATGCAATCCTTACCAGTTTGAAGTTTGATCTGTATTTTATGAGGAGTTACGATGAGGGATTACGTGCCCTCCGCTCCCACCCTCAATAATAGAGATCAAACTGGTATCTAAGCTCTCCTTTTCTTTACTATATTTATTTCAATTACTGTGTCTTTCTGTGATTCCACACCGCTGCTTTGAAGTATGTCGCGCATGCGTGCTGGACGGGTTCTTCACGTAATCCCTCATCGTAACTCCTCATAAAATACAGATCAAACTTCAAACTGGTAAGTTCTCGTTTAATCTTACTATTTTATACCATTCTGTCTAGACCGTGCCATTATAAATGAAACTATGAATGCAGCCTTCACCACAATCCGTTGATGCACAACAGAAAAAACATTTCACTGTTTCTCTGAACATGTGACATCAAAGTTTGGAAACGCATCCCGAATCAAGAATAGTTTTATCCCCAGCTGTTATCAAGCAACTGAACCATCCTCTCACCAACTAGACAGCGGTCCTGACCTTCCATCGATCTCAATGGAGACCTGCAATCTATCTTTAATAGGACTTTACTGGACTTTATCTTGCACTAAATGTTATACCCTTTATCCTGTATTTGTACACTCTGGATGGCTTAATTTGTAATCATGTATAGTCTTTTTGCGGATAGCATGCAATGGTGACAATACAGGTGACAATAATAAACTAAACTAAACTAAACTAAAGAAACCATGGAAACAAACCATTGAGCCATTGGCCATGCCATCAATGACTTAGGGCCCACATTCCCACAATCCCTCTGTTCTTTTCTTCCTTCCATATGCAATTTTCTAAGTTAGATGCAAGGAACCACTGATGCTGGTTTACCAAAAAAAATGCCAGAGTAACTCAGCAGATCTGGCAGCATCTCTGGAGAACATGGAGAAATAGTACATCAGGTCAGGATGTTTCCGTGTGAAGAATTGTCCCAAAGCAAAACGTCACCTATCCATGTTCTCCAGAAGTGCTGCCTGACACGTTGAGTTACTCCGGCACTTCATGTATTTTCTTAAGTTGCTAATTTAGCTACACTAATGAAATCCTGATGTTACTTGTTGTCGAGGGTTGTTGGAAATTTTTGATCGGACTTTACTGACTTTACCTTGCACTAAACATTATTCCCTTATCATGTATCTGTACACTGTACATGGCTCGATTGTAATCATGTATTGCCTTTCTGCTGACTGGTTAGTAAGCATCAGAAGCTTTTCAATGTACCTCAGTACACATAACATTAAACTAAACTAAACAGAAATGTATTGAAGCATTGGAACATTCTGAAGAGTTAAGGACTGTATAAAAGTATGTTGTTGCGAAGGATGCAGTGACTTTCATAATACCACAGACATTTACAAATGAGTGCAAGTCCAATGCATTCAACACTATTCCTCTCAACTTTAGAGTAGGGAGACTGGAAGTACTCTGTTAGCAATCATGGAAAGATGAAATACAAAATAAATCCCAGCCTGGGGCTACTGTGTGATAGATTTCACCATCTTTTGAAAAATCACCAAAGGGTTTTACTGCAGATGGCAGATGAATGTGGCCATTGATTGAGTTCAAATTTGAGCTTGGCAGTAACACTCTTACAATAAAATAGCCAGGTATCATAAGTATCAAGATCTGCAGTGAAGAAGGACCACTTGAATGTGATAGCAAATTATGCCAGCAGCTGTCAAAGTGGATCCAGTGAAACATCTGAGTTTTTAAGAGAAGCAAATATGGTGCCACGGTGACGCAGTGGTAGAGCAGTGGCAGAGCCCGAATTCGATCCAGACTACGGGTGCTGTCTGTAGAGAATTTGTACGTTCTCCCTGTGACTGCGGGGCTTTTCCTCGGGTGCTCCGGTTTCCTCCCACACTCCAAAGACGTACAGGTATGTAGGTTAATCAGGTTTGATAAAGATTGTAAATTGTCCCTAGTGTGTAGAATAGTGCTAGTGTACAGGGAGATCATTGGTCGGCATAGCCTCAGTGGACCGAAGGGCCTGTTTGCGCACTGTATCTCTAAACTAAACTAAATAAATTGGAGAGAGGAGGGGGAAGAATTAGGTTTAGGTTTCTTATTGTAACATGTACCGCGGGTATAGAGACAAGCTTTGTTTAGCATGCTATACAAACAGATCACACATATTATAGATAAATCAAGCCAAACTCAAGTATAATAAATAGAGCACGGCTGCAGAATATAGTTCTCAGTAATGTAGCACTTCAATTCCATAGACAAAATCCAATGTCCACAGTGGGGTTGAGGTGAATCGGACAGTACTGTAAAGATCTAAAGACCTGTGTTTTAGCTTTTAGTTTTAGTGATAGAGCATGGAAACAGGCTCTTCAGCCCATGAGTTCACACCAATCATCAATAATCGAAGACCAGAGGACATAGATTCAAGGTGAAGGGGAAAAGATTTAATAGGAATCAGAGGGGTCACTTTTTCACACAGGTGGTGGGCGTATTGAACAAACTGCCAGAGGAGATAGTTGCGGCTGGGATTATCCCATCATTTAAGAAACAGTTAGACAGGTGCATGGATAGGAAAGGTTTAGAGGGTTGTGGACCAAGCGCAGGCAAGTGGGATTAGGGTAGCTGGGACATTGTTGGCCGGTGTGGGTGAGTTGGGCTGAAGGGCCTGTTTCCACACTGTATTACTCTATGGCTCTATTAGTTCTATGTTATCCCAGTTAATCTTGTTATCCTTTGTTCTCCCACACACTAAGGGCAATTGACAGAAGCCAATTAACCTACAACCTGCACGTCTTTTGGTATGTAGGAGGAAACCGGAGCTCCTGGAGAAAACCCACGCGGTCACAGGGAAAACACACAAACTCTCCACAGACAGCCCCTTACTCAGCATCAAATCTGGATCTCTGATGTTGTGAGGCAGCAGCCCTACTGGTACGCCACTATGCCCCTGTTGTTTATTAACTTCACTTCACCTGAGATTGCAACAGCAACCAGCACTGGATGACAAAAACAACTTTCTTTCACTGGATATTTCTTTAACCTAGTAATTATCTGGATAAATAGGGATTAGGAACATAGAAACATAGAAATTAGGTGCAGGAGTAGGCCATTCGGCCCTTCGAGCCTGCACCGCCATTCAATATGATCATGGCTGATCATCCAACTCAATATCCTGTACCTGCCTTCTCTCCATACCCCCTGATCCCTTTAGCCACAAGAGCCACATCTAACTCCCTCTTAAATATAGCCAATGAACTGGCCTCAACTACCTTCTGTGGCAGAGAATTCCAGAGATTCACCAATTTCTGTGTGAAAAATGTTTTTCTCATCTCGGTCCTAAAAAATTTCCCCCTTATCCTTAAACTGTGACCCCTTGTTCTGGACTTCCCCAACATCGGGAACAATCTTCCTGCATCTAGCCTGTCCAACCCCTTAAGAATTTTGTAAGTTTCTATAAGATCCCCCCTCAATCTTCTAAATTCTAGCGAGTACAAGCCGAGTCTATCCAGTCTTTCTTCATATGAAAGTCCTGACAAGTTGGTATATCCTCTTTTGCGGAGTTTTGTGTTATAATAGAGCGATTGTTTCTCCTTTTTTTTCTTCTCTTTCTAGGGTCTATTTCCTTTCTTTACTTCCTTCTCTAACTTCTTCTCTAAGGGGCTTTCCTTTCCCAACACTTTCCTGCACCTTCACGACTCTTGCTCACTTTCCTTACTTCTTTTATTTCTACCTTTTTTAAGCTCGAAAAACGAAGTGGTACAAGTATTGTAATAAGATATATGTGATGTGTCTTACTGTAATTTACTGTACTAATTTTTTTTAAAAATTTAAAAAAAGAAAGTCCTGTCATCCCAGGAATCAGTCTGGTGAACCTTCTCTGTACTCCCTCTATGGTAAGAATGTCTTTCCTCAGATTAGGAGACTAAAACTGTACGCAATACTCCAGGTGTGGTCTCCCCAAGACCCTGCACAACTGCAGTAGAACCTCCCTGCTCCTATACTCAAATCCTTTTGCTATGAATGCTAACATACCATTTGCTTTCTTCACTGCCTGCGGCACCTGCATGCCTTCTTTCAATGACTGGTGACACCCAGGTCTCGTTGCCTCTCCCCTTTTCCTAATCGGCCACCATTCAGATAACAGTCTACTTTCCTGTTTTTGCCACCAAAGTGGATAACCTCACATTTATCCACATTATACTGCATCTGCCATGCATTTGCCCACTCACCCAGCCTATCCAAGTCACCTTGCAGCCTCCTAGCATCCTCCTCACAGCTAACGCTGCCTCCCAGCTTCGTGTTATCCGCAAACTTGGAGATGTTGCATTCAATTCCCTCGTCCAAATCATTAATATATATTGTAAATAGCTGGGCTCCCAGCACTGAGCCTTGCGGTACCCTACCAGTCACTGCCTGCCATTGTGAAAGGGACCCGTTTACTCCTACTCTTTGCTTCCTGTCTGCCAGCCAGTTCTCTATCCACATCAATACTGAACCAATACCGTGTGCTTTAAGTTTGTATACTAATCTCTTATGTGGGACCTTGTCGAAAGCCTTCTGAAAGAAAGCCTTCTGAACATAAGGAATAAAATTGAGAGTGGGCCATTCAGTCTCGCATGCCTCCTCTACTATTCAATAAGATCACAGCTGATCTTTTATTGGGATCTGGCAATGAGCAGTTTTTGGAAGAAGGAAAGGAAGTTTGAGGAGTCGAGTGGCCTACTCTGCTCTTATTTTGTATTCTTATCTCCTGTGGACAAACCACAAAACAACATCACTGGAAGAAAATGAAAGAAAATTACTTCAGCTTATTTTTGAAAGCAGAAATATCATGGCCACTTGAACAAAAAGGATAAATGGAAGCTTTAAGGAGAATTATTTTTAAAATTTGCAGTCTGCTCCAGTTTTAAACCTCAAACACATCAAACCTGCTGTAACGCAAGGTAACAGATTAGAACTGACACATTTTCTGACTGCCTTTAATGAAAAGCCAGATATTTGTCGTGGACGTTATAATAACATTTCCATTATCCTCCTGATGCAGCAGGTTTGCCACATGTTGTTTACCATGACAAGGTGAATGGATTTTCTGGACTTATTTTTGCAGCAGTGTTAATCTCTGAGGAGAGATATCAGTCGTTGTGGCTACTTTAATGGAATTAGCATCAGGGATATGAGGATTTTTATTATATGACCAGACGTTATAAGGACAACAACTACTGCTAAAGCAACCAACTATAACTGATAAGTAAGCTTTAAATTCTGCAGTGTCAGCTGGTATTAACAATGGGAAAAAAATTCTCTAAAGACCTAGTTAATAAATCTGTTTTTCATTTCTTTTCATTGGCAACATATTTTATATTGTCAACCACGCATTTTGGTTTAAGAATGCAGTTGCCAAGATGAGGATGATGTGGATCGACTGTTCACATTTATTTCTGGACATGAAACCTGCTACGGCAGCCTGTGATGTGACTGGTAAAGGCAGGGATCACTTCTTCTTCTTGCGTATGGCGTGCACAGCCTAAAGTTGTAGGACAACTTGTTCTATTTGATCTTATTTGATTGTGCACACCGGGTTGATTGCATTCATCGAAACAGGGCGGACCATGTGAAGGTTGCAATCTCCCATACCGGCAGGGATAACAAAACATGAAGAATAGTGGTGGAAATAGACATCCCTGGAGCTGCCTGACCTGCTGAGTTACTCCTGCATTTTGTGCCTTTCCTTGGTAAACCAGCATCTGCAGTTCCTTGTTTCCACATGCAGGAATCTCTACTGGGCCTGACTGTTCTTGACCTGGCCCACGTTTGACCTCGGCAGCTGCATGAGCATCTATATGGGTTTAAAGTAGCTCAAGGCTTTGCTGCCGAGTCTATGCAGGTTGTAAAACTGGTACCTCGACCTTTGTAGTGGATTATGAAGGCCATCTTGATTCTTTCCAAATAAATGTCTTGGATGAATAGAGACATGCTGAGAACTATCTTCGACTATGTCTTTCCCTTCGCTCTATCTAATGGACTTGAGGTTGGCTTGATTGTATCTATGTATCCGATTTGATGAGATAGCTCGCAAGACAAAGCTTTTCACTCTTCCTCGTTACACGTGACAATTATCAAGCTGACTCAAAATATTTGAGAGATAGACACAAAGTAGAAACATAGAAACATAGAAAATAGGTGCAGGAGTAGGCCATTCGGCCCTTCGAGCCTGCACCGCCATTCAATATGATCATGGCTGATCATCCAACTCAGTATCCTGTACCTGCCTTCTCTCCATACCCCCTGATCCCTTTAGCCACAAGGGTCACATCTAACTCCCTCTTAAATATAGCCAATGAACTGGCCTCAACTACCTTCTGTGGCAGAGAAGTACTGGCATAACTCGACAGGTCAGTCAGCATCTCTGGAGAAGATGGATAGGTGACATTTTGGGTCAGGACCCTTCTTCAGACATTTGAAAACAGTTTCAAAATTGTCTAGTTGTTTTTAAAAAAGCATTCTTAAAAATGTCATAGTCGACTGATGAAAAATCAAATGATAATCAATCAAAATAGTAATATTAATTAAAGAAAAAGGACAAGCTGATCTCACTAGGTTACCTTTCCCATCCAGGTCATCACGGCTAGACAAAGCTAATGGATCCAGGTTGATCCAAAATTGTCTGGACTCAGATAATGGGTAGTATCTGAACTCCAGCTCATTCCATACTATCATGCTCTTGTCTGGAGGATGAGAAGTCAGAGACCTTGCTGGTGATTCTCCCCACAGGAAGATGTCAACGGAAATAAGAGTCAAAGCTCCTTAACTGCACACAATCAACTCTTTTTCATGGTTGGATGATGACTCAAAAATAAGATGGCTTCATTCACAGAAACACATGGGGATGAAGCTGCTCTACTGTGACAGTTGTTGACTGTGACTCAATCTTCGCCCAAGCACAACAGGACTGTTCTGATAATTAGCAACCAAGAAACAGAAGAAGATAACTGCAAGAGCAAGTTTTGTCTTTTGGGAGACTTTGGTATTCTTTGGAGATGTGAAGCAACATGGTTTACTGATTCAATATTAGAGTGATAGAGTCATAGAGTCATACAGCATGGAAACAGGCCCTGACCGGCTGACATGTCCCATCTACACTCGTCCCACCTGCCTGCGTCTAGCCCATATCCCTCTAAAGCTGGCCTATCAATGTACCTGTCTAAATGTTTCTTAAATGTTGCTATAGTACCTGCCTCAACTACATCCTCCGGCAGCTCGTTCCATACACCCATCATAGAAACATAGAAAATAGGTGCATGAGTAGGCCATTCGGCCCTTCGAGCCTGCACCGCCATTCAATATGCTCATGGCTGATCATCCAACTCAGTAACCTGTACCTGCCTTCTCTCCATACCCCTTGATCCCTTTAGCCACAAGGGACACATCTAACTCCCTCCCGAAAGGTCTGAATGACAATAAAGGATCTATCTATCTATCTATCTATCTAAATATAGCCAATGAATTGGCCTCAACTACCTTCTGTGGCAGAGAATTCCAGAGATTCACCAATTCCAGAGATCCTTTGTCTGTCTGCATCAACTGTGCCAAGGCTTGGAATATCAACAATGACCATAATCAGCACCTTCATTCCTTCAATAGTTCTACTGAGTTAAGGATTGAATGTGTGGAAAGGATGAAAGCCTCTACTGCTGCACATGACATTGCAGGAGGTAAGAATCCATATTGCTTTTTCCTGTTTGTGCTCAGTTTATAGAAACCTTGCTGCCTCCAGCAAAAACAAGAGGCAAATTATTCAAAGAGTTGATTCAACAAGTGGTACATCTTGAGTGTCCTGCCCCCGGCCCTATGATGCATGAGGATAAGTATAACAGTGTACACTGTTCAATATTTTATTACAATTGTGAATGGCATACTGAACCCTGAGAGCTCAGTACAGGTCCAGAGGATTTTTGTAGCAATACATAGTTTGTGATATCCGTAATGTTTGTGCTCTTTCACAAGCACTGCGGGGAATAAGAAGACGAAAGAAGAAATTTAGATTATCCAATACTACTCAATGGGCATCGGACAGGTGGTTCGACCACTGAACGTGATGGGGCCTGGCACATAATCTAAGAATATAGGGGAGCCAATGCAAAGCATCAAACAAAGACAAGTGGGGGATTTGCGAAAGCGTATTCAAAGAGTTTTACCCATCCATGTATTTAGCTCCATTGCATCTTTGAAAAAATGGCAAGAGCTACCTGAAGGGAAAGCGGTATCACTGCGGCCACACAAAGCTACAAGCCAATGAGTACAGATACAAAGAGCGTGTTTGCCTTAGCTGTGGTATTGACGGTTTGGTTAATAATAAAGCAAGAATAAGGCAAGCTCATACCACCAAGTAGTGTGAAGCTTGTTTTGAAGAAGAATAAAGCCAGTGTACACAAGTTCAAGTTCAAGTGAGTTTATTGTCATGTATCCCTGATAGGACAATGAAATTCTTGCTTTGCTTCAGCACACAGAAGTAGGCATTTACTACAAAACAGATCAGTGTGTCCATATACCATAATATAAATATATACACACATGAATAAATAAACTGATAAAGTGCAAATAACAGATAATGGGATATTAATAATCAGAGTTTTGTCCGAGTCAGGTTTAATAGCCTGATGGCTGTGGGGGCGCACAAGGAGGCGCAGATACAGGTTTATAAAAAAAATTACAAAATGCTGAAGTAACTCAGCAGACCAGGAAGCATCTCTAGAGGATATCGATAGGCTACGTTACGGATCAGCAACCTTGGCATGTACACTTGTACTTGTCTAAAAAGGTGGTAACCCGAATGGATTATATAAACTGCTCATACTAAATTCCAATTCTACAGAAAGGAGGAAAGTACCACTGGTGCTGCAGTATTATGGCCAGGATTTAAACATCGTTGGCCTGAGTAGAGTGAACCAGTATCTACTGACCCTCATACCTACAATGAAGTTTGAATCAAGATGATAACAATTTGTGAGGGTGGAGCAAAACTCTGTCTTATTATTCCAGGTCAAGGGTCAGATTTGACAGGCCCACAACTGGATATAAAATACGACACAGGAAAGAATTGTTTAAGAATGGAAGTAGAGAGAATTGAGGGAACTATAGGCCGGTGAGTCTCACATCTTTGATTTTTTTGGAGCTTGTGATGAAGTGATTAATGAGGGTAGGGTGGTGGACGTTGTCTACATAGATTTTAGTACGACATTTGATAAAGTCTCTGTGATCGGTTGATCCAGAAGATTAAGATGTACAGTATTAACACTGACATGGTCGAAGATTCATAATTGGTTTACTGATAGAAAAAAGATGGTTGTGGTAAAAAGGTATTATTCACATTTGATGTCTGTGTTCAGTGGAGTTCCACATGGAAGATTTACAAGAGTTTTCACCCATTGGTACTTAGCTCCATTGCATCTTTGGAAAAAAAGGCAAGAGCTACCTGAAGGGAAAACGGTATCACTGCGGCCTCACAAAGCTACAAGCCTATGAGTACAGATACAAAGAGCGTGTTTGCCTTAGCTGTGGTATCGACGGTTTGGTTAATAATAAAGCAAGAATAAGGCAAGCAGATGGGTTGATGTCATCTGCATCAACCCATCTGCATCAGAGGTCCCAGCACAGATCCATTTCCACAAAATGGATTCCACTGAAACTAAGACAAGCTTTAACATTCTCCTATTAAATTGCAAAGCCAGCGAAACGCACTTACCTTTGCTTTCAGTAACAAAACTAACAAACTGTTGATGTTCCCTTTCCAATAACATAAGCGAGATAACAAGCACGGATTAATAAATGTCTCCTCTATTACATAAACATTAGAGAGAATTCAGACTATAAGATTATAATGTGCGTCATAAGTAGCAAAAACCAAAAAGCTTGTTCTGCAGAAATAAAGCCTTCTCATATCACCATATATGGCTAACCCTTCCTCTGTCAGAAGAACCCGTCAATCTTAAGAAGCTGTCAATCTTAAGAAGCAGGAGGCTGAACTATGATCTACTATGATTGCTGAATCGTTGGTTATTGGAGTATATATATGTAATTATATGTACACTAGCACTATCCTACACACTTGGGACTACTTACAATTTTAACAGAAGCTAATTAACCTACAAACCAATTTGTCTTTGGAATGTGGGAGGAAACCAGAGCACCCAGAGAAAACCCATGCGGTCACATGGAGAACGTACAAACTCCATACATACAGACAGCACCCGTAGTCAGGCTTGAACCAGGGTCTCTGGCGCTGTTATGCCCCTGTCCCACTTAGGAAACCTGAACGGAAACCTCTGGAGACTTTGCACCCCACCCAATGTTTCTGTGTGGTTCCCGGAGGTTTTTGTCAGTCTCCCTACCTGCTTCCACTACCTGCAACCTCCGGCAACCACCTGCAACCTCCGGGAACCGAACGGAAACCTTGGGTGGGGCGCAAAGTCTCCAGAGGTTTCCGTTCAGGTTTCCTAAGTGGGACAGGGGCATAAGGCAGCAACTCTAGTCGCCGCGCCACTGTGCTGCCCCTGGTTGAAGCAATGCATTCTTTTTGAGCAGTATTTTAGGTTTTCATTCAAATCCAGGGTGAAGTTGTTGTCATCCTTGTTAAGAGAGGTTCCTTCAAGAGATTATGTGATTCCACTGATATCAGTTCCCTTCCATGGCCAGATGAAAACATAAAAATATTTCCTATTTCATACATTGCATTGCACAGAACAGAACAGTACAGCACATGAACAGGCCATTTGTTCCACAATATCTGTGTCGAATATGATGCCAAGTTCATCACTTATTTACCGGCACATAACCATCCATTATCTGCATGTCCATATGCCTATCCAAAAGTAATTTAAATGCCACTAACATATCTGCTTCAACCACCACCCCCAGCACCCTCTGTGTAAATAAACTTATCACGCACCTCTTACCTTAAAGCTATATTGAGTTTAGTTCAGTTTAGAGATACAGGGTCAAACAACACCAAAAATGGATCAGTGGACCGTACACTTTTCAGTAAGACCAAACTTAGTTTGTTCTTATAGACTTTCCTATATCATCCTCTATGTCTTAATACCTTTAAGAATCAAAAATCTATCAGATTTAAAATGTGCTCAATGAGGGTATAAAATACAGTTCTCCATGGGAGGAAATTATAAACATTCAAAACTCTTTGTGGAAGAGATTTCTCATTATCTAAATCCTAAATGATTAATCTCTAATTCTACACTCTTTATTTAGTTTAGTTTAGTTTAGTTTCGAAATACAGTGCGGAAACAGGCCCTTCAGCCCACTGAGTCTGTACCGACCATCGATTCCCACACATTAACACTATCCTACACTCACTAGGGACAATTTACACATATGCCAAGCCAATTAACCTACATACCTATACGTCTTTAGAGTGTGGGTGAAAACCAAACATCTCGGAGAAATCCCACGCGGTCACGGGGAGAACGTACAAACAGCAAACTTAGTCGGGATCGAACCCTGGTCTCCGGCTCTGCAAGCGCTGTAAGGCAGCAACTCTACTACTGTGCCACCGTGCCCGGTCTTGACTATTTGATTTTTCTATCCTGGGAAAAAGGTTCTGACCGTCTACCCAATCTTTGCCTCTCATAATTTTGTATATTTCTATATTTGTATATTCACCGCCCCCCTCAACCTCTGGCAGTTCAGAGGAAATGATCCAAGTCTGTCCAACCTCTGCCCGTAGCTAATATCCCCTCATCCAGTCATCCTTTTATGAAAAAGGAGCCAATCACATCATTTGAGTCCATGCTGATGGATAGAGCAATCCCATTCCATCCCATCCTATTCCATTTTAAAATGAAAAGATTCTGCACCTGTGGAGTTCATGTGAGGACATCCGAACTATGGGTTTGGTTAAATACACTGATGCTATTACGATAGTAATTACTTTTGGCCCACTATTTTTACCATTTTGTTTCAATCTATTACCAAAATCAAAAAGTTCAAGGCTGCAAATAAGTAATTCAAAATGATTAAGTAGGAGACTAAAACCCACGACCATCATTGCTGTGATTGTCTTTACAGTGTGTCTGAAATAAAAAAAGAACATAGTCAACCTTTTGTTAATGGGCTATCCTCTCTCTGTGATAAATGGACGATAACTAATGGTGAATATTAAAATAGACACCACAGTTCAATTAAGTAATAGACAAGCTACTCATGGGTAGTTGGCCAAGCACGGGAAAAATATGAGCACATACGTGCAGCAAGTGAGAGAGAAATCAGAATCAATTAATTATGGCAAATGGCCAGTGCATTATTTATAATGTTTATTTATGAAAATAGTATGCTTAGAATACAATCCAACTATTTGTTTATAGGCATACTATGTTGCCAAAAAAATGTTTATAAGGCATACATCATATGCCTAAGATGTGAATACATAAATATAAACCATATCATCTCTATGTATTTTATATTTGAACTGAAAATCCAGGAAATCCTTTATATGGGAATACATTAATATGCTTGGAAAAAGTCGCCCATGAATTGCAAAATCTATACCTTCCCCTTAATCTCTGCACAAGCTTCTTGTAGGGGCTGCATTTGCACAATAAATATCCAATAAACCCACTGCAGTGTCCAATAATTAATAGTAGATGTACTTTTTAAACTACATGGTAATGGTTAATGACTGCCAATTAGAGATTTGTGGAACAACACAGCATAGAAGGAGGCCGTTCAGCCCATTGAGCAGATCATTCATAAAGGATTCTTTGGAGGAATATTTGCCCCTCTCCAGTCTGGGATAGAACTATTATGTGACTGCTCTCTGCTCTCCTTCATTGACAATGTATCCCTCAATGTCAGCAAGCCAAAGGTGCTAGTTATTGACATCATAAGTGAGGTGGAGTACATAATCATGTTATAGGAGCAGAATTTGGCTATTTGGGCCATTAAGTCTACTCTGCCATTCAATCATGGCTGATGTATCTTCCCCTCTCAACCCCATTCTCCTGCCTTCTCCCCATAACCTCTGACACCTGTACTAATCAAGAACCCATCAATCTCCGCCTTCAAAATATCCATTGACTTGGCCTCCGCAGCTTCTGTGGCAATCAATTCCATAGATTCACCACCCTCTGACTAAAGAAATTCCTCCTCATCTCCTTTCTAAAGGTACTTCCTTTTATTGTGAGGATATGACCTCTGGTCCTAGACTCGCCTACTAGTGGAAACATCCTCTCCAAATCCACTCTGTCCAGGCCTTTCACTGTTCACTGCACAAGCCATTCACTACACAGTCAAAGAATCATTTTTTGAAGTAGTTAAGCATGTGAGTGTTAAAGAATGAAGTGTACACGCTCATATTCAGCCAGAATTACCAAGGGAAGAATTATTTTCTCCTAAGATCCACAACATCAGAGAAGCCAGACTTCCATCCTTGTGAAACAATTAAGAACACTGGCTACAGAAAAGGGCATGGGACTAGACAAGTTCCTGCAAACTGCAGGACCTATGCTCCAGAACAAGCTGCCACGTTAGCTAATCTATTCCAGTACAAAAGAAATAAGAAACTGCAGATGCTGGTTTACAAAAAAATGACACAAAGTGCTGGAGTAACTCAGTGGGTCAGGCAGCATCTCTGGAAAACGTGAATAGGTGACATTTTGGGTTGTGACTCTTTTTCAGACAGAATGAGGAGGGGCGGGGGGGAGAAGAAAGTTGGAAGAGAGGAGGGATAGGACAAAGCCTGGCAGTTAATAGGTTGATACAGGTGAGGGTAGTTTTTAAATAGACAGATGATTGTACACAGGCCGGAGATGAAAAGACAGAAGGTGTGAGATTGAAGAGATGTGAATAATGAAGGTAAAGGAAGGAATGTAGATGGAATGGGAGGGGAGGGGGAGAAATAGGTGCGAGCCCAGGTGGGGCACTGGGGGGGGTGAGGGATGAAGAAGGGGGTGAGGAAATGTGGTACAGTTTGTAATGTCCATCAGGGGATCCATCCCAAGGTGGTTAACCTGCTGTATGCCTCATGATGGCGCAACTTCAATGGCTGAACAAGTCACTTCAGTCTACCATGACAATGATTTGTCGAAACAGAGAAAAAAATAGAACTGATCAGACCATCCAATGTCATCTTAAGCACTGAACCCGCACATAGCTATGCTTTGGCCAATTTGCAACACAACCCATGTGAAAATCTCATCATCACACCAAGGGCAACTGCAGCACGCTGGCACAGCGGTAGAGTTGCTGACTTACAGCACCAGAGACCCGGGTTCAATCCTGGCTATGGGTGCTGTCTGTATGGAGTTTGTATGTTCTCCCGTGACCATGTGGGTTTCCCCCCGGGTGCTTTGGTTTCTTCCCACACTCAAACGATGTACAGATTCGTACGTTAATTGTAAATTGTTCCCAGCGTGTAGTTTAGTGCTGGTGTACGGGGATTGCTGGTCGGCATGGACTCAGTGGTCCGAAGGGCCTGTTTCCACGCTGTATCTCTAAACTAAACTGCCATTGTGGTGTGTTACCACAATTGTGCAAGATGGAATAGACTCAAAACAGATCTAGTAGCTCAAGAATGGGCATTCATGAGGCACTGTTAAACATCGATGGCATCTGAAATGTCCACTCTCATTATCTGCAACCAAGCGGCCTCCAATATCCTTCACACTCTCATTATTATCAACCCATTGAGCAGTACAGAAGTTTTTGCCATGCCCACATCAAATATAGCTGAAGGTGATGAGGTATCAATGCAGTAAAGTTGCAATAGATAGAGCTATGTAATCTCATCGCCAGTGGATCAGATCAAAGCTCTGTCGTCCTGCCACATCTGATCATGAATTCAAAGGAAGAGAAGTTTCTAAGAATACCCAATCCTCAATGATGGCAGTAAGTCAAGTCAAGTCAAGTTTATTTGTCACATACACATACGAGATGTGCAGTGAAATGAAAGTGGCAATGCTCGCGGACTTTTGTGCAAAAGACAAACAACCAAACAAACTATAAACACAATCATAACACACATATTCTTTTACATAATAAATAATGGAAGGAAAAATGTTCAGTAGAGTTAGTCCCTGGTGAGATAGGCGTTTACAGTCCGAATGGCCTCTGGGAAGAAACTCCTTCTCAACCTCTCCGTTCTCACCGTATGGCAGCGGAGGCGTTTGCCTGACCGTAGCAGCTGGAACAGTCCATTGCAGGGGTGGAAGGGGTCTCTCATGATATTGTTGGCTCTGGAGTTGCACCTCCTGATGTATAGTTCCTGCAGGGGGGCAAGTGAAGTTCCCATAGTGCGTTCGGCCGAACGCACTACTCTCTGCAGAGCCTTCTTGTCCTTGGCAGAGCAATTCCCAAACCAGATGGCAATGTTCCGGACAAGATGCTTTCCACCGCCGCTGCGTAGAAGCACTGGAGGATCCTCGGAGACACTCTGAATTTCCTCAATTGCCTGAGGTGGTAAAGGCGCTGCCTTGCCTTACTCACGAGCGCTGAGGCGTGTGATGCCCATGTCATATCCTCGGAGATGTGGACTCCCAGATATTTAAAACAGTTCACCCTATCCACAGGATCCCCATTTATCCTCAATGGAGTGTACGTCCTCGGATGATGTGCCCTCCTAAAGTCCATGATCAGCTCCTTCGTTTTTTTGATGTTCAAGAGGCGGCTGTTATCCTGGCACCAGAGTGCTAGACCAGCCACCTCCTCCCGGTAGGCCTTCTCGTCGTTGTCTGAGATCAGGCCCACCACCACAGTGTCATCAGCAAACTTAATTATTGAGTTGGAGCTGAACCTAGCCACACAGTCATGTGTGTACAGGGAGTACAATAGGGGGCTGAGGACACAACCCTTGGGCGATCCTGTGCTCAGGGTGAGGGACTTCGATGTATTCCCTCCCATCTTGACTACCTGGGGCCTGGCGGTGAGAAAGTCCAGGACCCAGGCACACAGGGAGGTGTTGAGCCCCAATTCCATTAGCTTCCCGGCCAGTCTGGTGAGGACTATCGTGTTGAAGGCTGAACTGTAGTCTATGAACAGCATCCTCACGTAGCCCCCCTTCTGGCTGTCCAGATGGGAGAGAGCGGTGTGCAAGACCTGGGAGACCGCATCGTCCGTGGATCTGTTCGGACGGTATGCGAACTGCAACGGGTCCATGTTCCGAGGGAGGAAGGCGCAGATGTGTTTCTTCACCAGCCTCTCAAAGCATTTCATGACTACCGAGGTAAGGGCCACCGGACGGTAGTCATTCAGACAGGCTGGGGAGGCATTTTTTGGTACCGGTACAATGATGGATTTTTTGAAGCAGGCAGGGACCACGGACTTGTCCAGGGAGAGGTTGAATAATGTAGTGAGCACTGGAGCTAGCTGCGTAGCACAGGACTTGAGTACTCGCCCCGAGATGCCATCGGGGCCTGCAGCTTTTCTCGTGTTCACCCGCGTCAGAGCCCTCCTCACGTCATGCTCGGACAGCGAGAATGTGTGCACATTCCTCCCTTCAGCTTCAGTAGCCAGCCCGCTGGCGGTATTGTCGATAGTCGGCAGACCTGGAGTGGTGTTGCCCCTCTCGAAACTAGCGTAATCTAGCATGTGAGTGCTGAAGATTGAAGTAGTTACAAACTGCATTCAGCCAAAATGACTAAGGGAAGGTTTTATTTGTTCTGAATTCCTTGACATCAGAGAAACTAGTCCTTACTCCACATGAAACAGCTGAGAGCACAGAATACAGAAAAGTCTAATTGATCAGATAACATCCCACCTATTGTGCTGAAGATCAGTGCTTTGGAACTAGCTGTACCTTTAGCTATGCTATTCCAATACAGTCTTAACACTGGTAGCCACCAAGCTGTGGGGACAATTATCAAGATGCGTCCTGTTCACAAAACATAGCACAAGTCCAATCCTATTATTTACTGATCAATTAATGTATGCTAAATCATCTATAGATAGATAGATTATTGATTAGGACGGGTGTCAGAGGTTATGGGGAGAAGGCAGGAGAATGGGGTTAGGAGGGAGAGAGAGAACAGCCATGATTGAATGGCAGAGTAGACTTGATAGGCTGAATGGCCTAATTCTACTCCGTATTCCTTATGGTCTACGCCACCTATTAGGATAAAGCAGCCCATTTGATAAAACACAAAGTTTTGGAGAAACTCAGCTGGTCGGGCAGTATCTGTAGAGGTAAATGGACAAGCGACGTTTTGGGTGAGACCATTCTTCAGGCTATTGGAGTAAGGGTGAATAAAATGTAAAAGAGTGGCGGGGGATGGACCAAAGCCTGGCAAGTGTTAGGTGGCTTCAAGGTGAGAGTGGCTGATTGGCAGATGTGTAGAGATAGTGACAAAGGCTAGAAGTGAAAAAAGAAACAAAAGGTGTCAGATGAGGGAGGAAGAGGAGGAGTGAAATGCAAAGCCAGAGATTGATATATGGGTGGGAGGGGACAGGGGGAAACTGGAAAGTAGGGATAAAAATAAATATGGAACTAGGAGTCTGAGGAGGAGCATATGGTTGAAAAGGAACTGGGTGACTTGGGTGGTGGGAGATCATTGGAATGGGTGGACAAGGGAAAGAGAGGGGAGGAGTGGGTACCATAGCGTCAAAGAGTCATCAAGTCATACAGCACAGAAACAGACCCTTCAGCCCAACCTGTCCATGCCAGCTAAGATGCCCCATCTAAACTCATCCCATTTGCCTGCATTTGTTCCATATCTCAATAAACCTTTCCTATCCATGTACCTGGACAAGTGTCTTTTGAATGATGTTATTGTACCCGCCTCAACTACCTTCATTGGCAGCTCATTCCATATACCCACCACCCTCTGAGTGAAAAAATTGCCTCTCAATTAGCTTCACCAGGAAGAATGCACCATTTCAGGAGGTTGGCCCATCACCAATGTATGGGCAATTAGAGATGAACAATAAATGCTGGCCCAACCAGCAATACTCCATCAGCAATGCTCAGATCCTGAAAATGAATAAATGAAAGAAAAGGATTAAGATGAAGAAATGGGATAAGGTGCAATGTAATTGGCATGCTTCTGCCTCTTCCCTGCAGACAATTGTTGAAGAGGCTCACCCTCAGAATAAAAAAGTTTTAACAAGTCACCAGAGAATGGGTAGCACTGCACAAGTCAGCAATTTCAAGACTGTAATAGAAATAACTACAGGAGAAAAGATCAAAGTTAAGACCTGGAGATAGCTATGCAAGTATCTTCAATAATTTTACGTGACCAGGGTGACAATAGACAATAGACGCAGGAGTAGGCCATTCGGCACTTCAAGCCAGCACCGCCATTCAATGTGATCATGGCTGATCATCCACAATCAGTACCCCATTCCTGCCTTTTCCCCATATCCCCCGACTCCGCTATCTTCAAGAACCCTATCTAGCTCTCTCTTGAAAGTATCCAGAGAACCGGCCTCCACCGCCCTCTGAGGCAGAGAATTCCACAGACTGACAACGCTCTGTGTGAAAAAGTGCTTCCTCATCTCCGTTCGAAATAGCTTACCCCTTATTCTTAAACTGTGACCCCTGGTTCTGGACTGCCCCAACATCGGGAACATGTTTCCTGCCTCTAGTGTGTTTCAATAAGATTCCCCTCCGTTCTTCTAAATTCCAGAGTATACAAGCCCATCCCGGGAATTAACCTTGTGAACCCACGCTGCACGCCTTCAATGGCAAGAATGTCCTTCCTCAAATTTGGAGACCAAAACTGCACAAAATACTCCAGGTGTGGTCTCACTAGGGCTCTGTACATTCCTTGTAAGGTGAAGGTCATACTCACGACTGAAGGTTACCAAGTTATCCCACTAAATTGTAACACAAACTCAAACAACACCAACCACGCTGAACTAGGTGATACACGCAGGTTCCTTTGATGTATGGAGAATGGACAGCAATCAATGTTGTAAAGAGAGTACAAATATAGCACCATGCTGAGTCAATGAAGTCTTGTGCAATATTAAACTGTAAAGAAAACACCTAGCAATGTAATGATAGATTTTGTCCATCCAGATATGGAATGAGCTTGAATGGAGTATTGAAGGCTTTGGATCTGTGAGGAATGCTAATAGTGGTGAAAGCAAAGTGAAGTAATAAATTAAGAATGCCACACATGATTCAGGTTTATTGGATTAAGTGCAATGAACTTGGATTCAATTCATTATAGACCATACAACCAAACAACACAGGAGCAGAATTTGGCCATTCGGCCCATCATGTCTGCTCCACCATTCAATCATGATTGATCTATTTTTACCTCTCAACCCCATTCTGCTTGCTCGATTAACTTCGATTGACTAGATCAATCATGATTGAATGGCAGAGTAACGGTTGTCAGGGCTTATGGGGAGAAGGCAGGAGATGCCATAATTAAATGGTGTAGACTTGATGGGCCGAATGGTCTAATTCTACTCCTATCACTTATGACCTTATGAGCTAATCAGGAGCCTATCAATCGCCGATTTAAAAATACCCAATTACTTGGTCTCCTCCTATGTCTGTGGCAATGAATGCTACAGATTCACCATTCAATATATATGAATACTGACAATACTGAAATAACTTTTCTGTAATGCTTTTGAATTTCACAAGAATCATTTAAGGTTTCGAGGGATTTCTTGATTAGTACAGGTGTCAGAGGGTATGGGGAGAAGGCAAGAGAATGGGGTTAGGAAACATAAAAACATAGACAGTAGGCGCAGTGAATACAAGCCCAGTCAACCCATTCTTTCATCATATGTCATCCCGGGAATTAACCTGGTGAACCTACCCTGCACTCCCTCAATAGCAATAATGTCCTTCCTCAAATTTGGAGACCAAAACTCCATACAATAATGCTCCAGGTACGGTCTCACCAGGGCCCTGTACAACTGCAGTAGTACTTCCTTGCTCCTATACACAAATCCTTTCGCTATGAAGGCCAACTTGCCATTTGCTTTCTTCACTGCCTGTTGTACCTGCATGCTAACTTTCAGTGACTGATGTACAAGGACACACAGGTATCGTTGCACCTCCCATTTTCCTAATTTGACACCATTCAGATAATAATCTGCCTTCTTGTTGTGGTGAGGAACCCACAATACTATGGCAGGCCACAATACAAAACAGTGCTGAATCGCTAGTTTAATATCTCTTGTTGCCTTGAATGAATGACAGTCTGGTTATAAGTCAACAATATTTAATAAGAAATGAAGCAAAACAACTCCTCCGCACATCAAATCAAACAGTTGCTGATTCAGAAAACTGGCGCCACATTTAATATTAAGTTTCTAAGAAATGGTTGAATATTGGCTTTGGAATCAAAAAGTACTTATGCCAAGACATTTAATTTAATTATTCTAATTGCTATAATCCAAACAAGCATTTTGGAACAGAAAGATCAGGAGTTTCAAGTATCGTACCAACCAACATATTATGAGGATTTACAAGGATTTTTCCAGGACTCAATGGTCTGAGCTACAGGGAGAGGTTGAGTCGGCTGGGACTCTATTCCTTGGAGTGCAGGATGATGAGCGGTGATCGTATAGAAGTGTATAAGAACATGAGAGGAATAGATCAGGTAGATGCAGGGGCGGAAATCCCGGGGGGCCAGGGGGGGGCCAGGGGGGATACGTACCCCCCTCTGTTTTGAGAGGTGGGGTACGATCCCCCCCCCCAAGTTTTTGTAATCCGGGTTTTAAAACCTGGTGAAATCTCCGCTCTCCGCGAGACAGTGGGTGTGGGACTGATGATCGAGGGCGCCGATTGGGTGAGAGAGACATCAGTCAGCAGGCAATGGGGGGGAGGGGGGAACATGATGATTCAGCGTGATCATTGGAGGAGGGAGGAGTGGGGGTGGGACTGAGGATACAGTGCGGTGATTGGAGGAGGGAGACGTGCCAAAACACTCTCGGCACAGACCAGCGCCTCATTCGCAGCCAGGATCGATCCCGGCTCTCCGGCGCTGTCCCGTCCCCACCCGAGTGCCCTCCTCCTCACGGGTGGCCGGAGAGTCAGACAGGCGCTGTACCCCTAGGCCCACAGCCAGCGCAGAGAAGCAGCGCAAAACCCAGCTCAACTCTGCCTGTCCCGCCTGGTTAACCTACAGCCCTGCCTGGGCTTGCGGGAAATATAAACCATATAACCATATAACAATTACAGCACGGAAACAGGCCATCTCGGCCCTACAAGTCCGTGCCGAACAACTTTTTTCCCTTAGTCCCACCTGCCTGCACTCATACCATAACCCTCCATTCCCTTCTCATCCATATGCCTATCCAATTTATTTTTAAATGATACCAACGAACCTGCCTCCACCACTTCCACTGGAAGCTCATTCCACACCGCTACCACTCTCTGAGTAAAGAAGTTCCCCCTCATGTTACCCCTAAACTTCTGTCCCTTAAGTTTAGTTTAAATATGGCCCAGGTTTACAGCCAGCGTGGAGTAGCAGCGCTGGTGTCCCGTCAGTCCAGGCAGGGCTGTAGGTTAACCTGGCGAGACATGCAGAGTTGAGCTGCATTTAGCGCTGGATTGAGCCTCACATTAAATTTCACTGTGACTTGTCACATCTGATAATAAAGTATTCATTCATTCATTACTTCCATGTACCCAGGAACTTTTGTGTCAGTTGTGTAATAAGAATTATTAAGAACAAAATAATAAGCATATATTACCTAAAATAGTTGATATGCATAGTGGAACAGAACTTCGTCAAAGTAGACATACCTTGAATAGATTTTCGCAGTGGAGCAGCAGTCTGAAGAAGGGTCTCGACCCGAAACGTCACCCATTTCTTCTCTCCAGAGATGCTGCCTGTCCCGCTGGTACTCCAGCATCTTTAGTTTATATGCACACATGGACCATGTTTTGCAAATTATCCTTTATAATGCAACCAAGTACACTTTCTGTACATCCCAGAATTATGTTACAACCAAAGGATTTTGAAGTACAAAAGTTAATTTGCACATAACAAAATGACACTGGCAGCAAGTGGGCGTAATTGTGAAAAACATGGTGCTTATTTAACATCAGGGCTGCTCCCAGGTTCTCTTGTTCAAAAATATCTCACTGGATGTTGCATTTGATGTGCACAGGAAGGGTGAGCTGCAGTTTTGAAACACATTTCCATCAACGGAGAACACCCAGGGACTGCAACAACTTGTGCTCTCAAGGTTAAGCTCAATAACCCAGTCTTCCCAGTCAGAATGCCGCCAGCCCAGACCAGTCAAGTTTTGCCACAATCGGATTTAACATTTTTAAGTTCAATTTAATGTAATTCCAGAAAACTATCAACATATGGAGAATTTCAATGAAATTAGATTTCATAATATCAAATAAGCTTAAAACACAGAAAAGGTCATTTGGCTAATCAGACCCTGAATAGACTCTCAAAAGGGATAAAGCCCTGTCCCACTGTACGAGTTCATTCAAGAGTTATCCCGAGTTTGCTCTGATTCGAACTCGGAGATTTACGGTAATGGCCGCTCGTAAGTACTCGGGGCTCTCGTGGACATTTTTTAACATGTTGAAAAATCTTCACGAGTCTTCCTGAGCTTCTCGCGTTTCCCCAAGTACCTGCCGTTAGCGTTACGAGCCGCTAAGAGACGTCCCCGAGCTCCAAGGTACCCGCTACGTTCATTCTACGTGCTTACCACGAGTTTGATTTTTTTTTTAAACTCGGGAGAGCTCTTGAATGAACTCGTACAGTGGGACAGGGCTTTTATTCAATTAGTTCCAACTTTTATTATTTATGTGGTAACTCTACAAAAAATATTTATTCGCCTTTATTTTATACCCCTTTTGAAAATGACGTTTAAGCAATATCTAATGTAGACAGAAAAGCTGGAGAAAATCAGCGGGTGAGGCAGCATTATGGAGCGAAGGAATAGGCGACGTTTCGGGTCGAGACCCTTCTTCAGACTGATGTCGGGGGGGGGGCGGGATAAAGAAAGGAAGAGGCGGAGACAGTAGGCTTTGGGAGAGCTGGGAATGGGAGGGGAAGGAAGGAGGAAGCAAGGACTACCTGAAATTGGCGAAGTCAATGTTCATACCGCTGAGGTGTAAACTACCCAAGCGAAATATGAGGTGCTGTTCCTCCAATTTGCAGTGGGACTCACTCTGGCCATGGAGGAGGCCAAGGACAGAAAGGTCAGATTCGGAATGGAAGGGGGAGTTGAAGTGCTGGGCAACCGGGAGATCAGGTTGGTTATTGTGAACTGAGCGAATCGATCGCCAAGCCTGCACTTGGTCTCACCGATGTAGAGAAGTTGACACCTGGAACAGCGGATGCAATAGATGAGGTGCAGGTGAACCTCTGCCTCACCTGGAAAGACTGCTTGGGTCCTTGGATGGAGTAGAGGGGGGAGGTAAAACGACAAGTGTAGCATTTCCTGTGGTTGCAAGGGAAAGTACCGGGGAGGGGGTGGTTTGGGTGGGAAGGGACGAATTGACCAGGGAGGTACGGAGGGAATGGTCTCTGCGGAAAGCTGAAAGGGGAGGAGATGGGAAGATGCTGCCAGTGGTTGGATCCCATTGGAGGTGGTGAAAATGTCGGAGGATTATATGTTGTTAAGCAATATCTATATATCCTTTGCTTACCAAACCTTCTCCCAATAAAAACAGTTTTTTCTCCATGACTGTATCAATGCCAATTGAAGGACTATTGTCTTAGTCAGAAAATTATTGGTTCAAGTCAAACTCAAATACTTGAGCGAAGAGAATATACTGTTCTGATATTGACTATTCTTCAAAGGGAACATCACGAGTTGCAAAGTATAGAGTGGAAGCCAAGGCGTCATGAAAGCGGGGCTTCCATCAAACCATTCCATAATTTTTGAATTATGACTGGATAGACTGGATAGACTCGGCTTGTACTCGCTAGAATTTAGAAGATTGAAGGGGGAACTTATAGAAACTTAGACAGGCTAGATGCAGGAAGATTGTTCCCGATGTTGGGGAAGTCCAGAACAAGGGGTCACAGTTTAAGGATAAGGGAGAAATCTTTCAGGACCGAGATGAGAAAAATATTTTTCACACAGAGAGTGGTGAATCTCTGGAATTCTCTACCACAGAAGGTAGTTGAGGCCAGTCCATTGGCTATATTTAAGAGGGAGTTAGATGTGGCCCTTGTGGCTAAAGGGATCAGGGGGTATGGAGAGAAGGCAGGTACAGGATACTGAGTTGGATGATCAGCCATGATCATATTGAATGGCGGTGCAGGCTCGAAGGGCCGAATGGCCTACTCCTGCACCTATTTTCTATGTTTCTATGTTTCTATGAATACATATATTACACTTCCTGCTCTGAAAGGAACAATCTGTACTCTCGTTCCTCTGCATAAGTGAAGTGCCTCAACCACAATATTTACATGTCCCAGCAACAGTGCATGAAGGCTTAGGAATGGAAAACACCATGAAGCAATTACAACAGCTCAAGATTTATACCAGAAAGCAAATTATGTCTTCCCCTTGTGTCTTTCACATCTAAAAGGGAGAGATGAGTCTGGCAGTATTCCAAAATGGACACAAAGTGCTGGAGTAACTTAGTGGGACAGGCAGCATTTCTGGAGAGCAGGAATGGGTGATGTTTCAGGACGAGTCTGAGAGTCATACTGCGTGGAAACTGGCCCTTCGGCCCAACTTGCCCACACCAACCAACATATTACGAGGATTTACGAGGATGTTGCCAGGACTCGAGAGTGTGAGCTATACAGAGAGGGTGAATAGGCTGGAACTCTATTCCTTGGAGCACAGGATGATGGGGGGTGATCTTATAGATGTGTATAAGACCATGAGAGGAATAAATCGGGTAGATGCATAGTGTAGGAAGGAACTACAGATGCTGGTTTAAACCGAAGATAGACACAAAAAGCTGGAGTAAATCAGCGGGACATTTGGAGAGAAGAAATGGGTGACATTCACACTGGCAGTATTCCAGGTCCTCGAGGACATTTAGTGGCATGATAGAATGCATGTTGTGTAGGTCAGTGAACAGAATTAATTATGACCTGATAGTTAAATGGCCTAATTACACAGATTACGAATGACACTTGGACTGGGATTTTCACGGGGCCAAAACTGGTGATACTTCAGGAGCAGATGCCAGAACATTGAAAGATAAATAATATTAGAAACATAGAAACATAGAAAATAGGTGCAGGAGGAGGCCATTCGGCCCTTCAAGACAGCACCGCAATTCATTGTGATCATGGCTGATCGTCCCCTAACAATAACCCGTGCCTGCCTTCTCCCCATATACCTTGACTCCACTAGCCCCTAGAGCTCTATCTAACTCTCTCTTAAATCCATCCAGTGATTCGGCCTCCACTGCCCTCTGTGGCAGGGAATTCCATAAATTCACAACTCTCTGGGTGAAAAAGTTTTTTCTCACCTCAGTCTTAAATGACCTCCCCTTTATTCTAAGACTGTGGCCCCTGGTTCTGGACTCGCCCAACATTGGGAACATTTTTCCTGCATCTAGCTTGTCCAGTCATTTTATAATTTTATATGTTTCTATAAGATCCCCCTCATCCTTCTAAACTCCAGTGAATACAAGCCTAGTCTTTACAATCGTTCCTCATATGACAGTCCCGCCATCCCAGGGATCAATCTCGTGAACCTACGCTGCACTGCCTCAATCACAAGGAAGTCCTTCCTCAAATTAGGAGACCAAAACTGTACACAATACTCCAGATGTGGTCTCACCAGAGCCCTATACAACTGCAGAAGAACCTCTTTACTCCTATACTGAAATCCTCTTGTTATGAAGGCCAACATTCCATTAGCTTTCTTCACTGCCTGCTGTACCTGTAAGCCAACTTTCAGTGACCGGTGTACAAGGACGCCCAGGTCTCGCTGCACTTCCCCCTTACCTAACCTAACCCCATTGAGATAATAATCCGCGCCCTTGTTTTTGCCGCCAAAGTGGATAACCTCACATTTATCTCTATTATACTGCATCTGCCACGCATCTGCCCACTCATTCAACCTGTCCAGGTCATACTGCAACCTCCTAACATCCTCTTCACAGTTCACACTGCCACCCAGCTTTGTGTCATCCGCAAAATATTCTAGGTTATGTATCTTTGAAGTGCACCGATTAGACTGATTTATCCAAATACTTATTTATCTAAACTTTAAACCTTGATTCAAATCATGCCAAATCAAACTGAGACAGGAGCATCTGCTCTGATGAGACACAGACTGTGGTTTCTTCCAATGTATCTAGAACTCTTCCACAAAGACTGGGATCCTATCCAAAATATAGAAAATCATCTGCTTGTAGAGAGTGACTAATGAGTTTTGACACATATAATGATGAATATTTTAATTGTGCCGTTCTGCTGAGTGTAACAGGGACTGTCTAGTCAATATTTTTTTCCAATTTTTTGATTATCTTGCTAAATTTTAATGTTATTCATAAAGCAGATACATGGCAATGTGGCAAGTGGATTCACAGGAGACATGTTGGAAAGCCACACATTAGACATTAATTTTACAAGAGAGCCAGTTTTAGAACATTCCAAGCCTCTCTTTCTGTTACATCCTATTCAACTCAAGAGAGACATCTTATCAAGTTGGAAAGGTTCCACTTCAAATAGCCTCCAGCTCTACAATGAAGTTTCATGCAAAATGTTTCTACTTCTTTTCTCACTTCATAGATGCTGACTGACATGCAATGCAGCTGCAAGATATCCAGTGTTTATTTTTTAATAACCATTTTTCCATTGCATTCCATTTCACTGACTCTAAGATGTACATAAAGTACATCCCACTGGACACTCTGGATGGCTCAGATAGACACAGAATGCTGGAGTAACTCAGTGTGTCAGGCAGCATCTCTGGAGAAAAGGAATAGGTGACGTTTCGGGTCGAGACACTTCTTTAGATTGGGCTTGATTGCAGATTGTAATTATGGAGACATTTCACTGACTGGATAACACAAAACTAAGAGTTTTTCACTGTACCTCGGTGCATGTGGCAATAATAAACTAAACTAAACAATGGCATGTAGTGAGATTTCATGTAGTGAGATTTCCAGAGATTTCCAGAGAACATAAGTGTTCTTCAATAGCAGGCAATTGCTTATATAAGTATAAATAACAAATAAAATAGCAGCATATTTCACATTAACAATGATTGATAATTACTGAAAATGTAAATAATCAGAATCTATTTGACAATGAAAGTTGTTCAGTATTTAATTGTCAGCCTTTGAGATTAATCAGTGAGACCATGAATCGATAGAGTTGTGGCTTCCAATCATTATGATAATTTCTGTGTCCATCCTATTGTTTATTCAATAAAATGCCAGATGAACACTTTTGCCAAGTGATGGGATTGCTGCAGGTTTTGAAAATAATGGGAAGATTCCTTCATTTTGCAGCTGCCCCTCTGTGCATGATGCAAACCTTCACTTTATCTATTTAATTATATATTTCCTAATTAAATATTTTTCATTACTGAAAAAAAAAATCAATAAATAGATTGGATGAAGTAATTGAATAAAGTAAATTAAAATATATGTCCCAATCTGGTGAGTAGCACGGTGTGCAGCTTACAGAGCTGCTGCCTCACAGCGGTTCAATACGGAGTCCAGTGCTGTTTGTGTGGAGCTTATACAGGTGTCAGAGGTTATGGGAAGAAGGCAGGAGAAAGGGGTTAGGATGGAGAGATAGATCAGCCATGATTGAATGGTGGAGCAGACTTGATGGGCAGAAACCCATTCCTATTCCTTATGACCTTATATGCCATATGGTATAATGTCTTAGGACATTATATCTTTTAATGTTTCTACCTACATCCCAAAGACATGTGGCCTGTTATGTTCATTTTCCACTGTATAATAAATAGATATCACCATTCGACCCATGTGGATTCCTCAGTAACCAGGTTCAAAGCCAAAGGTGGTGACGTTGATGCAGCCTCACTTGGAGGATTGTTTTCAGTTTTAGTCACCCTGATGTAGGAAAGATGCCATTAAGCTGGAAAGACCGCAGAGGGGGTTTACAAAATCATTGCCGGGACTCGAGGATCTGAGCTGTAGGGAGAGTTTGGGCAGGCTAGGACTATTTCTTGGAGTGCAGGATAATGAGGGGTGATCTTAACAGAAGTGTATAAAATTATTAGGGTGAATGCCAGAGTAAGGATCAGGCACCTGAATCATCCTACCACAACCAGAGAACAGCGCTAAACTACTATCTACCTCTTTGGTGACCCTCAAACAATCCTTGATCGGACTTTGCTGGCTCTACGTTGCATTAAACGTTATTCCCTTATCATGTGCCTATACACTGTTAATGGCTTGATTGTAATCATGTATTGTCTTTCTGCTGACTGGATATCACGCAACAAAAGCTTTTCACTGCACCTGTGACAATAAACTAAACTAAACTAGGGAATCGTGAATTAGTGGGCATAGGTCATGTCATAAGGAATAGGCTGTTCGGCCCATCAAGTCTACTCCACCATTCAATCATGGCTGATATATCTCTCCCTCCTAACCCTTTCTCCTGCCTTCTCTCCATAACCTCTGACACCTGTACTAATCAAGAATCTATCTATCTTTGCCTTAAAAAATATCCACAGACTTGGCCTCCACAGCCTTCTGTGGCATCCACTCTATCCAAGCCTTTCACTATTCTGTATGTTTCAATGAGGTCCCCCCTCATTCTTCTAAACTCCAGCAAGTACAGGCCCAGTGCCAACAAACACTCATCATAGGTTAACCTACTCATCCCTGGGATCATTCGTGAACATAGGTTTAAGGTGAGAGGGGAGAGATTTAGTAGGCACGAGGGGTAACCTTTTTACATGTAGGGTGGTGGGTATATGGAAAGAGCTACCAGATGACATAGTTGAGGCAGGTACAATAACATTGGGACAGGAACATGGATAAGAAATATTTAGAGGGGTATGGGTCAAAGGAAAGCAAATGGGATGAGCTTAGATGGGGCATCTTTGTTGGCATAGACGAGTTGGGCTGGAGGTCCTGTTTCCTTGCTGTATGGTTCCAGGAATCTAGTGGATTTGTGTATTTGGCAGACACCTCAATGAACACTTGATGGTACAGTTTTTTTTTCCTATCTGTCGGCAACAATCTCTTTTGATTAGAAATATTTTGTTGTTCACGAGGTGGACAGAAAGCACATATTCCTTCACAATAACAAAAGTAATGTTTTTCTCACCCATCATAATACCTGGGACAATAACAAAGCAAAGGAGATACACATTATCAGAAAGTGGGGACTTACCTATGCCCACCACGTATATGTTCATACAGCATTAAAACACAAGGAAGTATGTATTTGGACAATGGAAATTAATGCAGCTCTGCAGTTAAAGCAATGATAATGTATTAATCTAGCAGTAAGCAGAGGAATAAAAGACAGATATCGACTCTCTTTATGAACTGCAATACCTCAGACTGAAGGACATAGACTAGTTTCAATAGGTGCTTCAATAGGTGCACTTCAAGTATTGTCAGTGCAGAGAGATAGAAGGGGAGGACTGCAGTTTCCTATGATACGATACAGTACAATAGAACTTCATTTATCCCAGGAGGGAAAATAATCTGCCAACAGCCATAAAACACAAGATACATGAAACATGAAATTAAAGTGACAAGTGTAAAGGATTGGGGATGTGCAAATATTGGGGAGGTGGGGAGGTTCCTTCCTTCCCCAGCCTGGCACCCACCTTCCACAGGAGAATAAGGGGTAGGCCATTTAGGACTGAGACGAGGAAAAACGTATTCACCCACAGTTGTGAATCTGTGGAATTCTGAAGGCAGTGGAGGCCAATTCACTGGATGTTTTCAAGAGGGAGTTAGATTTCGCTCTTAGGGCTAAAGGAATCAAGGGATATGGGGAAAAAGCAGGAACAGGGTACTGATTTTAGATGATCAGCCATGAACATATTAAATGGCGGTGTTGGCTCGAAGGGCTGAATGGCCTACTCCTGCACCTGTTTTTCTATGTTTTATATATCTTTGTATATTGTATTTTTTCTAAACAATGCAATTCAGTGGATTCTAATCAAATCCACTGGTTTTACACTCTTGTACATTGATTAGTAAGGTTGTGAGGGGTTATGGGGAGAAGGCAGGAGAATGGGGTTGAGAGGGAAAGATGGATCAGTCATGATTCATTGGCAGAGTAGACTTGATGGGCCGAATGACCTAATTCGGCTCCTATGACATGAACTTATATATGATTGTGCTTGTGTATAGTATGATTTTATTGAATTGCATGCAAAGCAAAGAATGTCACTGTATTGAGGAACTTGTGACAATAAAGCAATACTGACTGTACACAAAAATGCTGGAGAAACTCAGCGGGTGCAGCAGCATCTATGGAGCAAAGGAAATAGGCAACGTTTCGAGCCGAAACCCTTCTTCAGACTGATAGGGGGTGGCAGGGAGAAGGAAGGAAAAAGGAGGAGGAGGAGCCCGGGGGCTGAGGGATGGGAGGAGACAGCTCGAGCGCTGAGGAAGGGGAGGAGACAGCAAGGGCTAACAAAATTCGGAGAATTCAATGTTCATGCCCGCAGGGTGCAGACTCCCCAAGCAGAATATGAGGTGCTGTTCCTCCAATTTCCGGTGTTGCTCACTCTGGCCATGTAGGAGACCCAGGACAGAGTGGTCGGACATGGAGCGGGAGGGGGAGTTGAAGTGCTGAGCCACCGGGAGGTCAGGTAGGTTCTTGCGGACCGAGCGGAGGTGTTCGGCGAAACGATCGCCCAACCTCCGCTTAGTCTCACCGATGTAGATCAGCTGACATCTAGAGCAGCGGATGCAGTAGATGAGGTTGGAGGAGGTACAGGTGAACCTCTGTCGCACCTGGAACGACTGCTTGTGTCCTTGAATGGAGTTGAGGGGGGAGGTAAAGGGACAGGTGTTGCATATGGAAAATGGCGGTGGTGGCGGCAGATTCAAAATGATAACGGTCCCTTTAGCGAGTCGGCTTCAATGCCGAATGTGGTAAATTTCCACCTCGGACGAGGCCTGGACCTACCACCGACGAGGGACCACTGGAGGGTCGCTCCGATTGCGGTGGTGTGCGGCGTTTTTGGCCGTTCTTGGCCATGGAACGATCTTCAGCTGACAGCCGACGGTTGTCGCCCTGCGGTCTTCATCGCTAGCCGCTAGAACCCTGCACGCTGCCCGGAGAGGACGCTGGCGTTGATTGTTCGCCGCTTCTCCGCCCGCCATTCCCCCCCCCCCTCTTTTGTAACCTGTCTGTTACCTGTCTGTGCACCATCGACGTTGGATACCTCCCTGCACCAGCGACGCTTGATCCTCTCTGCACCCGCACCGCTGGACAACCTCTCTGCACCCGCACTGCTGGACAACCTCTCTGCACCCGCACCGCTGGACAACCTCTCTGCACCCGTACCGCTGGCTAGCCTCTGCACCTGCACTGCTGGACAACCTCTCTGCACCTGCACCTGCACTGCTGGACAACCTCTCTGCTCCCTCACCGCTGGATACTCGCTGCACCCGTTCTGCTGGACAACCTCTCTTCACCTTCTCTGCTGGTCACCTCTCTGCACCCTCACTGCTGGACAACCTCTCTGCTGCTTCCTGCAGCTGCTCGGGCTCCTCATCATGCTCAAATACTCAACTCTGCAGATGACTGGTTTCTTCAACAACCACATCCCATCCTGCATCCCAGTCATTAAACAGGTTAGACTTCTACGTCGACCACGTTACATCCACAGAGGCTCTCGGCGCAGGCTTGTTTACTTCAACCACGGACATTCCATTCCATCCATCTGCTCACTACCACGCTCTGCCCCCCCTCAACCGCGTCACCCCCCATCCCAGCTACCGCACGCACTGTCAACCGGGACAACCTAAGATCTCTCCAGCCTGCCCCCATCCCTCCACCCTCTCACAATGCCAACTTTGCCCTCCTCAACACCCGGTCGCTCAACAACAAAGCCCTTGCCCTCCATGAACTAATCCTTGACTAAACTCTGGACTTCCTTCTGCTCACTGAAACCTGGCAACAACCCAATGTCTTCTTCTCCCTCAATCAAGCATCCCCACCTGGATTTAATTACATTTCCAAGCCCCACCCCTCCCGCCATGGAGGTGGCCTCGCTGTTATTTTCAACCAGAACTTTCCGATCACTGAACTCACCTTCCCCCCAGTAGCATCATTTGAATTCCTCGCCTTCAAAGCCCTTTCCTCCATGACAGTCATCCTCATTTACCGGCCACCTAAACCAAACCCCTCCTTCCTATCTGACTTCACTGAACTCCTCACACTTGCCTCATCCCTCTCCCCACGTCTGCTGCTACTTGGTGACTTAAATATTCATATGGACTCCCCCACCTGCAAGCTCGCATCTGAATTCGCCTTTTTACTTGACAACTTCTCTCTCTCTCAGCATGTCACCTTTCCCACCCATGACAAAGGTCACACCCTTGACCTGGTCTGCTCCACAAATCAACCGGTACTCGACCTCCATCCTTGCCTCTTCCCCCTCTCTGATCATAAGCTTATACGGTTCACCATCCCTTCTCCGACACCTCGCCCCCGCTTCCTCCGAGAAATCACCTTCCGTAATCTAAAATCCATTGATTCCCACCATCTCTCTGACCTGCTCTCCACCACTCTCCCCCTGGACTCAACCCACATCTCACCTGATGATCTCACAAACCATCTCAACCCCACTTTGTCTACCTCCCTTAACATTCTGGCCCCCCTCAAAACAAGAACCGTAACTTTTAACACATCTTCACCTTGGTACACACCTGCACTTCGTAAACTGAAACAGACTGGTCGCCGACTTGAATGACTCACAAATATATCATCTCTCACAGTCCACCATGAAGCTTACAAACTCCACCTCACTGCCTACAAAGATGCCCTCATTGCTGCAAAATCTGCCTACCTCTCCTCCATATTCACCGACCCCTGCCTTAACCACAGAACCCTCTTCTCCACAGTGGGCAACCTCCACAAGCCTCGAGCCAACATTCTCCCTCCCTCTACTCTGGATTTTTGCAACTCATTCCTCCACTTTTTCGCTGACAAAATCAGCACCATCTATCAATCTTTATCCCCTGTACCCGACTCCCCAGCATCTACTCCACCACCTACCAAGGCCCCTCCTTTCAACATCTCCACTGACCTCCTTACCCCTCCTCCACACTGCTTCCGCTCCCAGTTTGACCAGGTCACCCCTACAGAAATCTCCAAACTCATTAGCTCTTCCAAACCCACTACCTGCTCCCTCGACCCTCTCCCCACTCCCCTGCTGAAGTCCTGCCTCCCCGTTCTCTGCCTCTACCTCATTAATCTCTTCAACTCCTCATTGTCCCAAGGAATTGTCTGCTTTCAAAACTGCTGCTGTCACACCAATCTTAAAGAAACCTGGTCTTGATCCCTCCTCTCTCATTAACTATCGCCCAATCTCAAACCTCCCCTTTCTTTCAAAAACCCTAGAGCGTATCGTCGTGTCACAACTTCATTCCCACCTCCTTGCGTATAACCTACTTGAACCCCTCCAATCTGGCTTTCGCCCCCTCCATAGCACAGAAACTGCTCTCCTCAAAGTCCTCAACGACCTCCTCACCTCTGCTGACACTGGTTCCCTCAACATCCTCATGCTCCTCGACCTGAGCGCAGCCTTCGATACAGTGAACCATAACATCCTGCTTACCAGACTCAAAGACCTTGGCATTGAAGGTTCTGCACTCAGCTGGCTCTGTTCCTACTTTTCCAACAGATCCCACTTCATCTCTCTCCATAACCACACCTCTGCTACAGCCACTGTCACTCAAGGCGTTCCCCAAGGCTCTGTTCTCGGTCCCCTCCTCTTCATCATCTACATCCTCCCCCTTGGTCATATACTCCGTCACTTCAAACTGGACTTCCATTGCTATGCTGATGACACCCAGATCTATCTCAGCATCAAGTCCCCCACCACCCCACTCTCTCCCATATCAACTCCTGCCTGTCAGCCATCAAATCTTGGATGCAACTCAACTTCCTTAAATTAAACAGTAACAAAACAGAATTTCTCCTCATTGGCTCCAAATCAACACTTACCAAAATTAACAACCCCACTCTCACTATTGATGGCACCACTGTCTCCCCATCTCCTCAGGCCCGCAACCTTGGCGTGATCTTTGACTCAACCCTCTCCCTTGAGCCTCACATCCGCCATGTTGTCAAAACATCATTTTTTCACCTCCGCAACATTGCCAAAATCAGACCCTCTCTCACACCCCCCGCTGCTGAAAGACTCATCCATGCCTTCATCTCCTCCCGACTGGACTACTGTAACTCTCTTCTCTTTGGCATTAATTCCAGCAACATCAACCGACTCCAACTGGTCCAGAATGCAGCCGCCCGACTCATTACCCACACCAAATCCTGGCACCACATCACCCCAGTCCTCAAAGAACTTCACTGGCTTCCCATTTCTCACTGGATCATCTACAAAATCCTGGTCCTCACCTACAAAGCCCTCAACCACTTGGCCCCCCCTTATCTCACTGACCTCCTCTCCCCCTACCAACCCTCACGGTCCCTCAGATCCATTTCAGCCGGTCTCCTCTCCATTCTGAAATCCAACCTCTTCACTTTTGGAGACAGAGCCTTCTCCAGGGCAGCTCCCAGGCTCTGGAACTCCCTCCCACAATTGATCCGAACTTCTGAGTCCCTCACCATCTTCCAGTCCCGCCTCAAGACCCATCTCTTCACCTATGCATACCCTTAGTCCCATGTCCCCCTCCCCTTTGCATCTCTGTCTTACTGCTCTATTTTGTTTTGTTCTTGACTCACCATGTAAAGCGACTTTGAGTCCTTGAAAAGTGCTATACAAATAAAATGTATTATTATTATTATTATATCTTGCGGTTGCAACGGAAAGTGCCCGGGGAGGGGGTGGTACGGGAGGGAAGGGAAGAATTGACAAGGGAGTTGCGGAGGGAGCGGTCTTTGCGGAAGGCAGACATGGGGGGAGATGGGAAGATGTGGCGAGTGGTGGGGTCACGTTGGAGGTGGCGAAACTGACGGAGGATTACTTGTTGTATGTGACGGCTGGTGGGGTGAAAGGTGAGGACTAGGGGGACTCTGCCCTTGTTGCGAGTGCGGGGATGGGGAGAGAGAGCAGTGTTGCGGGGTATGGAAGAGACCCTGGTGCGAGCCTCATCTATGGTGGAGGAGGGGAACCCCCGTTCCCTGAAGAATGAGGACATTTCAGATGCCCTGGTGTAGAACACCTCATCCTGGGAGCAGATGCGGCATAGACAGAGGAATTGGGAGTAGGGGATGGAGTCCTTACAGGACGCAGGGTGGGAAGAAGTGTAGTCCAGATAGCCATGGGAGTCAGTGGGTTTATAGTGGATGTCGGTCAGAAGTCTATCACCTGCGATGGAGATAGTGAGGTCAAGGAATGGTAGGGAAGTGCCGGAAATAGTCCAGGTGTATTTGAGTGCCGGATGGAAGTTGGTGGTGAAGTGGATGAAGTCAGTCAGTTGTGTGTGGGTGCAGGAGGTGGCACCAAAGCAGTCGTCGATGTAACGGAGGTAGAGGTCGGGGATGGGGCCCTGGTACATATTGAACAAGGATTGTTCGACGTACCCGACAAAGAGGCAGGCGTAGCTGGGGCCCATGCGTGTGCCCATAGCTACGCCTTGTATTTGGAAGAAATGGGAGGAGTCAAACGTGAAGTTATTTAGGGTAAGGACCAGCTCCGCTAGGCGGAGGAGAGTGTCAGTGGCTGGGTATAGGTTGCTTCTCTGATCGAGGAAGAACCGGAGGGCTTTGAGACCATCCTGTAGAGTGACTGGACGTCCATGGTGAAGATGAGGGGGTGAGTGCCTAGAGAATGGAATGCACGGAGGCGGCGGAGAATGTCTGAGGTGTCTTGAACATAGGTGGGAAGGGATTTAACCAAGGGGGATAGGATGGAGTCAAGGTATGTGGAGATGAGTTCGGTAGGGCACGAACAGGCAGAGACAATGGGTCTACCGGGACAGTCAGGTTTGTGGATTTTGGGGAGAAGGTAAATCGGGCCGTGTGGGGCTGGGGAACGATGAGGTTGGAGGCTCGGTCGGGCAGGGCGTGGGAGTTGATGAAGTCGGTGATGGTGCTAGAGATGGTGGCCTGGTGCTCGTCAGTGGGGTTATGGTCCAAGGGTAAGTAGGAGGAGGTGTCCGAGAGCACTACTGACTATTGACTCAATGGTTAGAGAGAAGCCCATGGTTTCCCTAAATTGGTCCTTTTTTCTATTTACATAGACAGTAGAGCAAATAATAGGCTTATTGCTCAGCAGCAACAACCTTTGGTTATTGTGAAACATCAGGACAATTTAGGGAAACTAAAGATTCAAGATTCAAGAGAGATTATTGTCATGTGTCCCTGATAGGACAATGAAATTCTTGCTTTGCTTTGCTTCAGCACAACAGAACATAGCAGGCATTGACTACAACAGATCAGTGTGTCCATATACCATTATATAAATATATACACACATGAATAAATAAACAGATAAAGTGCAAATAACAGATAATGGGCTATTAATGTTAAGAGTTTTGTCCGAGCCAAGTTTAATAGCCTGATGGCTGTGGGGAAGTAGCTATTCCTGAACCTGGTCGTTGCAATCTTCAGGCTCCTGTACCTTCTACCTGAAGGTAGCAGGGAGATGAGTGTGTGGCCAGGATGGTGTGGGTCCTTGATGATACTGCCAGCCTTTTTGAGGCAGCGACTGCGGTAGATCCCCTCGATGGAAGGGAGGTCAGAGCCGATGATGGACTGGGCAGTGTTTACTACTTTTTGTAGTCTTTTCCTCTCCAGGGCGCTCAAGTTGCCGAACCAAGCCACGATGCAACCGGTCAGCATGCTCTCTACTGTGCACCTGTAGAAGTTAGAGAGAGTCCTCGTTGACAAACTGACTCTCCGTAATCTTCTCAGGAAGTAGAGGCGCTGATGTGCTTTCTTAATAATTGCATCAATGTTCTCGGACCAGGAAAGATCTTCAGAGATGTGCACGCCCAGGAATTTCGATCTCTCTTCTATACTCTGACTCATCCCCATCAGTAATACGTCCCACAACAGTGGTGTCATCAGAGAACTTGATGATGGAGTTCGCACTATGACCGGCTACACAGTCATGAGTATAGAGGGAGTATAGCAGGGGGGTGAGCACACAGCCTTGAGGTGCTCCCATGTTGATTGTTATCGAGTCTGACACATTTCCACCAATACAAACAGACTTTGGTCTGTGAATGAGGAAGTCGAGGATCCAATTGCAGAGGGATGCGCAGATACCCAGTTCTGCGAGTTTGGTAACCAGCTTGTAGGGGATGATTGTATTAAAAGCCGAGCTGTAATCAATGAATAACAGCCTGACATATGAGTTTTTGTTGTCCAAGTGGTCCAGAGCGGAGTGGAGGGCCAGCGGGATCGCATCCACCGTTGATCTGTTGTGGCGGTAAGCGAACTGCAGTGGGTCCAGGTTTTTGTCGAGGTAGGAGCTGATTTGCGCCATGCTGCCACAAGCCTGCTTTATGGTGTTTCCACAAAAGGTCAGAAAGTGATTAAGGTTAAACTTGATCCCAAAGAGCTGAAGTCTGAGAAGTTAGCAGGTCTACAGCCACGAATTCTAATGGATTTTAATGTGAATGAAGCTTCCTTTATTCAGCTGATCGGGGAACAAATGCATTCACCCCAAGAGAATAAAAACTAGTTTAATTAATCAAAATATAACTGAACACATTTTGTTCTCAATTAAAAAATCCTGGCAGTGGATCAAGGTCCACCGCCGCTGGAAAGAGCCGATGGGAGATGAATAAAGTTATTCCATGCTGGAACATAGCTCACAGAATAAACGGAACACTAAGGTGGGGGGAGGGTCAGAGCAGTGTCACAGTGGGAGACAATATGCTGATGTTAAGCTCCAGCATTATAATGGTAGCAGCATTGGATATAGTGCTTACAGTGGATTAAACTGTGGAAGAACAAGGGAAGTAAGTTCACAGTAGTTCGATTTACCCAATATCGATAAAATAGAGTAAGACCAGCGTTTTTATTTTGTGACGGCATGGTAAACTGGCACCTCTAAAAAGTTAAAAAGTTCCCAATGTTGGGGGAGCCCAGAACCAGGGGCCACAGTTTGAGAATAAGGGGTAGGCCATTTAGAACGGAGATGAGGTAAAACTTTTTCCTCCAGAGAGTAGTGAATCTGTGGAACTCTCTGCCTCATAAGGCAGTGGAGGCCAATTCTCTGGATGCTTTCAAGAGAGAGTTATACTCTTAAAGATAGCAGAGTCAGGGGATATGGTGAGAACGGGGTACTGATTGTGGATGATCAGCCATCATCACAGTGAATGGCGGTGCTGGCTCAAAGGGCCAAATGGCCTACTCCTGCACCTATTGTCTATTGTCTATAGAGATATGAAAGGGTACAAAGAACTAAAGAATGATGGGTATGGAAGGGGCAAATCAAGGTTAGCAAGGACGATCAAGGAAAGGTGGAGAATTTTAGAATTACAATATTACAAAGGATTACTAAAGTTTTAAAAATAAAATGTATTCATTAAATTAGGCCATAGACACAATCAGCAGGGAACAATATGCAAACTGGCATATTTCTGTCTACAAAGAAAGCACTGAGATAGACAATGATTTTCTTCATCTGTTCCTTCCTACACATGGTCAATTTCCTTTTTCTTTAGTTTATTCCACAGGCAGTCAAGTCAAGAATTACAATTTATTATGGTCTTGGGCTAAGCTGTTCCTAAATCAAACTGTGATTCTATGTAGGAAAGAAATGCAGATGCTGGTTTAAACTGAAGATAGACCCAAATAGCTGGAGTAACTCAACAGGACAGGCAGCATCTCTGGAGAGAAGGAATGGGTGACGTTCCAGGTCGAGACCCTTCTTCAGACTCTTTCTATGGTGCATCTGTAGAAATTTAGAAGAGTCATTGGAGATGTGTTGAATTTCCTCTGTCTCCTGAAGAAGTTGAAGCATTGGAATGCTTTCCTGGCTCATGCTTGTATGAGATTGGTCCATGACAGATCGTTGGTAATGTTCATGCTAAGGAACTTGAACTTGTCAACCATTTCCACTTCCGCACAATTGATGCTAAGTGGGGCATGTACTCCACCATGCTTCCTGAAGTCAATAACTAGCTCCTATATCTCGCTAACATTGAGGGTGAGTTTATTTTCCTGACACCACATTACTAAATTCTCTATCTCCTTCCAGTGCTCAGTCTCTTCGTTGATCACGACCCGGCCCACCACAACGGTGTCATCTGCAAACTTGTAGATGGAGTTGGAGCCAAATTTGGCCCTACGTCACAAGAGCATAAAATCTATGCAGCTGAAATGTGTAGGGAGGAACTGCAGATACTGGTTTAAACCAAAGATAAACACAAAAAGCTGGAGTAAATCAGCGGGACAGGCAGCATCTCTGGAGAGAAGGAATGGGTGACGTTTTAGGTCGAGACCTTTCTTTAGTTCATAATTTCATGGGGTAAATTGGCCTCATCGTGTGCTAGGTATAGTACAGGCAGAAACATTACAGCCAATAATTTACATTTATATTACATTTTCAATATAGTAAAAGGTGCTTTGCAGAAATGCTTTCAAAGAAGATGATATCAGACAATGATAGGCAGAGAAGTAACTTGGGTTTTCAAGAGATTCTAAAGAGATGAAGTAGAGGGATAGAGAGGTTTAGAGAGATAGTAGAAGGGAATTCCACAGCTTGGACCCTCGACAGCTGAATGGTGACTGTTGCTGGTGAAGTGAAATTCAGAAGTAAGCATGGGGCTAGAACGTAGAAGCACAAATCTCACAGGGTTCTCTGGCTGCTAAAGATGACAAAGACAGCGTGAGACAAGACCATGGATGGATTTGAAAACTTTATAGGAATCAAATGTGGAGGATCCTCGCAAAAAAGCCCATAATGTCAGCAAAATCATTAAAAGTCACGATGCACACATATTTCTACCCATCCAAATTTACTTGGGAGCTTACGGGAGGCTCATTTCAATCATTCATACTAAACAAGTACAAGATTTTGGGCGTCTGGATGCCCTCCATTGAAGTTGATGAACCGTGAGGGCACTTTTGCATACGTTTACAGTCAGCATCCAAGGACAAATTTTTCCTGAGTCAGTATTAATTGCACACCATATACTTGGACCAAGACCAGGATGATCTACACAAGTACAAGTGAGGCTAAACGCAAATTGGAGGAACAACATCTCATATTTCACTTGGGCAGCTTACATTTCAGTGGTATGAATGTTGATTTCTCTAACTTCAGGTAGCCCCGGAAACCCCTCGCTCTCTATCCCACCCCCACCTAAGTCACACTTGCTTCTCGTCTTTCCCAACAAACAGCCAACAATGGCTTCTTTCCTTCATCATCGTTACTTTTTTACATATTTTTCATTCATTGTCCTTTATCTCTCAACATCAATGCCTATATCTCTCGTTTCCCTTATCCCTAACCAGTCTGAAGAAGGATCTCGAACTGAAACAATAGACAATAGACAATAGGTGCAGGAGCAGGCCATTTGGTCCTTCGGGCCAGCACCGCCATTCAATGTGATCATGGCTGATCATCCCCAATCAGTGCCCCGTTCCTGCCTTCTCTCCATATCCCCTGACTCCGCTATTTTTAAGAGCCCTATCTAGTTCTCTCTTGAAAGCATCCAGAAAACCTGCCTCCACTGCCCTCTGAGGCAGAGAATTCCACAGACTCACCACTCTCTGTGAGAAAAAGTGTTTCCTCCTCTCCGTTCTAAATGACTTACTCCTTATTCTTAAACTGTGACCCCTTGATTCTGGTCTCCCCCAACATCGAGAACATGTTTCCTGCCTCTAGTGTGTCCAAGCCCTTAACAATCTTATATGTTTCAATGAGATATCCTTTCATCCTCCTAAACTCCAGAGTGTACTAGCCCAGCTGCTCCATTCTCTCAGCATATGACAGTCCCGCCATCCCGGGAATTAACCTTGTAAACCTACGCTGCACTCCCTCAATAGCAAGAATGTCCTTCCTCAAATTAGGGGACCAAAACTGCACACAATACTCCAGGTGTTGTCTCACTAGGGCTCTGTACAACTGCAGAAGGGCCTCCTTGCTCCTATATTTGATTCCTCTTGTTATAAAGGTCAACATGCCATTCGCTTTCTTCACTGCCTGCTGTACCTGCATCCTTACTTTCATAGACTGATGTACAAGGACCCCCAGATCCCATTGTACTTCCCCTTTTCCCAACTTGACATCCTTTCCCTCTCTCCAGAGATGCTGCATGTCCTGCTGAGTTACTCCAGCTTTTTGTGTCTATCTTCGGTTTAAACCAGCATAGAAATTAGGTGCAGGAGGAGGCCATTTAGCCCTTCAAGCCAGCATTGCAGTTCCTTCCTACACAGATCTGCACAAGGCAGCTAAGCCACGGTGGTTCACCTTGCTCTAACCTTTCTCTGTATTCATTTGTACAATTCAAGCAAAGATCAGCATGCCGGGTCAAAATCTTTGCACCAGCACAAAAATAAAAATCTATAATGGTACTGAAATATATTATGCTCCCTTAGCTCAGCTCAATCAATACCAAACTAGCAATAGATTTTGAGATAATGGAATGTATAAATAGAGCTGGCCTCTTAAGAGAACCTTCCCTGCACTCATTCCTCACTCCCAACGCTGATCTGCTCCTCTATGTGAAGAAGGATTCAATCTGAATATCCCATCCCTGATGGAAACTGGATCTAATGTTTAGCTCAACAACCTGCTCCCCAACCTGTGAACATCTAGACTTGATTCCAGGCTCGTTAGGATTTACAGAAATAATAAAACAAGTAACTGCAGGTGCAGGTTGCAAAAAAAGACACAGGAAGAGGGGTGGAGGAGGGTTGTAGTTACATAAAATTGTAGAATTGTGGATTCTTGATTAGTACAGGTGTCAGAGGTTATGGGGAAAAGGCAGGAGAATGGGGTTAGGAGGGAGAGATAGATCAGCCATGATTGAATGGCGTAGACTTGATGGGCCTATTTCTACTCCTGTTCCTTATGACCTTAATTCAATGTTCATACCATTGGGTTCAACGCAACCGAGGCAGAATACGAGGTGCTGTTCCTTCAATTTGCAGGGTTCACTCTGGCAATGGATGAAGCACAGGCCAGAAAGGTCAAAATGGGAATGGGAAGAGGAGTTAATGTGGCCGGCAAAGGGGACATCCAGCAAGCCTTTACGCATCTAGCACATGTTGCCAATTCTACACTTGGTGCAGTTTGAAACAGATGTACAGTGTGAAGATTGAATTCTCCAATTTTAGATAACTACAAACCCAAGCTTCATTTTTGTGGAATCTTTCCCATTCCCAGTAGTCCACCCATCCACCCATCTTTGTTCACCTTTTCCATCCCTCCAATCCTCAATACCAAGACTTGTTACCCTTCACCAGCTGGTTTTATCTACCCAATGCACACATAGCTATCCACTTGGGTTTCCTCACTCATCCTACCCACTCCACCACCTAACTCTATCCGCCCATCCCCATCCTCCCCTCCCCACCCCCTACCCGCCTAATTTGGTTCCAGCTATTACTTATCAGGATCTATCTCATTCCTCCATCTCCTATATACCGGCTATTCTCCATTAATGCTCTAAGTCCTGATGCAGGGTCCTGACCCAATTCCCTTTGCCTCCACGGATGCTGCTTGCCCAGCTGAGCTCTTCAAGCAGTTTGGATTATTTTTTACTCAGTTGGAAGTGAGTTGTATTGAGACTCCAGTAAATGACGGATCATGGATCTCTGTAAAGCTGCTCTCAGCACAATAAAGAGACTTCGCTGGAAGTACACTGGGAATCTGGCTTACATGGACAACTGCGAGGCAATGGATCGCAAGCAAATGTTACTCATGAATATTTCTGTCCAAAATGTCCTTCCATTGCTCTGAGCAACCATTGGGTACAAAGCATTTCAAGTTTAAAAGATAATCCTTTCAATCACAAGATGATAGCTCATTCCATTCCTTCTGGACATAAGTACTTTACCATAATTCTGTTCTGCAAATTTCATTTGCAGTACCACTGACTGTAAGAATTTAATGTCTTCCGATATTCTCAAATGCTTACGATGAAAGTGATGGCTCTTTTTAAAATTCCAGTGCGCCTCTCTAGATTTAATGATTTTAAAAGTATCTGCAGACCATGCTACAACTCACAGCAGCTTGCTTATCCACTATTTATGCACATGGAAAACGCATGGATCTGGCAATAATATCCAAGAATAATAAGCCTTCAATTTTGACTTGCGAAAATTCTTTTGAACCCGGTGCAATGCCATTACAATATCCAGAACACTTCAAATACATTGCACAGTCCTTTTGACATTTAGAATTGTGATTTTGGTTTAAGTGGAAGTCTAGCTCTGACTATGCGTATAAAACATATGCGTAGACTACATAATATTGTTTTGTTTCAATAAAAATAAACACAGAGAACTTGTATCAGGTGTTTTGCGAAGTGTGAAAAGATTATTTGGTTTATTTATGTGTATACACATTGCTAATGCAATTGTAGCCTGTTTAGCAGCAACGTCCTCTGTGAAGACATGCCTCTTCCTTTGACGGTAAAAAATAGTCATTCATTTGATTGATTTTTGCTTTACTTTACATGACTATTGTTTAGCTTCAAAATATTGCATCGCAGTGTAAATTATTGTTCTTGAAAAGTCTACAGAGATTTCCTATGGATGTGGATGGCTGAGAAGATACTGTATTTTTAATTGAAAACTGGAAGCTCTGTAAGTTGGAAAGGGTGCAGAGAAGATGTACGAGGATGCTGCCAGGACTCAAGGGCCTGCACTAGAGGGAGAGGTTAGGACTTTATTCCTCGTTGTGCAGGAGGGTGATATTATAGAGGTGTATAAGATCATGAGAGGAATAAATTGAGCAAATGCACAGTCTTTTACCCAGAATAGGAAAATCAAGATCCAGAGATGGATTAAGGTGAGAGGGGAAAGATTTAATAGGAATCTGAGGAGAAATTTGTTGTAGGAATATGGAACGAGCTGCCGGAGGAGGTAGTTGAAGCAGGTAATATCAAATGTTTAAAAAAGATTAGGACAGGTACATGGATAGGATAGGTTTAGAGGGATATGGGCCTAACGCAGGCAGGTGGGACTAGTGTAGATGGGGCATGTTGGTCAGCGTGGGCAAGTTGGGCCAAAGGGACTGTTTCCAGTCTGTATGACTTCATTACAAAAATCGAAATATACCAAGCATACAATAATTTACTGGTAATCGACCAGCCCGCACTCCTGATCTGTTCCGATGATTCTCAGTTCAGTTCAGTTCAGTTCAGTTTTATTTGTCATATAATAATAATAATAATAAATTTTATTTTTATAGCGCTTTTCTAAGACTCAAAGTCGTTTTACAATAGTAACAGACAATAGCAAACGGAGAAGCGGCGAACAAACAGCGCCAGCGTCCTCTCCGTGCAGCACATAAAGAAAGAATACAGACATAACAATAATAGACATTTAATCGGAATAACATATAATCGGAATATAACAAATAATAAAGACATCACAGAGACACAAATTAAAAACAGAATTCAATCCAAAAACAGAAAATCAAAAACACAGTGTGAAGAGAGAGCAGCGGCAACCAATTCGTGCCAGCGTCCACTCTCCCTTCACGGCAGCCATCTTGGACACAGACTTACAAGACTACAGTTAGACAAAAAAAAATCATCCCCCCACAGTGGATAGCACTATGGGGGAAGGCACAATGTCCAGTCCCCACCCCATGTTCACCCCAAAGTCAGGCCTATTGAGGCCACCGCAATTGCCTCTACGGAGGCCCGATGTCCCTGGCCGTTCTCACCGGGTGGTCTTGCCCCGGCGTCGGGAGAGTCCTTTCGGCGGCTGGGCCACTTGGAACGGCCGCTTTCTGGTTGGAGCCCGCAGCTGCCGAAGCCGACAAGGCCGCGCCGGTTTGGAGCTCCCAGGCTCCAGATGACAAAGTCGGCGCCGCCTCTCCGCAGCCCGCAGCCCGGAGTTGTTGCTCTCGGCGGTCCAGCTCGCCAGAGCTCCAGCGCGTCGCTCCAGCGCGGCGACCCAGGCAAGGCATCGCCCGCTCCGCTCCGCACCAGCGCTCCAATGCCGTGCCGCCGCCGAGGCCGAGGTGCTGGGCGGTTCCCGCCAGGAAACGGCGCTCCAAGCCCTCAGGTAGGCCACGAGGACGGATCGACGGGCAGCCCGGAGAAGAAGCTGCCACACCGACCAGGTAGGGACCTAGAAATTAGGTTTACACCTACCCCCCACATTAAAAAGACCATATCCCCTACAAACAAAAAACAGGACTCAGTAAAAACTATAAAAAAAACGGATTTAAAACGGACGGCTGCTGGCTAGTAGCCGTTCACCAAGATGGCTCCTCCTCCTCATATGTAGGTTAACCCAGGGTCAACGGTACAATGAAATGTGTTTGACAAGACAACAGGTCACCTCAGCAATGATATTACAAGAATAAAATTAAGATTAAAAAAGACAAGATAAAATTGACATTGATAGGTAAAAGACAATAATAAATAAAATAATCACCATAAATGATGCGTTTATGAGCTCAGAAGCCTGATGGCATGATGGTAAAAACTGTTCTTAAGTCTAGTGGTACGTGCATGCTCCTGTATCGTCTGCCTGACGGTAACAAGGAGAACAGTCTGCGTGCTGGGTGGCTGTGTTCCTTGATGATGCTGTGTGCCTTCCGCAAGTCTTCATAAGTTATAGGAGCAGAATTAGGTCATTCGGCCCATCAAATCCACTACACCATTCAATAGACAATAGACAATAGACAATAGACAATAGGTGCAGGAGCAGGCGATTCGGTCCTTCGAGCCAGCCCCATTCAATCTGATCATGGCTGATCATCCCCAATCAGTACCCCCGTTCCTGCCTTCTCCCCATATCCCTTGACCGCTATCTTTAAGAGCTCTCTCTTGAAAGTATCCAGAGAACCGGCCTCCACCGCCCTCTGAGGCAGAGAATTCCACAGACTCACCACTCTCTATGAGAAAAAGTGTTTCCTCGTCTCCGTTTTAAATGACTTACCCCTTATACTTATACTGTGGCCCCTGGTTCTGGACTCCCCCAACATCGGGAACATGTTTCCTGCCTCTAGTGTGTCCAAACCCTTGATAATCTTATATGTTCCAATAAGATCGCCTCTCATCCTTCAATCATGGCTGATCTATCTTTCCTTCTCAACCCCATTTTCCTGCCTTCACCCCATATCCCCCTGACACCCATATTAATCAAGAATCTATTTATCGCTGCCTTAAAAATATCCATTTATTTGACCGCAATGAATTCCACAGATTCACAACCCTCTGCCTAAAGAAATTCTTCCTTATCTTCTTTATAAAGGTATTTCTAAAATAGTCAATTTTAAATATATATTTAAATTTTCTTTTAAAAACTACTTGTAAATTTATCAGAGAATCATTACTTTTGGTTCAGTTCAGTTTATTGTGACGTGTACTGAAGTACAGATAAAAGCTTTTGTTGCGTGCTAACCAGTCAGTGGAAAGACAATACATGATTACTATTGAGCCATTTACAGCATATAGATACATGATAGGGGAATAAAATATTGTGTAAGGTAAAGCTATTAAAGCAATCAAAGATAGTCCAAGGGTCACCAATGAGGTAGAAAGTAGTTCAGGACTGCTCTCTGGTTAGGGTAGGATGATTCAGTTGCCTGATAACAGCTGGGAAGAAACTGTACCTGAATCTGGTGGTGCGCGTTTTCACACTTTAATACCTTCTGCCCTATGGGAGAGGGGAGAAGAGGGTGTGGCCAGGGGGCAACTCATCCTTGATTATGCTGCTGGCCTTGCCGAGGCAGCATGAGGTATAAATGGACTCAGTGGAAGAGACTCAGCCATTCAGCCCATCCCAAGTCTTTTAATTCTGCCTTGGTTAGCATCCAAATACTGCAATCAATTAGTCACGTGTCTGCCAAGGTACATGGCCATTTCTGTTTTCATACAATTTGCTGATTCCTATCTCTGTTACTTGCCCAATTTGGAATGCGCTCATAAATCTAACCTGCTAACAAATAGCATCAATGTCTGGGACATTGACATGGATTCGGGAACGAGGCATCCCAGTATTGATTCTCCTTTTGTCAGCATTACTTTGCCTCTTTCACATGTATCCTCGCTTTTTTAAAGCAGCCCAGTGTTCTCCATTAGGTTCCCATGGCTGTAATTTTACACACAAGTCTTTCATACAGCCATTACAAAAGGTTTCCAACGTCAAAATAAACTACTTGGAAATGCCATTATCAATTTCATCTGCAAGCCCTCCTGAGATCTCTAGATTCTTTCTTTTGCTCCACTTTGTCTGTGCCTCGCTAAGGTGTTTCCATAATAGTATTCTTGTATTCTGCCCCACCGAAGGATTCAATTATGGTACAAGATATTGATGTTAAGATAATGGGCCTGTGGTTACCAGAGTTAAGCAAAGATTCACTGCCTGCTTGCAAACAATCCTGGAGAATGCCATGACGAGCACTTAGCAACTCTCCTGTGATGACAAACAAAGCTCAGCAAATGCCCTTTCTCATGTCCAGCAACAGAGGAATTAAACAGGTTATTCATACACCTCAATCTCTACATTTTATGAAAGCAGTGGTTCTCTTTGTGGAGAATTATGTTGTTCACCACTTTAACAACAGATAAATTCCATTACACAAGCATTTAGGCAAAAACAATAATTGCAAAAGAAGGGAGGAAAGCAACAGTGGGGAGGCATTACCTTATGCCCCTGTCCCACTTAGGAAACCTGAACGGAAACCTCTGGAGACTTTGCGCCCCACCCAAGGTTTCCGTGCGGTTCCCGGAGGTTCCCGGAGGTTTTTGTCAGTCTCCCTACCTGCTTCCACTACCTGCAACCTCCGGCAACCACCTGCAACCTCTGGGAACCATACGGAAACCTTGGGTGGGGCGCAAAGTCTCCAGAGGTTTCCGTTCAGGTTTTCTAAGTGGGACAGGGGCATTATCGACCACCCCTACCATAAATATTGCTATGTCTCTCACGTGTTCTGCAGTGGTGAAGTCGGAATTAATAGTGGAGAGGAATGACTTGTAATTGGCTTGTAATTGTGTTTCTTCAACTTCACTGGTAATGTATCTTTTAGAGTTCTAATGGTTTTTATGAAAAAGGGGGAAAAAAGATCATCTTGATATTGTGAAAATTAAAAAAAACCTGAAATAAAAACACAAAACACTGGAAATGCGAAGAGAAACAGAAGCAACTATCTGACGAACGCTCTTTGACCTGAAATGTTAGATGTGACCTACCTGCTGCGTATTTCCTGCATTTTCTGTTTTTAACTTGATATCACCCTGAACTTTACTCTCATATCGGGGGCTTTTACACTTCCAGTTCATAAGATCATAAGGTCAGAAGTGATAGGAGCAGAATTAGGCCATTCAGTCCATCAACTCTACTCCGCCATTCAATCACAGCTGATTTATCTCTCACTCCTAACCCATTCTCCTTCCTTCTAAACCCATAACCATTGACACCTATACTAGTAAAGAACCTATCTATCTTTGCATTAAAAATATCCACTAACTTAGCCGCCACATCCTTCTGTGGCAAAGAATTCCATAGATTCATTACACTCTAAAGAAATTCCTCCTCATCTCCTTCCTAAAAGGACATCCTTTAATTCTGCGGCGATGACCTTTAGTCCTAGACTCTCCCACTAGAGGAAATACCCTCTCCACCTCCACTCTATCCACGCCTTTCACTATTCTTTATTTTTCAATGAGGTCTCCCCTCATTCTTCTAAACTCCAGCGAGTACAGGCCCAGTGATGACAAACACTCATCATAGGTTAACCTACTCATTCCAGTTGGCTCCTGAAGATGTCTAGTTCACTAATTAAGCTTGAGGTGAACTTGGTACTTAAATGCTGCCACGAGTTGCCAAGTGAAAGTAATCTTTTGAAACAAATTTAACAGCAAAATTGGAGACTATTTAGCCTGTGTTTCTGATCCAAAGGCCAGTATCTCAAAATTATTCCATCTTTGCCAAGTGAAAATCTTCTTTTAAATATGTCCTATTAATATTGTAATCCTTGTACTTCACTGACAAGGTGTTTTAATTCCAACCATCCATCTCAGTTACATGACCACCCATTCGCCACCTCTCACCATCACTGAACCTGAGTTGCTTAGATAATGGCCTTTTATGCAGGTTTCTCCCTTCCCATCGTCCCTCATAGTCATAAAGTTTTACAGTGTGGAAACAGGCCCTTCGGCCCAACTTGCCCACACTGACCATCTACACTAGCCTCATCTGCCTGCGTTCAGCCTATAATCCCACTAAACCTGTCCGATCCATGTACCTGTCTAAATGTTTCTTAAACGTTGCGACAGTGCCTGCCTCAACTACCCAACCTCTCCTCTGGCAGCTCGTTCCATACACCCTCCTCCCTTTGTGTGAACAGGATACCCCTCGTGTTCCTGTTCCAACAATCTCTGTTGCATACTTTCTCTTTACTTCCGAATTTCTCATGCTCTTGTTATTTTCTGATGTTCTTATTGAGAGCCACGTAGACCAACACAGGGAAGAGGTGAAGCCTAGGGCAGATCAGCCACATTCATACTCACACTAATTGCATGACAGCCTTGAGGGGCCGACTCCTGCCCCCATTATGTTGTATCCTGTGAGTTCAACTGTAGTTTTTAAACTTTTTATTGAAGATCATAATGATCATTCTGCAACTCTGCAGGGAGCAACACCTCTAATCTGGCAAGGCTAAAGGGCTTTTTTTCCATGTGGCATACAGAAATACACTATTTAATAATGAGAAATGATATGACCAAGAATATGAATAAAATTAATAAGTTGGATGTCATTTAATTGGGGTTCTCAGCTTTTTAACTCACAGTAAAACAGTCCAACATGTCTGACACATTTTAATTAATGTTATACGCAGTACATCTGCTGATAAATCTTCTATCAACAGATGTACAGCCCATACATAGCATTAGTTAACTTCGGTTACTGCCAATAAAGATTGAATTTACACAAACCAAGTTTTGAACCATGTTTCGCATACATGCTGTGTTAAACCCGTAAGCAACTGTTCCCTTTCGTCTTTCAGACATTTTAGTTTTAGCTCTAATTTTAGTTTTAGAGATACAGTGCGGAAAAAAGCCTCTTCGGCCCACCGATCCCCTGACATTAACACTACCCTACACATACTAGGGACAATTTACACATACACCAAGCCAATTAACCCACAAACCTGTACGTCTTTGGTGTGGGAGGAAACAGAAAATCTCGGAGAAAACCCACGCGGTCACAGGGAGAACGTACAAACTCCGTACAGACAACACCCATAGTCGGGATCGAACCCGTGTCTACGGCTCTGCAAGCGCTGGAAGGCAGCAAGTCTACGTTGCGCCAGTATGCTACTTTGGTGGCAGCATTTTGACCCCACCATTTTCCTTCCAGACCTCAGCAAAAACATTATAGACATAGTGCCATACAGTGTGCGAACAGGCCCTTCGGTACTAGTCCCACCTGCCTGCCTTTGGCCCATGCCCTATCCAAACATACCCTATCCATGTACCTGTCCAAATGTTCTTTTTAAAAATTCTGATAGTAACTGCCTCAATTACCTCCTCTGGCAGCATGGTCCATATACGTATCACCCTTTGTCTAAAAATGTTGTTCCTCAGATTCCTATTCAATCTATGCCCCCTCACCTGAAACCAATGTCCTCTGGTTCTTGATTCCCCTATTCAGGGTAAAAGAATCCGTGCATTTACCTTATCTATTCCTCTCATGAATCAGGAATGAGCATAGTCGCCTCACTGAGTGCTCCAGAAAAAATAAACCTGCACTTGCTGGAAATCTGAAATTATAAAATGCACTTGCAATGTTAGGCGGCAACTGTGGTGTGAATAGAGATGCTAAGCAGATGACTCAGAACTGGAAGAGGAAGAACCATGTTAGCTTTAAGGGCCTGTCCCACTTCGGCGAAAAAGTGTCGACTGTTCCCCCCCCTACGACAATGTCTACGACAACCTACCACCTACCAAGTCGACGTCAAGCTACGGCAAGCTACCGACCACCGGCAACCCAATCGTCACGACTTAGGAGGTTCATATACGGCAACACCTACGACAACCTACCACCACACAGGCGACAACCTACAACTGAAGTCAACCTACGTCCACCCGCGACAAACTACGACAAGCAACGACCCTGTCGGAGACAACTGAAGACAATTCAGTCGCCGATACCTGTCGCCGGTTGACGTAGGTTGACGTACGTAGATAATCGCCAATGGAATCCACCGAAGTCAGCACCCAGCGACAACCTACCTCACTTGGCATCATCCTGCGTCACCTGGCGACAACCTATGACAGCACCTACGACAGGAGAAGACCAGCAATGTCAAGCCCACAGTTGCTGAAAGGTTTTGAACATTTCAAAATCCAGCAGCAACCAGAAAAACGTTACGACTCTTTAAGGGCCTGCCCCACTTATGTGTCCTGGGCACGCAAATTATGCGACGTCGTGGTCGCGTTGAGGCGCACAGGCATCGTATGGCCGCGCGAGATCGGTCCCACTTAGAAGTGCGGAGGGGTATGTAGTTGTGCGCGACATCGCGCGGGGCTCCAAAATTTTTGTTGTGAACAAAATCTTCGAGCGCCGACGTCCTGTCGTGGAACTGACGGCCAAAGTGGGACAGGCCCAAGACCCTGGCGCGATACAACGTCTCGCCTTCAACAGCAGCAGAAACAGGCAAATGATCGCCGAGCTTGGCCTGGGGCTCACGGCCGATGCGGTCCGGATCCGCCCCCACTTCTACTCCCAGAGCGGGGCCAAGAAAATTGAAGATAGACACAAAATGCAGGAGTAACTCAGCGGGACCGGCAGCATCTCTGGAGAGACCCTTCTTTTCAGATTGAAGAAGAATCTCGACACGAAACATCACCCATTGCTTCTCTCCAGAGATGCTGCCGGTCCCGCTGAGTTACTCCTGCATTTTGTGTCCATCTTCAAATGACGTCACGCGCTCCAGACTGCTGTGTGTACGCATGTAATCGCGCCCGACCTTCGCCGGACCGTCGCGGCTCAACGCGACCACGAGGTCGTGTAATTTGTGTGTCAAGGACACGTAAGTGGGACAGGCCCTTTAGGCGACTTGAGCAAACTACTCACGACCATACAGGTGACCCCTGTGACCATGTGAAAACAGCACCTGGTCGCCTGTAGTTGCCGAAAAAATCGCCCAAGTGAGACAGGCCCTTTAACTTGCAGTAAATGCAAGGGAGAACAGCGGGAATATCTGTGATAAGGTGAGACCAGGACTGCGAAGGAGATAAGTTGTACAGGTCCACCACCAATTTTCCGGCACCTATGGTTCCAGAGCCTTGCTGGAATATCCGTTTTACCAGATCAATAGAGGTTATGGATTCTGAGAGGACTCAAATGGTACTGGTAATGGAACAGTCTGCCTGGGCCACTGGGGAGGCCAAATACTGGCCCGTGAAGTCGCCTTCAGAAGTCGGCTGTGGGAATGAATCTACCAGCTCCGCTTGGGCTGGAGTTCTTGTGCCCCGGCTGAATGATGCAAATTCGACCAGCCAATCGGCTGCCTCACCTGGCCTAGGTGCCGCATTTTCCGTGGGAATTCTGGGGGGGTTTCAAGTGCCCTCTGGTAATTTTGGCCGGATTAAAGGAGGTGGCGGACCACCAGTGGCCAGAAAATCGATGGTGAATCTGCATAAGCCTCAGGTCAAAATGTTAATGAGGGGCAGCTAGAGAGAGAAAAAAGAATGAAATAAAGTTTATAATGTCCAGGCCATGGTAGAGTAACTTCAGGACCGTCGGGGTGAAGCAAGATCACCACAGGAGCACGTGCAGCTGAGAAGAAGCGCACCGCAGTAGCTCAGAGGAAATACGCCTCGCGCAAGGCTCGAGTCACTTCTACTTCTGCTGCATCACCCACCCAACTGTGTCCCATATGCGGGCGAGTCTTCCGGGCCAGGATCGGTTTCACCAGTCACCTCCGGGCCCACAAACAATAATAATGAAGTCCTGGTCTTCTTCGTCTACGAAGGACGAACAACAGTAGAGTGAGAAAACTAACAAATGAAAATGAAAGTTGCAAAACATGGGATATGGACAGCTAATGGAGAGATATAGGGCAGCGTGGGAATGGGAAGGGGAGTTAACATTTCTGGCAGCAGGGAGATCGTGCAGGCTAAGGCGGACTGCGTAAGCGCAAGGGAGAGGTTGTTGTGCTGACACTGTGTTACTAAGTTGTCTATTGAGTACGCGGTCTCATCGTTGTTCATGATCCAGCCCATCACGTGTCATCAAATTGCTGTAACATTCATGTAATGTAGCTTACATTACAGATACCTGTTCATTAAATTGATGGATGGGAAATTATGCAGGCTGTGAATTGGGTGCCTTGACCTCATTGCCCGATACGTATTGCTGTTGCATAATGCTACGTGTTAACTCATAAAACTGACACATTAAGGACATCATTTAGGAACAAAGAACGGCAATTAAGCACCACCATTGAAAGAAATCGAAACCCCACCTTCTTATCTACTTATCCTTTGGCCTCTCCCGAAAACACCTACTTTACTTTTGTGTGGAGTATTTTTATGAGATTATTTCACAAATTCGTTAACTCCAATGTGCACTCTTAAGGGCCTGTCCCACGAGTATGCGACTCCATGCGGCAAGCGCGACCTAAAGGGCTTGTCACACGAGCATGCGACTGCATGCGGCAAGCACGACCAAACCAGAAGCGGGGGGCCGCGTGGAGGTTGACGGGCTCATTGGCACAATGAAGTGCTGGGACATTCGGGCACTTCAAATGCATCTCACGCAACTGATTTAAACACACCCAACGCTTGTGCTAATTTGTAACCATTCATACACGGCACGATGGCGGCACGGTGGTGTAGCGGTACAGCTACTGCCTTACAGCGCCGGAGACCTGGGTTCGATCCTGACTACGGGTGCTGTCTATACGCAGTTGGTACATTCCCCCCGTGACCTGCGTTGAGTTTTTTCCGAGTTCTTCAGTTTTCTCCCATCCTTCAAAGACATACAGGTTTGTAGGTTAATTGGCTTAGTATAAATGTAAATTGTCCCAAGTAGATAGTGTTAGTGTGCGGGGATCGCTGGTCGGTGCAAACTTAGTAGGCTGAAGTGCTTGTTTCCACACAGTATCTCTAAACCAAACTAAACTAAACATGCATAGGAAAGTGTAATAAATAACATAGTCTGGGGAATTCTTTGCCACAGATGGCCGTGGCGGTCAAATCAATGGATGTTTTCAAGGCAGAGATTGACAGATTCTTGATTAGTCTGGGTGTCAGGGGTTATAGGGTAAAGGCAGGAGAATGGGATTGAGAGGGACAAGTAGATCAGCCAAGATTGGATGGTGGAGTAGACTTGATGGGCCAAATGGCTTAATTCTGCTCATAAAACTTATGAATATCTGCAATAGGTGTCTGAGTCTGTGTATAAAAATTGAGTACAGTGGGCAATGTGTTAACACTGAGAAGCACGGGAGCTGTGCGGTGATTCAATGAGGTAAGCTAGGAAGTGTGTTGAGAATGGGGACTACAGGCAGTGTGCTGACAGTGGAGAATACAGAGATGGTGGACACACGTTGGCTTGATAAGAATGGAATGCAATTTGTGCATGAATGTGATGCAATATGTCAGCATGAAGTGAAAGCCACTGAGACAACAATGGCCTGTACAACTGCACAACTCCTCCCCCTTCTGTCGTGGGGTAGAATGACTCCCCTTCGCCCTCCTCCCCCCAATCTTTGCACATCCCAAATCCTGTGCTTTCCACTTGTCACTGTAATTTCATGTCTCACGTATCTTGTTATGTTTCATGGCTGTTGGCAAACCTATTTCCCCTCCTGAGATAAAGTTCTATTGTATCGTAGCCACTGTGCTGAGAATGACCAGTGCTGGACACTGTGGCAAAAATGGCCTATGCTAGCCAGCATAGTGTCAATGGGGCACATTAGCTTTTGTGCTAAAGAACGGGCACACCAGCCAGAGTGCAGGGAATGTGTTGTATTGGCCACTGTCATGTGTATCGAGCTGCCTTGTTTGTACCTTGGCTGATATGCCTTCAGTTTTACAGAAACAAATGACTCCAACCACCACTATTGTTGATCAGAGTGAAATTGAGTAATAGCTTTTTCGACAAAATCCCTGCTTATGGATCCGAGTGTATGGGCATCTATTGCCAGTAACAGGCAGCTGTAATGTTGATGTATAATACCTTGCTGAGGAACTGAATAAAGTGTTCAGATTGCTGTGAATTGCCATATTGGCTGCAAATGATACAATCTGAGATGAGATTGTGTCGTGGTGTCTGACTCTCTCCTCTCCCTGCCTGCACAGAATTTTAATTCGCCAGTCTGTGCACTTGGGATAAGAAGAAAAAAAGCACAGTGATCTTTTCTCCACGACTGCAGACGCTATTAGAAAACAATGTTCCTCTGTCGGAAACACTAAATAGAAAGTGCAGAAGCCTCAACAGATATGGTCAGTGGTAAAACAAAAGTGTGGTTGTTTCACAAGGCTCTTCTCTCAATCCAGTCACAGCTGAATTGTTTAACCATTATTCTCTATAACGTGCTGACATACAGGCTGCCATTTCTGGATATTTCTTTGTATGTATTTTCACTTTGTGAACATCTTCCTGGAAATTCTACTGCATAAAGGTCATCTTTAGGGGGAGGGGGGGGTCGTACAATTTAAATCAATGTTTGCAAGCGTAACATAGAACGGTGACCATTTTTGTGTCTTTTCGTTCAACATCCTGAAATCAATCATATTTGACATCATTTCATGTCAGGGGTCAATGGATGACATCATTCTCCTTGCAAGGCTCCTTTTGTGAGACGCTCATCTCTGCTTCATGTGGTCTTAATGCCTCCAGGCTAAACTGTGAGGCCAGTAAAGCAAGTACACGCAGGAGGCACCACGCCTCAAACACTAAAACAGTCCCCACCTCCGAAACGCAGCACCGTGGCGCAGCGGCAGGGTTGCTGCCTTACAGAGCTTGCAATGCCAGAGACTCGGGTTCATTCCCGACTACTGCCTGTATGGAGTTTGTACGTTTCACCATGACCGTGTGGGTTTTCCCCGCGATCAGCTTCCTCCCACACTCCAACGACGTACAGGTTTGTAGGTTAATTTGGTATGTGTAAATATTGCTTGCAGTCGCTTGCAGTCCTCTAATCCCAAATTTACAGCTGGCCCAATTTACATACTTCATCTCCTATACCCCAATAAATATCCCGTCCTCTACCGCCAACTCCTTCAAATAACTGACTGGCCCTCGTTAGTCCTGTTTCTATCCCACCTCAGAAGTCCAGTTGACTTGCAGCTGATTTCCCAATTCCAATCTCAGGTGAAGAATATCATACAACATATTTTCCCCTAATAGAGCAATTTTGCAGATGACACAAAGCTGGGTGGCAGTGTGAATTGTGAGGAGGATGCTATGAGAATGCTGGGTGACGGACAGGTTGGGTGAGTGGGCAGATGCATGGCAGATGCAGTTTAATATGGATAAATGTGAGGTTATCCACTTTGGCTGCAAAAACAGGAAGGCATATTATTATCTAAATGGCGTCAAATTGGGAAAAGGGGAAGTAAAACGGGATCTGGGGGTCCTTGTTCATCAGTCAATGAAAGTAAGTATGCAGGTACAGCAGGCAGTGAAGAAAGCAAATGGCATGTTGGCCTTTATAACGAGTTGAGTATAGGAGCAAAGAGGTCCTTCTGCAGTTGTATAGAGCCAAAGTGAGACCACACCTGGAGTATTGTGTGCAGTTTTGGTTTCCAAATTTGAGGAAGGACATTCTTGCTATTGAGGGAGTGCAGCGTAGGTTCACAAGTTTAATTCCCGGGATGGCGGGACTGTCACATGCTGAGAGAATGGAGCGGCTGGGCTTGTACACTCTGGAGTTTAGAAGGATGAGAGGGAATTTATTGAAACATATAAGGTTATTAAGGGTTTGGACACGCTAGAGGCAGGACACATGTTCCCAATGTTGGGGGAGTCCAGAACCAGCGGCTACAGTTTAAAAATACCGGGTAAACCATTTAAACGGAGATGAGGAAAAACTTTTTCTCACAGAGAGTTGTGAGTCTGTGGAAATGTCCAAGAGAGAGCTAGATAGGGCTCTTGAAGATAGCAGAGTCAGGGGATTTGGGGAGAAGGCAGAAACAGGGTACTGGGGATGATCAACCATGATCACACTGAATGGCAGTGCTGGCTTGAAGGGCCGTATGGCCTACTCCTGCATCTATTGTCTATAATAGTCAATGGCAAAATACATCTGCATCATTCTACACTCTTTGATGAAATGTTGAGCAGCTCTAAGCAATGCTTATTTTATGGCTTGATGAAAAGGGTACATGGTCCATATTTTGCTCTGGAAAATTGAAACTAAATTCTTAGGTGTGGAAAGGAACTGCAGATGCTGGTTTATACCGAAGACACAAATATACTTTGGTTTATACCGAAGATCTGCTGCCTCTGAATATCCCTGCAGCTGAGGAACACACTCGGGAAAATCATGTTAATAAATCAGAGAAACGCTTGTGTGAGATTATTTAGCACTGTCTCTTAATGAATCTCATGGAAAACTCTCTTGCATTTATGATTCGTGGATGGTACTGAGAAACAGTGCAATTATCAACTTATCACAATAAGTCAACATTGTTAGTGGATGATGTACTAATTGAAAAGTTTCTATGTTCAGATGGTCCCTGAGGGCTTTCGATTATGATGTTTCAACCAACAGCTTCAGAATATGACAAGTTTAGCCTGTGAATCCCTCGTTTACTGGCAATTCTGGAAGACAAGATGTTTTTGTTATCTTGTCCAGATGAACGTTGGGTGCTGGCTTCAGCTCCACATCTGGCAACAAAAAATGCAAGCAGGCTAGTGAGTCCAGGCAGTGGGCTAGTGAGCCCAGGCAGTGGGCTAGTGAGTCCAGGCAGTGGGCTAGTGAGTCCAGGCAGTGGGCTAGTGAGCCCAGGCAGTGGGCTAGTGAGTCCAGGCAGTGGGCCAGTGAGTTCAGCAGTCGGAGTGGGTACTCGGAACACTGAAAGGTCTGAGGGTGGATAAGTCACCTGGACAAGATGGAATGCACCCCAGGGTTCTGAAGGAGGTGGCCTCAGAGATTGTGGAGGCATTAGTTGTGATATTTCAAGAATCACTAGAGTGGGAGGCTGAGTGAAGACCTGATACAATGCCCTCCATAATGTTTGGAACAAAGACCCATCATTTATTTATTTGCCTCTATACTCCACAATTTGAGATTTGTAATAGAAAAAATCACATGTGGTTAAAGTGCACATTGTCAGATTTTATTAAAGGTCATTTTTATAAATTTTGATTTCACCATTTAGCAGTGTTTATACATAGTCCCCCCATTTCAGGGCACCATAATGTGTGGGACACAGCAATGTCATGTAAATGAAAGTAGTCATATTTAGTATTTTGTTGCATATCCTTTGCATGGAATGACTGCTTGAAGTCTGCGATTCTTGGACATCACCAGTTGCTGGGTGTCTTCTCTGGTGATGCTCTGCCAGGCCTGTATTGTAGCCATCGTGATGGGCCTGTCCCACTTAGGCGATTTTGTAGGCGTGTGCAGGAGACTCTGCTATCGCCACATGGTCACCACATGTTCGCTGGTGGTCTCTGGTGAGCCTCCTGCATGGTCGCAAGGAGTTCCCGCATTGTGGGAACTAGTCGTGGCCTCAGTATGGTCGCCACAAATTTTTCAACATGTTGAATAATTTTCTGCTTGCAAAAATTGGTCGCCATGGAGAAAATCGATAATCCTGTAGTCGTAGGCGCAGTTGCACTGGGGTCGCCATGTAGTTATGGGTAGTCGAGGCAGACGTAGGTAGTTTTAGTTAATCGCCTTTGCTGACCGGTCATTTTCATTGGCTCATTGCGGAAAAAAACGTAAGCAGGAGTTTTCAGAACCAAGGATAACCGACCGGTAATGTTAAATGTCCTCCGAACTTCACAGCTGTGTATCTCTGGCATTAAAAGTTGTCTGGCTTCTTAAAAGTTGTCTCCACTCCTTCTCCCCCCTTCTCCACACTCTCTCCTCCCCTCTTTTAAAGGACTTACCGTACACTGTGCTTGCAGTCTTAATTACAGCGCCAAACTTCCTGTTCATCGCGGTATGTGTCTCTATCACTTTGGCTTTATACCGTGTGAATTTCAGACAGCGCTCCCCCGCTTGCCCTGGCTGTGTGTGTGTGTGTGTGTGTGTGTGTGTGTGTGTGTGTGTGTGTGTGTGTGTGTGTGTGTGTGTGTGTGTGTGTGTGTGTGTGTGTGTTTGTGTTTGTGTTTGTGTGTTTGTGTTTGTTTTGCCGGCAGTCTGCTGAAATATCGTCTAAGTGGGACAGGCCCATGAGCTTATGCTTGTTTTGGGGGCTAGCCCCCTTCAGTTTTCTCTTCAGCATATTAAAGACGTGCTCAATTGGGTTCAGATTGGATGATTGATTTGGCCACCCAAGAATTGACCATTTTTTAGCTTTGAAAAACTACTTTGTTGGTTTAGCAGTATGTTTGAGGAATTTGTTTGAATTTGAGCAGATAGGACGTGTCTATACACTTCAGAATTCATTATGCTACTACCATCAACAGTTGTATCATCAATGAAGAAAAGTCAGCCAGTACCTTTAGCAGCCATACATGCCCAGGGCCATAACACCCCCACCAGCGTGTTTCACAGATGAGGTGGTATGCTTTGGATCTTCTCTCTTCCATACGTTACTCTTGCCATCACTCTGATATAAATTAATCTTCATCTCATCTGTCCACAAGATCTTTTTCCAGAACTGTGGTTGCTCTTTTAAGTACTTCTTGGCAAACTGTAATCTGGCCATCCTATTTTTGCAGCTAACCAGTGGTTTGCATCTTGCAGTGTAGCCTCTGTATTTCTGTTCATGAAGTCTTCAGCGGACAGTGGTCATTGACAAATCCACTCCTGTTTCTCATCTGTCGGACAGGTGTTTGAGGATTTTTCTTTATTATGGAGAGAATTCTTCTGTCATCAGCTGTGGAGGTCTTCCTTGGCCTGCCAGTCCCCTTGCGATTAGTAAGCTCATCACTCTCTTTCTTCTTAATGATGTTCCAAATAGTTGATTTTGGTAAGCCTAATGTTTGGCTTATGTCTCTAACAGTTTTATTCTTGTTTCTCAGTTTCATAATGGCGTCTTTGACTTTCATTGGCACAACTTTGGTCGTTATGTTGATAAACAGCATTAAAATATTCTAAACTTGATGGAAAGACTGGAGGAAAGACTAGGTGCTGAGAGCTCTCTTATACCTGCATTAAGGAGGCAATTAAATATACCTGAGCAATTACAAACGCATGTGAAGCCGTGTCGCAAACATTATGGTGCCCTGAAATGGGGGAACTATGTATAAACACAGCTGTAATTTCTACATGGTGAAACAAAAATGTATAAAAATGGGCTTTAATAAAATCTGACAATGTGCACTTTCAATTCAATTCAACTTTATTGTCATTGCACAAATACAAGTCCAGGTACAACAAAATGCAGGTTAGCGTCTGGTCATAGTGCAAGATAGTAGAAATAAAAATAAGAGTACAAAATAAAAATACAAATAAAAATACTGGTTAACAATGTGTGGACTGTGGATGAATTAAACTGGTACATAGGCAAATAAATGTATACAAATGGGAGAGTCTAAAGATAGCTAGCGACGGGACTGTGTGTTCAGCAGTGTAATGGTGTTATTGAAAAAGCTGTTCCTCAGCCTGCTTGTGCGAGACCTGAGGCACCTGTACCGCCTCCCTGATGGGAGGAGGGCAAATAGTCCATGGTTAGTGTGAGAGGGGTCCTTGATGATCTTCCTGGCCCGTCTCAGACACCGTTTGCGGTGGAGGGCATCCATGGCAGGGAGCGGGGCACCGATGATGTGCTGAGCGGTTTTCACCACCCGTTGCAGTGCCTTCCTGTCAGCTATGGTGCTGCTGCTGTACCATACCGTGAAGCAGGTGGTCAGGATGCTTTCGATGGTACAGCGGTAGAAGTTGGACAGGATCTGTGGGGACAGGTGAGCTTTCTTGAGCCTCCTCAGAAAGTAAAGGCGCTGCTGCGCCTTTTTGATCAGTTTGGTGGTATTGAGAGACCAGGACAGATCCTCTGAGATGTGTACCCTTAAGAATTTGTAGTTGGAGACGCGCTCCACCTCAGTCCCGTTTATGTGGATGGGGGTATGTCTGCCACCTCTGGTCTTCCTGAAGTCAACGATGATTTCCTTCGTCTTCTTGGAGTTGAGGATGAGGTTATTGTTGGTACACCAGGCTGCCAGGTGCTGGACCTCCTCCCTATAGACTGATTCGTTATTGTCCCTGGTCAGTCCTACCACCGTGGTGTCGTCAGCAAATTTAATGATGGCGTTGGAGCCATACATAGGGACGCAGTCGTGGGTGAAGAGGGAATAGAGGAGAGGGCTGAGCACACAGCCCTGTGGCACGCCGGTGTTCAGTGTTATAGTGGAGGAGGTGAGGTTGTTGATCCTAACAGACTGTGGTATGTTGGTGAGGAAATCCAGTGTCCAATTGCAGAGGGTGGTGGTGATGCCAAGTCCGCTGAGTTTGATGATGAAGCTGGTGGAGATGACAGTATTAAATGCGGAGCTGAAGTCGATGAACAACCTGATGTGGGAGTTGTTGTTGTCCAGGTGGGTCAGGGCAGAGTGTAGGGCCGCAGATATGGCGTCCTCTGTAGACCTGTTGGGCCGGTAGGCAAACTGATGGGGTCCAGTGTGGGGGGGGGAGGCTGGCTTTGAGGTGAGCCAAGATCAGACACTCAAAGCACTTTGCAATGACGGGGGTGAGTGCCACTGGGCAGAAGTCGTTGAGACTCCCTGAAGCTGACTGTTTGGGCACTGGCACAATGGTTGAGGTCTTGAGGCAAGTAGGGATGACACCCTGGGCCAGTGACAGATTGAAAATGTCAGTGAAGACCAGGGATAGTTGTGCTCATTCACCTTGCTCAGTGTGCCTTGTACAGCAGAGGTGGAGAGACTGAGTGGTTGTTCGTTCGGGGGTGGGACAACTTTGATGGCCGGTGTTTTGTTGTCCCGGTCAAAACGAGCATAGAAGTAGTTTAGCTCGTCAGGAAGGGAGGCGTTGTCTGGGGGGGGGTGTTAACTTTATTGTAGTCGGCAATGGACTTGATGCCTTGCCACATGCGTCTGGGGTCGGAGTTGTTTTGAAAATGCTCTTCGATCTGCCGTTTGTGTTTGAGTTTTGCGCTCCTGATTCCCTTTTTCAGATTGGCCCTGGATGAGCTGTATCCCTCACTTTAACCAATATACACTTTTTTTCTATCACATATCTCAAATTGTGGAGTATAGAGTCAAATAATAAATGATGGGTCTTTGTCCCAAATATTATGCAGGGCACTGTAGAAGCATATATAATTATGAGAGCTGAAGACAAGGCAGACTGTCAGAACCTTTATCCCAGAGTGCAAAAGTCAAAGAGTAGCGGGCATAGGTTCATGGTGGGCAGAGCACCGTTTAAAGGGAATGTGCAGGTCATGTTTTTGTACACAGAGTGTAGTGGGTACCTGGACCACACTACCAGGGGTGGTGGTGGTGGACACAACATGCTGGAGTAACAGAAGCAGGCAGATACGGTGTAGTTACATAGATCTGTTTTGCCTTGTTCTTCTTCATGTTGTTAATGTGTGCCCGCGAAAAAAACCCAACAACAAATAGCACGCAGCAAGCAATTTTGAAATTTTCAAATTCCAGGAAATTTAGGATTCTATTTAAGGATTTTTTTACTCCAGCATTTTATGTCTACCATCGATTTAAACCAGCATCTGCAGTTCTTTTCTATACGTGTTGGTGGTGGAGGCAGATGCAATAGTGGCATTTTAGAAGCTTATAGACAGGCACATTCGGTGGTTAGTTTAACATGACTTTATTCTCAATGCGGGCATGGTGGGCCATGGGGCCTGCTCCATGCTGTAGTTCTATGTTCTATGTCCTCTTTCTTTTGCAGGCAACATTTCCATCACAAAGCAATAAGAAAGTTGTGCAGTTGGCACAGCACAGTACAAGTCACAGTAAATTCACCTTATCACAGGGATCAACTCACAGGGATCAATGTTCCTCTTTGAAAACAAACATTTTGCTCCTTCTTTTATAGAACATAAAATCGTTGAGGACTGGAACAGGCTCTTTGACCCACGATATTTATACCAACTGTGATGCCAATTTTAACTAATCCCATTTGCCTGCACATGATCCATATCCCTCCATTAACTGGCTGTTCATATGAATGTCTCAATGCCTCTTAACTGTTGCTATCATATCTGCTTCCATCACCTGCCTGCAGGACTTTCTAAGCATGTACCACTCTCTGTGTAAAATATTTGGCTTGTAAACCTCCTCTATATTTTCCCACTTCACCTGAAACCCATGCCCTCTGATATTTTATATTTCTCCCCTGGGGAAAAAACTCTATCCTAACCCTCTCATAATTGTATATACTTTTATCAGGACATCCCTCAGCCTCCGATGCTCCAGAGAAAACAATCCAATTGTAACCAACTTCTCTGTAAAGCTAACAAGCTCCAAACCAGGCAGCATGCTGGTGAACCTGCACCTTCTGCACCTTCACCAAAGCCTCCACATCCTTCCTGGTACTGAGAACTGCACCCAGCACTCCAAAGGTGGCCTAGCTGACATTTTATAAAGCTGCAGCATGACTCCCCAATGTTTATTCTCAATACCCTAACAAAGGGTGATGTCATAAGCAGGTCATACCCTTTCTTTACCACCCTGCCCATTTGCATTGCAATGCCTTTCGGAGAGCTAAGAACCTATATACCAAGATCCCTCTGTACATCAATATTGCTCAGAGTTTTGCTATTTACTGTATACATCCCTCTTACATTTGACCTTCCAAAGTGCAACCATTAAATTGCCCAGATTAAATTCTACCTGCCATTCAACTGATCAATATCCTGCTGTATCCCTTGAGAACATTCCTCGCTATCCACAACTCCACCAATGTCTGTGTTGTCTGCAAACGTACTAATTAGCACACCTACATTTTCATCCAATTCATTTCAATCACAAACCACAGATGCTACTGTATTGATCCTACAGAACACTACTGATCACAGACCTCGAGTCAGAATAACATCCCTCCGCCACTACCTTCTATGGCAATGCCAATTTCGATTTTAACCAGTCATTCGTGGATCCAATGTGCTTTAATCTTATGGATCAACCTGCCATAAAGGATTGTGTCTAATGCTTTACTGAAGTCCATGATGCGCTCAAACATATTTTGTTGGCATTATTTCAGCTGGGCCCAAACTATTCTGCAGATACCCTATAAAATGTGACAGCCTCCTTACACTTTATAACTAATGTTTGTACAATGTGCATATATAGGAAATGCTGGAGTAACTCAGCGGGTCAGTCAGGCAGCATCTCTGGATAGAAGGAATGGGTGACGTTTCGGGTCGAGACCCTTCTTCAGACTGTACACTGTGTGTTGACTGTTGTGTACATTTTCACTCCTAGTTTTTCAGCAATGATAGGGGATTCTGTAGCGAATTAACAGCGTATTGCTGGGGCATTTGAGCCGGCACTCTCACGTTAGCTGTTTCTGTTCATGGACGAGAAGAATTGGAAAGATGACATCCAGCTTTACCATTGTGGAAAGGCAATCGCGTGCGCCTTTACTGATGGCAGTGAGTCCAAGTGCTGAAATAAGTGGTGGTTTCAATTTAATCTAACAAGTCGGAGCAAGGTAAGTACAATGATACACCAGCCTGGTTACTTAACAGACATGAAACTTCTACCACTTTAGTTCATCTAATTAATTAATATCAACAAATTGCTGCCTTCCGGTCGATATGTCTTTTTGCATTTGATTCAAAATGGTGCCTGCGAGTTTGCTGTGGAAATGAGTAGCAATCCCTGAAGTCCAAATCGGGCACGGGTGAAAAAAAGAATAGGAACGTGATGCGATACTGAAATATTCAGGAGGATTTTCTTTCAAATAAAAGGCAAGAGTTGAAGAGAGTTCCTGTGGATACATTGCCTTTTTGTATTTGCAAATCGCAGACGTCTCTGATCAAACACATAAATGTGCCAGTTAACTTGATTCTATTAGCTGATTAGTAGTTTTCCTTGCCTGCAGCTGTACAGGCTGACAATGAGAACTACTCTCTGATTTACTGACTCGAATACAAAATGCAGCGTGTAAATCCAAAATATTCTTTGGAAGAATCGCGCCACTTTTGGAATATCCGTGCATTTCCTGTCATATTTTGTCATGTTTACGGTGCCAGCAAATGAGCCTGCTCAGTTTGTATCTGTACCAATACTGTATCAGAGATAAGAGAGAAAGCATGGAACTGTGAGATCATTTGCTAATATTTTCTTCCGAATAGTCACCCGAACCAAACAACCAAAGCAATTGTCAGTCAATGTGGAGGCATTTGGTCACCAGTCTCAGAAGGAACAGGAAGGAGGGGGGGGGGGGGATAGGAATGGAGAGAACAGCTTACAATGGATGTCATATTTTATGAAACTCGACAGATGAAAATCACCACGCAGAATATGCTATAAATAAAACTAATAATATTAGCAGGAAACAATATATAGGAGAAGAGGTAAACAAGAAAACAAGACTTGACACAATCCGTCTGATGGTTAGGTTTGGCTTTGCTTACTTGCCACAGTTAACCGAGCTGTCCTGCTCACTATCGAGCCGTCTCCAAGCACTGACGCCTCGCACTGGTAGAGTCCTTCATCGGGGCGATGGTGCCTTGTGTGGATCACATTCTGTACCATGAGGGAGCCGTCGGGCATCAGCTGCCTCCTCTCATCCATTGCCGGGTTTAAGAAGACGCCGTCCTTTCTCCAGCCAATATTCACCGGGCCCTGGTCTGCCGTTGCCGAGCAGTTCAGGAGGAATGAGCCACCACGCACGGTTACAGTGTCCGAAGGTTCAGAAACAAATCTGAGTGAAGTGAACCTTTTGATCTGTGAGCCTGAAATGAAAAGGAACCAAGATGTGGATTAAAAGTGGCACAATTTACTGATTTAAACTTTGCTGCAGTAAAATTATAACTGGTTCTGTGAAACTCATATTATAGTTAAATCTGCCCAACATGAGCACCGTTTATCAAGTGGAGTCTAATACCACAGCCTCATGAGACTACTTGGGAATCCAGACATGGTTAGATTCAAATTTACAAACAAGAGGTTCTACGGATTGACAAATGATCTCAGAACTATGTATGTATATCATTAACCGTTTAAAAAAAAAAACAGATCCACCACCTATTTTCTGGCACCCTTGGTTCCAGAGCCTTTCTGCATTAAAGATAGATAGACACAAAATGCTTGAGTAACTCAGCGGGACAGGCAGCATCTCTGGAAAGAAGGAATGGGTGATGTTTCGGGTCAAAACCCTTCCTCTGACTGAAGGTTCGTGACCCGAAACGTCACCTATTCCTTCTCTCCACAGATGCAGCCTGTCCCGCTGTGTTACTCCAGCATTTTGCATCCATCTTCGATATAAGCCAGCATCTACAGTTCCTTCCAACATGTTTTCTGGATTATCCGTTTTGCCGCACCAGCTGAGGTCGCAGACTTAAGACGGCCACGGAAGTCAGATATGGGAACCGATCTGCTGGCTCCAGCTGGGTCAGAGTTCCAGAACTCCGGCCTTGGGGGGGGGGCAAATTCAACCTGCCGATCGGCGCGGAAGTCCCAATGAAGTTGAGATCAGCCGCCTCACCCGACGGGACATCTGCAGGGGGATTTTGACCAGATTACAGGGTTGGGGCCGGTCCACCAGTTGCTGGAAAATCGGTGGTGGACCTGTAATAAAAAGTTTACAGGTAGTGAATAGTTTGCAAATGTTATGATTTTATCTGCTTTCCTTCCTTGGTTATCCTGTAATATTTATTTACCTGCAGAAATAGTGAAGAATTTGTACGGCAGTAACATGGAGCCAGAATAATAATGTACAGAAAGAAGAATGTCATAGTGATCGGCTCGATTAATTGGGAAAACTACAGGGTCAACAAGCTCAATGTGTCAACTCAGCATGTCAAGCTCAACATGTCAACTCCAATAGGCTGTTCTGAATGCAGAAAGAAAGCCTGGAATCCGCACTTTATTCTGTTCCAGAACTCCAAAATTAATGGCAAGTGAAAGACGGAGAATTTTAATGAAGAATAAAGTGTGGATGTTGCGAGGATGTTTCCACCAGTGGGAGAGTCTAGGACCAGAGGTCATAGATTCAGAATTAAAGGACGTTCTTATATTATGGAGGTGAGGTGAGATTTCTTTAGTCAGAGGGTGGTGAATCTGTGGAATTCTTTGCCACAGAAGGCTGTGGAGGCAAAGTCAGTGGATATTTTTAAGGCAGAGATAGATAGATTCTTGATTAATACGGATGTCAGAGGTTATGGGGAGAAGGCAGAAGAAAGGGGTTAGGAGGGAGAGATAGATTGACAGCCATGATTGAATGGTGGAGTAGACTTGATGGGGCGAGTGGCCTAATTCTTTTCCTATTCCTTATGACCTTTTGACTAAACACCTCTACACTAATAAGTCGAGGAATCTCAGTCAGAAGCAAGGGAGAAGCTCTGTGATAGCTAGTTATATCTGCTACAAAGTCATCTCAGTCTCGGGACATTGCTGCAGGTGTCCTTCAGGGCATTATCCAAAGCCCAGCTATCAGCTGTTTCATCAATCACCCTGCAGCTTAGAAGTTAGTATGCTCACTGTTTACTGCACAGTGTTCAGTTCGACAAACAAATCCCACCCACAATAATGAATCCCACAGTGTGAAAATTCATACTTTAGGCTGAGAAAATTATAGTTAACATACAAGTGTCAGGAAATAGCTTTTCCACAAGAGAAAATCCAACCAATTGTCTTTGGTGTAGGAATGAACTGCTCATGCCGGTTTAAACCGAAGATAGACACAAAATGCGAGAGTAACTCAGCGGGACAGGCAGCATCTCTGGAGAGAAGGAATGGGTGGCATTTTGGGTCAAAACCCTTCTTCTGACTGAGATCTCCAGAGATGCAACCTGTCCCGCTGAGTTACTCCAACATTTTATATCTATCTTCAATTGTCTTTGCTGTAGCTTCCAACCCAAAGGCATGAACATCGAATTCCAAAATTTTCATAAACTAACCTACAAACCCTCTTTCCCCCTCTCTTCCCAGTGCCATACCTAGATGGGCACCCATTTCTCCCTTTGCCCTTCCACCTATATTCTTTCCTCTGGCTTCACATTTCACGCCTCTTCTATCTTTATCTCACACTTTTTGTCTTTTCATCTCTGGTCTTTGCCCAAATACCTACCAACCAAAATCCACCCATCACTTGCCAAACTTTGTCCCAACTCCACCTCACTTCCAGCTTTCTCTCTCTCCCCCCCCCTCCCTCCCCCCCCCCCCCCTCCCTCCCCCCCCCCCCCCCCCCCCCCCCCCCCCCCCCCACCACCGCAATCAACCTGAAGAAGGGTTCCAACCAGAATCCTCACCTATTCATGTTCTCCAGAGATAGAATCAAAGAGTGATACAGTGTGGAAACGGGTCCTTCAGCCAACTCGCCCACTCCGGCCAACAATATCCCAGCTACACTAGTCCCACCTGCCTGTATTTGGTCCCTCCAAACCTGCCCTATCCATGTTCCTGTCTAACTGTTTCTTAAACGATGGGATAGTCCCAGCCTGACCAGTTGAGTTATTGGTAGACAAAAAAAAGGTGAAGAAACTCAGCGGATGAAGCAGCATCTATGAAGAGAAGGAAAGGGCGCCGTTTCGGGTCGAGACCCTTCTTCAGAATGTTGTCGGGGGGGGGGGAGGGGCGGGGGGCAGGAAAAAAGAAAGGAAGATGCGGAGACAGTAGCCTTTGTGGGAGAGCTTGGAAGTGGGAGGGGATGGAGGGAGAAAGCAAGGGCCATCTAAGATTAGAGAAGTAAATGTTCATACCACTGGGGTGTAAACTACCAAAGCTAAATATGCGCTCCAATTTGCGCTGGGCCTCACTCTGGCAATGGAGGAGGCCCAGGACAGAAAGATCAGATTGGGAATGGGAGGGGGAGTTGAAGTGCTGAGCAACTGGGAGATCGGGTTGGTTAATACGAACTGAGCGGAGGTGTTGGGTGAAGCGATCGCTGAGCCTACGCTTGGTCTCGCCGATGTAGAGGAGTTGGCACCTGGCACAGCGGATGCAGTAGATGAAGTTGCTGCAGTACTTTATCAATCTTAGCAAGAGTCTTCACCAGAAACTTACTGGGACCAGATCTGGCCTATCCTCTACTTCAACAATGCCTTTACACTGTCCACAGAAACTTGTAGGAGTCTGGTCAAATATTTTACACAGCTTGCACAACAAGGGCAACTGTGCACAAAATAGCCTGTTTTTTTGGCACAATCTTCTCAATGTTAAATGTTCTTCATTTCCATCACTTGCAGAGCATGGGGTTGCAGAATGTGCCATCTGTACAGAAAGTTGGCACAAAAATGTGTTTCCAAGGTGTTTTCAGCAACATCACACAAATGATGGACAGTAAATAAGTGATGAACTGTAGACTATGGACTAAAGCATCAGTTGCATGGTAACAACTTCAGCTGCAAATTCTCCTCCAATTCAGAAATGGCAATGATATGGAAATATATTGCCATTCCTTCACCAGTGCTGGGCCGATTTGCAGAAATCCCAACCTAACAGTAAGTTGGAAGCAATTTAAAAACATACTGTACACCACAGGGGATCAATTAGCTGCTCATATTTTCAAGGAAAAATCCTTGTAGCAATAAATCCTATTTGCATAGTTGAGCATTCAATGAGTTTAGGAATTCATTGAATGAATTTAGAAAACCATTTGCTAAGTAAATGTACAATGATGTGCATTTACCTGTGTTATATGGGGAACGAAGACATTGTTCTTGTGACTATAAAGGAATTAACATGTACATGCCCAGCGAACCTAGTAGATAGGCGCACTCAATCTCAGCACTATGAGTTTGTGCCCTATGTTGGGTCAAAGCTCTTAGAAGAAGCAGCAGGAATGGTATTGAAAACCTCAAGGCCTTCAAGACTTTGCCCAAGCCCCACGTAAGTGTCAGAGTGAGTATACCCACCTCACAAAGTGCCTGGCCATTTACAGGACAATCCTACGTTGGACACCTCAGGAATTCATAAAACCAATGTCTTTCTGAGGCAAGTCTTTCTCAATTGCAAGGAACTGCCTAAGAGGGGAAGAATGTACAGTGGCTTGCAAAAGTATTCATACCCCTTGAACTTTTCCACATTTTGTCATGTTACAACCACAAACGTAAGTTTTATTGGGATTTTATGTGATAGACCAACACAAAGTGGTGCAAAATTGTGAAGTGGAAGGAAAATAATACATGGTTTTCAAATTTTTTTACAAATAAAAAACTGAAAAGTGTGGCGTGCAAAAGTATTCAGCCCCCCTGAGTCAATACTTTGTAGAACCACCTTTCGCTGCAATTACAGCTGCAAGTCTTTTGGGGTATGTCTCTACCAGCTTTGCACATCTAGAGACTGAAATCTTTGCCCATTCTTCTTTGCAAAATAGCTCAAGTTCAGTCAGATTGGATGGAGAGCGTCTGTGAACAGCAATTTTCAAGTCTTGCCAGAGATTCTCAATTGGATTTAGGTCTGGACATTGACTGGGCCATTCTGACACATGAATATGCTTTAATCTAAACCATTCCATTGTAGCTCTGGCTGTATGTTTAGGGTCGTTGTCCTGCTGGAAGGTGAACCTCCGCCCCAGTCTCAAGTCTTTAGCAGATTCTAACAGGTTTTCTTCTAAGATTGCCCTGTATTTGGCTCCATCCATCTTCCCATCAACTCTGACCAGCTTCCCTGTCCCTGCTAAAGAAAAGCATCCCCACAGCATGATGCTGCCACCACCATGTTTCACAGTGGGGATGGTGTGTTCAGGGTGATGTGCAGTATTAGTTTTCCGCCACACATAGCGTTTTGCATTTAGGCCAAAAACTTCAATTTTGGTCTCATCTGACCAGAGCACCTTCCTCCACATGTTTGCTGTGTCCCCCACATGGCTTGTGGCAAACTGCAAACGGGACTTCTTATGGCTTTTTTTCAACAATGGCTTTCTTCTTGCCACTCTTCCATAAAGGCCTGATTTGTGGAGTGCACGACTAATAGTTGTCCTGTGCACAGATTCTCCCACCTGAGCTGTGGATCTCTGCAGCTCCTCCAGAGTTACCATGGGCCTCTTGGCTGCTTCTCTGATCAATGCTCTCCTGTCAGTTTAGGTGGACGGCCATGTCTTGGTAGGTTTGCAGTTGTGCCATACTCTTTCCATTTTCGGATGATGGATTGAACTGTGCTCCGTGAGATGTTCAAAGCTTGGGATATTTTTTTATAACCTAACCCTGCTTTAAACTTCTCCACAACTTTATCCCTGACCTGTCTGGTGTGTTCCTTGGGCTTCATGATGCTGTTTGTTCACTAATGTTCTCTAACAAACCTCTGCGGCCTTCACAGAGATGTATTTATACTGAGATTAGATTACACACAAGTGGACTCTATTTACTAAGTAGGGTACTTCTGAAGGCAATTGGTTGCATTGGATTTTATTTAGGGGTATCAGAGTAAAGGGGGCTGAATACTTTTGCACGCCACACTTTTCAGTTTTTTATTTGTAAAAAAATTTGAAAGCCATGTATCATTTTCCTTCCACTTCACAATTATGCGCCAATTTGTGTTGGTCTATCACATAAAATCCCAATAAAATACATTTACGTTTGTGGTTGTAACGTGACAAAATGTGGAAAAGTTCAAGGGGTATGAATACTTTTGCAAGCCACTGTAAGTGGCTCCCATGTTTGAAAGGGATCATCGTTGGTGCCCATCTAACATTCTATTGATTCAGTAATTCACCTTTCTGGAAGATTAGTAAATTAAAGAAAGGATCTTTTTCAGAACATTGACTTAATCATTCAACATATATAAGAACACATATTTAACAGAGAAGAATTCCCCACATTTCAGGATTTGTTGCCTGTGCTTCCAGAAGTGTCATAATCATACAGCATGGAAACAGGCCCTTCAGTCCAACTCATCCAACCTGACCATCTAAGCTAGTCCCATTTTCCTGTGTGAATTGTTACATTTTAAGAGAACAGTTTTCTTGGCAATCCCTGTAGAAACGAAGAACTGCAGATGCAGGTTTACAACAAAGATCAACACAAAGTGCTGGAATAACTCAATAGGTCAGGCAGCATCTCTGGAGAAAAAGGATAGGTGAGGGAAGATGGGTCCCACCTCTAAACCTATCATGTCGCCTCTCTCTTTTCTCCAGAGATGCTGCTTGACCCACTGAGTTTTGTGTCTTCCATTACTCCCTGTCTGAATGACCAAGCATGTATGCTACATGATGCCATGTTAGGAATCAATGTACCTCACCATATTTGTGCATATGCCAATAAACTGGATTTGACTTGCGAATTGAAACGTCTCTTGAATACTTAATCAATAGGAGAGTGATATGACCAGGTGCAGGCAGGTGGGACTAGCTCAGTTAAACTATTTGTCAGTGTGGACAAGTTGGGCCATGGGGCCAGTTTCTGTGCTAGGTAGCTCTATGACTACAGTGAGGAATTCAAGGGAAATGTTGGGGTGGGGCAGCTCTGGAAATCATTGAAAGTATCAGACAGCTGGAGATTGTTATCAAATTTGAAAGGTACTTGGCTGTGGTCTGAAGTGTTGCAATCTACAATGCTGTGGACAAGTGCCAGAAATTGAAATGAAGAGATCTAGGTCTTTTTCTATTCATAGTGTCCTACAGTACTGAAACTGGTCCTTAGGTCCACCTATGTCTGTGCCACCATCAAGTACTTATTTAGTTTATCGATACTTGGTCCTCAGCCTATTATGACTTGTGATCCAATATATCCCGAGATTATCAACAATTTCATGATTAGTTTATCCTGATCGATAAAAAGATATATATGCTCTACATTAACTCTTAAAAAATATTACTTCCCTCCATCGTGAGACAGACCCACAAAAGCAACAACTTGAATCACTGGTGGTTTTATCTTCATTGATTGTTCCAAATTTGTGACCGATGCATTAGATAGAATTTAGAACAGAGAACAGTACAGCACAAGATCAGGCCCTTCAGCTCACAATGTCTTTGCTGAACATAATGCCAAGACCCAACGCTTACCTGCCTGCACATAATCCACATCCCTCCATTCCCAGCATGTCCTTTGGCCTATCCAAAAGTCTCTCCAAATGCCTCCAAAGGGAGTTTTCACGGCAGTCGGGTCACGACCCATGACCCGTACTGTTGCTACGCTACTCCAAATGGATTACACGCGATGAACTGCAGGTAAGCACTTACCATTGTTTCCAGCGTAGCGGGCCCGTTAAAACCCGCTGAAATTGTCGATTTTTGCGCTGTAAATAATTATGGAAATCGGGATAAGCGTGAGAGGCATTTAGCATTCTTCAGAATTCCAAAAGTGAGGAGAAATGACAGTAGATAGAAACGAGAGCTGAAGGGGACAACAACAGCCAGAGTGCTTGGCGAACATTGGCCGTTTGCTCACTGCATTTCATCAAGTAAGGCATTATTTGTGTTTTTTCTTGATTCCTTTGGCATCTAAAAAGTTTCAGAAGTGATAAATCTGGCTGTAAATGTTTTAAATCGCCCATGGTTCTCGTGGGTTTTTATATATAAAATGAAAACGCATCTGAAGAAAAAATTACAGCCAGATTTATCACTTCTGAGAATTTTTAGATACCAAAGGAATCAAGAAAAAACACAAATAATGCCTTACTTGATGAAATGCAGTGAGCAAACGCGATACTTCCCAATATTTTCAATGTTTACCAAGCACTTTAGCTGCTGTAGTCCCTTCAGTTCTCGCTTCTCTATACCTTCATTTCTCTTCACTTTTGGAATTCTAAAGTTGGGTACATGTCTCTCACACTTACCCCGACTCCCACAAATTTTTTCAGCGCAAAGATTCAACATTTTGGCGGTTTTTAACAGGTAGGAAAGTACACGTTTCTAGCATTAATAACATGTACCGGAAGTGACGGATGTCTTCCAGTTGGATTTAGCGGCTCCGTGCGTCGAGTCCTATGACCCAGTGACCTTCCGTGCAACCCCCCTATTGTATCTGCCTCCAACATCATTCCCAGCAGCGAGTTCCAGGCACTCACCACCCTCTGTGTAAAAAGCAATGTCCCGCACATCTCCTTTACAATGTACAAACATTATACCCTTAATCATTCTGGATTCAGTGCAGCTAGTTTGCTCGGTCTGTTTAAGGCTAATCATTGCTTTAACCCATCTGAAACCCATCTGTAGCTGATAAAATGGATTCAAACCTGCAACATTGTTAAGGCCAGAGGATGTCTCACATCATCTTGCATTACCGCAATGTAACATAATCCAAATCCTAACGTTGCATTATTTGCAAAGAACCCGAGATATCCCTCCACAATCCATTAGCAATTTGTCACTTTTCTTTTTGTTGCAAAGGCACTCGTGTGGAAAATCGGGCAACGTCCAATAGTCATACATCACAATTATATTGCTCCTCCACAACATCACCTCAGTAGTCTGGCTGACACATTTTAGCCCTCACATCAGAACATTTTCACTAAATCCTGCAAATTGTTGACACTGTGCATTGGCACGTTTAATGGAAAACATGGGCAGGTGGAACTAGGTGAAAATAAATGAAATGAATCAGATGCATCAATTGACATCTGGCGATAAGACCAGACAAAAAAGAATGAACGGCTTTTAAAACACAAATAGCAGCTTAAATGAAATAGCAGGCAATAATAATCTTGGTTTGTGATGAAGCTTCCCACGGCAGGAATTTACTTCAAAGCAATCCTTGACCTTTGACTTTACACACGCGCAAAACCAGCAACCAATTTGTTTAAAAGGAAATGAACGAAAGGTTGCCTTGGTGGGTTGAAGAATAAGGATCACGTGTTAAAAACCTTCCTTTGACAATCTTCCAAAATTCTTAAGGGGTTGGACAGGCTAGATGCAGGAAGATTGTACCCGATGTTGGGGAAGTCCAGAACAAGGGGTCATAGTTTAAGGATAAGGGGGAAATCTTTTAGGACCGAGATGAGAAAAACATTTTTCACACAGAGAGTGGTGAATCTCTGGAATTCTCTGCCACAGAAGGTAGTTGAGGCCAGTTCATTGGCTATATTTAAGAGGGAGTTAGATGTGGCCCCTGTGGCTAAAGGGATCAGGGGGCATGGAGAGAAGGCAGGTACAGGATACTGAGTTGGATGATCAGCCATGATCATATTGAATGGCGGTGCAGGCTCGAAGGGCCGAATAGCCTACTCCTGCACCTATTTTCTATGTTTCTATGTTTCTATGTTTCCTCACAAGATAAAAGACACATAAATAGAAGAGAAAAGAAAGTTTAATCAAACAAATTAAATGGTTTACAAAATCATAGAATCTGATGGAAGAGAATGAGGCCATTCAGCCCCTTGAGTGACCTCCAGCTCTTTGAAAGAACTGGTTAATGAGTCCCACTACTCAGCTCTTTCCCTAGAGTTCAGTAATATTTTCCCCTTTCAATTATTTATTAAGCTCCCTTTTGCAAATTACTATTGAACCTGTTGCCATCAGTCTTTGATGTAGTTCAGCCTGCCTCTGGTTTATTCACTGTTGATACAGCCTCATGTTTAATTAATGTTCATGCTTCCTCTGGTTTATTTACTGACCATCGTACACCCGTGTCCTTGGGTCATTGAACTCTCTAGCATGGAAAAAGTATTCTCCTTCTTCATTCAAAATCAAAAACAGAAAATCGCTACCAAATCTTCACTTCATTGTATCTGCTCTGCTCCAAGTTATTCATTACAGTTGGTCCAGTCTGATCACATAACTAGAAGAACTCATTGACGGTACAACAAGCATTCTGCTGGAGTAACTCAGGAGGTCGAGCAGCATCTGTGGAGGGAAATGGACATTCAGTCGATATTCTGGGTCGAGACCCTTCACCTCTCAGTCCAAATGAGGGTCCTGACCTGACATATCGATCGACGGTCCACTTCCCCCTGCAGATGCTGCTCAGTCCACTGTGTTCCTGCAGCATATTGTTTGTTGCCCCAGATTCCAACCTCTGCAACCTCTTGTGTCACCTGTGGCACTAGGTAGTTACTATGATTATCTGAACAAAACTTGCAAAATGTCTGGCATTACAAAAACTTGCAAAATGTCTTGGGTGCTGAAGCAGTTCACCCGAGGGTGTTACCTAGAGGGAGAGTTTGGACGAAACTTGGATTGTTTTCTTCGGAACATCGGAGACTGGGGGGGGGGGGGGGGGGGGGACCTGATTGAAGTGTATAAAACTATGAGAGGCATAGATAGGCTAGACAGGCAGAACCGTTTGACCTGGGTGGTCAAACTCAAAGACTCGAGGGCATAGCTTTATGGTCAGAGGGGGAACGTTTAAAGATTATGTGCAGAACAAGTTTATTTTTTACACAGAGTGGTGGCTGCCCGGAATACGCTGCTAAATGTGCTGTGCCAGGCAAATACAATAGTGATATTCCAAAAGGCTTTTTAGATGGGCACGTGGGCATGCAGGGAATGCAGGGATATGGATCATGTGCAGGCAGATGAGATTAATCTGACTTGGCATCGAGTTCGGCATTGGTGGACGAAAGGCTGGTTTCTGTGCTGCACTCCTCTGTGTTCTGCCTAAACTGGTTTTTTTGTTGTCATTCCCCACTGATCAATTTCAAGCCCATTGGAAATTGCCTGCATCATTCAAATAACCAGCGAAGGACCCTGTAGGTATATAAAGTAGCAAGAACTAATAACAGAACACTGGAAGTTCTGAGGAAGGGACCCTGATCTGTGATGTTAACCTATTGCTCTTTCCACACTTTCCTCTTGATTGAATGGCTGAGTTCTTCCAGCAATTTTTTGTTGTTGTTTTATTTGATTAAAAAATAAGAAATAATGCTCTCTATTCAATGCACGAAGGACTGTTTCAAGTCATGGTCAGTGCACCTTTTGATGTTAATTTGATCTACAGTTAGCATCACCAAAACAAGTTAGACGCATTCTGCCATGGCCTCAAAGCCCTCAATTCCTTCCCATGATATCAATTTCCCTGTTTACCTTCATAATATGCCTTGATGTCCTGCACAAACTGGAATGCAAACAGGACCCCTGTTACAGAGAGAGACAGAGATATAGATACAGAGATGTAGACAGACACAGAGATTCACCAGCAGAGACTGGACCACTACCACTTTCTCTGCAACTTGAAACATGCCTGCTACCTAAATGTTACCAGTTCTAATAATCAGCCATAACCTGTCATTCATTCGCATTATTAGACTTAGCTTTACATTAGAACAATAAGAATAAAAATAAAGAATATTTAGGTATGTTAAGAGAAATAGATTAGTAAAGACAAATGTGGGTCCCTTGAAGGCAGAAACAGGTGAAGCAGAAATAGGTGAAATTATTAAGGGGAACAAGGAAATGGCAGAAGAGTTGAACAGGTACTTTGGTTCTGTCTTCACTAAGGAAGACACAAACAATCTCTAAGATGTACTAGAGGACAAAGGATCTAGGAACTGAAATAAATTTGCATTAGGCGAGAAATAGTGTTGAATAGAATAGTTTCTTTATTGTCATTGTAACATGAACCATGTACAACGAAATTTAAAAATGTCAGCCAGTCAGTGCACCATTCAAACATTTCTAAAAGCTAACGATACATACAAGGTAAAATATTAAAAAAAGATAAACAACTAAAATAAATATCATGAAAATAGCACGCATAAACACCCAGCCGTACATCCTTTTGTCGATTTCACAGTGTACCACAGTCTCTTAGTATGTATCGCCCCTGCGTTCCTTGGCAGCTACATTTAGTGCCTTTATAGCAGTGGGGTGAAAACTGTTTTTAAGTCTGTTTGTCCTTGTCCTTGTAGATCTGTACCGTCTGCCTGACGGCAACAGTTCAAACAGGGAGTGTCCGGGGTGGGAAATGTCCTTTATAATACTCTGGGATTTTTTGATGCAGCGGGAACTGTGTAAGTCCTCCAAGGTAAGGAGAGGGCAGCCGACAATCCTCTGGGCGTTGTCAATGGCCCTCTGGAGCGCTTTCCTCTGAGCCGCTGTGCAGCTGGTGTACCATACGTCTAAACCCGTACATCACTCTAAACCCGTTTTATCCATACACTTGTCTAAATGTTTCTTAAACGTTGCGATAGTCCCTGCTTAAATGTCGTGATTGTACATGCTCGTATAGTACGTTTCATATATATAATCTAGATGCACAAAAATACATGTATAAACGAGCTTTCTTCCACTAGCATTAATGGAAGTCAGACAAGAGATTCATTCTCAACCTTTGATTTTCAATGAACTTCAGTGGCACATGAAGGAAACCAAAATCAAACAACATGTTTCCAACATTGTTTGCTATTATTATTTTTCCCACATTATTCAGCAACAATAATGACAACTTCTACTTCAATAGCAGTACATATCAATGCTCTCCACAGGTGCTTCACCAAACAAGGCACAAAAAGCAATGTTAGGACAGATGAAAGAGCATGGTCGAAAGTGATCAGCAGATCAGAAGAAAAGTTAATCAAGAGAATCTGAGTTTTAAACATTGGCTGCCAATTATTACACTTATAGACCGAAAGGTTAGATGGATACAGATATATTGGAAATTTGCAAAGTTGAAGAGTTGCGGTAGTGATTTGAATATAACGATTAGGTTTGAAAACTCAGGTGTTGCTTAACCAAGGTCAGTGAGCACTTGAACAATAGCTGAACAGAACTCAATGCGAGAGGATACTGCTAAGAAATTCTTCTTGGTTATCTTAAATTGATGCCAAAGAGTTGAAGGAAGACTAGCCCGACTGGAATGCTTTGGCATAGTTGCTGATGTGGATTTATTGGCACTGTTGCAATAAAGGTTGGAATGAGGGGATGGAAGTCTGCTATTGTTATAAAGATAAAGTTCTCGATATTGTGGAGATATTGTGAGGACTAAAGATGGTCCAATGGTCAGGTAAGGCACCTAGATTGTAAATCAACTGTATCAATTTCTGGTGTAGGAAAGAACTGCAGATACTGGTTTAAATCAAAGTTAGACACAAAATGCTGAAGTAACTCAGCGGGACAGGCAGAGAGAAGGAATGGGTGACGTTTTGGATCAAGACCCTTATTCACCCTCAGGGTGAAAAATATTCTTCAAATTGAAAATGTTAACCATTCTTTCTCTCCGGAGATGCTGCCTAACCCGCTGAGTTACTCCAGCATTTTGTGTCTCCTTGCTTCAATTTCAGACCGTTCCCAGTTCCAGGGAGGCAATAGACAATAGACAATAGACAATAGGCAATAGACAATAGGTGCAGGAGTAGGCCATTCGGCCCATCGAGCCAGCACCGCCATTCAATGTATCATGGGTGATCATCCCCAATCAGTACCCCGTTCCTGCCTTCTCCCATATCCCCTGACTCCGCTATTTTTAAGAGCGCTATCTAGCTCTCTCTTGAAAACATCCAGAGAACCTGCCTCCACCGCCCTCTGAGGCAGAGAATTCCACAGACTCACCACTCTCTGTGAGAAAAAGTGTTTCTTCGTCTCCGTTCTAAATGGCTTACTCCTTATTCTTAAACTGTGGCACCTGGTTCTGGACTGCCCCAACATCGGGAACATGTTTCCTGCCTCTAGCATGTCCAAACCCTTAACAATCTTATATGTTTCAATGAGATATCCTCTCATCCTTCTGAACTCCAGAGTGTACAATCCCAATCTGTGACCTGGGAGCAAAGTTTGTGATTGTGACTTAAAATGTTACAATGTTCAATTGGAAAACTATACTACACACCTAGTACTTGATGTCAGCTGGTCAGTACTTAAAAGCTAATAAAAGAAGATTTGGGATAATATTGCCAAAGGGCGGCTTGTAGGTTAAAACAATGTAGGGCGCGAAGGAGAAATCCTGAAGAGAATGTATTTCTATAAGCTTGATTTATTTGGTGAGTTGATACAATAATTTAGTTAAACTACTACTCGTTACCTCAAGAATCAAGACCCTTTTTATTATCCTGTATACTCCTTCTCAGGTATGTGCCAATGTATTTTACCTAAGATTTTGCAATAACAGTGTATATCAGTGTATATCTCCTTGAAACACTGAGCTATAATCATTGACATTTAAATGATGAGATAAGTAATTACCTTGTTTATTTGTAACTTTTTATATGACATCCGTTAACTCCCTTTTTTTCAGGAGCATTTGACTATACTTTTATGACAGCTGTAAATAGTGTACAAGTTCCAATAAGACTTGATGTGATTACAGACTGAAGGCATTCCTTGGTCCTTTGGATCAACTACTATTTGCTAAATTTATTTCATCCTATTCTTGGTCAAAGTCTTCCCAATCATATTGCACTTCAGAAATTAAAATATGACCTCCAAGAACCTTTTCACTTTTATAGAAAACGTATGTGAATTCCCAGTACTTGCTCTTTCATGCCACGCTGCTAGAAAACCATGATTTCCTGCTCTTGTAGTTTGTTTATAGATCATACAAGAATTTATTCAAGGAATTCTGCTTGGAGCAAACTTTCTAACATTCAACTCTCCCAGACGGAACTAGTGAGTGGTGAGAGACTGCATGCACTTCAGTTCCAAATGGAAGTATTTCTGATGTTACATAAAGTCCTTTTTCTATAATAGAGGCTCATGACTCCTGGGGGGTGTTGAAGGACTTAGGGACTTGGTGCTATTTAGCCCTCTAGATCTATGCTGTCGATCAAAGTTGCATCTGGATTTATCCTATTTTCCAAAAACTTGTCAGTATCTGTCCTATAACTTGTCGAATCTATGTGATTATTAATTGTTGTGAGAGCACTTATTTATATCACCATCCAGTCAGATAGTATGCATCAGATTTCAACCACCCTCTGGGTGAAAAATATTTTTCTTAGATCACCTCTGAACCATCATCTCATATCTCCCCTCCAAGTGATGCAGGGCATAGACTTGGCCAATCTCCACTCTTCCTGGGGAAAAAAATCAGGAATCTTTCATTTGGCAACTCTGTAGAAATACCTTCACCATATTGACAGCAGAAATCTAAGATGGCAGCTCAGGACAACTAGCAATGGGGAACTTCCAATGATGCTTAAGTGCCAAGAATGTAAGAAAAATAAACAGATAGTCCTGGACTTTGGAATATGCTAGACTCTATTCTTAATCAGCAGCTCAATGCATTGGAAGATCAAGCACTCTTAATGACTATTATTGACAGCAAGAATTGTGTTAAAGGCTTGTTACTGATCCTCATTCTTTTTGTTCATTTGTTTTAGCAGGAATGAAGAATGAAAGCTGTCAGTTCTTGTAATGCCAGTTGTAAGATGAAGGCTTCTGCCAACGACAGCAAGTTGGTAACTGAGATTTAAAGGAATCCACTGCTCATATGATTGAAACGACTAGGCTTGTATTCACTGGAGTTTAGAAAGATGAGGGGGGATCTTATAGAAACATATAAAATTATAAAAGGACTGGACAAGCTAGATGCAGGAAAAATGTTCCCAATGTTGGGCGAGTCCAGAACCAGGGGCCACAGTCTTAGAATAAAGGGGAGGCTATTTAAGACTGAGGTGAGAAAAAACAAGTTGTGAATTTGTGGAATTCCCTGCCACAGAGGGCAGTGGAGTCCAAATCACGGGATAGATTTAAGAGAGAGTTAGATAGAGCTCTAGGGGCTAGTGGAATCAAGAGATATGGGGAGAAGGCAGGCACGGGTTACTGATTGGGGACGAATAGCCTCCTCCTGCACCTATTTTCTATGTTTCTAGTGCATTTTTGTGACTGAAATGGCATGCCAGCACAAATTATGTGAAACAAATGTTTATTAATCATGCTTAGCTAATGGATAACTGAATGAAGTGAATACATTGGAAAATTTGTTTGTTTAGACTTAGAGGTCAGTTATTATATTATATGTTAAAGTGCTCCCAATGTTGTGTTTGGTTTAGTTTAGAGATACAGTGCAGAAAGAAGCCCTTGGGCCCATCAAGATCGTGCAGACCAGTGATCCCCATACATTAGCTCTATACTACACACTAAGGAAAATTTACAATCTTTACCGAAGGCAGTTAACCTACAAACCTGAACGGGATCCCACCACCAAACACATCTTCCCATCTCCACCCCTTTCCGCCTTTCGCAGTGACCGTTCCCTCCGCAATTCCCTGGTTAACTCATCCCTTCCCCCCAAAGCCACCCCTCCCCAGGTACTTTCCCCTACAACACCTGTACCTATACCTCAACTCTGTCCGTCAGCCCTTTCAGATGAGGCAGAGGTTCACTTGCACCTCCTCCAACCTCATCTACTGTATCCTTTGTTCAAGATGTGGAATCTTATACATCGGCAAGACCAAACGTAGACTGGGCGATCGTTGCGCTTCACCACTGATCCAGCATTTCTTTTCTCCAGAGCACGCTGAGGAATCCCCTTCAGCCACAGCTCGACTGACTATTCGTCAAAGGTGTGGATTCTGCAGGAGAAGGCACCATCGAACCAAATGGAAAGCCCCTTAACAAGATGGCCAGACCATCATCTGCAAGGCTAGATCCTCAGTACATTGCACTGTCAGGAAGAAAATAAATAAAACACAAGAACCTTGTCCGAATCTGGTCGATTCTGGAATCATTGCCCTGGCTGAAACCAACAGGAAGTTTCCCTAATCCCGAACCAGTCTGAAGAGGGTCTTGACCCGAAACATCACCCGCTCCTTCTCTCCAGAGATGCTGCCTCTCCCGCTGAGTTACTCCAGCATTTTTGTGTCTATCTTAGGAAGAAAACTGAAGTTGGAAGCTTCGTAGTCTCCAGAGTTCAGCTGCTTACTGTTCCAGCCAGATGAGGCATGGTGCGCATAAGAAAATCTTTTCATAACAATCGCCCGTCTCTATTGTCATTCCTCCCACCCTTATAACAGAAATTATGGATCATTTACATAAATCAGCATAAAACATGTTAATCGCATACAGTGAGAACTCAACAGGTGCAGAGCACAGATCCATCTCAATAACTCACAGCGGGACAGTAAAAACTGCAACCCTTTGTTATTGCACTTTCTAATAAACATAAGTGATGCTTGGATGAGCCATGATTTATAACTACCATTTCATAACCTACACCAGCAAAATCACAGAGCAACCAATAAATATCAATTATTGTCATTTAAACACAGAGCTTTATGTTTAATTTATCAAAAGAGATGCTTACCAGTGCCTCAACAAAATATAATATCCCTTTATGGGCAACACCAGCTTCAAAATGAACACTGGCAATAAAAACACGGGTTAGGATAATGGTTAATATCATGGCTGAGTCAGAATCTAATACATGCCCAGTGGATCAGATAAACTTAAGTATTTTGCACTCACAAATTAACAGATATCTGGAGACGGGTGCAGGGATCAGTTTGCTGCCGGTCTGAATATTTTAACAACTGCATGTACATTTAAGAAATTATCGTGTTAACATCTTAGCCAGATGCTGTCACTGGGATTTCACGTGGATTCTGATTTCGAGACAGGCAGACTCATTTTCGAAAAGAGATATTAAAATTTGGTTGATAAATTGATCTGTTTTTATAAAAGGCTGTAGTTCAGAATTATTTTTCCTGACTTATTTGTAAAAGCTGATAGAACGTCAATATTGCATATATGCAGAAAGATTTTACATAAACAGTAAAGGGGCAGTACCGGGCGGCACAGTGATGCAGCAGTAGAGTTGCTGCCTTACAACGCCACAGACCTAGGTTCGATTCTGACTATGGGTGCTGACTGTACGGAGTTTGTACTTTCTCCCCGTGACCTCGTGGGTTTTCCCTGGCTGCTCTGGTTTCCTTCCACACTCCAAAGATGTACAGGTTTGGAGGTTAATTTGGCATCGGAAAAATGGTAAATTGTCCCTAATGTGTATGATTATGCTAGTGTACGGGGATCGCTGGTTGACGTGGACATGGTGGGCTGAAGAGCCTGATTCCGCACTGTATCTCTAAACTAAACCAATAATGGGACAGTAACATAAATGTAAGGTTTGTACAAAATCCCTTGTCAGTACAAAGCCTAAATTAAAAACCTTCTGCTTGTCAATGCAGAAATTATAATACTTACAGATGAATCAAAACAAAACATTAAGTTTGATGGCAAGTAGATCTTCACAGGTTCCATGCTTGGCAAGTGTGTTATAGACAATAGACAATAGTTGCAGGAATAGGCCATTCGGCCCTTCGAGCCAGCACCACCATTCAATGTGATCATAGCTGATCATCCCCAATCAGTACCCCATTCCTGCCTTTTCCCCATATTCCCTGACTCCGCTATCCTTAAGAGCCCTATCCAGCTCTCTCTTGAAAGCATCCAGAGAACCTGCCTACTAAGGCAGAGAATTCCACAGACTCACAACTCTCTGTGAGAAAAGTGTTTCCTCGTCTCCGTTCTAAATGGCTTACTACTTATTCTTAAACTGTGGTCCCTGGTTCTGGACTCCCCCAACATCAGGAACATGTTTCCTGCCTCCAGCGTGTCCAAACCCTTACAATCTTATATATTTCAATAAGATGCCCTCTCATCCTTCCAAATTCCAGAGTGTACAAGCCCAGCTGCTCCATTCTCTCAGCATATGACAGTCCCGCCATCCCGGGAACTAACTTTGTAAACCTACGCTGCACTCCCTCAATAGCAAGAATGTCCTTCCTCAAATTAGGGGACCAAAACTGCACACAATAATGATGTAGTCCTATCTCAGGAAGAGTCGTAAAGTCTGTCTACATGAATGGAGCAAGGCAGTTACATAGTGGTTTGTGACCCTAATATTCAGAAATTGACCAAACTTCTCATATCCTAAGATGTCCAGACAGAACCAAAGGCTCAGCAACTATAAACGTCGCAATTGTTAAGTTTTATTAATTGACTGTCTATAGCTTCTGGGTATCTTCAAATCTACAGTGTTCTTAATACTACAATAACTGGTTACAAATAACTGGTTTCAAACTCAAACCCTCTAGATACGTTCACAGTCAGAAGCTATTGAAATGAAAAATTTAAAAGAACACTGTTTTCTCACCACTCTTTGTATAAGATTTTTTTTTAGTGACTCATGGTACAGGTTAAATACGAAATTCCCTCCTACACTCTAAAAACAGACAAAAAGCTCCGGTAAATGGAAACTCCACTGTGCACCTGAAGGATTGGTTTGTTTCACATATGGCAATTCCGGTTGATAGGTTAACTCAAGTCAGCTAAAGAACACAGATTGGGAAGTTTAGAAATGTGTGTTTTTCCATCAGAAGTGTAATCCCATAGTAAATGTTCATTTTATTGAAACAGTTTTCCACCAAAACTCAATTGCAATATAACTCCACTGTTATTACTGAAAATACTTTGGTGATTTCAAATTGTGAGTTGGTAAGGTTTAAAGAATTGTATAAAACATGGGTCACAGGCAAAAGAAGGGGAAAGAATTGAAAGTCCTCTTTTTATTTTAGAGATACAGCGCAGACATAGGCCCTTCGGCCCACCGAGTCCGCACCAACCAGCAATCCACGCACATTAACGCACATAGGGACAATTTTACATTTATACCAAGCCAATTAAGCTACAAACCTCTACGTCTTTGGAGTGTGGGAGGAAACCGAAGATTTTGGAGAAAATCCACGAGGGGAGAACGTACAAACTACGTACCGACAGCACCCATAGTCGGCATCGAAGCCGGGTCTCTGGCACTGTAGGCAATAGTAAGGCAACAACTCCCAAGTCAGGGCAGGAGAGAATGGTGCATAAAATTCAGTGTTAAATCTAAAGGGAAGCTATTTATGACGAGAAGGTTTCCCCTTATAGTGAAGACAATGTCTGCACAATGAAGACAACTTTGTCAGGAAGACCAACTCATGCTTCATCCTATTGTGTGTGGATTGACCTCCGTGATGGTGACATGTGGAGCTCTGCAGCATAGAACCACAGGGAGAAATGGACAAATATTATTGTGTCAGTTGTAACATTAAAGCTGCTAACATTTCTCATCCTCAGAAATATGAATATCATCAAGAATAAGAGATTCTGGCTGCTTCCTGTTTATCAAATCCCTGGTCAGGACGTCTGCGCAGTCAGTGGTAATTCAATTACAACTCTGTGGCAAACATAGACAGACAGCGGAAGCCAATTATAATCAGAGTTCTCTAAGACTGAACTGAAACAGACACTGTGCTGGAAGAATACAAATCATAACGTTGATCTAAGCCATCACACTTCATCTATGTGTGAGCTGATCAAAGCACAAGCTGCTGATTGTCTGGTTTTGTTCTCTCTCCTTCCAGGCATATTAAATAGACATGTTTAGATGGCATTGTTGCCCCAGTTCTGTCATCTCTTTGTGTCATGCACCTGTTGCCTGGAAGTGCAATATGCTGTCCCATGTGCCATGTCCTCACCTTCCACACCATCAGCCATCGCATACAGCATATGATCCAACACTTTCGTCACCTCCAACGAGGTCCCACTACTGGCCACATCTTCCCATCTCCCCCCTTTCTGCTTTCCGGAGAGACAGTTACTTCCGCAACTTCCTGGTCAACGCGTTCCTTCCCACCCAAACCACCCCCTCCCAAGGTATTTTCCCCTGCAACCGCAGGAGATGCAACACCTGTCCCTTTACCTCCCCCCTCGACTCCATCCATGGATCCCAACAGTCTTTCCAGTTGGGCAGAGGTTCACTTGCACCTCCTCCAACCTTATCTACTGTATCCGCTGTTCCAGGTGTCAACTTCTCTACATCGGCGAAACCAAGCGCAGGCTCGGTGATCATTTCGCTGAACTACTCTGCTCAGTAAGTCTTAACTTACCTGATCTCCCGGTTGCCTCCTCCATTGTCAGAGTGAGGCCCAGCGCAAATTGGAGGAACAGCACCTCATATTTCGGCTTGGGTAGCTTACACCCCAGCAGTATGAACATTGACTTCTCTAACTTACAAAAACTTACAAAATTCTTAAGCGGTTGGACAGGCTAGATGCAGGAAGATTGTTCCCGATGTTGGGGAAGTCCAGAACAAGGGGTCACAGTTTAAGGATAAGGGGAAAATCTTTTAGGACCGAGATGAGAAAAACATTTTTCACACAGAGAGTGGTGAATCTCTGGAATTCTCTGCCACAGAAGGTAGTTGAGGCCAGTTCATTGGCTATATTTAAGAGGGAGTTAGATGTGGCCCTTGTGGCTAAAAGGATCAGAGGGTATGGAGAGAAGGCAGGTACAGGATACTGAGTTGGATGATCAGCATGATCATATTGAATGGCGGTGCAGGCTCGAAGGGCCGAATGGCCTACTCCTGCAGCTATTGTCTATGTTTCTATGTTTCTAACTTCAAATAGCCCTTGCTTTCCCTCTCTCTCCATCCCCTTCCCCCTTCTCCCACATCTTACTGTCTCCGACTACATTATATCTCTGTCCCGCCCACTCCCCTGAAATCAGTCTGAAGAAGGGTCTCGACCTGAAACGTCGCCCATTCCTTCTCTCCAGAGATGCTGCCTGTCCCGCTGTTACCCCAGCATTTTGTTGTCTATGTCAAATCCTTTGTCATTTTCTGGTGTGGTAGGCACTGCTAGAGAAGGCAAAATGTACTCTGGGCAAGAGTGACATATATTACTCTGGACAAGAGTGACATATACAGTATCATCGTGCCAATACCGGACAGAGTCATCAGTACATAATGTTGCCAGAAAAAAAGGAAAATCCACCCATGATTAACTATTGATCTGTACGTATGTCCTGAATCAATAAGGATGTTGGCGACAACAGTGGGAGACTACCTGAGCCTTTAAGATTGTTAATAGAGCCGCAACCAATCTCACCTTTCAGGACTGTCATAAACCTAGATGTCCTGAATCCAGTCTCACTAGCAGCTTCTCACAAAAAGATAATTGAGTTGATCCCAGAAAATGTATTAGGATTAGTAGCAAGTCTGTTGGTCTGGTACAAGTCTGCTACCACTGCAGTGGATAATTTCAACTCATGTATACATAGCAGAGGGAAAACAAGGAATAGAATATTATACACAGATGCAGATGTGAGCGCACACACGCTGCCACACACATGTGCACACACACCTTTGTGAATGTGGCTGAAGTTGCTGCAACTAGTTGTTAAAATCATATGCTACATGAAGTACAAAGACCAATAATTTATATTAGTGCCACCACATTACTGAGATGGCAAAGATGATCACTGTATTACTAAGTAGGTGTACATGGCAAGGCACCTTTCTTGTTATCTTTCAATTTCTCATAAAAGCAAAATCCCTTTTTCAATTATTTTAACCAGTTCAACTGGAAAAGTGTGTTGCACAATACAAGTCGGAAAGCGAGAAAAGTTCCACGTTTTACCTCCTTTAGAGTTAGCCTTTGGCAGACTCATGAGGAGAAGGTCCCACAACTAATGATGGCATTTTGATCATATCTGCATGGTGATAAAAAAAAACTGAGGCCTCCAGAATGAACAGCACATCAACACTTACATATAAAAACAAATAATGCTGTTGTAACTCAACGGGTCTGGCAACATCTCTGAGGAACATAGATTGGTGACATCTCTGGTCAGGACCCTTCTTCAGACTGATTGTGTTGGGCGGGGGTGCTGGAGAAAGCTGGAAGAGTGGAGGATAGGACTGGCGAGTGATAGGTGGACACAGGTAAGGTTGGACGAGGCCAGAGATAAAAAGACAACAGGGGTTGCTAATTGTGAAGCCAGAGGAAAAATATAAATAGAAGGGAGGGGGGAAGGAGAGAAATGGGTGTGACACAGGGAAGAGGGGATGCTGACAGCCGATAAATGACACGGCAATGTAATTACTGTATTCAGGAACAGCAAACTGAAGGAGACAGTAAATGTAAAAAGACTAGGAAAACAAAACCACAGTGTGGACATCACCGACAATGGCAGCATATTCTTTGCCTCTAATTGGCAACCATAGTGGTGGGTCTGTGGTCACATACCGGAAAATGGCATCTTGGTTAGCATGGGAATGTTGGGCCGAAGGGCCTGTTTCTGTGCTGTGTGACTCTATGAAACTATGATTCTATTGACTACTCTCCAGTCTAGGACCTCGCGAGTGGCTACAGAAGATGCAAACAGATGTCGAGGGGCCTGTTGACTCAATGACTCTTTGTACACCCACTGAATCTCTTGCTAATTATTTTGATTATACTGGCCAGTTTACTATCATAATTAACTGTCCCTCCATATTGGCCTTATAGTCCCTAGTGCAAATTCCTGAAAAATCATCAGTCTTCTCATCTTCCACAAGCTTTTACCACTTTACATGAATTAAATTTCATTTTAAGGTTGGTGTTATGGCCTGTCCCACTTAGGCGATTTTTCAGTGGACTGCTGGTGACTGCAAGCGCTCCCCCTGCTTGCCCTATCTAAAAGATTCACACAGTGCAAAGCCAAAGTGATACAGACACACACCGCGATGAACAGGAAGGTTTGGCGCTGTAAAAAGACGACTAAAGCACAGTGTACAGTAAGCCCTTTAAAGGAGGGAGGGGGAGAGGTGGGGAGAAGAAGTGGAGACAACTTTTAAGAAGCCAGAGATACACGGCTGTGAAGCTCGGCGGACATTTAACGTTACCGGTCGGTTATCCTTGGTTCTGAAAATTACTGCTTGCCTTTTTTTTCCCAATGAGTCAATGAAATTCACCGGTCAGGACCGGCTACAACCTACGAGAACCTCCGACCTCCTGGCAACCCATTAGGACCTCCTGGCGACCCACCTACGGCACGAGAATTCTCGCTACTCTCCATGGCGGCTTCATTCTAGTCACTGCTAATTTTACAACATATTGAAAAATACACGGCGACCATAATGAGGCCGCGACTAGTTCCCAGAATGCGGGAACTCCTCACGACCATGAAGACGACTCCCCGGCAATCACCCGTGAACATGTGGCGACCATGTGCCGATTGCATAGTCTCCTGCATTCACCTAAAAAGTCGCCTAAGTGGGACAGGCACATTAGCCTTCGTTATTAACCACCTTTCTCGTTGAGACGAGACAAAAGAGATTACAGATGCTGGAACCTGGAGCATTTCTGGAGACCATGAATGGGCGATGTTTCGGATCAGGAACCTTCAGACTGATTGTAGTAGTAATAGAAAGCTAGAAGATAGTAGATTGTAAACTTTCCCTTTTCCTCTTTCTTTCAATCCATTACAGAGTACATTTCCTCCATACCTTTGTAATTGCCCTAATGCAGGTGGAGGTCAACAGTTTCAAATCCAGGATGTTTTCCCTCAGTCTACAGATACATTAAGTCATAACCTCAAGAACACAAGATAGCGGGAGCAGGAATAGGCCACAAGGCTCCTCAAATCTGCCCCACCATTCAACACGACCATGGCTGATCCACACAGGCAGCAGTTCTTCCTCAATGATTTAACAATGTTTTATTGTTACGTTAACCTTCAGACAATGAAATTCTTTGTTTTGCTTACAATCTGGTATAATCATATAGCAGACTTCACCTGGGCAGTACACAGAGTCAACATGTATCTGGTGCCGATAAAGTTTCTAAAGTTCCTCGATGCCAATTTCCCAAAGCTCGCAATTTTACTTTTTTTTTATAAACCTACTTACGTCTGCCTGAATATTCTATTGATCCAGCTTCCTCTATCCCATCAAGGATTCTTTACCACAAGGTCTCTTATTAATGCTACTTTAACCAACTTTTATGCTCATAAAAGCAACTGAGTTTCTATTTGGCATAATTTATTATGTCCGCGATTCCTCAGTCTTCAGCTGTAATAATAATTTAATTGAGAAATCAATGAGGAAGTGGAAAATAAAGAATGGATCTGCAGTGCAAGACTGCGTTCTGTCTCTGTTTTAAAATGGGTGGCCTCAAAAGTTAAACATCAATGCCAGATGTTTGGACAAATAACTCTATCCCTAGCGACAGCAGTAGATGTGGAGTCTATTCCATATCCTGGCAACATAGTCATGTCCATGGTACAAAAAGATGACTGATACCTGGCAGAGGCACTAATGGGTTCAAGCCAGATTAGCAAACCAATTGCACAAAGGGGCACAATTCCAGAAGGGATAAAGACAGGATGAATGAAAGGACATTGCTACCATAGCAGAGAAATTATTTTTTATTCAAATAAATTCAAACTTTTCTTCCTTGCCCTCCTCCCCATTTGCTTATAGACAGACACTCTGAAGACCCTTTTGCCAGGTATCCATCATCCACCATTACTATGCAATGATTCCATCCCCATGATATTGAATGGGGACATATTATCCACTATCACTTGGGATAAACTTATTCTCCTAAATGTTTAGCTGATAGCCTCAACTTGTAAGTGCTCACATTTTTTTTTAAACAGGGACAGGACACAATTTGCACCACACAGTCATTTCTTAGCTTCTACCTCCCCATTGATTTCTCAATTAAAATATTATTACAGTTGAAGTCAAGAAAAGTGTACATAATAAATTCGCCCAAATAGAAATTCAGTCACTTTTAAGAGCATAAAAGAATATCTCCACCAAATGGCTGATGTGTGCAATAAATAAAGGCTGGAAATGCCATAAAAGCAAATCTGGCCCATTATGGATGCATTCCAGATCAATAAATATAGGCAGGTATAGTAATAGACAGAAAGAGAAATCATCAAGTATTGAAAGTCATGCAGTCATCACCTATAAAACCTGTTGTGATTACAGTTCTATTGAAATGATTTACAATTGACTTTTATGAATCAATTATTATAAAAGACTGAAGCCAATTAGCTAGTGCAAATCAATAGTATCAAATTACACTGTGCTTTCATAGAACTAGAATATTATTTCATATTAACTTTAACTTCCTTCTCTGCCCCATTCTTTCCCAATTTTGTCAATATTATTTTGGCCATCGTGGCTTTGAACTTCCCTTGTCTGTTCCTCCAAAACTCCAAGCATAAGGGCAGCACAGAGCTGTTGCCTCACAGCCAGAGGCCAGGTTCGATCCCGGCAATGGGCGCTGTCTGTATGGAGTTTGCACATTTTCCCCGAGACCGCGTGGGTTTTCTCTGGCTGCTCAGGTTTCCTGCCACATTCCAAAGACATGCAGGTTTGGAGGTAATTGGCTTCTGTAAATTGCCCCTTGTGTGTAGGACGCAAAAGTGGGATAACAGAACTAGTGTACAGGCGATCGACGTTTGGCATGAACTCAGTGGGCCGAAGGGCCTGTATCCACGCTGTATCCCTTAAACAAAACTCCATCCTCACACCACCACCCTGCTCCAATGCCACCCCATCGTATTGCTTAATGAAGCTATGACTTTCTGGTCCAGTTTTCATCCACGTTACCTTCCTCCTGCAACATATTAACTTTCAATACCTAGTTTTAGTTTTAAGTTTTAGTTTTAGAGATACAGCACGGAAACAGGCCCTTCGACCCACCAGGTCTGCACCGACCAGCGATCCCCCATTATTAACACTAATAAATCCTACACACATTAGGGACTATTTCTACATTTACCAAGCTAATTAACCTACAAACCTGCACGTCTTTGAAGTGTGGGAAGAAACCGAAGGTCTTGGTGAAAACCCATGCAGTCACGGAAAGAACGTACAAACTCCGTACAGATAGCACCTGTAGTTGGGATCGAACTCGGGTCTCCGGTGCTGCAAGCACTGTAAGGCAGCAACTCTACCTTTGTGCCACCGTGCCACCGTGCTGCCCTTTTGTTTCCAGTTTTGTTAGTCATGTATTCATAAGTTCTCGAGTAAAAATCAGAACACTGGAAGAACTCAGTAGTTCAAGCAACATCTGTGGATACCACAGATACAAATCAACATTTTGGGTTACATCTTTTGCTTCCACACATGCTGCTTGACCTACTGAGTTCTTCAGCATTTTGGTTTTTGATCCAGATTCGAGTATCTGCAGTCCCTTTTGTAATCAGCGACGTCTTGATTGCACCACACCACACCCAACGCCCTCCCCCCACTCCCCACACTCCCAAGCATCCCATAACGTTTTGTCATGTCTGACAATATCCTTCATCATAAACCTTGTGTCTTCAGAAGAGAGCAGGTAAGATCATCTCTGACCCCTCTCACCCTGGCCACAAAATCTTTCAAGGACTTCCCTCTGGAAGGCGACTTCGGACTGTCAAAGTGGCCACAGCCAGACATAAAAACAGCCTTTTTTCCATGAGCAGTAGTTCAACTCAACAGCCACAAGTCTGTAGCCTCCTTTTGCTCTGGTTTTTTATTTCATTCTTCACATGTTTAAATTATATTGTTTTATTTTTAATTGTCTACTGTGTATCATGTTGTTACTTGTGAGCAAAGCACCAAGGCAAATTCCTTGTATGTACAAATATTTGGCTAATTCAATTCAATTCACATTGATTTATCAATTTTGAGAGTACACGTTTCCAACTTGGATAGAATTTAATTGACTGCCTTTATTTTTGTTCTTAGTTTGGTAAATATACTATACGTTGTCAAGAGCAGCAAAGCAGGCCACTTTGATCAAATAAACAACAATCCCGATTATTATATAATTAGTTATAATTAGCTCTCTAATAAGTTGAGCAGGTGCATGTTTGGGCCATCTTAACTGTCTGCACTGAACAAAGTTCCACACTGCAGTAGGTGTCTATTCCTAATGGTAAAAGATAATCATTGGAATTAGTGTTGAACAATTGAATTGAATTGAATTGAATACCTTTATTGTCATTCAGACCTTACGGTCTGAACGAAATTTCGTGCCTGCAGTCATACATACAATCATACAATAATAAACAACACTAAACACAAATTAACATTCACCACAGTGACTCCTCCAAGCACCTCCTCACTGTGGTGGAGGCAAAAATCTTAGGGCTGCAGTCTCTTCCCTCCTCTTCTCCCTCTGCGTTGAGGCGATTCCCCACCGGGCAATGGCACAAACAGTCCCGCGGCTCACCGAACCCCGCAAACGGGCCGGCTCAAACACCGCGGCCCGGGGTGGTCGAAGCTGCCGCCCTCCAGTCCAGCGTACGCAGCCGCTGGCCCGCGGCTGAACCCAGGACTCAGGTCACTGCCGCCAGAACGCTGTCCCAGCCACCCGAGCACCGTTCCAGCCCCGAGCCGGATCGCCCTCACGTGAGTGCCGTTCCTCCCTCGAGCTGGGCCGCTCCGACGGGAGCGCCGTACCTCCCTCGAGCTGGGCCGCTCCGACGGGAGCGCCATTCCACCTCGGGCTGGGCCGCTCCGACGGGAGCGCCATTCCACCCTCGAGCTGGGCCGCTCCGACGGGAGCGCCATTCCACCCTCGGGATGGGCCGCTTCGACGGGAGCGCCACAGCCCCTCACGGGAGAGTCTCAGCCCCTCGCCAGGCCGCCCTCACGGGAGCGTCACAGCCCCTCACGGGAGCGCCGTTCCAGCCCCGAGCCGGGTCGCCCTCACGGGAGCGAGCCCAGGGTGAGTCCTGACTGGCTGCCTCCGGAGTCTCGAGGTCGCCAGCTCCGCCATTAGGCCTCAGCGCAGACGGAGGCAGAGAAGCGGGATACGACAAAAAAGTTGCATTCCCCCAAAGGGAGAGACAGCAAGCCCCGTTTCAAACCCCCACCCCCCCCCCCCCCCCCCACATAAACACAACCTAAAAACCAAAAACTTAACTAGACAAAACGAAAAAAAATAACACAAAAAAGTAAAGACAAACGGACTGCAGGCGAGCCGCAGCCGTTCACCAGCGCCGCCACTTCCGGATAATAATGAGAACATTGAAGTAAAGGAAGTCTGTAATGATGATGATTGTACAATGTCAATCTGTCCTATTCTAATTTGTTGCCAATTTTGTCTCCTCTCCTTGGGTTCATTATGAATAAGTTTAAGAAATTACACACATTTTAATTTTCAATTTTGTTTAAAAAATAAACAATTATGCTGACAGCATGGGAATTGACCTACCGAAGCTCAACCCTATTCAATGGTACTGCAGCCCTGGCCAATTGATCCAGCCAACTGCATGGCAGCCAAGCAAATCCAGAAAGGAATTGGATAGCTACCTCCATCCAAGGAAGCCAAGTATCCTGACTTTCATTGATCAGTCTCTCCCTCACCAAACACACGGAGATAGTACCCTTCAATAGGTGTAGAAAGCTATGACATACAAATCATAAAACAGCAAACAAATGTAACCATACCCACATTATCTAATTTCTAATTCACTTGTTACAATCACGCAGCACAGAAACGGGCCCTTTGGTCCAATATGTCTTTGCCAACTGTGATGCTCTGCAAGCTGGGCCCATATCCCTCTAAACATTTCCAAATGTCAGTTAAATGTTGTTATTGCACCTGCCTCAACTGTTTCCTCGGGCAGCTTGTTCCATGAACCCACCATACTGCGTGTGATAAAGTTGCCCTGCAGGTTCCTGTCAATTCTTCCTCTTCTTAAACCTATTCTTGATTTCTGCAACATGGGGGAGAAGACTGAGTATTCACCTTATCAATTTCACTAATGATTCTATATCCCTCTGTATCCTCAGCCTCATGTGGTCCAAGGAATAAAGCCCAACCTCTCTCTGCAGCCGAGGACCATGAGTCCTGGCAACATCCTCATAAATCTTCTCTGCACTCTTTCCAACTTAATGGCATATTTGCTAAAACAGGGTGAATAAAATCGAACACTGTACTTCAAGTGCTGCCTCACCAACATCCTGTACAACAGTAACATAATTTTCAAACCTCTCTACTCAGTGGACTGACTGATAAAGTTTAACAAGCCAAAAGCCTTTTTCAATATCCTATCTACCTACAACACAATTTTCAGGGAATTATGTACTTGCACTCCTAGATCCTACCTGCCTCATGGCAGCTCATTTCATATACCCATTACTCTTTGAGTGAAATGGTTTCCCCTCCAGTTCCTATAGAATATTGCCCTCCTCACCTGAAGGACTTAGTTACCATGCCTCTTGCACTAAGCGGTGAGGGGGCCAACAAAAAAACGAAAGTCTACTTGACTTTGTTCTCATCCAGGGCAGTGGTGGTAGAGATGATTGTCACTGGGTCCTTGCACAGAGTGTCCTATCTTTAAACTTTATACAAACTCCACTATGAAAATCAGGAAAAAAAACTGTCAGTGCTTAAATCAGATAATGCTGGGACACAGCAGATCAGATTGCATCTGTGGAAAGAGAAAGTTTCACGACCTAATTCACAACCTTATTTACTCGTGGATATTTTTCATCAGGCTAGAAAAATGCCCCGATCTACTTGATGCCACGAGTACCTACGACTAGCATCACGACCTATCTACGACCTACCTACGACCTCCTACGACCTCCTACAAGGCCCTACAACCTCGTGACGACCATGCTGCGAGTATGAGTCAAGGGCAAACTCGGCAGAGGTCGTGAATTAGGTCGTGAAAGTGGTTCAGGTCAAAGACCTTTGATCAGAACATCCCTTATTCTGTGTGGCACCACCATCGTATAAAGTGGGATAGATTCAAAACCAATCCAATTATCAAAAGTTGACCACCTATGAGTTACTGTGGTCAGTCATCAGCAGAATTATATCCTACTTCAATTATTAACCTTCTGCCCAGGCATTTATCTCACTGTACCACAACTATCAAGCTAAATACTTAACATTGACTCAACAAGCTGTGTTCCAGGGAAAGAACTAGACACCCTTAACAGTAGACGTAAATCAACTGGACACAGAGTGCTGGAGTAACTCAGCAGGTCAGGCAGCGTCTCTGGAGTACATGTAAATCAACCGATGAGGCGTGGTACGGGGCCATAGTTCCTCAGATCACCCGTTGAGTGATCAGTCTGAGGCTCATTGGATGATGCTCTGCTGCCTACAGGACTTGGAATGAAAATGAAGGGCAATGATGACATTAGCACAGGAACAGCTTATTCCCTCCCCTCTGGTATCAGGCTTCTGAACAGTTCTTCCAGAAGCCTGGGTACTGTCCAATTCACCTACATCACTCAATTGATCCAGCAAACAGCACTGCAACCAAACAAAGACACAACAATTAAATGTGTAGGAAGGATCAGCAGATGCTGGTTTACACCGAAGATAGACACAAAATGCTGGAGTAACTAAGCGGGTCAGGCAGCATCGCTGGAGAAAAAGAATAGGTGATGTTTCAGGTCGAGACCCTTCTTCAGACGGACACTAATTATAATTGGAATAAATCCATAGTTAAGTTAACTACTAACAGTTGATATAAATTGTCTGATTAAGTGGCATTAATATCTGTTGTCAGTAATAGATTTATCATTCAGTTTGTTTTGTATTTATGTTATGTAGTTTTCCATTAAGTTACCCACAGAGATGATGCGAATAGGATGAGATGAGATCGAGAGTAAGCAAAGCAGCTCTGGCACAAGGGAGCTTGCATTGAGGTTAGAGCAGGTTACACAAAGAGTGGTGAGTGTATAGAACAAGCTGCCAGAGTAGTTAGGCGAGGCAGATGCTATCACAATATTTAAACAGGTACATGTACAGGATACAGGATGTACATGTACATGTACAGGTAGATGTACATGTACAGGATGCCTAACGGCATCCCCGGGCGCGTCCTCAGGGCCTGTGCTGCGCAGCTGACAGACGTCTGGACTGACATCTTCAACCTGTCACTTGCCCAAGCAGTTGTCCCCACATGCCTTAAAACCACCTCCATCGTGCCGGTGCCAAAACACTCCACTGCGGCAAGCCTCAACGACTTCCGCCCAGTTGCACTTACTCCCATCATCACCAAGTGCTTCGAGAGGCTGGTCCTGGCACACCTCAAAGGCTGCCTACCCCCCACATTGGATCCCTATCAGTTTGCCTACTGCAAAAACAGGAGTACGGAGGATGCCATCTCAACGGCACTTAACTCCACCCTCTCCCACCTAGACAACAGAGACACTTACGTAAGAATGCTGTTCATCGATTACAGCTCAGCATTCAACACCATTATACCCTCTAAACTGATCACCAAACTCGGTAACCTGGGCATCGATCCCTCCCTCTGTAACTGGATACTGGACTTTCTAACCAACAGACCGCAGTCTGTTAGGTTAGACAAGCACACCTCTTCAACCCTCACCCTGAACACCAGCATTCCACAGGGCTGTGGGCTGAGCCCTCTCCTCTACTCCCTCTTCACCTACGACTGCACACCTGTACATGGTACTAACACCATTATTAAGTATGCAGATGATACAACGGTGATTGGTCTCATCAGCAACAACGATGAGTCGGCCTATAGAGAGGAGGTCCAGCTCCTAGCAGCATGGTGCACTGACAACAACCTGGCCCTTAACTCCAAGAAGACCAAGGAGCTCATTGTAGACTTCAGGAAGTCTAGGGGCGGCACGCACACCCCCATCCACATCAACGGGACGGAGGTGGAACGTGTTTCCAGTTTCAGAAATATAAAAAGACAAATTTCCTATAGGGTATCCTAAGACTCCCCTAAATGCCTGTAAAATTACCATAGGCAAATGTGTAATGGTGTAATGCTTTTTATTTGGTTCTGTGAGTGAATTCAAGCCCTCGTGTGTGGAAATTGGTTATTTTTTACCGTTTTTTGGTGTGTTGAATTGCAGTTATATTTTACACTAACGCACAAATAGCTCCGCAGCAGAAAATCATTAAACTGGCCAGAGAGCCAACTTTAGGGTTTGCACTTGAAAGGCTGTTGAAAGTGACATGAGATCTCAGCAGCTTCTAATCAAGCCACAATCGACCAGGAAGCATCAATACATACTGCCAAAGATGAGGCAGAGACTGTGGGGAAGAGGGAAGCCTCTTCATGTTTCATGCAACTGGTAATTGATGCCATCAGAACCTGGCAGCAAATAGTTAAGTTTAAAGGCCTGGTACAATACCTCAGCACTGAGCAGCCACAGAGGTTTACTAGAAGGATGACTGGATTAGGGGCTATTAGCTACAGGGAGAAGTTGGGCAAAACCTTGATTGTTTTCTCTGGAATGCCAGAAGTTATGGGGAGACCTGGCAGAAGTATGGCAAATTACAAGAGGTATTGGATAGGGCAGGCAGTCAGAACTTTTTTCCAGGACAGGAATATCAAATACTAGAGGGCCCTGCTTCAAGGTAACAGGGGTAAAGTTTAAAGGAGATGTGTGGGGCAAGTTTTTGAGTGCCTGGAACGTGCTGCCAGGGGTGGCATCACCAACATATCATCACCACCCCCGGTAATAGTGATCTGTGAAGCAGGTACATTAATGGTATTTAAAAGAGTATTGCAAAGCATGTGGATATGTCAGTGAATGGGATTGGATGCAGGTAGATATGTGATAGGATCTCATTCGGCACAGATATTGTGGGCCAAGGGCCTGTTCTTGTGCTGTGGGTTATGAATCATGTCAGGTTGCCATAGAGGGAGTACAGAGAAGGTTCACCAGACTGATTCCTGGGATGGCAGGACTTTCATATGAAGAAAGACTGGATAGACTCGGCTTGTACTCATTGGAATTTAGAAGATTGAGGGGGGATCTTATAAAAACTTACAAAATTCTTAAGAGGTTGGACAGGCTAGATGCCGGAAGATTAATCCCGATGTTGGGGAAGTCCAGAACAAGGGGTCACAAGTCCAGAATAAGAGGGAAGTCTTTTAGGACCGAGATGAGAAAATCATTTTTTACACAGAGAGTGGTGAATCTGTGGAATTCTCTGCCACATAAAGTAATTGAGGCCAGTTCATTGGCTATATTTAAGAGGGAGTTAGATGTGGCCCTTGTGGCTAAAGGGATCAGCGGGTATGGAGAGAAGGCAGGTACAGGATACTGAGTTGGATGATCAGCCATGATCATATTGAATGGCGGTGCAGGCTCGAAGGGCCGAATGGCCTATTCCTGCACCTATTTTCTATGTTTCTATGTTTATATGTTTCACTGCATCAACATTTCTGTGCACAGGCCAAGCAAATTTTTTTTTTAAGTATGTTTCCTTTAAACTTTACTTTAGAGATACAGTGTGAAACCAGGCTCTTCGGCCCACCGGGTCGGTGCCAACCAGCGATCACCCTATACACTACCACAATACAACAGAGTAAGGACAATTTACAATTTTTTTTTACCAGAGCCATTTAAACTACAAACCTGTATGTCTTTGGACCGGAACGCCCGGAGAAAACCCACGCGGTCATGGGGAGAGCGGGCAAACTCCGTACGGACAGCAGCCGTGGTCGGGATCGAACCCAGGTTTCTGGTGCTGTGAAGCAGCAACTCTACCACGGTGCCACGGTGCCACCCCACTCCTGTGTGTGTTCAGTCTGGAGGACCAAGAGCAGTGCAATGGATCAGCACAGAATGGAGCAGTGATAACTGGGACGATAGACAACGGACAATAGGTGCAGGAGGAGGCCATTTGGCCATTTGAGCCAGCACCGCCATTCAATGTGATCATGGCTGATCATCCACAATCAGTATCCCGTTCCTGCCTTCTCCCTATATCCCTTGACTCCACTCTTCAAGACCTCTATCTAACTCTCTCTTGAAACCATCCAGAGAAACGGCCTCCACCGCCTTCTGAAGCAGAAAATTCCACAGATTCACAACTCTCTCTGTGAAAAAGTTTTTCCTCTTCTCCGTTCTAAATGGCCAACCCCTTATTCTTAAACTGTGACCCCTGGTGTACTCCAAAGTATCACCTTGCACGTTTCAGGACTAACTTCCAGCAGCCATTGATCTACCCAGGCTACCACCAATCAATATCTTACTGTATGTAGCCTAAGACAATCCTTATGTGGCCTGAGTCTTATTCAATGCCAAAAAGCTTTCATTAGATTTTCATGAATGGCTGTCTGAACAGCATTTTAAAGCAGAACATATGCAGATTTTTTTTCTCTCCTCCTGAGTAGTGAGAACTGGGCCAAATGTGGTGCCCTGGTAGTTAACCCAGTTCAAATTAAGAACCAGCTGTCAGATTCTCAGGAGTTTTTTTTTTGGTTTCATGTTATGCCATGTGGTGAACTAATTCTCATTTCTGATCTTCAAAGGCCAGCGACGCCGAATGGATATCTTTTGAGTTTTGTTGTAGAATTTCGGTCACTCCCCCAGCTCTGAATGAACATGAATGAGGTCATTCATTCAACTTTACCACGCTCCTAAAACTGTCTGTTCAAATAATGACAACATCACTATCTAAAAGAATAGGTCATTTGAAAGGCGAGTAGTGTACATTTTGGCAATGTCATTTAAGTTGTTTGTTGAAGACTGTGAACCTTTGAACACAGTGATTTATTCACGGTGCCATTAGAAAGCTGGAGGTTTAAATCAAGGAATGACATTAGGTCGTGACCTTTAAGCTACAATAGAAAACAATCACTAGACATGCTGATTAGAGGGCTTCAATCCCACAGAACGTTGTAAAGAATGATATTTATTCCTCTCTCCTCACCTGCATAATGTTGATCCTTGAGGCTACAGTCTCAGATTTCATGTCAGATTTACCAAGTTGCAGTGTCTTTTCTGCATTATATTCACAAGATATTTGATCTCAGTAATGTCACAACCCAGGCTACTGAAGCAAAATTATTATCATGCTTGACTGATCAAACAGGACTGGGCGATGGATCTGGGAGCATGAGTTCTCGTACTTTGATCGGGAAATTGAAATTTAAATAAATCTGGAATAAAAACCTAGCATCAGTTAATTGTAAACTTGACTTTCATATGAGCAAAATGCAAGTGTTGGAGGAACTCAGCAGGCCCGTCTGCATCTGTGGAGGGCATGGATAGGTAACGTTTCAGGTTGAGATCCTTCTTCAGATTGATTGGAGTGAGGGGGGAAAGTTGGAAAAGAGGTGGGAGAGGTAGGTAGACAGAGCATAACAAGTGACAGGTGGATACGGGGCGGCACAATGGCGCAGCAGTAGTGTTGCTACCATAAAGCACCAGAGACCCAGGTTTGATCCTGACTACGGATGATGTCTGTATGGAATCTGCACGTTTTCTCTGTGACTGCATTCGTTTTTATCCAAGTGCTCCAGTTTCCTCTCATACTCCAAAGACGCACGGGTTTTGTACGTTAATTGGCTTTGGTAAAATTGTAAATTGCCCCTAGTGTGTAGAACAGTGTTAGTGTTCAGGATGATCACTGGTCAGCGTGGATCAGGTAGGCTGAAGGTCCTGTTTCCGCCCTGTGTCTCCAATGTCCAAGGTCTAAAAGGTGAGGGGTTTGATTTTTTCAGGTGGGAGGAGTCAGTGTCAAAGGCTAAAGGTGAAAAGGAGACAAAACCATGTCAGGTAAGGAGAAAAGAGGAGGAAAATGTAAAGCCGGAGGAAAGATAAAGGCGGAAAGGAAATGGAAGTTGGGAGAGACGGGGGATACAAAGAAAATGAGGGGCTCAGGGATGGGAGATGAATGCACAAAGAGGGGGGGGGGGGGGAGTGTAAGCCGGAGGTTTGAAGGATTGGGAGGTAATGGGTGTGCAAGTGGATGGGGGGCACAAGTATGAGAGAGGGGGTGGGGGAATTTTACTTGAAATTAGAGAATTCAACAATCATATCATTCTGTTGTAAGCTACCTAAATGAAATACGAGTTACATGGATAGTTTAAAAGGAGATTATGGAGCAATTTATTTTGACACATTGGATCGCGTGCCCAGAACAGGTTGCCAGGAGAGGTGATGGAGGCAGATATGATAGAGGCATTTAAAAGACTTTTGGATAGACACATCGATATACAGGGAATGGAGGAATATGGATTATGTCTGGACTGATTAAAAATTTGTCTTGGAATCATGTACAAGACCTTTACCCTGTATCTGTACACTGTGGTGCCTCAATTGTAATCATGTATAGTCTTTCCACTGGCAGGTTAGCATGTAACAAAATATTTTCACTGTACCTCGGTCGGTACATGTGACAATAAACAAAACTGAAGTAAACATTGTAGGCCGAAGGGCCTGTTGCTGTGCTATAATGTTCTGTGATCAATACTGTTCTACTAGTTTGTGCGTGGTGTCACACTGAAAATGGAGGAGGTCCACGACAGAAAGTACAGCATGGGAATGGGAAGGGGAGTTAAAATGGTAGGTAACCAGGAGTGATCCAGCTGGAATTTTATATTGTCATATGAACCTTTTTGACCACTAATGCTCTTCAGAGCAGAAAGTGCTGGAAATACTCTAGAGTCACTTAGCTTCTGTAGAGAGAGAACTAAGAGTTAATGCTTCACATCAATGCCATTTCATTAGAAATGGTGGAACGGTGGCATAGCGGTTGAGCTACTGCGCTCTAGAGCCGGAGACCCTGGGTTCGATCCTGACTACGGGTGCTTTTCTGTACAGAGTTTGTACATTCTCTCTGCGACCTGCGTGAGTTTTCTCCGAGATCTTTAGTTTCCTCCCACACTTCAAAGACGTACAGGTTTGTAGGATAATTGGCTTGGGTTAAATGCAAAATTGTCCCTATTGTCCCTCGTGTGTGTGAAAGGTGCAGGGACTCGATGGGCCGAAGGGCCTGTTTCCGCGGTGTATTTCTAAATTAAACTATACTGAGATTTAAAAAAATTCCCAATTCTGACAGTTAACATTTCGTTCTGATAAAAGGTCATGGATCCAAAATGTTTTCCCATTTCTCTCCCCGCAGATGCTGCTTGGCTTACTGATCACCTCCATCATTCCCAGTCCTCTACATAAGCCTGATAAAGCTTTTAGTTCATGGGGAGCAGTAATGGATGGCTAATAACTGCTAGCATCACACACAATCCATGAATATTCTAATTTAACATCATATAACCATATAACCATATAACAATTACAGCACGGAAACAGGCCATCTCGACCCTTCTAGTCCGTGCCGAACACATAATCTCCCCTAGTCCCATATACCTGCACTCAGACCATAACCCTCCATTCCTTTCCCATCCATATAACTATCCAATTTATTTTTAAATGATAAAAACGAACCTGCCTCCACCACCTTCACTGGAAGCTCATTCCACACAGCTACCACTCTCTGAGTAAAGAAGTTCCCCCTCATGTTACCCCTAAACTTCAGTCCCTTAATTCTCAAGTCATGTCCCCTTGTTTGAATCTTCCCTACTCTCAGTGGGAAAAGCTTTTCCACGTCAACTCTGTCTATCCCTCTCATCATTTTAAAAACCTCTATCAAGTCCCCCCTTAACCTTCTGCGCTCCAAAGAATAAAGCCCTAACTTGTTCAACCTTTCTCTGTAACTTAGTTGCTGAAACCCAGGCAACATTCTAGTAAATCTCATCCTCTCCACTTACCTACAATTTTTTTTTAAAGTGATACAAGGTGTTGCCTGAAGGCTTTTTATTTTCTTACCCCACGGTGCTGACAGTAAATGTCATGATCAATTATTGCGATAAGCGTTTGCATTTTAGACTCTTTCTTGAAACCTGGTCTATGAGCCACGCTGACATAAAAGGGAAGTAGTTAAGGTTCACTTTCACTATAAGTATAACGCAAATCAATGGGCCAAGATGACTTGCATTCTGGAGTCATAAAAGAACTGACTTCAGCAAAAGCAAACATATTGGCTTTGATTTTCCAAAATACCCTAACGCCTATTAAGGTTCCAGTGAATGGAAAACCACACATGCAGTAGAAAGGAGAGCATCAGAAAACAGGAAATTACAGATCCATTCCACTGCGGTACATTGATGGAAAAATGCTGAGGGTAGTAGCTGCAGCGCATTTAGAAAATCAAAATGCAATTAAACAGAGGCGCAGCAGTAGAGTTGCTGCCTAACAGCGCAGAAACCCAAGTTAGAACCTGACTACGGTGCTGTCTGTATGGAGTTTGTTCGTTCTCCCTGTGACTGCGTGGGTTTTCGCCAAGTGCTCCAGTTTCCTCCCACATTCCAAAGGTGTACAGGTTTATATGTGAATTGTCTTCAGTAAAACTTGTAAATTGTCCCTAGTGCGCTAATGTACCGGGAGATCGCTGGTCGGCGCGGACACGGTGTGGTGAAGGGCCCATTTCCACACTGTATCTCAACACTGAACTAAACTAAGCCAGAGCCAGCCTGGCTTACTGGAGGGAAATTGTTAAAGTCAAACAGATTGTTCGAGGATAGAGAAGTGGTAGAACCACTAATTAAATGCATTCTTATTTTCAGAAGGCATTCAATTAAACGACACAGTATACTTTACACTACGGTATTGGGGAACATGTTGGCTTGAATGGAAAATTGGTTAACTATCATCAAACAGAGGGTCAGGATGGATAGATGGCTTTCAGTTTGGCAAGCTGTCAATTGGGGTCCCACAGGATTCATTGCTAGAACCTCAATAATTTACAATTTATTTTTGATTTTGATGAAGGCACCGATATACGGTTTCCAAATTCACTAATAATACAAAGGCAGGTGGAAAAGCAAGTTTTGAGGAGCACCCCAAGAGCCTGCAGTAAGACTGAGCAGGTGGGCAAATACTTGACAGATGGAGTGCAGAATGCAAGTTAGTCCACTTTTATGGGAAGCTTAAGAAAGCACAACATTGTCTGTATAGAAAGAGACTAGAGGCTACTGGGTAAAAAAGAGATTTAGTTGCATTCAACACATAACATCGAAAATCACTTGTGGCTGTAACAAGTAATTAGGAAACCAAATGCAGTGTTGGTCTTTATTGCACATGGGTTCAACTAAAGCAGTTTGAAAGTCCTTTATTCCCTGAACAAAGGAGCTTTTATACTACAGTCACAATTATTATCATAGCATTATACCAATCAAAACTGCTATTCATGCCGTTTGCAAACAACAACCATGAAATTGCAACATTGTAAGCCGTTTCCTGGACCCAAATGAGAGCCCATTAACACCCATCATTCTCCGAAGGATTACAAAGCATCCGTGGGCTCATTGTGCATCTTCTCCAGAGACACAAGGTGCAAACATAAGCCCGGAAGAAGGGCAAGCAGTTGACTTGGGCAGAACTCTTGACTGCCATCAGCCTGGACCCATGAATGGCCACATTTGCCAGGCCCAGGAACAAACCAACAAGGGGTTGCCCCGACCAACCCAATTGAGGAGCAAAAAATTTGAGAAGAATCCCCTTTATACACTCAAACAGGTGTGCTGCAACCTATCACACTCCCTACCTATACCGTACACCAGATCCTCCAAGCCACAGAAGTGGCGGGTGGCTGGCAAGGGTGGTGAATCTCATGGAAATCTTTGCCACAGAAGGCTGTGGAGATCAAGTCAGTGGATATTTTTTAAGGCAGAGATCGATATATTCTGGATTAGTGCAGGTGTCAGAGACTATGGGGAGAAGGCAGGAGAATGGGGTTAGGAGGGAGAGATAGATCTGCCATAATTGAGTGACAGAATAGACTTGATGGGCTGAATGGCCTAATTCCTATTCCTAATCACCTTATGCCTTAAGTACGCAGACAGACTTAAACATCTATTACACATCACTGCTCTGTGCAACACTCTCCACTCCTAGCCCCGGTATAAAGGATTCCTGTTTCGGGAGACCTTCAATAGCAAATTCTTGCTACAGATGTACAGGACTTGGTAAAACTGCATCTGCAGCTCCATGTCCTATTTTGGTCTCAATGTTTAAGGAGTGATATACTTATATTCAAAGTAGCACAGTGAAGGCCCAAAAAGATGAAGTGATGCAATGAAATGGTTGAGCCAAGTTGAACTGGTTGGACCTATACTCTTTTGAGCCTGTAAAACTGTTGCAAGTAAGAATCGTGTTGTTCCGGTTCACATCTAGTGCACATGATAAATAACACTCTCGACTTGATTCTTGAAGAATGAGAGGTGAAAATGCTTTACTTCACTGGATCGCTGATAGCTCACCCTGGCAGAGTTTGTGAAGGTAAAAAAGTAAATTCTACTTTGCTCATTTGAGTGGAGCATTTCACATCTGGAGTCAATTGTGGACGCCATTTGCATGGCAATGCTTCCATTCACACTAACAGGCAGAAAGGACCTCCTTCCAGGCATGCATCTTGCTGATTGGTATACCAGGCTAATTTCATCGAGTCAGAGAAAGAAACTGTGTGGAAGTTAGTCTTATGGCCCACCATGAGAAATATAACCATATAACATATAACCATATAACAATTACAGCACGGAAACAGGCCATCTCGGCCCTACAAGTCCGAGCCGAACACTTATTTTCCCCTAGTCCCATCTACCTACACTCAGACCATAACCCTCCATTCCTTTCCCATCCATATACCTATCCAATTTATTTTTAAATGATAAAATCGAACCTGCCTCCACCACTTTCATTGGAAGCTCATTCCACACAGTTACCACTCTCTGAGTAAAGAAGTTCCCCTCATGTTACCCCTAAACCTCTGTCCCTTAATTCTGAAGTCATGTCCTCTTGTTTGAATCTTCCCTACTCCCAATGGGAAAAGCTTATCCATGTCAACTCTGTCTATCCCTCTCATCATTTTAAAGACCTCTATCAAGTCCCCCCTTAACCTTCTGCGCTCCAAAGAATAAAGACCTAACTTATTCAACCTTTCTCTGTAACTTAGTTGCTGAAACCCAGGCAACATTCTAGTAAGTGTAAAGTTGGCAGAGCCTGCACAGTGAATAGTAGGCTTCTGGGGAGTGGTGTAGAGCAGAGCAATCTTGGAGTTCAGGTGCATGGTTCCTTGAAGGTGGAGTCACAGGTAGATAAGGTGGTCAAAAAGACTTTTGGCCTTCATCAGTCAGAGTATTGAGTGTAGAAGTTCAGTAAGGTGGGAGGATGAGGGGTGATCTTATTTTTGGTATATAAAAACATGAGGACCAGAGGACATAGGTTTAAGGTGAAGTGGGAAAGATGTAATAAGAATCTGAGGGGGTAAAATTTTCACACAAAGATATAAAAATATTTTACACATATTTTTGGTCCATTTCACAACTATTTTTTTTGACAGAGGTGCAATTAGGCACAGGTTCAGCAAACCTAAAGAGGATGAAATTGAATTGTCAGGCCGTTGTGTGTAAGACGGAACTGCAGATGCTGGTTTAAACCGAAGATAGACACAAAAAGCTGGAGTAACTCAGCGGGACAGACAACATCAATGGAGAGAAGGAATGCCATTGTATTTAATAAGGACCATTGTTGGTTGTTCACATTGCACAAAATGGATCCTGACTGTGAGAAGGTGCACTGATTAGATTGATGAGGGTATGGGGGAACCACTGTGAGGGGGGGGTGGGGGGGGAACGACAAAGGAGGAGCCAGCTGGGGTACTTTGTATAGGAAGGAACTGCAGATGCTGGTTTATATCAAAGATAAACACCAAAATTCTGGAGTAACTCAGTGGGACAGGCAGCATCTCTAGAGAGAAGGAATGGGTGACATTTCGGTTCGCATCATAAGGGTCTCGACCCGAAACGTCACCCATTCCTTCTTGCCAGAGATGCTGCCTGTCCCGCGGGAGTACTTTGTAACTTTGTCGGCCCTTTATGTGGCGACCATTTGCATACCTTGGATATGCAAGCAAAGAATTTCACTGTGCCTTGTCACATGTGACAATAAAGTATTCCATTCCATTCCCGATTCATAACGTCATAAGGTCATAAGTGGTTGGAGTAGAATTAGGCCATTCAGCCCATCAAGTCTACTCAAGTTCAATCACGGCTGATCTATTTCTCTCTCCTAACCCCATTCTCATGCCTTCTCCCCATAACCTCTGACACCCGTACTAATCAAGAACCTGAATTCACACTTTGCCCGATGCCTGAGTAGCTGCCTGACATAGGAAAGCTTATGTTAGCCATGTAAATCTCCTGCTGCAAAGAAGAATCATTTTAAACTTAGTACAAATCATATGGTATTCTTTTTATTTGGTTGCCTGCAAGAGATGAGAACCAAAAAAGTAGGAAGTGTCAAGCCAGAATATAGGCCACATAAACCTTCATGTCATCTTTGCCCTGTGCACAAGGTAACCTCTTCATTAAGGATTTCGATTCATTTGGCGGTGTTGAATGCTGCGAAGTGCACAATTTCCTGCTGCTGTAATCACAACTTGCTAATTTATCAGAGTTGACAGTAATCTGAATTTAAATGATTGTACACAGACGTTGAAACACAGTCTATATTTTCAGCTTCTTCGGTTGATGTGTAACATTTGCTGCGAAGTGTGCATCTTTCCTCCAGAGGTTTCAAAAACTTGGCCTTTGTCTGCTTCAAAGAATAGCGTCTCTATTATTTGCCCGGGGACATTATCGAGGTCCACTGGCAGATGACCTCTCAAGTGCTCGACTCTTTGTCCCAATCAGTCCTTTATTCTTCTTCCCTCTGCTGAAAATGGTGCAATCTGCTATCTCCCCCCCCCCCCCACTGCACCCACCCCCCGCCTGAGCTAAAGCTTGATGGGCCAGTGGTCTCACACACAAAAAAAAATCCATTGGCAGTGTATGCAGAGCATGTCCATCTTCCAATTATCACAAGAGAGGCTCTGCATAAATTATTTGATAGTGTTATTAAAGCTGTCAGGAATAAATTGCTCCCTTTTGCTACAGCTGTCAAGAGGCTGAGATGTGCTTTGACATGCTGCGACGTTCAAAGACGGACAGAGAACCTCTCCCTCCTGCCAGGGTGTTGCCACAATGACTTCCAGACAGGCTTTTTGGAACTGATGTTATAAAAGAGCTGCAGGTATCACACTCACACACACACACCCCGCCTGCACACTGTGAAGTGTGGCAAGCCGGGGTCTGTTACCATCCATGTACACCCACACAAAGAAAGTTGTGGCAGCACTTAAGAAAGGGTTATAGTCATCTTTGAGCTGTCCAGCTGTAAAAACCTGTTACTGTTCCTTTGTCCTCGTTCACAAACAGAGCACGTAAAACTGAACAGACATTTAAAAATCTTAAAACGTGCCTTCAGAGCTGATTGATATTTTAATTAAAAGGCTGGGACATGTTTACACTTGAATATAATGGAAGGATTGAACAAATTTAGCTCCAAAGATTCCTCAGAAAGAATGAACTTACATTCAAGCACTGCTAATGAAATGGTTTTCTAGTCCCAATAAACTATTGCATTGAGATAAAATAACTGTTTCTCCAGTCACCAGGTTTTAACAATGGTATAGTCATCCCTAAGGCAGCACCTGCAGACATTTTATTTGCTTCCGTTACTCTCGCTACTTGGAAAGGTGTACGCCACAAAGGCTGGACCAAAGATAGCAGCTCCGCTATAAGATCTTTGGGCTGGACCACTCCACACCCTGCCCTGAGAGGGAAACAGGAGCATCTGGCTTGACAAGGCTATCAGGAAAGAGTTAAAGAGACCAACCCGGAGTATGCTAAACTTGCAATTAATTTGTCTTTGTGTTTTCACTGTGTTCAGTTATAGCCATCTTTACTCAGATATCTCACAAAATTAACAATGATCTATGAACACAAATGTTCACCAGCAGCAAAGTAGGATTTTATAATTGCAAAATCCTAAAAATGTTCTCCGTTATAGACCAATTCTAAAACATTGTCAACTGAATGTCTGTGCTGAGATTAATATGACACGAGTAGGTTTTAATCTGAAAGAACCATCTTATTACTGAGAGAATTGGAGATATTTCTTTGTACATTGGTTCCCAGGTTTCAGATATATTTTAATCATTAACATGCTCAGACAAACGTGGACAGAAAATATCTAAATCAACATCAAAATAAAAAGATGGAATCAAATTCCTCACACTTATATAGACACATAGAATTAATATTAATGTGCCTTTATATGCAATTACATTTTTTTAATGAGATAACCTTAACCTTGTTAACCTAGTAAAATAAATGCTTCTTAGCAAAAACAAAAATTTCTCAGGTTTTAACGTTGGTTTTTCGTTTTTGTTCTTTGCTTTTGATGCAAACATGTACTGTACCATTTTACAAATGTGACAAAGTGAGTGGAGAAAAATAATTGGTTAATTGCGTTGTGGATTTAAATTCCAAGTGATCAGTCTAAATTGCTTCAAAGTTTTCAAAGGTTCCAAAGGTCTTTTATTGTCATGTGTACCAATTAAGGTACAGTGATAAGCGAATTACCATACAGCCATACTAAAAAAAAAGCAACAAGACACACATCTGCATAAAAGTTAACATAAACATCCACCACAGCAGATTCCCCACATTCCTCACTGTGATGGAAGGCAATAAAGTCTAATTTTCTTCCTCTTTATTCTCCCGTGGTCGGGGCAGTCGAACCATCCATTGGGAGGGATCAGAGCTCCCACCGCCGGCGGTCGAAGCCCTCCCGTCGAAGCTCCCGCAGATTGGAGCTCCCGAAGTCGGTCTCTAACCAGAGGCCGCGAGCACCACAATGTTAAAGTCCGCAGGCCCTACGGTTGGAGTTCCGAGGTCGATCTCTGCCAAAGGAATTGTGTGCTCAGAGCTGTAATATATTGCAGTCTATCTTCTCCTTCTTCTTAGGTTCTCCCTCAAGATAGAGGGTGATTTTACATAGAAAATTATAGCACAGGAATGCTCTTTGCCCTACAATGTCTGTGCCAAACATGGTCAAACTAACCTCCTCTGCCTGCATGTGATCTATATCCCTCCAGTCCCTCATATCTGTGTGGACATTTAAACGCAGCTTAAATGCCAGTATCAGACCTGCCCCCACCACCACCCCTGGCAGCAATAGACTGACTCCCCCCTCCCTACCCAATCTTTGCACATCCCCAATCCTTTCCACTCGTCACTTTAATTTTGTGTTTCATGTATCTTGTATTTTATGACTGTTGGCAGATTAATTTCCTTCCTGGGGTAAAGAAAGTTCTATCATAATAACCATATAACCATATAACAATTACAGCACGGAAACAGGCCATCTCGGCCCTTCAAGTCCGTGCCGAACTGTTATTTTCCCCTAGTCCCATCTACCTGCACTCAGACCATAACCCTCCATTCCTTTCCCGTCCATATACCTATCCTATCGCATAATATCGTATCGCATCGTATTTTCACCACATTGAATGGCCATGAGCTAGAGACTCCCCAGGAGTCACGAGGCGATTTTGCTGTTTTCACAAAGCCTTTGAACACACACGTGTCATTTCCTTTGTGCACTTGGAAATGACCATGTCATAACTACTCATTGGAGGGTCCTTGGATCAGTTTCAGGCCTCCACTTGGCAGGGCACTGATAAGATCAACATACTTCACTATCTGCAGGAAGTAAATATGAGTACAAGGTATACATAGGTGAATCTGTGAACGTATTCTCATAAATGGGTACCCAGACAATTTGCAATACAACTGGCTACCTGCCCCAATATTAAATTTGACATAAATGTCATAGGAGGATAACCAGTACTTGCAATATTACTTGGGTAAGAAATCTAGTTAAATTCAATCACAACCTGCAACATTTACCTCCAAGAAGGGCAGAGGCAGCAAACAATGATAATTCCCCTCCAAGTTATACAGAATATACTTCATTGACATTTGTTCACCATCGATAAGTTTCAATCCTATGGGATTGCCATCAAGAAGATGCCATCTTCAAGGGTACTTGGGAATGGGTGATCCTACAGCAATAATACACATCCTGACAAATGGATAAAGATAGCTAAAAGCCTAATAACTTTAAGGATTAATAGAGCACCTGAACAGAAAAGTAACTGTAAAACAGGTTGTCAGGGATTTTCAGTGAACTACTAGAGGATCAATGGCAGAGTTTGGGCCAAAGGTGCAGGCATTGTAGGCTTGGTGAGAAGTCAATTGCCTTGAAGTGGCCTCCTCCAACACTGGCAGCATCTCTCTGGTTTAACTAAAACGTTGATAGTTCTGGTAACAGTAGAAAAACGCAAGTAGGGTGGATGCAAGAAGTTGAATAACTGAGACTTGCTTGGTGAAAGGCAGGACAATGCAGGATCAGTTGTTTGTAACAACCTCTGACAAGTAAAACATCATAACCTCCTGAAAGGACACAAAGTATTGAAGTATTGTAACTCAATAGATTAGGAAGCATCTCTGGACCGAAAACGTCAGCTATCCATGTTCTCTAGAGATGTTGCCAGACCCGCTGAGTTACTCCAACACTTTGTGTCCTTTTGTATCAATCAGCACCTGGCGTTCCTTGTTTCTACATCTTAACTACCTGCTCCACTGTGAAAGAACAGGGACAGGCCCTTGTTGACAGTGAGAAATGTGTGATGAATAAGTGGCAAATAGTTTACCAACTTATTTAATAGACAATAGATGCAGGAGTATTAATTTAAGGTACTAATTTCCTCATCTCCGTGGTTCTGGACTCTCCCAACATCGGGAACATGTTTCCTGCCTCTAGCGTATCCAAGCCCTTAATAATCTTATATCATCCTTCTAAATTCCAGAGTGTACAAGCCCAGCCGCTTGTGAAAGATGTTCATTTGCACCAATGATGTGAAACATGTTCATTTGCTCCAATGGAGAAAGCCAAATCTTTTTTTTTCGTAATCACTTTTTTTTCCAATAGTCTCTCTTCTACAGTACATTGTAACCGCTGGTCGAGTGAAGTTTCTGATATTCTTCATGCGGAATCCTCAAATCCTAACCTCAGCCCCAACCTTTGAGATTACCGGCAATTTTGTGATGGGTTCAGTTTTATGATCTCCCAAGTAACCAGAGCAGTCTCTGTTGGATGCTCCAGGTTCAGATCAATTATGGTAATTTGCTTTATCATGCCTGAATTACACTGGGGATGAACTAAATCAGGTCGGAAATGGCAACATGTGGAAAAGAAAGATTACACACGTAATTTAATCCTTTGCCGTTTACTTCATGTACGATTTTTTGCAAATTGTGCCAGGTTCTTTGGAAACACGTGTCATGTTGCAGGCGTGAAACTTTACAGGAAGAATTTGGGGATTTTCTTTTAAAAGGTTTTTTTGTAATGAAATCCCGTCCGCAAAAATATGGAATATTAATGCCAATGCTTCCTTCTTTAGATACATCACTTCTATCCAGAGATGCTGCTTGTTCAGCATTTTGTGTCTATATTAGGGTAAATATAGACCTTCCTACGACCTTCCTTATTTAGAAGCAGTCCCAATTTAATGAAAAAAAAACAACCAAGGCACTTCTTCCCAGAAGGCTGCGGTGGTATTTGAGAGGAGACTTCAGTGAGATTGAGATCTTATTAAACAAGTTTGTGCATGCTTGCGATCAAGGTTTGCATGTAAAAAATAATGACACAAGGAACTGCATCAGACTCAAGAAGGGTCCAAACCGGAAACATCACCTGCCCATTCCCTCCACAGATGCTGCCTGACCTGCTGCGTCCCTCCCACTCTGAGTTTCATGTAAAAGAAAAACTAGCTACTGGTTAAAATTCCAGAGGCTGGCAATGACTCTGAACACACACAACAAACTTTCTGGAGAGAACGTGGAAGAAGGCAAAGATAAAGTTTGGAAAATGGAAAAGGAATAAAGAACACAGGAGGTTACTGGGATTATCCATGGAAGAGGCAGAAATGGAATGGCAACTATTTCCTTAAATTTAACTGCAACTATTCACTTCGACATATTAATACTTCATCCCCTCATGCACACCACTTGGAACAGAATTGCAGTGTGCCTCAGACAGAGTTACTTCTTCCTTTGCCCATGTATGAGACCAGGTAGAGTCCTTGAGGAAGACAGAATAATAGAAGTTTAGCTTCCCCGATGATAAAAATTAATTAAAATTTAATAATTAATGTTCCAGAATGATGAGTCATTAAAGCAAAAAATATATATTTTTTATATCCAACATAAATTCTTTAAATTTCCAGTCAGCGTTCTGAAACAGGCATCATCCACTGCAAAACAAGAGGAGTGGAATATCAACCAACGTTAAATGCAGAAGCCAAACCATGGAATAGGCACATTCATGTGCCTACACAATGGAATCCCAGAGCTCCAAGAAAATTCCAGTCTTAATTGTCGAAATTCTACACGAGGGCTTACACCAATGCATGTACACAAGTAAACGAGTAAAAATAATACAAGTACATTGTCACTAACTCCATGGCAGCTGTTTTTCCAAAGACAAATGAACTTTGGGAATAAATGCACAGAATCTGTAACTAGCTTCAGAACCAATACTGTATGAAATTAATTTTTTGACAGTCTTAGCGCTTCCCCAAATGTCATCTCTGTAAGGTGAGATACTCAGCCTGCTAACAGTCTTGATCACAGACATAATTGTGTGCAAACAGATGGCCCCAGTCAGCAAATTTGGTCGTTGCACAGCACAGACTGGAACAGCATGACCTTTTTTCCTTTCCAATTTTCTCTTCTCCAGCTCCTGAAGGCATTGAATCCTGCTGGGGTAGGGTTTGGCAAGTGGCGCAGACTACGAGCTCACCTGACAGCCCATTCTTCATGTGTGAGCCTAGACCACGAGTGCCAGCAGGCTGCTTGACAGGAGCGATGGTGGTGAGGAAGCCGAGGGGAAGCGGGGGTAGAATACTGGTGATGTGGGGAACGTCACACTGAAGTATTCCAGAATGGGTCGCCCCCCCCTCTCCAATTTACACTGAAGAGAATGAAAGGCGGTTCCTAAGCATTTTAACAAGAGAAAGGACGGACACCAGCACCAAGAATGTAAACCAACAAAATATTTCCAAATACAGTAAATTATTGGCAACTGACTTTTATAAATGGTTCTCTCCTCCCAGCTACTTAACACCTTAACAGTTTCACCATCCACCTCTCCTTAAAAGATTCGCTCATGATTCCTGTTCTTGGACACGATCATTTTACTCCTAATTTCACTTTTCTCTTCAATAACATCAACCCCCCAAAATGCATGCAATTTCCCTGCAATTGCTTGTACCTATAACAGGAATCAAGTTTCCACCCCATGATGATAACAAAACACTCCTGTTCAAAGTTACATGTAGCAACCTCTATCATTATGACCACAATGCACTCTCATTTTTTGATCCCCACAGCCTTTGAGCCAACTGGCCACTCCCTTTAACAGACTACTAAAGCAAGGATATCCCAAATGGGGTATTCTTTAGCATCAAGAGTTACCTCAGTAATATCAGCTCAGTAAGTGTTCCTTTATCAATATGGCTTCACTTGGTGAAATTGTCTGCAGACAGGGTGATCTTCCTCAGTGGTTGTGGATGATTTTATATTCTGCCAGATCTTTTGCCCTTTTCATTATCTTTGTACCAACTGACTGGTACTCATGTTCATAAGTGATAGGAGTCTACTCCTACATTCGATCATTGCTGACCTATCTCTTCCTCTCAACCCCATTCTCCTGCCTTCTCCCTATAACCCTTGACACCCACACTAATCAAGAATCCATCTATCTCTGTCTTAAAAGTATCCTTTGCCTAAGCCTCCACAGCCTTCTGTGACAATGAATTCTACAGATTCGCCACCCTGTGACTAAAGAATTTCCTCCTGCTTCCTAAAGGACCTTCCTTTTATTTTGATCCTTTTATTCTAGTCCTCCAAATCCCTACATTTAAAATTCTCATCCTTATAGTTATAGTCTCATCCCTTCATTCACTGCAAACTTATTTTTCCTTACAGATTCCTCTGGGCCTCTTCTCCATTATTCTGGGCCTTCAGAGCACCTCCCCGTCATTTGATGCGACCACTACAAGCACCCAGACCTCTTGACCATAGATTCTATCTCTCAAATATAGTAGATCTCTGGTCCCACCATTCCCTGCTCGATGCACCTCTACCTTCTTATACTTTTACTTGCACTGTTATTCTTATCTGGGTTTGCCTAAATCTGTAAAATTAATAAATAAATTTAAGTTCTCATTGCTGTCATTGGAAGATTCTGCTTTGATCCAATAATCTTTTTAATGATAATAGTATTTAAAAATAAAATAAAACTGGAGATGTTGCAAATCTGACATAAAATTCAGTTTTATTGAAATTCAATAGGTCCATCTCACCTCCACTAGTAGTATAATGAAGACTAAATACCCATGACACAACCACACTATCATTCCCCACGGGATTATATTTAAGCTCCAAATATTTGCTATAATGCTTGATATCTAAAATCATAGGGTCATGTGTGGAACCGGGCCCTTTGGCCCAACTCATCCATGTCGAACCAAATGCCCCATCTAAGTTCGTCCCATTTGCCAGCATTGGGCCCATATCCCATTAAACCTTTCCTATCCACGTACATGTCCAAGTGTCTTTTAAATGCTGTTAAAGTACCTGTCTCAGCTACGTCGCCTGGCAGCTCGACCTATATGTCCCTAGGGTTTCTATTAATCTTGACCTTCTCTTCTTAAACCTATGTCCTCTGCTTTTACTTCCCTTCACCCTGGGTAAAAGACTGTGCATTCACCCTTTCTCGTACCCTCACAATTTTATGTATCTCTATAAGATCAGCCGTTGGTTTTCTGCACTCCAATGAAATAAAGTCTTAGCTTGTCCAACACCTCCCTTCAGCGCAGGATCTCATGACCTGGTGACATCCTTGTAAATCTTCCCTGCACTCTTTCCAGCTTCCCATAGCAATGAGACCAAATCTGAACACAATACTACAAATGTGATCTCACCAACATCTTGTACAACTGTAATATAACATCCCATTTATTTCATGAAAATTACACATCCTTTTAATGATTAACTAGACCAAGTAGGACCCATTGGGTCCCGTCCCCACCACACACTCATTCCCCCAACGTAATCCGTTCCACCAACACAATAATCCACCACTCACCCATAGTCCCCACGTGAGCCCTGGACCCCCAACGCAACCTGTTCCCCAACGTTAGATTACACCACTCATCCGTTGGGTCCCTGTCACATGGGAGGCCTGGTCCCCTAAGCAACCCGTTCCCCAACGTAAGATTCCACCACTCACTCGTTCCCACAACGCAGCCCGTTCCCCCAATCTTTTAGGCGACTGCCGGCGACTACGACAATGGAATTCACCGAAGTCAACACCGGCGACAACCTACGTTAACCTGGCGACAACCGACGACAGCACCTACGACAACCTACGACAACCCAAATTGTCGCCAATATCACCGAAAATGTTTCAACATGTTGAAAAATTTTCGGCAGTCGCCTGTAGTCACCAAAAAAAAATCGCCTAACTGGGACAGGCCCAGTACTCCTGCATTTTGTGACTAACCACCTTATTAATGCTAGAGAGGATGCACATTTAGCTAATACACTTTTTAATATCTGAAGCTGACCGATTTCCTTTAAAAACGAGCTATTCAAATCTTCTTTTATCCTAGACGAAACTAATAAGTTCTGAACATTTTTACTTCCATCCTCATTAATATATAGAGTATAATGTATGAAATGTAACTAATTTAAAAAAATACAATAGATGAATAATGATTCAAGGAGAGATGTTGGAGCTGAAGTTATGGAATTAAATGCATTAATTCATGGCAATTAGACAAAAGGTCTATATAAAGAAATTCATCAAACTGGAGCTGCCCAGTGATTCCAGCAGTGATAAAGACAGCTCTCACTCTCTAATACATAATTTTGTTTGAATTGTTAATGGAATTAAGACTGACGGAAATTCCCCAGAGCCACAATGCCCCATGAATAAGGGGTTAACAAAGTAAATGACAATTTTATGAATATTCAAATCAGAAATGAATATTTATTGCACTACAATCAAAATCCCGGAATAATGACGGCAACAGTTGCAGTCCCTCAGGGCTCATTGATGAGAGAGTGACCAGAAAATGAGAGAGAAAGGGCACGCTGCACTTTCCACCAAAGATACTAGAGCTATAGTATCCTATAGTATCTTTGCTTTCCACAACTGGTTCGTCAGAAGACAACAGAACACCCAACAGGGTTGTTTTCAAAATGTAGAGGGACCGAAAATGTCAAGTCATGCATTATTTGTTGCACAGCAGGAGATAGTGGAGCGGCTGGGTGATGATGCAAAACAGGCAACATCTGATGAGCTGCCTATTATATCCGCAAATTGGCAAGGACTTGAAAATCAGGAAAGGTGTACCACAGGTGCTTGATCTGATATCATTGTTTAACACATTCACGATTCAAGAGAGTTTATTGTCATGTGTCCCTGATAGGACAATGAAATTCTTGTTTTGCTTCAGCACAACAGAACATAGTATCATATCATTGAAGATCCAGGAAAAGCTTCCAACTGCAAATAGGGAAAGCAGCTCTCCCACAGATGGTGGAGGGTGTATGGAACGAGCTGCCAGAGGAGGTAGTTGAGGCAGGTAGTATCGCAACATTTTAGAAACATTTGGACAGGTACATGGAGAAGACAGGTTTAGAGGAATACGGGATAAATGCAGGCAGGTTGGACTAGTGGGGATGGGCATGTTGGTCGGTGTGGGCACGTTGGGCCGAAGGGTCTGTTTTCACACTGTGTGGCTCTATGACTCTATAACGTATTACAAGTAGACTATAGGAATCGTTCTTGCCAAATGTTCAAAGAAACATCGAGTCACCAGCTGTAATCAGGCAATGGAACAATCCTACCACCAACTGCTATCTACCTCAATGGAGACCCTTATGGGTCTGTCCAACTTAGGCGATTTTTCAGTGGACTGTCAATTGCCGGCAGTCACCTGAAAAACCGGCAACTGGAACGGCGACTGTCAGAGTGGAACACAAACACGTCGCTATCTTCACCAGCCCGTTATGCAGGCAGGGGACAGGGGAAGCGGGGGGAGCACTGTCTAAATAATTCACACGGTGCAAAGCCAAGGTAATACAGACACACACCATGATGAAGAGGAAGGTTGGCGCTGTAAAAAGACGGCTAAAGCACAGTGGGCCCTTTAAAAGAGGGGGGGGATTGGGGGGGGGAGGAGAACGGGGGAGAAGGAGTGGAGACAACATTTAACAAGCCAGAGATACATGGCTGTGAAGCTCGGTGGACATTTAACATTACTGGTCGGTTATCCTTGGTTCTGAAAACTACTGCTTACCTTTTTTTTCCTAATGAGCCAATGAAATTCACCGGTCAGCACCGGCTACAACCTACGAGAACCTCTGAGAACCTTCGACCTCCTGACAACCCACTAAGGCCTCTTGGCGACCTACCTACGGCTCGAGAATTCTCGCTACTCTCCATAGCGGCTTCATTCCAGTCGGCGCTAATTTTTCAACATGTTGAAAATTCACGGCGATCATAATGAGGCCGCGGCTAGTTCCCAGAATGTGGGAACTCCTCACGTCCATGAAGGCGACTCCCCTGCAATCACCCGCGAACATGTGGCGACCATGTGGCGACCGCATAGTCTCCTGCAGTCGCCTAAAAAATCAACTAAGTGGGACAGGCCCATTAGACTATCTTTGAATGGACTTTACTGGCTTTATCTTGCACTAAATGTTATTCAAGTTATTCCCATAATCATGCATCTGTACATTGTGGATGACTCAATTGTAAACATATATTGTCTTTCCGCTGACTGGTTAGCATGCAACAAAAGCTTTTCACTGTACCTTGGTAAATGTGATGATTAACTAAACTCAAACTCAGTCTCAGCATGCCCATCCTTTATTTTACATTATATAGATTACTAGATTTTTAAAGGCATCACAAGTGTATAGGAAAAATGCAAAAGATACACAAGGAAACAGGATAACAAAACCATTTCTCCAGATGCCAGGCATGGAGATGTTTGGTAAGGGATTGGCAAGGCAGTGATTGTTTTCTTGCCGAGAAATTGGGAGATCTAATTGCAAATACAAGACTATGAAGGTTCTGAATAGGGTGATTTTTTTGGCAGAGATCACTAATTCAGGTGCATAGATTTCAGTTCAGAATAACGGTAGCGGTTCTGGAATGCTCTGCCTGAAGGGGTAGTGAAAGCAGAAACCATGATCACTTTGAAAAAGTACTCTGACGAACAACTAAAGTGTAGTAACCAATTCTTCCTTGCATCATGAGCTAGAAAGTAGGATGTATCTGAACACCATTTTTAGTTCAGAATCAAAAAGGATGTGTTACAAATTCCTACAGTTTGTTGATTCAAGAATGGACAAAAACATTTACCATCGACCTCCAAACACAATACTCCCCAAGAGCTCCAAATTCCCTTGAACATCTTACTGGCAACCGGTGGGTTCATACGAATTTAGTGGTTCTGCAGCCCACACCAATAATGGACTTATAAACAAGCACATTGATATGCAGGGAATGAAGGAATAAGGATCATGTTTGGAGCCACAGCATGGAAACAGGCCCTTTGGCACCCCAAATCCACACTAACCAGCAGTCATCCATACGCTAGTTCTGTCCTACACACTAGGGACAATTTGCAGAAGCCAATTAACTTACAAAAATCTGCAGGTCTTTTAATGTGGAAGGAGACCAGAACACCGAGTGAAAATCTACATGCTCACAGGGAAATCACGTCAAGTCAAGTGAAGTCAAGAGAGTTTATTGTCATGTGTCCCAGATAGGACAATAAAATTCTTGCTTGCTGCAGCACAACAGAATATTGTGGGCATGAATACAGAACAGATCAGTGTGTCCATATACCATAGAATATAGTGTTCAAAAGGGAACTGCAGATGCTGGAATATCGAAGGTACACAAAATTGCTGGAGGAACTCAGCGGGTGCAGCAGCATCTATGGAGCGAAGGAAATAGGCGACGTTTCGGGCCGAAACCCTTCTTCAGACTGATGGGGGGTGGGGAAAGAAAGAAGGAAGAAGGGAGGAGGAGGAGCCCGAGGGCGGGCGGATGGGAGGGTGGGAGGAGACAGCTAGAGGGTGAAGGAAGGGGAGGGGACAGCACAGGCTAGCCAAATTGGGGGAATTCAATGTTGAAGCCATAAGGGCGCAAGGACCCCAGACGGAATATGAGGTGCTGTTCCTCCAATTTCCGCTGTTGCTCACTCTGGCAATGGAGGAGACCCAGGACAGAGAGGTCGGATTGGGAATGGGAGGGGGAGTTGAAGTGCTGAGCCACCGGGAGGTCATGTAGGTTAAGGCGGACTGAGCGGAGGTGTTCGGCGAAACGGTCGCCCAACCTACGCTTGGTCTCACCGATGTAAATTAGCTGACATCTAGAGCAGCGGATGCAGTAGATGAGGTTGGAGGAGATACAGGTGAACCTTTGTCGCACCTGGAACGACTGCTTGGGACCTTGAATGGAGTCGAGGGGGGAGGTGAAGGGACAGGTGTTGCATTTCTTGCGGTTGCAACGGAAAGTGCCCGGGGAGGGGGTGGTGCGGGAGGGAAGGGAAGAATTGACGAGGGAGTTGCGGAGGGAGCGGTCTTTGCGGAAGGCAGACATGGGGGGAGATGGGAAGATGTGGCGAGTGGTGGGGTCACGTTGGAGGTGGCGGAAATGGCGGAGGATTATGTGTTGTATTTGCCGGCTGGTGGGGTGAAAGGTGAGGACCAGAGGGACTCTGCCCTTGTTGCGTGTGCGGGGATGGGGAGAGAGAGCAGTGTTGCGGGGTATGGATGAGACCCTGGTGTGAGCCTCATCTATGGTGGCGGAGGGGAATCCCCGTTCCCTGAAGAACGAGGACATTTCCGATGCCCTGGTATGAAATGTCTCATCCTGGGAACAGATGCGGCGTAGGCGGAGGAATTGGGAGTAGGGGATGGAGTCTTTACAGGGGGCAGGGTGGGAAGACGTGTAGTCCAGATAGCCATGTGAGTCAGTGGGTTTATAATGTATGTCGGTCAGGAGTCTGTCCCCTGCGATGGAGATGGTGAGGTCAAGGACTGGTAGGGAAGTGTCGGAAATCGTCCAGGTGTATTGGAGTGCCGGATGGAAGTTGGTGGTGAAGTGGATGAAGTCAGTCAGTTGTGTGTGGGTGCAGGAGGTGGCACCAAAGCAGTCGTCAATGTAGCGGAGGTAGAGGTCGGGGATGGGGCCCTGGTACGCATCGAACAAGGATTGTTCAACGTACCCGACAAAAAGGCAGGCGTAGCTGGGGCCCATGCGTGTGCCCATAGCTACGCCTTGTGTTTGGAGGAAATGGGAGGAGTCAAATGTAAAGTTATTGAGGGTGAGGACCAACTCCGCTAAGCGGAGGAGAGTGTCAGTGGCTGGGTAAAGGTTGCTCCTCTGGTCGAGGAAGAACCGGAGGGCTTTGAGGCCATCCTGGTGGGGGATGGAGGTGTAGAGTGACCGGACATCTATGGTGAAGATGAGGGGGTGAGGGCCCAGAGAGTGGAATGCGTGGAGGCGGCGGAGAGTGTCTGAGGTGTCTAGAACAAAGGTGGGGAGGGATTTGACCAAGGGGGATAGGATGGAGTCAAGGTATGTGGAGATGAGTTCGGTGGGGCACGAACACGCAGAGACAATGGGTCTGCCGGGAGAGCCGGGTTTGTGGATTTTGGGGAGAAGGTAAAAACGGGCCGTGCGGGGCTGGGGAACGATGAGTTTGGAGGCTTGGTCAGGTAGGGCGTGGGAATTGATGAAGTCGGTGATGGTGCTAGAAATGGTGGCCTGGTGCTCGTCAGTGGGGTCATGGTCCAAGGGTAAGTAGGAGGAGGTGTCCGAGAGTTGGCGCGTGGCCTCAGCTTTGTAGAGATCGACGCGCCAGACTACATGACCTCCCGGTGGCTCAGCACTTCAACTCCCCCTCCCATTCCCAATCCGACCTCTCTGTCCTGGGTCTCCTCCATTGCCAGAGTGAGCAACAGCGGAAATTGGAGGAACAGCACCTCATATTCCGTCTGGGGTCCTTGCGCCCTTATGGCATCAACATTGAATTCCCCCAATTTGGCTAGCCTGTGCTGTCCCCTCCCCTTCCTTCACCCTCTAGCTGTCTCCTCCCACCCTCCCATCCGCCCGCCCTCGGGCTCCTCCTCCTCCCTTTTTCCTTCTTTCTTTCCCCACCCCCCATCAGTCTGAAGAAGGGTTTCGGCCCGAAACGTCGCCTATTTCCTTCGCTCCATAGATGCTGCTGCACCCGCTGAGTTCCTCCAGCAATTTTGTGTACCATAGAATATATATATACACACATAAATAAACAAATAAAGTGCAATATGCTGTTATAGTTCAGAGTTTGTTTGAAGTTGTGTTTAATAGTCTGATGGCTGTGGGGAAGGAGCTGTTCCTGAACCTGGATGTTGCAGATTTCAGGCTCCTGTACCTTCTACCTGATGGCAGCGGAGAGATGAGTGTGTGGCCAGGATGGTGTGGGTCCTTGATGATGTTGGCAGCCTTTTTGAGGCAGCTACTGCGATAGATCCCTCGATGGTAGGGAGGTCAGAGCCGATGATGGACTGGGCAGAGTTTACAATTTTTTGCAGCCTTTTCCGCTCCCGAACGAAGCCACGATGCATGTACAAACTCCATACATGTACAAACTGTTCCATTGGAAATGTACAAACTCCATACATAGAGCAGTCAGAGTCGGATCGAACCCGGGTTTCTGATGCTGTAAGGAAGCAACTCTACCGCTGCGCCACATTACCACCCCAGAAGATTAATTGAGCCTGCGATTTTGTTTTAGCACGGACGGACACAGTGGGCTGAGATGTCTCTTGCTGTGCTGTACTGTTCTATGTTTTAACACTAACAATGGAATACCAAATCACTGCACATATGGCTCAGGGCTCAGAATGCACCTGGGGCAAAGTGTTATCCAAGTAACATGATCTTTCATTGCCAGCTTTCACTGCTGCATGGTATTGACAGCTCAACAATCAACTTCCAACCAAAACACACAATCCAAGCTCAGCATCTGATTAAAAAAAATATATAAATCTTAGTTTTTCATGGTTATCCTGTTACTAGTCCCGTGCCAGCCATCAGCAGGGGGCAACAAAGATAGTTTTTGCCCAGAAATGAAGGTGATTGTTGTAGGGGTGAACACAGGGCTATGACTGGCTGGAACAGCCAATGGAACAGCAAAAAGCCAATGTCAGCCAATATCTACCTTTCTACCAAGTCTTAAGGGCCTGTTCCACTGTACGAGGTAATTCAAGAGTTCTCCCCAGTTTCCCCTGATTTGAACTGGGAGAATTACGGTAATAGCCATTCGTAGGTACTCGGGTCTCTCTTGGACATTTTTCACAGTGCTGAAAAAACTTCATGAGTTACCGCATTTCCCGAGTACCTGCCGTTAGCAATACGAGCCGCTACGAGACATCCACGAGCTCCGACGTAGCCGCTATGTACATTCTACGTACTTACCATGAATTTGTTTTTTTTTAACTCGGGAGCTCTTGAATTGCCTCGTACAGTGGGACAGGCCCTTTAGATCCATGTTCTGCCATGGTTCTGGACCTTATCATTCTTCTAGTTTCCCCCCTCCCCGAATCTCAGTCTGATGAAGGGTCTCAACCCAAAACGTCACATATTCCTTTTCTCCAGAGATGCTGCCTGACCCGCTGAGTTACTCCAGCATTTCGTGTCTATCAAGGGTCAGACATGTGGAGTGGCGGCTAGACTGAGAGATGAAGGCCTGTTAACAGCTGATGAGAACATACATCAGTGTAAATGTGCATCTTCCGGACAGACCGACTGCCACAGGCAGAGGGAATGGAAAGCAAAGAAGTGTGGAGAAGCATAGTTTTTCCGAGCAGCCATTATTCATGGTAATTAAGGTTTGGTATGACAGTTGTGAATAATGGATTATTTTCTAATTCACATTTCATCATAATTTTTTTTAAGGCTTTTTTCTCCCCTCGTTTGGCTGTAACATTATATCTGGCAAGGCAGGTGACAAACAAGAAATCCATATTTCTTACCCTGGGAATGACAGCTCCCATGTGTCATTTCTCACTAAGCTATTAACACCAGTTATTTCCCTAATTGCTCTGCCCGCGCCCTCCTGCAGCGACGTCCCAGCTCTGGATGAGGGACAAGCAAGCTAACGTGCTCACAAACCTTGCCAATGCAGTCCCACTTCAGCTGCCAAGTGCCACAGGAACACCTCCTCCCCTCCAGCCCATCCACCCTCTACTTCCTAACTGCATGCAATGTCGTTACCACCCCTACCCCTCGTTGCCTTTGTGGGACCCAAGCCCAAATCATCTCGATGAGAGTGAACAGAGAAACACAACGAGCCAAATCAAGAAGTGAAAGCCAGTTGGAAGATGCTAGCATCACTTTATTTTCTCAGTAGTAGGTCTCCACTAAAGAGGCATGTTAAACACAAGCAGCCATTTGGAAAGGTTCTCTTCTGCCACGCAGACAGACAGGCGGCACTCAGCGCGCCTCTTGGCTGAGAAGACAGGTTTTCATTTCAAACACAGCGTGACTGCAGGGATCCCTGCCTGCGCTACAAGGAATAGGATCATCTGCATAATCCCAACTTTAAATTAAATTAGAAATCAGTGATCATTGCACACAAATCTAAAAATGAGTTGTGATAAAACTGAAGAAGAGAAAGACGTGGGTGCGCCATGGCACATTTGGAAAGTTTCTTCTGCTTTTTGTGAATTACCCACAACGAAATTGAGCCATTTGGACTAAAAAGCCGTGCGCTTGTGCCCAGTTAATTGAAACAAATTGTAAAAATGGAAGAATTGTTACAGTGCAGAATGAGACTGTTCGGTCTGTAAAATCCAGGCCAACTCCAAGAGTTGGCCTGGATTTTACAGACCGAACAGTCTCAACATTGTAAGACAACATTGCCTACTCTCTCCCTCTATCCTTACAAACTATTTCCTTTCACGCACTCATCCAGCTCCCTTCATAGCCCACAATTGAACTTGCCCGCACTCCTATTCCAGACCTTCACTGGATATTATTTTTAGCTTTTCATGTAGCTTTTCGAAGGAATCGAGGCAGGAATGGGGGTTGTCCAGTTGATGAATCAAGAAATAATAGCCAGAACTCACACCCCTCTGCATTATTTAAGGAATAAAACAGGAAGCAAATAACATCTCGCAAGGTCTGACAATCACCTGTCACTTTTCATCTGGGCTGCAGTGTAACCCACTGTGGAAACTACAACATCTAACACCACTGTAAATCTTAGTGTAGAGATACAGCGTGGAAACAGGCCCTTCAGCCCACTGAGTCCGCATCGACCAGCGATCCCCGCACATTAATACTACCCTACACACACTAGGGACAATTTTACATTTACACATGTACACCAAACTAGTTAACCTACAAACCTGTACGTCTGGAGTGTGGGAGGAAACCGAAGATCTTGGAGAAAATTCACGCAGGTCACGAGGAAAACATACAAACTCTGTACAGACAGCATCCGTAGTCAGGATCGAACCCGGGTCTCTGGTGCTGTAAGGCAGTACCTCTACCACTACACCACCATGCCGCCGTCTCCACACAACACAATCCAGTGCCTTCTGAAGGGGGAAAATCTGAAAGGTTGTGGAAAAATATCTAAGCTCTGGCTAACTTCACCTTTACTCTTTGGTGAATAATTTACTCTCTGCCAAACATCAGACATTTATAAAGATGGAAAACAACATGGCTGACTGGTTTCACCAGCATGTTGAAAATTGAACTTAATTATCAACTCTGGCACATGTCATAAAATTGATTTTGTCTAATCTAAAGTAATGGGTCAATATTTCCAGATCTATAAATATTAGTCGGGATCCTATAACGAACAACGGCCAGTCTCCACAATCAAAAGTCTTTGCAAAACTGGTTAAAAGTAAATAATTGGAAATAAGCCAGTAGACCTTAATCCGTTTACAGTTCTCAGCTGCAAAGTCCGGCTCAGAGGTAATGTTATTTTGTTTATATAATACGATTATGTTCCTAAGCTCTACGAAACCAAACTACATTTTGTTTTGAAGTACAAGAAGTAGAAGGAAGAAAAATCTTTGGCAGTTGAGATGATGTTATATCCTCATCAGACCTCAGATTGAAATATCGCCTTCTGCTAGGCATTGACTGTTTGCAGAGAGAATCCTCCTGGTGCTGAATTGGACAGTTCCCACACCACGGCAACAATATGATAGTTCCAAATAACAATGTTATTATAACTTTGACTTGCTAACAAAATCATGAAAAATTATGGTGTCTCAGTGTCCACTTTGTAAAAAATTGTTTTTGCTAATTAAAGCATCCATCTTAAGCAAGTTGCGTACATTGATACAGATGTCCAAAAGATTGTTCATCCAGCTTTGGAATGTATAACTTTAAAAGAAAATTGGGACTTGAAAAACTAAGTTTAAAAATAATACACGGAAAATATTAATTAAAACTGCGTATCCTAAGGGCATGTTCATTTATCGGATCGAGAATGAAACAAAAACACACGAAAACCATCCTGTTCATCAGACAACAGCTAAATCTTGACACAAAGTGCTGCAGTAACTCAGTGGGTCAGGCAGCACCTCTGGAGAACATGGATAGGTGACGTTGTGGGTCGGCGCTCTTCATCAGACTAATCTCCCGATCCATAACGTAATCAGCCTGAAGAAGGGTCCCAACATCATCTAACCATCAAAGGTCGAAACATCACCTAACCATGTTCTCCAGAGATGCTGCCTAGCCCATTGAGTTACTCCAGCACTTTTGTTTTTTAAGCAAACTGGCACCTGCAGTTCCTTATATCTATAACTTCTAAATCGTATGGAGTGGCCAACTACCACCATTTGGTTGGAATCTTACCATTGACCAAGGGTGGAGGAAGCAGCTTGCTGACAACAGAAGCAGGAGTGCACATGTAGATAGTTGGTGGTAAGGGTGCTGGAGGCAGCAACAGTGGGAACAAAGGCACTGCACCCATCATATTCACCACCTCAACCAAGCTTATTCCTGTGCTTATGGGCAGCACACACTGGCACATTCAATTCTGTCTGCCATGTTTGAACATGTGGAATTTGCTCCATACATCTAAGTTCCATCCAAAAGACACGTGGTCTATAACGTAATGGAACATAGGACAGCGCAGCACAGGAACAGAACTCTTCTGCCCACAATATGCGTGCCAAACATGACGCCTACTCAAACTAATCCTTTCTGCTCGCATATAATCCGTACGCTTTCATTTCCTGCAGATACATGTGCCTATTAAAAGCCTCTTAATTATATTAATTGACCACTGGCTGGTACAATTGTTAGAAATGCAGGGTGAACAGACTCTGATGTCAATTAGTGGAGGAATGTGATTGCTCCGTAAGACACCATTGGCCTGATGGTTCAAATTACCACCTTTTATATTGCAACAACGGAAATATGGAGGGATTTTATCACATGCATAGAGTCAGGCTTATCTACCTAGAGTCACCAGTACTAATGGAAATCTTCCTCTTCACTAGACTGCATAGGACCACTCCCCACCGGCATCAGGAAACTGGCCATGATATAGCACGGGTGCAAACCTGAACCTCCCAGCTTTAAACACCGTTGCCCATAGGGCTTGAGACTTCTATTTGCAATCACCCATTATTACTGCAACTCCTGCTCACAGATAACCTATCTGAAGAAGGGTCCCGACCCAAAACATCCCCCATTCTTTTTCTCCGGAGATACTGCCTGACCTGCTGACCTACTCCAGCACTTTGTGTCGATCTTTGGTATAAACCAGCATCTGCAGTTCCCTGTTTCTACACAGAAAACGTGCTATGGTTGGGACCAAAACAAGCTCCGCCCACAAGGATGGCTAAACCAGACTTTTTTTTTTACAGGGTACATGTTCTGAATGGATCATTTTAACAAGGTGGTTATGATGATATTGCAAATATTGTAGGATCGCAAAACTGTTAGGAAACTATTGCCCAGAGATTAGATTTCTCCCCATCTTTTGTGTGCAAAATGAGCAGTACATTGTGTTGATACCAAACCAAATATTGTCAAAAATAAAGACTCGAAATGGGGACATCCTTGCAGAAAGTAGTCGCTAATCTGTTTGGCTTCCATTTAAAGGGCATTCAAGCTGACCCACGAGTTTAAGGACAGCACTTGTTTGCAGAGGTCACAGATCCTGCCTCACGCCTGCACAGGTAACTGGAAATGGATGAAAAGGAACTCTCTCTGTGATGTCAAAGTCAAAGTCAAAGTCAAAGTAGCCTTTATTGTCATTCAGACCTTGTGGTCTGAACGAAATTTCGTTGCCTGCAGTCATACATATAATAAATGGCTATACAGGTCGGCATGGAAACGAAGGAAATTTAGGGAAGATAGTAAATACAGGCTAAAGGGGAACCAAAGGCAACAGAAAAGTGTGGAAAAGGAGATGGAGAGAGTTACCCAAGCAATGTAGTAGATTCCCTGCCCTCCTCCTATTACTATGAAAGTGCAAGTCTGTGTCATAATTTGGATGCACCAACATGTTTACTAGAGCTACAGAGGAAATCATCCAGTTCAAAGATGCTATGATCTTTATAGAGGAAAAAAAGCAGCATTGTCAGTATTAGGGAATTGGTGAAGATGATAGCTACATCCCAGCAGGAACCCAATGGCTCATAACTTTCTGCATGATCTACTCCGTATTTATCTGTGAGTGAATAAGCAGGACGTTTTGATCTAATTTCTGTCGATCAATCAGAAATATGTGCTTTGCATTTTTATGACATCATCAAAAGCATAAAGTAGGACAGGGAGATGACAGCATTAGGTTGAATAGCATCCTGAAGTGCCCAGTCCAATTTCCCAGTTGGCAGGACTTCAACAGGGGCACAAAACTTCAAAACATTTTGCAAAAACAATTTACATATTAAAAAAGCAAAATGGTTATTTTTCCGTATCCAATTTTTGGGCTTACTTTGTTCAAAGGTTCAAAAAGTTTCAAAGGCATTTTATTGTCATGTGTGCCAATTAAGGTACTGTAAGTAAACTGCTTCCTACTTGTACTGATTGATTTACTGGGGCACAGAATTGTAGGTACAGAATACACATTGTGTCTGAGCAGCTAGCAACTGGCATGGTGTCTGGGAGAAGAAGCAACAGAAGGTAGACACCCTTCTGCAGTCTGAAGAAGGGTCTCGACCTGAAATTGCTTTTCTCCAGAGATACTGCCTGAACCAGTGAGTTACTCCAGCTTTTTTTGTGTCTATCTTCAGTTTAAAACCAGCATCTGCAGTTCCTTCCTACACAGAAGAAACAACAGATTGTGAGCTGCAGAATTGAGTTGATGTCTAATTAACAAAAAGAGCCCTGGAAAAAAAAAAAGCAGATGGAAGAGTGGTCATCCAGGGATGAAAGATCATCAACTGGAGCATTATCTCTGGAGCTCACACTACAGATGCTGATTGGTCCACTGTGTATTTCCTGTGAAAATAGACCCTGATTATGTTGGCCACTCTCCCAAAGCAACGGGAAGTGTAGATGGAATCGATGGTGATGGTGGCTGATTTGTCTTATGAACTGGGCAATATCCACAACTCTCCACAATTTCTTACAGCCTTGGGCAAAGCTGTTGCCAAAACAAGCTGTGATGTATCCAGATAGGATGCATTTGTGGAAGTTGTTATTGATGACATGCTGAACTGCCCTAGTCCTCTGCAGTTCCCTGTTTCTACACAGAAAACGTGCTATGGTTGGGACCAAAACAAGCTCCGCCCACAAGGATGCAGTGGCTTGCAAAAGTATTCATACCCCTTGAACTTTTCCACATTTTGTCACGTTACAACCACAAACGTAAATGTATTTTATTGGGATTTTATGTGATAGACCAACACAAAGTAGCGCATAATTGTGAAGTGGAAGGAAAATGATACATGGTTTTCAAATTTTTTTACAAATAAAAAACTGAAACCTGGCAGTCCATATTAAAAACATGAATTTCTGGCTGGAAGAAATGGATCGACAACCAGATTGGTTAATGATGGAAAAGGAAGACTGTCTACCTTTTGAAATAGGTCCGATCATATTTGCCCCCACAAAACTGCACAAAAAAACCTATAAAGAAAACCCCATAATACATAGTGGAATATGAATTTGGAAACAAATAAAAAAAGATTTAAAATTGAATAATATACCACTATACCTTCCCATTGTAAATAATCTTTCATTCAAATCATCCTTTATGGACAAAGGTTTCACACAATGGAAAAATTATGGAATCAAAAATATTGGACATCTTCATGGGAAAGGCACTTTTCTTTCATTTCAAGAGTTACAACAGAATTATGGACTGCACTCAAATAATTTCTTCAGATATCTACAAATTAGAGATTATGTTAAATCTAATACACAAGTCTACAGGAGTAAGGAATCAGAAATTCTTGATGAATGTTTGAACAAGCATCCTAATACTGAAAAACTAATAGCTTATATTTATAACACCCTACTAAACAACGAGGTACCACCGAGCGAACCATATAGATACAAATGGGAAAATGAAATAGGTCACCCTATAACGAAAGATATGTGGGACGAAAGTTTACAACAAATACATCAACGTTCATTAAATGCCAGACATACTTTAATACAATTCAAGGTCTTACATAGACTACACTACTAAAATAAAACTAAATAGAATCTTCCCACAAATCTCTCCTATTTGTGATAAATGTCTACATCTAGAGGCTAATTTAACACATACGTTTGCAAACTGTATAAAACTTAAACATTTCTGGACTGATATTTTTGAAATAATTTCAGAAGTGATTAATACAAAACTGGACCCAAACACAAAATTAATAATACTTGGAATATCAGAACAAAGTTTAACACTCACAACAAACCAAAGAAATTTCCTCGACTACAGTATAATAATCGGGAAAAAATTAATATTAAAATTTTGGAAAGACCCTACAACCCACACAATTAATATGTGGATTACGGAAATGTCAGAGACCCTATACTTAGAAAGAATTAGACTTGTCTTAATGGACAAACAAGATATTTTCGATAAAATCTGGGCTCCATTCATTAACTATCTGAAGGGATAGATTGGCAAAGCACGAGGACCCAACTAAAACTTGAACTCAGGATCAGATGAAAAGCTATACTTTATAATCTACGAACGTATCTCCATTGACGTATTACAGGTAACCCATTCCACCTCCTCTGTTTTTCTGGGCTTTTTTTATTTGTAACTTTCTACCCTCTCTTTCTTTCTCTTTCTATAAAAAATAAAAACACTAGAAGCAGAAGCAATTGATAATTGAAAATTTTAATAATGTATGACTGATGTATATGAAAAGTCTTTTTACTATAATATGTAACTATACTTTATAATATGTCTACTTCTAATAAAAATATATTAAAAAAAAAAAAAAAAAAAAAAAAAATGAAAAGTGTGGCGTGCAAAAATATTCAGCCCCCTTTACCCCTAAATAAAATCCAGTGCAACCAATTGCCTTCAGAAGTCACCTAATTAGTAAATAGAGTCCACTTGTGTGTAATCTAATCTCAGTATAAATACAGTTGTTCTGTGAAGGCCTCAAATGTTTGTTAGAGAACATTAGTGAACAAACAGCATCATGAAGCCCAAGGAACACACCAGGCAGGTCGGGGATAAAGTTGTGGAGAAGTTTAAAGCAGGGTTAGGTTATAAAAAAATATCCCAAGCATTGAACATCTCACGGAGCACTGTTCAATCCATCATCCGAAAATGGAAAGAGTATGGCACAACTGCAAACCTACCAAGACATGGCCGTCCATCTAAACTGACAGGCCGGGCAAGGAGAGCATTGATCAGAGAAGCAGCCAAGAGGCCCGTGGTAACTCTGGAGGAGCTGCAGAGATCCACAGCTCAGGTGGGAGAATCTGTCCACAGGACAACTATTAGTCGTGCACTCCACAAATCGGGCCTTTATGGAAGAGTGGCAAGAAGAAAGCCATTGTTGAAAAAAAGCCATAAGAAGTCCCGTTTGCAGTTTGCCACAAGCCATCTCGGGGACACAGCAAACATGTGGAGGAAGGTGCTTTGGTCAGATGAGACCAAAATTGAAGTTTTTAGCCTAAATGCAAAATGCTATGTGTGGTGGAAAACTAACACTGCACATCACCCTGAACACACCAACCCCACTGTGAAATATGGTGGTGGCAGCATCATGCTGTGGGGATGCTTTTCTTCAGCAGGGACAGGGAAGCTGGTCAGAGTTGATGGGAAGATGGATGGAGCCAAATACAGGGCAATCTTGGAAGAAAACCTGTTAGAGTCTGCAAAAGACTTGAGACTGGGGCTGAGGTTCACCTTCCTGCAGGACAACAACCCTAAACATACAGCCAGAGCTACAATGGAATGGTTTAGATCAAAGCATATTCATGGGATTGACGTTTAAATTTCGTTGTACCATGTGCAATGAAAATAAAGAGATTAATTCATTCATTCATGTGTTGGAATGGCCCGGTCAAAGTCCAGACCTAAATCCAATTGAGAATCTCTGGCAAGACTTGAAAATTGCTGTTCACAGACGCTCTCCATCCAATCTGACTGAGCTTGAGCTATTTTGCAAAGAAGAATGGGCAAAATTTTCAGTCTCTAGATGTGTAAAGCTGGTAGAGACATACCCCAAAAGACTTGCAGCTGTAATTGCAGCGAAAGGTGGTTCTACAAAGTATTGACCCAGGGGGGCTGAATACTTTTGCACGCCACACTTTTCAGTTTTTTATTTGTAAAAAAATTTGAAAACCATGTATCATTTTCCTTCCACTTCACAATTATGCACCACTTTGTGTTGGTCTATCACATAAAATCCCAATAAAATACATTTACGTTTGTGGTTGTAACGTGACAAAATGTGGAAAAGTTCAAGGGGTATGAAAACCTTTGCAAGCCACTGTATATTGCAGCACTTTCTTGATCACAACTAAATATGAGGTCAGTCCAGTACAAATTTGTTGGCGATATTTACACCTTGGAACTCAAAGCTCTCGACCATCTCGACTTCAGCCCCATTAATGTTGAGTGGGATGTGTAGACTCTCTCGATTCTTAAACTTGGATCATATGCACAGCTACTTGAAAGTAGCAAAACAAGTAGAGTGGCAAAGGAGACAAAGTGGGTATGCGGGGCATAGAGGGGTTAGCTTTAAGGTGAGAGGGGAAAAGTTTAAAGGAGTTGTGTGGGACAAGTTTGCATTTATACAGAGAGTGGTAGGTGCCCAAAACACATGGTTGGAGGAGGAAGCTGATACAATAGTGGTGTTTAAGAGATTTTTAGATAGATATAGATATGCAGGGAATGGAGCGATATGAATCACGTGCAGGCAGAAGAGCTTAATTTGACTTGGTTCAATACTCAATGGTTCTGTATGATCACATGTACCGAGGTACAGTGAAATTCATTTTTGCATACAGTTCAGTAAATGATTATTATTCACAATTGCAGATTACGTAGAATGGGTATAGAAATAGCCCATTGTGACCATAATGCTTTGGTGCCATTTTCAGAGTCCAGGCTCCAGCTGGCATTAAAGGCCCATTGGCCTGGCGACGTTGCAGGGTCGGCCTGGCCAAACAAGGTCGGAAACATCCTCCAATCCCTGCAGGTCGCATCCGTTCCATGCACTCAATCTTCTGGAGCGGCACCTGATCCAATCGAGCCCCAGGCAGCTGCAGGGCCTCCAGCCATCACCTCAATCCGGATCAGCCAGTGAACCATTGCCCCCTCTCCTCGCCCGGCCACTATTCAGACTTTGTGCTCCGGGGGGGGGGGGGGGGGGTGTTATGTTCGACACACACATTGTGGGCTGAAGGGCCTGTTCTTGTGCTGCACTGTTCTATCTTCTATGGCCTCTACAAACTTTTCTAATAACAAGTTCCACAGGTTCACCACTCTCTGAGCAAAGCAATATCTGCTCATGAGAAATGACCACCTTGTATAGGCCAAGGGGAAGATGGCAACAATAATATAGTCGGGCTTTTAGCAAAGTGGAGCGGAGAAGGAGATGGGGTAAGTAGGGAAGAGCAATGAAAATGAAATAAAAAGTGAACTTAAAAGTGTGACAGTTTAAAAATCATGGTATCACACAGCACAGAAATGGGCCCTTTGGCCCACAATATCCTTGCTGACCATTTTGCCCATTACACTACTCCATGTATCTTTCAATGCCTTGTCCAGTTAAGCTCCTGTCCAAATGTCTGCGAAGTGTAGCGATTGCATCTGATTTCACCACCACTTCTGGCGGCGAGTTCCCGAGGTTTAAATTAAACATCGAGCATGCAGGATATAAGTAACAGACAGATCAATTGAAGGTTTCTACATCCAGTCAGGTTTCATGTACTTAAATCACACTGCACTCCTACTTATCTGTGCAATTTAAGGACACACTGCGGAAGAGATATGCATTCAACAGGACAGGTTAAGGATCCTTGAAAAGAATTTACATTAGTACAACGGATACTGTGACAGTCCTAGTTACACCTGAAGTTGAATAGTACACTTTGGATGATCGTCAAAGGAAAATGTCGTCACAAGGCTTTAACCATTAATTTGCCCACAAAGTCTGTGCCGAACATTACAAAGGACAAAGGACATTTATTGTCACATGCACCAATTGGTGTGGTGAAATTTGAGTTGCAGCACCCCAATAAGAATAACAAAAACAGTAAAGAATTTAACATTGAACATAAAAACATCCCCCCACAATGGTTCCCACTGTGAAGGAAGGCAACAAAATTCAGTCTTCTTCCTCTTGTTCACCCATGGTCGGGCCTATTGAGGCCTCCGCAGTCGCTGCGACGGCGGCCCGATGTTTCAGGCCCTCTCGCTGGATGATGGAACTCCGGCATCGGAAGAACATTCTCAGCGGCTTGAAGTGTGTGGAATGGCCGCTTCCTCCCCGGAGACCGCAGCTCCCGAAGTCCACAGGCCACGCTCCAACACTGGCGATCTCGGCGAAAGATCCCAGGCTCCGTGGTGTTTAAAGTCAGCGCCGCCCGCGGCTGGACGCTCCACAACCACAGCTCCGCGATGTTGGAGTCGGCGGTCTCAGCACTCCGGAGCTTACAACACGGCGAGCCGGGTAAGGCATCGCCCGCTACACGATGGTGCTTCAGAGCTGTGCCGCCGCCGAAGCTGAAGTTCTGGCCGGGGAACGCCGCTCCAGTCCCGTTGGTAGGCCGCGAGGAAGGGGCGAAGATTCGGCTCAGAGGAAAGCCGCATCTCCGACCAGGTAGGGACTGAGAAATATAGTTTCCCCCCTCCCTCTCCCCCTCCCCACATAAAACGGCTTAACCTCCAAAACATAAACTTTTAACACACTAAAAATAAAAAAAGGGGTGAAGGGACGAACAGCTGCAGGCCATTATGCCAAGATAAATTAATCCAATCTGCTCATACATGATCCATATCCCTTCATTTACTGCATCTCCATGTGCCTATCTAAAAACCTTGTGCATCTGCCTCCACCACTACCCCTGGCAATGCGGAACTCTACCTGGGAATTTAGCCCAATGTGTCTCTTTGAACACCTTATATCTGGAGAAGTGAAAGGCCTGGATAGAGTGAATGTGGAAAGGATGTTTCCACTAATTCAGTTTGGTTTATTGGGAGAGTCTATGACCAGAGACCATTAGCTCAGAATAGAAGGGCGCACCTCCAGAAAGGAGGTGAGGGATTTCTTTAGTCAGAGGGTGGTGAATCTGTGGAATTCATTGTCACAGACAGCTGTGGAGGCCAAGTCAATGGATATTTTTAGGGCACAGATTGACAGGTTCTTGATTAGTTAGGGTATCAGAGGTTATGACGAGAAGGCAGGTGAATGGGATTGAGAAGGAAAGAGATCAGCCTTTTTTTGTGACATTTTTCAAGCAGGATTTCATCAAATCCTTAGGCTAATACATACCAGAAAGATTACATTAATTTTGCATTTAAATAATTCTATATAAGCCAAATTCAGATTGTGCTTATGATTTTTTAAATAATTTATCACCCGATTAGATGGTTTTCTGATGTCCCAAGTTTTTGAAGCACAACGTGAATAGCAGTGTCCATTTGGTCATGTGTGAAATGTGTGAATTAAAAGCTGAGTAACCGTTTTTATATTTATTGTTTCCTTTATTATTGTTTATATTTTGTGTTTAAGCTTTCCATTGAAATACTTAATGATGAACAGAACTGTTTTTTGACGTTGTCAATGCTGGAACTTTTTTTTTTGCACACGTCGCGATTTAAAAAAAATTCAAACAACGCGGTTGTAATGACCCTGACGTGAACTACGGGCCTCGTGACGGGTTACGTGCCTACGTTTTGTAAGGGAGCTTAGAAATCAGTACAAGAGACAGTGTCCCAGTAGTCATGTTGTGGGCACGCTGTGCTCTGAACAACTGTGTTCCCTTTATTTTGCTTGATAAAAATGTGTTTTGTTCTTTTCTTGTAAATGTTGCTTCTTATTTACTATAGAAATATTTAAATTCCGTTTAACTTTCATTACTTGGTGCCATGTTGTTGTAAATTGTATGCACTGAATGCGAAGGGAATCGAAAGTGATCTGGTCCAAGATAACGCCATGTCTTGTTGAAAGTATATCCCTGTCTACACAGATGCTTTTGGTTCCGGGCAAATTTGAGTAAATTAACATCGAATTCAATGAAAGGTTACTATATTAGTTCTCATTTATTTATGTATATTTAAAAAAAATGTGATTATAAATAATCTTCTTTTCTCAAATTTTTTTTTCAAATTTTGAAAGTATTAAATTGTTGTTAATTTTTGTCGATTTTTATCACATATTAGCTCAAAAGGATCATAGGTAGGCCCATTTTAATGTTGTGGTATTTCATTATAAATTAATAACGTTCAAATTTGGCCTCCCATGTCACAGGTTGGTACCCTTCCTTATTTACGGAAACACCCACATACTCCTGTAGATCATTTCAATGTTGGGGATGTCAGTGATAGACGGCGCAGTGTTCATCAATTTGTGCAATCTTCCTCATCCTGGGCATTATATACTTATATACTTATATATAAATATACATTCTTGACTTTCAACCTTCCCACAGATACTGGCAAATTATTAAAATCCATTAAATCAAATAACAGCATGAAACAACTTCCAACAACAAACAACAGCATTCAGAGACTCTGGAGTTGCATGTCAAGAGTTTCTTGGGTTAACGTCTTTTTTCTCACCTAAATACTAAAGTTCATAAGTTATCGGAGCAGAAATCGGCCATTCAGCCCATCAAGTCTACTCCGCCACTCATTCATGGCTGATTTATCTCTCCCTCTCAAGCCCATAATCCCTGACACCCATAGTAATCAAGAATCGATCTATGTTAACCCAATCCTGGGATCATTCTCGTAAAAACCTCCTCTGGACCTTCTCCAATGCCTGCACTTCCTTCCTCAGATACGGGGCTCAAAACTGCTCACAATACTTCAAATGCGTTCTGACCAGTGCCTTATAAATCCTCAGCATTAGTACAAAGTACAAAGTTGACATTGTTATTCTGCATGAATGGCTCACCTTGTGTTTAAAAATCCTTTGTGTCTGCTACAATGGGGCCTTAAGGTGGGTTGCCTTGTAACTGTTTAAATAATTTTTAACATCATTTTTCTTCCTTCAGAAAATGAAAACAATAAGGTTTCTGCAGCTGCAGGATTTGACCATTTGTATTCCCTCAAGCCTTTTTGTTCTCAAAACTCCACATAAAACTATAATCTTTGTCTTTGGGTGAAACCGAGATACTTATTTAGCCTTTTAATAGAAGTCAAAGAGAACTATTCAGCGTGTGCTTTATTTACGCCCTCCTGACACGTTATTTATCATAATGATGGATACAGCAATTTAATTCACTGCTGGGTCTGGAATATACAAGTCTGCCAGGAAGAGAACAATTACCGAAATCCAGTTCAATCCTTGAACAATCTCCGGTTTCAGGCTGCATCTACCAAGCTAGAACAGCTGTAACTTTCATGGGGCACGCAAATCCACGCAGACAGAACACAAGGTCAGGATTGAACCAGAGTCAACAATGCTTTGACTCTGGTTCAAGAAGTGAATTTCAAATTCCCATCTCTGGGTCAATGATTCAGATGTTTAGTTGCAGGTCTAACTACTTAACCATGGTGTTAATCCAACCCATGTATATTGTGAAACATAAAGTATGTTCAATTGTTAATGAGCAGAACACAAAGTATTAGAAGAACTCAGCATGTTTGGTAGCATCTGTGGAGAGAATGGAGAAGCAATGTTTTGGGTCAGGGCTTGCGGATCAGACTCGAGTCTGAAGAAGTGTTCTGACCTGAAACATTGTCTGCTCATTCCCTCCACAGATGCTGCCTGACATAGAAACATAGAAACATAGAAAATAGGTGCACGAGTAGGCCATTCGGCCCTTCGAGCCTGCACCACCATTCAATATGATCATGGCAGATCATCCAACTCAGTATCCTTTACCTGCCTTCTCTCCATACCCCCTGATACCTTTAGCCACAAGGGCCACATCTAACACCCTCTTAAATATAGCCAATGAACTGGCCTCAACTACCTTCTGTGGCAGAGAATTCCACAGATTCACCACTCTCTGCATGAAAAATGTTTTTCTCATCTCGGTCCTAAAAGATTTCCCCCTTATCCTTAAACTGTGACCCCTTGTTCTGGACTTCCCCAACATTGGGAACAATCTTCCTGCATCTAGCCTGTCCAACCCCTTAAGAATTTTGTAAGTTTCTATAAGATCCCCCCTCAATCTTCTAAATTCTGCTGAGTTCATCCAACACTATGTTCTGCTCAAGATTACAGCATCTGCATTTCATTGAGTCTCAAATACTACTGTTCAAGATTGCTTTGCATTAAAAATATCCTTGCTATGTTTAAGAAAAGTTGCAGGGTTTAGTTTGATTAATGCAGCTGGAAATTTGGTTTATCAAGAGAATAGAATTATTAGAGCCTCAGATTTGATTACTTCAAAACACAGTCTAACATGCAACAGTGACCTCTGCCCTCCTATATGCATCTGTAACATGGACCATCTTCAGCAGTTTTCTCCACTCATGCACACTCCTCGAAACCCTTCAAATTCATTGGAAGTATAAGTGAAATAACATCACTCTTCTTCCACAGCAATATACCAGCATTAGTTTAGTTTATCATTGTCACATATACTGAAATACAGTGAAAAGCTTTTTTGTTTTATGCTATCCAGTCAGCAAAAAGATAACACATGATTACAATTAAGCCGTCCACAGTGTACAGATACATGATAAAGGGTTCAGCGTTTAGTGCAAGATGAAGTCCAGTAAAGTCCAGTTAAAGATAGTTTGAAGGCCTCCAAAGATGCAGATGGGCAGTCAGGACCACTCTCTGTGAAACCGTGAAGGGTTTCGGCCCGAAACGTCGCCTATTTCCTTCGCTCCATAGATGCTGCTGCACCCGCTGAGTTTCCCCAGCAATTTTGTGTACCTAGGACCACTCTCTAGTTGGCGAGGGGACAGTTCAGTTGCCTGATAACCGCTGGGAAGAAACTATCCTTGAATTTGGAGGTATGCATTTTCAAACTTTTCATGGGAGATGGGAGAAGAGGGAGTGATCAGGTTAAGACTGGTCACACCCTCTTCTCCCCTCCGACACAGGTCATGGGGAGAAAGCACAACCTCCGTACAGACAAGCACCCGTAGACAGGATCGAACCCGGGTCTCCGGTGCTGTAAAGCAGTCGTTTTACTGCTGCACCACCGTGCCACACTACTGGGCATGACCTGCTGTTGACAATCCTCAATCTTCTGCATTAGACTGATTTCAGGCAATTATATTGAAGACCAATGCAGGCTAATGGAAAGCAGTTTAATTCTGGCTGAAATCAGAGATAAAAAACGTAGTAGCAAAATTTGGAACTTTTCTACATTGTTATCCATTGAATTGTGTGAAGATTTTAATTCATCTAAACGCTTTTCATAAAACCCCACGCATATTTCAGAAAAATGTGCAAATTACATCTCGTCACATTACATATCGTCAAGAGATTACATATCAGAATTACATATCGTCAACAGATTCAGATAATTCAGAAATCTTCTGTAAAAAAGACAACTCAGACACCACTACTAGACTGCAATCTATCTGGAGACATTAACCAGAGATTACAACGGTGATTTTAACAAGGAGCACCCGATGGGCTGGTATTTCTGAGATGACATTCTAAAATGGTGTTTTAAAAATTCCAATAATAAGTGATTGATTAGCAATCGATAATAGTGCTTGATAATATTAATGATTGATAATATTAGTGGAAAGGTTTTCAAATCCAAATGAAATTAAATTACTTTGAATGCTTTTCAGTTCTGCCTTATAATTAGGATAGATTACACAAAAAGTTGCAAAATATGAATCAGCAAAAATGCCTTTGTGAGACAACTTTCACACGCAATGTCAGACAACATCAGTGCGACGAATGGTCAAATATATTTCTTTCGAAACTACAGATGTGGAAAGAGAGAGCTCATCTTTAATCACCTCCAGCCAAATGATTGGATAGGACTTCTGTTTCATCTTCTCAAAATGGAGGTCAATGGATGGATGTTGGGGGAGTCCAGAACCAGGGGTTACAGTTTAAGAATAAGGGGTAAGCCATATAGAACAGAGATGAGGAAATACTTGTTTCGCACAGAGAGTTGTGAGTCTGTGGAATTATCTGCCTCAGAGGAAGGTTCTCTACCTCGGAGGCAGGTTCTCTGGATACTTTCAAGAGAGAGCTAGATAAGGCTCTTAAAATAGTGAAGTCAGGGGATATGAGGAGAAGGCAGGAATGGGGTACCTATCGGGGATGATCAGCCATGATCACATTGAATGGTGGTGCTGGCTCAAAGGGCCGAATGGCCTACTCCCGCACCTATTGTCTATTTTCTATTGTCTATTGAAACGATGCAAGACGAAAATTGTATTGCAACCTAGATCACAAGCACAAACCCTGAAGTAGAAATGTAATAGTCAATCCCACAATCAAGATCATTACCAAATGATAAAAGGTTAAGCTACCAGATACAGTAAAAATAGGTTATGAGTTTAAAAATGTCATCACGTGAGTTCCCTACAAAAAAAGTCCCAATCTTTCGGAATGAAATACACGAGAGAAATTCGAGCTTTATCTTCTTATATTGAACGCATCTTTATTTTTCAGTTTTCTGCATCAGCATCAAATTGGCCCCGAGTAGAATAGTGTGCACATATATATTTATATTAAATCGTGATAAATAAATTGAATAAGCTGTCTGCGATTTTATGTTATTAAGATAGGTTATCGGGAGAAATAGGCTGGTATGTTTTAGTGATAAGGCTGCGAATGAATTAAGGCAAAGTGTGATTGCGTGAAATGGGATTGCTCAGGGCGACGTGGTGATGGTCTATCAAGGTGCATGTGAAAGAACTATTAAATGCCTTGTAAACTGTGGCTGAATGACATTGAAAGCTGACGTCTCATACTTCCCAGAGCAGGAGGATTCAGCTTTGTTGTAAAGGTGTTGCCTGTCTTTTAGGAAAGATCAACTGCGAAGTGAATTTCAGATGGAATGCTCCCCCCTGGAAGGAAGTGACAAACTCTGAGCAACAACTGCCTATACTTGAGGCAGCTCAAGAAATTGAGGAAAGGAAGTGATCCCTCCTAAATCTCTCGAGATTTTATAATGCAGTTTCCTCCATAACCTGTAGATATTAAATCATGCTGCAATTCAGCTTCGTGTATTGGAATTCCTTTTAAACAAAACTAGCTTGAGCATCAACGATAAAGAACCAATGATAAAGAACCTATAGTGCTGTTCCTGACATTCAAAATTATTTTACAGCCCACAAGATATATTTGCAGTTATTGCAAGGTAGGAAATGTCGCAGATAATTTAAGTAGAATAAAGGACCCGATTAATCTGTTGAGAGATGTTACAGGATCAATCTACTTCAGGATCCTCAGAGAATAGTGTCATTCAACCGTTTGCATCTTCTTGATCTCTTCCAGGTTTCATCGTTCCCTCCATCCCAACTACAAAGGTCCTGACCTGTAACATCATTTATTCGTTCTCCAGAGTTGCTGCCTGACGCACTGAGCTACTCCAGAACTTTGTGTCTTTTTTTTTTTTTTAAACATTTCTAACGCTGCTTCTCAAAACGCTATTCCACCCATGGAGTCCTTATTCTACGTAGGAGTATCAACCTAAATTATTTGCTCAAAGACCTGGATTTTTTTTTTTAACGTATTTATTCATTCACGGATGAATGTGCTTCTGGCAAATTGCCCATTTCTAACCGCCCTTGTGAATTGGTATCCATGTCATTTCTGTGAGCAATTAAGAATGAAACACATTAAGTGACAATTCACATATGGGAAGGATCAAAAATCACAGCAGATTTTTATCATTAAAGTAATTAGAAAACAAGTCAACATTTTTGACACCATGACTACCAGTCATACTGTAACATTAACTCCGCCTCTGCTCTTCTCTTCTAAAGCTCCTCCTTGTTTACACATCCCACAAAGGCATTCTTTTTCCCTCCAACTTTAATTTCCTACAGAGAACTTTACAAGGACTTTGCCAGGACTTGAGGGTCTGAGAAACAGAGAAAAGCTGGGCAGGATAGGAATTTATTCCTTGGAGTGCAGGAGGCCAAGGAGGTGATCATATAGAGGTGTATAAAATAAAATCATCAGTGGAATAGATATGATGAATGCACAGAGTCTTTTATCCAGGGAAGGGGTGTCAAAAACAAGAGGACATATGTTTAAGGTGAGAGGGACAGGTTTAATACAAATCTAAGGTGTGACCTTATCCATACAGAGGGTGGTTGTTATATGGAACAATCTGCCGGATGTGTCGGTTGTGGCAGATACTATAACAACATTTATAAGATGCTTGGACTGGTACATGGATAGGAAGGGTTTAGAGGGATATGGGCCATATGCAGGCAAATGGGACTAGCTTTGATGACGCATGTTGTTCAGCATGGATGAGTTAGGCTGAAGGGCATGTTTCAGCACTGTATGACTCAAAGGGAAAGAAAACTCACCAAAAAATTTGCAGTCCTCCAATTTTGGCCTCCAAATTATTCATAGTTTTAATTGCTTCAACATTAGCAGCCTGGTTATCAACTTGCAAACCTAAAGTTATGGAATTTCCTCCCTGAAACTCTTTTTAAGACACACCATGAATCTTGTCTCTTTGATAATGTTTTGGGGCATCTGACTTAATGGATAGCTTGCTGACAAACAATTTTGATAGAACTCCAGTAGAGATTTTTAGAATTACGTTTCTGAAGATCTAATAGAAAGCTCCAAATATTGTTCTAATAGTAAGTTTCAACTATTTTTTGCCCGTTGGCCAAATGGATCTAAATTTCTCTGCAATGCTCCAAACAGAAGGTTGCCAAGGCAACGCTGTAATCCTGTGAGCTACTAATGTGAAAATTGTTAATTTGCACAATGGTGAAACACATTTAGAAGCACCTGTTTTAATTTCCGAACTGATGTGAAATGCTCTGTCATTATCACATTTCGCTCCACATAAAGTCAATTTTCCTTTATTTAACACCAAAATGAGCCATACCGTGGCATACTAGGCCCCACTATTTCAGGTTTTTCTATAAGATTATATTTTGTCACACCAGACATGAGAAAAAAGATAGATGACGGTCACAAGCCGAAAAGTAATCTATCCTTTTTTTCCCAGAGATGCTGCCTGACCCCGCGGAGTTACTATAGCACTTTGCGTCTATCTTTGGTGTAAACCAGAATCCTTTGGTTTATACCAGCAGTCCTTTGTTTCAACAACATCACATTGAAATTGCTTTGTACCCCGTTCTTAATCTCAATTAAAAAATTCTGTATCATGGAGCTATGATGATTGGGATAAAGGACCATGCTGGAAATGGCAAGTCCTGATAGATTGACTATACAGTTGTCCAAGAGGCATGCTCGTCCTTTGCTCTTGCTCTGTACTATGTACTGATCTGCATTCATTCACCCCAATACACAAGTATTTACGAGGAATGTTTGCGTAAACACGTTTATTTACTCATTTGCCACAATGGAAACAGTATTTTGGTTAAAAACTTCACAAACCTACCCCGCCCACTCATACTCAATGGCTGACAGATATTATGTCCTGCCTAAAGCTCGAGAAAATCAGGTACTCACTTCAACATTCAAATGGAAGGTTTCAGAAAGCGTGGGGACCTTTTTTAAATGCATTCCAGACTTTATAAATGCTTGATCATCAAGCACAGTTTAACAGCTTAACAGTCTACCCATTCATTTATCGTGGATTATTGTTGTGACAGGCTGATATTTGCATATGTCCACTGGCAGTGACTGGGGAGGGATTATTTTTGGTATCTCATTTTTCTTTTATTGTTGTTGTCTTGTTATATGTTAGCATAAGTTGTTTTTTATTTATTCTTTTCGTACACACTGTCTGTAACAAATAGACAACTTTGCACTTTGTTATGTCCTGAAAACTAAATAAAAAAGATTTTGATTTTTTTTTTTAAACTTCACAAACTGGTTTTCCCCACTTCACTGTTACAATACCTTAGCAATATTTAACATGGGCTCTCATCCCAAGGAACAATAAACATTAAAAACTGAAGCCAAGATGGGAGGAAACTGGGAAAGGGAAGGCCACCTGACTGGCCCAGCTCAGCCTGATCGACCCCCATCTCCCACTATGTCCGCACCCCTTCAGAACTGTAACTGAAGGCTCACAAATTCCAGAGCTGCAGTGACCAGCAGCTCTTAAAGCAGGAAATGTAGGCTATGAATAGAGGGGTGGAATCAGAAACTCAATATCTGCATAAGACGGATATTACAACAAGAAGCCTTTACACACCTGGCTTTGAAGCTGGGTCTGAGCCACACTTCAATGGAGTAAGAACCCACTAATTTAGGAGGGTGGGTTTCAATAGACAATAGACAATAGGTGCAGGAGTAGGCCATTCGGCCCTTCGAGCCAGCACCGCCATTCAATGTGATCATGGCTGATCATCCCCAATCGGTACCCCATTCCTGCCTTCTCCCCATATCCCCTGACTCCGCTATTTTTAAGAGCCCTATCTAGCTCTCTCTTGAAAGTATCCAGAGAACCTGCCTCCACCGCCCTCTGAGGCAGAGAATTCCACAGACTCACCACTCTCTGTGAGAAAAAGTGTTTCCTCGTCTCTGTTCTAAATGGCTTACTCCTTATTCTTAAACTGTGGCACCTGGTTCTGGACTCCCCCAACATCGGGAACATGTTTCCTGCCTCTAGCGTGTCCAAACCCTTAACTGTCTAATATGTTTCGGCAGACTTGACATTGAATTATGGCAGGAAAGACACAAAGTGCTTGAGTAACATCAACGGATCAGGCTAGCATGCTGGAGAACATGGATAGATGACGTTTCAGGTCAGAACTCTTCTTCAGACTGATTGCAGGGATAGGGTGGAAAGGACAAAACAAGGCAAGTCATTGGAAGAGTAGAGGGGCAGGACAACGCATAGCACTGAATTATGAATTCAAAAGGAGAATATATTAAATAAATTTATATAAATTCATGCTGTGAATGTTAATTGAATGAAATGATTGGTTCAAGATATGTTGCAGAATGTCCCCTATTCATTCAGGATCCATATTAAGCAAATATTGGTGACTGTCAAGTTGAAGTGAGGGTGCGTTTGCAAGTCTATAGCGAGTCTTCCCTCAATCACTTCTTCAATACTCAAAGTATTGAGTATTAGCGGCACCCTGCGAGATGTCTGGTGGAGAGTAGTCGCCCAAAGATTCGCACCTTTTTCTGGTCGCCGCTGGATTTTCAACATGTTGAAAATTTTCGACAACCGATGACGGGTGCCAGCAAGTTGCCAAAAAAATCGCATAAGTGGGACTGGCCCTTTAGCCTTCATGTTTTTCTCCATAATAAAAACAGGAGAATTCTTCATTCAGGATCTTGCCCATCTCCTCTGACTCTGCACATGGATGACTGCATTTGTTTCTGAAGGGCCCTGCACTCTCTCTCCAATTACCCTCTTTCCCTTAATGGACATAAAATCTCTTCTGGATTCTTCTTAATGTTAACTGCAGAGTTATCTCCTGCCCCCTTTTTTGTCCTCCTGATTTCCTTCATACAGTAAGAATGCTTCTCAGTCCCCAATCTTCTTCCAGGGATACACTTCATCACGACTGCCTATACATGGCGCATGCCTCCTTTTTTTCCCCCTTTCCTGAGCCTCAATTTCTCTCATCATCCAAGCTTCCTTACTCCCAACAGTCTTGCCCTTCCAGTGACAGGAACATTCATGTTCTGAACTCTCACCATTAGTCTTTTACAACCATCCCACTTTCTGGAAATCCCTTTGCCCGCAAACATCCGCCTCAAATCAACCTTTGGAACTTCCCGTCTAATACCAAAATTGACTTGCCCCAATTCAGAACTTTAAGTAGTAGGCCCATCCGGGCCTTAACCACAACTATGTTAAAGCTAATAAAACTGGGCTCGCTTTGTCCTCTCCCATGTAGGCCCCCCTACATATTGCTTGAGGAAACTTTCCTAAACACATTTTACAAATTACACACTGTCTAAGGCCTCAGTATTATGACAGTCCCACTCTACATTGGGAAAGTTAATTTCCCCAACAATGACAATCCATTAGTGTTACAGCTGCCTGCAATCTCCCGCCTATTTGTTCTTCTAATTGCCATTGACTATATAAAAGTTCAGTGTGTCTATATACCATAGACCATATATGTAGACAATAAATAACAGATAAAGTGCAATAGACTTATTGTTCAGAACTTGTTTGATATTGTATTTAGTAGCCTGATGGCTGTGGGGAAGAAGCTGTACTTGAACCTGGTATGTTCCATATTTCAAGCTCCTGTACTTTCTTCCTGATGTCAATGGAGAGGTGAGTGTGTGGCCAGGATGGTGTGAGTCTTTGATGATGCAGCGGCTGCGATAGATCTCTTCGATGGTGGGGAGGTCAGAGCCGATGATGGACTGTGCAGTGGTCACAACTGTCTGCATTCTTTTCCGCTCCTGGATATTTCAGTTGCCGAACAAACCACGATGCAGCCAGTCAGAATTCTCTCTACTGTGCACCTGAAGTAGTTCGAGAGAGTCCTCATGACATTCTGACTCTCCGTAATCTTCTCAGGAGGTAGAGGCGCTGATGTGCCTTCTTTATAACTGCATCAGTGTACTGGGACCAGGAAAGATCTTCGGAAATATGCACGCCCAGGAATTTGAAATTCTTGACCCTTTCCACCATCATCCCATTGATATAAACGGGATTGTGTGTCCCCATCCTACCCCTTCCAAAGTCCATCAAGGTAATTATCCTTTTTTTAAATTTGCAACTCCACCCATAAAGTTTCACTGGCTGAGCCACCAGTCATCTTGGACTACTGCTGTGATGTTCCCCTTAATCAGTAAAGCAACACCTCCTCCTTTTACTCCCACCTTTATCTCATTTGTGACACCTGTACCCTGGAGCATTAAGCTTCCAGAAGATAGACAAAAAAGCTGGAGCAACTCAGCGGGATGGGCAGCACCTCTGGCGAGAAGGAATGGGCGACGTTTCGGGTCAAGGCCCTTTGACCCGAAACATCACCCATTCCTTCTCTTCAGAGATGCTGCCTGTCCCAATGAGTTACTCCGGCTTTTTGTGTCTACCTTCAGTTTAAACAAGCATCTGCAGTTCCTTCCTACATATTAAGCTTCCAGTCTTGTCCCTCCTTCAGCCAGGTTTCCTTAATGGCTATAACGTTCCAGTCACAAGCAAAGGCGGAATCAGAATCGACAGTGACTTCCAATAAAAACAGTAAGAATCCTCTTAAGAACAATTGATCGGAAGATAATTATGTACATAAAGTCAATATTGATCTATTGAAGCAGTGCACAGCAATCATTAAATTTGATTGAAGAGAAATCTACCAATTAAATCCACTAGACCTGGCTTTTGGTTTATATAGGCAGCCTTACAAATAATTCTTATAGGATCTGCAGATAGCTCTGCTATAATCGATAGCTGGTTGCCAGGTAATCTTCTCTTATGAAAAATCATGATATAAAAATAAGTGCGTCGATTAAGATAAGGGGTTTAGTTAGGGAATTTCAGTCTCCCATTAACAACATTATTTTTTGTGCAGGATTTTCAAAAATGAGAGTATTTTTAATAGTTACAAGTTTATTTTTGTTACTGCAAGCTTAAAATACAAATGGCTGGATATTCCATCGTTGAATAGATTTAGGGAATAGGTTCCATTGCAGAAATTAGGCAGGTGAGAGGCAGAAAGCGATGAAAACATGTTCAGTAGACAGGATAGGCAAGAGCACGGCAAGGAGCGAGCAAGTACTGTTGGATTAAATTGCATTTATTTCAATGTGAGAAGCCTGATGGATGAGGTGGATGAACTCAGGCGTGGATATTTATCTCCCAATCAATTGTATTTTTTTAAGAGGACTCATACAGTTTTTATTGGAGGTTGCTGTATATTCTGCTTCCAGAACTCATACAGTGAATCAGTATACAAGTAAATGAACTATTTACAGTGAATTGTACTCTCGATCTCATCTCCAAGTGATTACTTTTTATAGCATTTTCATTAAAGAACACTTTAAAAAAATCAGGAAACAACCTCGTTGAGCAGACGCACCCTGACCACTCCCTCTTCTCCCCTCTCGCATAAGACAAAAGGAATAGAAATGTGAAAACGCACACCTCCAGATTCTGGACAGTTTCTTCCCAGTTGTTATCAGGCAACTGAATCATCCTTCCACAACTAGAGAAGAGTTCTGAGCTACTATCTACGATGCGATAGAACTTTATTTATCCCAGGAGGGAAATTAATTTGCCAACAGTCATAAAAAGCATAAAATACATGAAACATGATAATATGAAAATAAAGTGACAAATGGTAAGGCTTTGGGGATGTGCAAAGATGGAGGTGGGGGGTAGTGGGGGGGGGGGGGGTGGTTAGTCTCAGTCTACCCCACGACAGAAGGGGGAGGAGTTGTACAGTTTGATAGCTTGTACAGTTTGATTAGTAAATTGGCTTGGTAAATGTAAAAATTGTCCCTAGTGGGTGTAAAATAGTGTTGATCCACAATAGCGGGGATCGCTGGGCGGCGCGAACATGGTGGGCCGAAGGGCCTGTTTCTGCGCTGTATCTCGAAACTAAACCAACTCTTATCACATAATCCATATCCCAGCGCTCTCTGCACATCCATGTGGCTATCCACAAGTCTGTCAATTCCCACTATTTAATCCGCCTTGGAAACCTTCTTGGAAACACCTGACAAATTCTGTACCATCCAAGCCTTTGGGACTGAACAAGGCACAGCAAAGATCTTGAAGCTCGCAACCATTTTAAGCACTCGACCATTGTCAATGTACAATTTTAACTGTTTTCATAACTAAGTATGTGGATGTCATGATGGAAGATGCCAGGTATACTTCATTTTTGGCTTGTCAGTGTCTTGTATGATATGTAGACAGCTTGTAGATAAATAATTGGACTGCATGGGGACATGTGGTTTTACACAGTGCAAAGATAGAAAAGTTAAAATTGTACAGTGACAACCAAAAAGTAAAAACAGAAGAACAGTCCGTTTATCATAAGACTCAAAAATTGTGTGCTGAAACATAAATATGCCAATGTAGTTACAAGTGAGAGTGTGCCTTTAAGAACTAAATGTATCATGTGATGTAACAAGGGTGATCTCTAGATGCAGCGATAGTAATGGCAGACAGTGGTCATGGAAGTTACATTGGCAAGTACATATATATTTATCACCTTTATATTAACTAGACTACATTCTACGTGTACCGAGGTACAGTGAAAAGCTTTTGTTGCGTGCTAACCAGTCAGCAGAAAGACAAAAGATGATTACAATCGGTCATTTATAGTGTATAGATACATGATAAGGGAATAACCTTTAGTAAAGTCTGATCAAGGATCCGAGGGTCATCAATGAGGTAGATAGTAGTTCGGAACTGCTCTCTGGTTGTGGTAGGATGATTCAGTTGCCTGATAACAGCAAATTGATTTACCCTGTCTCTAAATTAGAACATCTGCAAATTTTCCTGGTTCTCTCCTAACCTTTTCTCTCTTTATTGTCACTTTCTCATTAAAACATCCATTTATCTTTCAATATCTTTCAAGTTCTATTGAAGGGCAAGAAACTAAGATGTCAATCATTTGCCTTTTTATCTGATCGACCTCCTTTAAAATTCACATGGCACAGCAGTGAAATACATAAAATGCAAGACAAAGAACCTTCAGAAAATGCAGCATCACCTTGAGAGTTTGTCTAGAACTTAGCCGAACCAATATTAAGGCTGCATGGATAATGTGTCTATCAAAATCTTTGTTACTGTTTGCAGTAAAAGAGAGAAAAGATGCACAAACTCAGCAAGCCTGGCTGCTTCAAGAGATTGGAACAGGTTGAGAAACAAATGTGTGTTTGAGCGTGCATGCGTGGAAATAAACTGAATTTGCTTCTGTTGAAAAAGGTCCCTAGCATGTAGAACAGAACAAGAACAAGGGAGGTTGATGGTCGGCATGGACTCAGTGGGCTGAAGGGCCTGGTTCCACACTCTATCTTTAAATTAAAACTAGGCTAATCTTTTGGAGGTCAAATCCAAGTAAAAGCTTATTAGTCTGAAACATTCTTTTTGTTTCTTTGTCAGCAGATGCTGACTGACCTGCTGTGTAATTCTGTTTTTCCTGCTTTGATTTCAGATCTCACAATCACTTGCAGCTCACTTTTGGGAGAATTTTCTACTGTTTGCAAAAATGATGCCTATCAACAAAGGCTCCCCAATGCATTGAATTTCAATTATTTTTCATAACAGATGGTGAAGTTAGTCAAGGAGGAAAGGTTTAATCACAATTAATCTGGTGATATTATATCATCAACTTTTTATGGTATAGATATGTTAGGTAGGGTGGTCATGAAGGCTTTCGGTTCATTGGCCTTCATCTGCCAGAGCATTGAGCATAGATCTTGGGATTTTATGTTACAATTCTACAAGACATTGTTGAGGCAATTGTAAAATGATTTCTTTTAGGACCAGTTTTGAGTCTACACCCACATTGAGGAGCTCAAGGCATAGCTTGTCATAAATTTGGAGTATTGGGTTCCGTTTTGGTCACCCTGTTCTAGGAAAGATGCAGAAAATTAACGAAGATGTTGCCAGGATTTGAGGACTTGAGCTATAGAGGCTTGGACAGGCTCGGACTTTATTCCTTGGAGCACAGGAGGCTGATCTTCTAGACAGAATAGATAGGGTCACTGCACATAAACCTTTACCCAGAGGAATCAAGAACCAGAGGAAATAGGTTTAAAGTGAGAGGGGAAATATATAATAGGAATCCGAGGGGCAACTTTTCCCACACACAGGTATATGGGACAAGTTCCCAGAGGAGGCAATTGAAGCAGGTTCTATAAAAATATATAAACAACATTTGGATAGGTACTGTACATGGAGAGGAGAGGTTGAGAGGGATATGGACCAAATGTTGAAGGTGTAGATGGGGCATCTTGGTCAGCATGAGCAAGTTGGGCCAAAGGGTCAGTTTTCATAGAAACATAGAAACATAGAAACATAGAAATTAGGTGCAGGAGTAGGCCATTCGGCCCTTCGAGCCTGCACCGCCATTCAATATGATCATGGCTGATCATCCAACTCAGTATCCCGTACCTGCCTTCTCTCCATACCCTCTGATCCCCTTAGCCACAAGGGCCACATCTAACTCCCTCTTAAATATAGCCAATGAACTGGCCTCGACTACCCTCTGTGGCAGGGAGTTCCAGAGATTCACCACTCTCTGTGTGAAAAAATGCTGTATAACTTTCTCATTCTAACCCCATATGCTGGAGATTGTTATCAATATGCAGTAGAGGCTCTGATTTCTGTCATACTGAGTCTCCCCAAACCCCTCAGCCCCTGCTTAATGCTTTGGATGAATCAGGCTGACCTCAATATGAAGTGCGAGAGTGTGGGTGGCATGAAAGTAATGGCCTCCATGGTGCTGGCATCAGTGAAATGTCAGCCAGGATTGCTGACTGGAATCACTCACCAGAGACCATGACAGGAAGGTACATGAATTAAGTTTATTGAATACGTTTATTGGCAAAGTATTCACATACAAGGAATTTGCCTTGGTGCTTCGCCCGCAAGTGACAACATGACATACAGTGACAGTTAGGAATGACACATAAAACATTAAACATTAATAATAAAACATTATCGACTAAACATGTGAATTAAATCAAATACCAGAGCAAAGGGAGGCTACAGATTTTTGGTTATTGAGTAGAGCTACTCGTGGAAAAGAGCTGTCTTTATGTCTGGCTGTGCCTCAAAGAGAACTGTTGAGAACAATATAGGGGGGAGGGGGGGGGGGGTTTCCAAGGGGCTCACTGCTAAGCTTCCATTGAATGATGAGTGAGAAAAGAAAACTCAATTCAGGGAAGAAAAGACACGGAGTAAGATAGTTAATAGAAAGGGTCCATGCAAAGCTCTTCTGACATTCATAACCCACTCACAGTTCCATCTCACACACTGTAACATCATTGAAACACATTGATTGAGTTAGAGCCTGAACCTGCTCTTGGTAGCTATTACATTGTCTACGCTGCATTTGTTTTGATCGTTCGGGAAGCTTTACCATTCAGCCAACTGGCCATAAATTTTCAGAATCACAGATAACCTGCAGAAAATGCTTCCTTGTCAATCATATGATGAAGGAAGACAACTGTGAAGGATGACCGAATTTGGCATAATTAATAATTGTTATCATCTAATTCAATGTCCACTGCACCTGTTCCTAATTAAATGAGTCTCCAGGACAAGTACCATTAAGATTCCTATATCTACTCTGCATAGATTAAACCTGGCCCTGATCCAAGGTCCCTATTCACTGATGTAGTTACACAGTGGTGTGTGTATTAGCATGGAAATATAGAGGGAAACAGTTTTCAATTAAAACTAAATATAACAGGTTTCTTTTTCATTGAGTAAGGACCAATCTGCATAGTGTGCAAAACAAGATAACTCGGCGAGTACTGGTAAGCCGATACAAAGATTGTTTTTAAAAGCATGCAAATCAAGTGAAGAAAGCTAGACTTTCTTTTAGGTAGAGGCTTTCATAATATCATACCATTCTGAAATATTTTACAGCTAATGAAGTACTGTGAAGTGTAATCAGTGATCTAACATTGGAAAAGTAGTATGTGACATGTGAACAGTATAAATCCACAAAGAGTAATGAGATACTGATCAGATAATGTATTTTTGTGATGTTTGCAGTGGGAACGATCAGAAGCCAGGTCACCTGGGAGAAATCATCTGCTCTAAGTTGTTGTGAAATCTTCTCCATCCGTCTTAGAGCCTGATTGAACTGTGGCTTAAAGTCTCGAGCAAATGCCAAGACTTCCGACAGTGTTGGCTCGGTACACTATATTTGTACACTTGGTAATTGAGGATGTGCTTAAGTATGGGAATACTGTGCTGGATTGTATGTAAGAAAAGAATGTCACTGTTGTTTGCACATTTAACAGTTTATAGATACAGTGCGGAAACAGAACACTTGGGCCCTTCGATTCCGTGCCGACCAGCGATCCCCGCACACTACCACTATCCTACACACACTAGGGACAATTTAAAATTTTACTAGGCCACAATTAACCTACAAACCTGTACGTCTTTGGAGTGCAGGAGGAAACCGGAGCACCCGGAGAAAACTCATGCAGGTACTGGGGAGAAGGTGCAAACTGCATACAGATGGCATCTGAAGTAAGGATCAAACCCGGCTCACTGGCACGGTAAGGGAACAAGTCTACCACTGCGCCACCTTGCTGTGTTGCCTCATGTGACAATATAAGCACCACTGAACCATCAGTGGTGTTGTAAAGTGTACACATGTGGACAATGTGTTCAGGTCTCTGGAACAGGATCTGAATCGGAGACATCCTGCTCAAAGCCTATGCCGACCACTTCTGTTGAAGATTTATGGAGCTGTAACATTATTCAATAAAAGAGCAAGGTACTCCCCTGGTCAACACCTTCTTTCAAGAAGCCTGAAGAATAACCATTCTGAGCTTCAAAAGTAATTAATAATGTGATATATTATAAAATGTTTCAACAAAATTTGGTGTTCTAAAATTTCAATTGCAATTATAAGAAGTCATTTCTATTCTCTGACAGGCATAGTGCAGGTGGTGCAGAGGGTTCATGCAAGGATCCAAGGATCACAAGCGCAATGTCAGCAATTGGGAAAACAGACTAATTGCTGTGAACACATAATTTCCCTGGTGCTGAAGTGAATGCACAGAATTTGACCCCATCAGGAGAAATTTGACAGCACAATGTCAAGCCATGGCCACAGACATCAGCTTAATAATGAAGAAAACTAAAGTTGTGAATCAGAAGTAGCAAGGAGGAATGCTTTGTAAATGAGAAAATGATCACAACCCTTGATTGCTGGTCAATGCAATAAAATAACACCAAAAAGAGGCACAACATCATGGCTGATTAGACAAAACGTGCCTGAGCTGTTAAACCATTTGTGAGCAGAACCTTAACTGATCCATGGGATGTTTTTAAGAGTCCATGAGGTCACTCTGCAGAAACACAGTATTGAACCGCAGCTTCACATTGTGCTTGAAATCTCAGAGCTCAAGAGTGGACTCTTGCACATGTCCCTATTCTGACTGGTACAAATGAGCATTACTTAACATAGAAACATAGAAATTAGGTGCAGGAGTAGGCCATTCGGCCCTTTGCGCCTGCACCGCCATTCAATATGATCATGGCTGATCATCCAACTCAGTATCCTGTACCTGCCTTCTCTCCATACCCCCTGATCCCTTTAGCCACACGGGCCACATCTAACTCCCTCTTAAATATAGCCAATGAACTGGCCTCAACTACCTTCTGTGGCAGAGAATTCCAGAGATTCACCACTCTCTGTGTGAAAAATGGTTTTCTCATCTTGGTCCTAAAAGATTTCCGCCTTATCCTTAAACTGTGACCCCTTGTTCTGGACTTCCCCAACAATCCTCCTGCATCTAGCCTGTCCAACCCCTTAAGAATTTTGTAAGTTTCTATACTTATTCTATAGATTTAAACCACCACTAAATCCCCTCAGACATCCTGGCCAAATTTAGTTTAGAAGGATGAGAGGGTACCACATTGAAACTTACTGAGTAATGAAAGGCCTCGATAGAGTGGATGTGGTGGGGATGTTTCCACTAGTGGGAGAGTCAAGGACCCGAGGCCAATTTCTTTAATCAGAGGGGGGGGGAATCTGTGAAAATGCATTTAAGATGAATGTGGTGCAATCAAGAAATCATGATGACAAAATTCATGACTCTCTGGAATTCCTTGCCACAGAAGGCTGTAGAGGCTGTCAATTGATATTTTTAAGGCAGAGATAGATAGATTCTTGATCAGTACAGGTGTCAGAGGTTACTGTATGTGGAGAAGCCAGGAGAATAGGGTTGAGAGGGAAAGATAGATCAGCCATGATTGAATGGTGGAGCAGACGATAGGCCAAATGACCTAATTCTGCTTTGATAACTTATGAACAAGTGCCATTATTTTTCCGTATAGTTTCTTTGACTGGATAGCATGCTTTTCACTGTACCTCTGTACATGTGACAATAATAATAATAAACTAAACTGAAGATTATTGTAGAATCCACTCAAACTTCCGATCTGCACTGTTAGCCAAGAACTAATTAGTCTCACTGAAATGTTGGTATGCAACCATCCCATGGGACAGAATATTAACTAAGCCAAACTATATCCCAACTTAGCCACATCTGAAAATCCCCCAGAGGAGTTACTGGAAAACATGGCTAATCTTTTTTGCATTCATTCAAGAGATGTGGGCTTTGTAGGCTCAGTCAGCATGTAATTGCCCACCCCAAATTTCCCCCTTGAGAAGGCAGTGGTGAGCTTGAACCATTGCAATACTTGTGGTTTGGACATGCCCGCAATGCTGTTTGGGAGAGAGTTCCAAGATTTTGACTCAGCAAAGGTAAAGAGTGATACATTTTCAAGTCAGGATATGTGCGGCATGGAGGGCAACCTCCAGGTCCTAGCATTCCCATACTACTGTTGTCTTTGTCCTTCTGCTTGTTGTACGTTGCGGGTTTAGAAAAGTGCTGTCTATGGCGTTTTGGGAGTTGCTGCAGTGCATTTGCGGATGGTACAAATGCTGTTACTGTGTTAGTGGAGTAGGTTGTGGATTGGGTGCCTATCAAACAGGCTGCTACACCCTGCATAGTGTCAGGCATCTTGCATGGTGCTGAGGCTTCAGTCATCTGGGCATGTGGAAAGTGTTCCATCACATTCCTTATGAGCCTTTGGGTTATGGGGAGAAGGCAGGAAAATGGGATCAGGAGGCAGAGATCAGCCACGATTGAATGGCGGGGTAGACTCGAATGGCCAAATGGTCTAATTATGCTCCTATAACTTGTGAACGAGCCTTGAAGATGATGGATAGGTCTTTGGGAGCTTCTAAACCTGTCCTATGTATGCACCTGTCTAAGAAACATTTAGACAGGTACATGGATAGGACAGGTTTAGAGGGATATGGTCCAAACGCAGGCAGGTGGGACTAGTGTAGATGGGACACGTTGGCCAGTGTGGGTAAGATGGGCCAAACAGCCTGTTTCCACACTGAGTTAACACATGAGTTATTCACAACAGGATGTGATCTGCTCTTGTGGCCACACAATGTATATATGGCTCAACGTCCCAGCCTCACTATATGGTTACTTCAGTTCAGTTTCTGGTCAATGGCAAACCCCAGGATATTGACACATTGATAGTAATAGCATGAAATGTCAGGGGCTGATACCCAGATTTTCCGTTGTTGGATATAGTCATTGCCTTGCGTTTGTGTAGCATGTGTCGTTTGGCACCTGTCAGCCTACTCCTGGATATTGTCCAGGTCTTACTGCATTCGGAGGTGGCCTACTTCATCACCCAAGTAGTTATAAATGGTACTGAATATTGTGCAATCATCAGCAAACAGCCTGCTTCTGACCTTTGACTGAAGGAAGGTCATATTTCTGCTCCCTCACAGCACCAGAGACCTGGATTCAATCTCCGCCACGGGTGCCGTTTGTGCCAAGATGTTATTTAGCAAGCAAATCAAAGCTTTTTTCACTCTACCTAAATATATCTCACAACAGTAAACCTAAATCTAGATGCAAAGGGTTGTGATTGATCCCAGTGCTAACCCCACTTTCTTGTCAATACGATGCTGCAGAAAAAAAATGTTTTACTGCTTCAACTAATATAGAAAATATTTGGAGATGATCATTCATTAAACTGGTTATTAAAGCACATAGCACTGAGCCTTCCCACCCTTTCTAGTCACACAATGAATATTGGTAAGGGGACAGGAAGGCCAAAATAACACCAGCCTTACACAGATCTGCTCTATTCCTCATTTTCTTGTAGAGTTTCCACTCAGACTATTCACCCATCTGATACGTGTTTTAAATGCTGGGTCTCATCAGATCCAGGAAAGACTATGTCTTTGTCCGAATCACATTCTGTGCCACAGTAGCCCTAGTAAACTCTTGCCCATCTCACGTGGGAAAGCAAGATCCATGAAGGGTTCTAAGTTTATTATTGTCACATGTACCAAGGTACAGTAAAAGCTTTGTCATAGAGTCATAGAGTGATACAGTGTGGAAACAGGCCCTTTGGCCCAGCTTGCCCACACCGGCCAACATGTACCAGCTACACTAATCCCACCTGCGTGCGTATGGTCCATATCCCTCCAAACCTGTCCTATCCATGTACCTGTCTAACTGTTTCTTAAACATTGGGATTGTCCCAGCCTCACTATCTCCTCTGGCAGCTTGTTCCTTACACCCATCATCCTTTGTGTGGAAAAAGTTACCCCTCAGATTCCTATTAAATCTTTTCCCCTTCACCTTCAACCAATGTCCTCGATTCACCTAATCTGGCCAAGAGACTCTGTGCATCTACCCGATCCATTCCTCTCATGATTTTGTATACCTCTATAAGATCTCCCCTCATCCTCCTGCGCTCCAGGGAATAGAGTCCCAGCCTACTCAACTTACCTATAGCTCACACCCTCTAGTCCTGGCAACATCCCTGTAAATCTTCTCTGTACCCTTTCCAGCTTGACAACATCTTTCCTATGACATGGTGCCCAGAACTGAACACAATACTCTAAATGCAGTCTCACCAACTTCTTATACAACTGCAACTTGACCTCCCAACTTCTATACTTTGTTTTGCATACTAGCCAAATAGATCAGATATACCTTACTGATCAGTTCAAACTCAAGTACATTAAATTGAGCAAAAGGAAGACACAGAGTGCAGAATGTAGTTTTCAGCATAGTCCAATGTCCTCAATGAGGTAGAGGTGAATCAGACAGTAAACTAGCTTATGGAAGGACCGTTCAGAAGCCTGATAACGGAGGGGTAGAAGCTGTTCCTGAGTGCTTTTTTAATAAAGGAGCCTAGATCTGAAAAGTTAACCATTTCTCTTGCCATACTGTATATGCTGTCTGACCTGCTGAGTTCTGGAGTTCAGTTTTCATTTTAGTTTTCCAGCATTTGCAGGTTTTTGTTTAGATTTTCAACAAAGGCAATAATTGGTGTTAGATCTCCAAGAAGGCCTCAAATGAAAAGGCCCTAAAATAGTTGGAGGAAAGGACACAGGTGGCATCGGAACTAAGGAGAGTGTTCCGTCACCTGCTCGGGGTTTGTTCCTGGTTTCTGATGCTCTTCCCTTTCAGCTGTTCCTTCACTGTCAGTTGAGCATTCACAACTTCCTTTGCTGCTGCTTTCACCTTCTGGCTAGATTTGAAGTTCAAAGTTCAGAGGGCAGCACAATGGCGCAGCGGTAGAGTTATTGCCTTACATCACCAGAGACCCAGGTTTGATTCCGACTACGGGTGCTGTAGGTACGGAGTTTGGATGTTCTCTCTGTGGCTGTGCAAAATATTTCCCGGGTGCTCTGGTTTCCTCCATTACAAAGACATACAGATTTGTACTTCACTAAAATTGGCTTCAGCAAAATTGTAAATTATCCCTAGTGCATAGGATAGTGTTAGTGTACGGGTATCTCTGGTTGGTGTGGACTCGGTGGGCCAAAGGGCCTGTATCAACGCTGTATCTCAAACTAAACTAAAAATCTAAACTAAACAGAGCTACAAAACATCTTTTTAGGCACTTTTGTAAACCACCTTTTTAAGCCACAGATCTTGATCCAAGTTTAGGTGCCGACTTGAGGTAGAGTAACGTAATGGTTAAGCTATTGAAGTAACAGACGGAGCATTTTGAATGCAACCATGGCTGTTGAAGAACATATATTTAGCTTACCAAAGAGAACAGGAATGCAAAACAAAAGCTAGTCTCAGCAATAGTAACCAAGAAATTATCAGATTGTTGTTAGAACCCCATCTGGTTCACTAATGTCTGTCATGGGAGGAAATCCCTCCTTACCCTCTCCATTCTACATGTGACTCCAAACCAAATTACACATTTGACTCTGACCAGCCTTCTCAGTTCAGGAACTATTAAGGATAGACAATAAATGCAGCATTGCCGGGGGCCATTTACATCCTGTGAATAAATAAGTAATCTTAAAAATTCTATGTGCGGAAGGCTGTACAATGAATTCACTTCTTTCAAATGTGTTGAATCCATCTTTCTAATTTCACAATTTTTTTCCCCCCCCCAAAAATAGACCTTGGCTCTTCAGCGTTGATAAATGCTGTGCTCTAAATGGCAATCATTGCAAGAGAGTCCTAGAGTGTGGAAACAGGCCCTTTGGCCCACCTTGCCCACGCCGCCCAACATGCCCCATCTAAACTAATCCCACCTTGTGGTCCATCTCCCTAAACTTGCCGTATCCATGTACCCATCTAAAAGTTTCTTAAAAGTTGCCATAGTACCTGCCTCAACTACCCCCTCTGGCAGCATGTTCTGTACACTTCCATCTTTTGTGTTAAAAGGTTACCCCTCAGGTTCTCATTAGATCTTTCCCCTACACCTTAAACCTCTGTTTTTCAATTCCACTGCTCTAGGCAAAAGACTTTATGCATTTACCTGATCTATTACTCTCATGATGTCGTACACGAGTAGCATCAGTAATAAGATTGCCACGTTGTTAGATGGGAGCCCCAGCTTTTTTATTGTGTGTCTTTCTGCTTCAATAAACAAGTCTGTATATTTACTCTAATCAGGCCTGCAGACTGTCCTGGCTTTCAACGGCAGACTCCTTCATCTGATTTCGATCTTGTCATCTACCTAAGGACTGCACACTTATGTGTGTGCATTGTACCAATTAATTCCACATCTCCTGCTTACTTTGGAAAGCCAGACAAGACAACATAACTCCACAGGGACAGAATGGTCTCAGCATTAATAATGCCAATTAAACTAATACATATTTAAACAATTTAGCAGTTTCTTCATTCATTGCGAGCTTTCTTCCGAGCTTTCAAACTTTAAACCCAAGTAGGATGCAATGAGAGGAAACAGATAAACACAAGCTAAAGATAAAGGCAAGAGATGGAACACGAACAAAAGATACAAAGAGAGGAGGAGAGAGCATACATTAATGTAAGATAGACATAAATTGCTGGAGAAACTCAGCAGGAGAGGCAGCATCCCTGGAGAGGAGGAATGGGCGACGTTTCGGGTCGATACCCTTTTGCAGATATGAAACGTCACCCATTATATATTAATAATGCATATGTATCCTAGTATAACAAGGTGTCATTTCAAACCCAGGATTTAGAACAACAAAAACACAATAAATTGAAGTGCGAGTAGCCATTTCAGCTCTCTGCACATGCTCTGCCATACATTACGATCTTAATCACCTCTATCCCTTAACACCGAGAATCTCACACCCAGGATTTGTCCACAGTTGAGAGCTCTGATCATAGCATTTATAATCAAACCAGCAGGACTAACAAGGAGGATACATTATTATTCCCAAAAGGTACTGGGTTCAAGTTTTAACAAAATGATGTGATCCCTTATATAAGACTTTGAACAATGCCCTGCTTTGAAATAAGTATCCCACATAGCATTAATCACAGAGAGCAGCCAGAGAACCAGCGAGCACTAAAATCCCACAGTATTACTCATATCTCATAGGCAACACCACAGCTTGCTCCAGCTAAATATGCCCTCAGTAGTTTTGTTCCAAGGCTGTTTCTTGACCTCAATAAATTAGATACTCCAAAGAAAATAAATCACACTGCCATGTTTTATCGCATGAAGTCTTGGTAAGTGCGTTTAAAAAAATTCCACAGTGCAACGCAAACAAAAATGTGTTTCTCGTATCAGGTTTGTTCCTCACCCTCCCCTCCCCCAATCCCTACCCTCCCCCTTGTTCAATTCCTGTTAAGTTACAATTCTTCAGGATTTCTCTGCAAATTTGTACTAACTATCGACAGGTATTTGTGACCTGGAGCTGAAGGGGAAAAGGTAACAAACAAGGCTGGTGCCCCACTGCCGTCACCCAATATTAATACATCAGAACCCACCAGCAAGGATCAATGGAACTCAGTTGAATATTTGATCTTCTCGCAGGTACTGAGGGGAATGAGAGGCAGCCTCTATTAACTTTGCTGGGAAGACAAATCTAGTACAGGCTTGGGCCTGGTCCCAGACTGTCCCAACTTGTAATAGCTCATTTGCACACAGCAGAACAATTACCAAATGCAGAAGCTAGGCAAAGAAGCATTTATCTTAAAAATAAGAGGGTTTTTGAAGTAAAATATGCATTTCCATTTGCTTCAGAAACCGGTCTGGATTTGAATCAAGCTTCCAGGCACTTAGTCAATATTTCCTTCTTTATCAATTGCTCTTCTGGGTACCATCACTTGCAAATTTACATTATTGATCAGCCTTCTGCATTTAACCCCGGGACACATTTGCACAGAAAGGATGGCTGTGGTAAAGGTCACTTAGACTAACTTGTTGGTTGACCCTGGGTTATGAAGAATGCAGGCTCCGCTGGCTGAATAATGTTTTGCAAATGCCGAGATTCCATCTGCAATTAATATCCAGGACATCAGCGATGATCGATGCGCTGAGCCAGTTTTATGCTGTGGCCGAGGCTTTCATTTCCAGACGGCTAAGACTGGCTGGTGTTCTAATCAGCTGATGTATGGAATGGTACACGTTCACAAGCCAGACAGGATATTAACCCACAGCTTGATTTCACAATATTCCACAACCAAAGCATAATCGCCTGCTGGTGAATAGTCACCCACACAACAGTGTTGGCACCATTTCTCATTCCACTGCTGGGGAATCTGATGAATACTTTTTTTTAAATCCCGAGGGAGGTTGGAGTCTGGAACGCACTGTCTGAGAGGACGGAGGAGGCAGATCCCTCTTACAATATTTAAGAATCATCTTGAGGAGCATTTAAATCACCGAGGCATGGCCCAAGTGTTGGTAAATGGGATGAGTACAGGCGGCACAGTGGCGCAGCAGTAGAGTTGCTACCTTACTGAACCAGAAACCCGGGTTCAATCCTGACAACAGGTGGTGTCGGTACAGAGTCTGCATGTTCCTCCTGTAACTGCGTGGGTTATCTCTGAGTGCTCCGGTTTCCTCCCACATTCCAAAGACGTGCAGACTTGTAGGTTAATGGGCTTCTGTAAATCGCCCCAAGTGTTTAGGATAGAACTAGTGTACGGGGGAAAAAACCAACAGTTGGCCGAAGGATCAGCTTCCCTACTGTGTCTCTAAACTAAAGTAGATGGTGGGCAGAGACATGATGGGCCGAATGTTCCATTCCTGTACTGTACGATTCAATGACATTGCCTGATTTCCTAGGTGTGTTCAGCATTTTCTACTTTTATTTCATGCCCAGACTTTGCAGAGTGGAGTCAGATGCCTGCATTCCTCATTGCTCAGAATTTACTTAATCTGTGTCCATATCTTTGACTTCCTTGCAATTTAAATCTAACTTGTTTTTCTCTTCTTGCCAGTTCTGATGAATGGTCTTTGACCTGAAGCATTAGCTTTCTTTCTCTTTCTGCTGATACCATCCATCTTGTTGAATGTTCCCAAAGAGTTTCTCTTTTTCTTTCAGATTTCCAACATCAGCAGAACAATCCTCCCCCCCCCCCCCAAATGAATACTATTGTACTACGGGTCCAGTGCCAATGAGGAAATAAAGTATATTAGTAGAAATGATGAAATGCTTCTCAACAAGGTAATGAGCTTGAATACTGATAAATCCTTTGGACTTGATAAACTACATCTCAGAGGTTTGCAAGTCATGTCTATACAATTAATGGATGCTCTGGTTATTATTTTCCAAAATTCTGGAGTGGTTCTGAAATGGTTCTCACAGATTGTAGGGTTACAATTAAGACCCCACGATTTAAAAAGGAGAGACAAAGTAAACAAACATCTCACTAACTTATTAGGTTGATGTTAGCTCTTGGGAAAATACGAGTAACTGTAAGGAATTATGTGATAACAAGACAAAAGAAAATTTTGTTCAGAATCAACATGCATTATGAAAAATAAATCGTGTTTTAAGTGTCTGAAGAAGGCTTCCGACCTGAAGCGTTGCCTATTCTTTTTCTCTAAAGAAGCTGCCTGACCCACCGAGTTACTCCATTTTGTGTCTATCTTTGTCATGTTTCAGTATATTATTTGAGTTCTTTGGTACTGTATCTAGACGAGAAGATGCAAGGGGGAACCAGTGGATGCAGTGTATTTGGAGTGGGGTTGAATGGATCCTTCACAGTTTGGTGCCTGCACACTGATTATTCACAATCTATATCATTGATTTGGATAAGAGGATAAAATATCATATTTCCACATGGGGAATGTGAATCGTGATGAGGATGCAAAGACAGTTCAAGGCGATTCTGGCAAGATACGTATGTGGGCAACAAAGTAGCAGGTGGAGTAAAATGAGCAAACATTATAGGGTTGGTTCAGTTTAGTTTATTGTCACTTGTGCCAAGGTACAATCAAAAGCTTTTGTTGTGTGCTAACCAGTCAGCAGATAAACAATACACGATTACAATGAGACATCCACAGTGTACAGATACATGATTAAGTCATTCATTTCTGCAAAGATATTTAATGTGGTTCACTTTTTTTTAATCCTGAGAAAATGGGAAAAAAATGATTTTCAAAGGGAGTGGTGTATAGATGTTGGGAGGTCATGGTGCAGTTATACAAGACGTTGGCAAGGTCGCATTTAGAGTATTGTGTTCAGTTCTGGGCGCCATGTTACAGGAAATATGTTGTCAAGCTGAAAAGGGTACAGAGAAGATTTTCAAGGATGTTGCCAGCTGAGCTATAGGGAGAGGTTGAGTAGGCTGGGACTCTATTCTTTGGAGCGCAGGAGGATGAGGGGTAATCTTATCGAGATGTATAAAATAATTAGAGGAATAGACTGAGTAGATGCAGAGTCACTTGTCCAGAGTAAGGGAATCGAGGTCCAAGGGAATCGAGGTTTAAGATGAAGGGGAAAAAGATTTAATAGGAATCTAAGGGGTAACGTTTCCACACAAAGGGTAGTGGGTATATGGAACAAGCTGCCAGACGAGGTAGTTGAGGCAGGGACCATCCCAACATTTAAGAAACAGTTAGACAGGTACATAGACAAGACTGGAGGGATATGGACCCAACACGAGCAGGTGGGAATCGTGTATCTGGGGCATTGTTGGCCAGTGTGGGCATTTTGGGCCAAAGGGCCTTTTTCCACACTGTATCACTCTGACTCTGCTGAAGGAGGCTAATAGAAAGCAATATCATCTGTGGGCCTTTAGCACAAGAGGATTAGAGTACATGAGGAAGGAGGTTTCGTTTTGAAATACAGCACAGAAACAAGCAATAGACAATAGATTCAGGAGTAGGCCTTTTGGCCCACTGAGTCCACGCTGACCAGAGGACGTAAAACTCCGTACAGACAGTAACCAAAGTCAGGATTGAACCCAGGTCTCTGGCACTGCAAGGCAACAACTCTACTGCAGCGCCACCGTGCCGCTCACTTACTACAATAATGTAACATTTTAGTAAGATCGCACCCAGAGGATAGATAACACTTTTCCTGCAGGATACACTTATTACGGAGAAATTGCTGTGAAGATTCACCAGGGTGGTTCCTGTGGTGGAAGGCCTATCCATTGAGGATGTATTAGAGAATCGTGGATGTTGCAGGAATAAAAATAATTTAGTCAAAAAATAATTGAGAAGCTGTTAAGCTTAAAAGCTGATTCGTCAAATGTGATTCTCCTTCCATAAATCCATGACAACTGCTCAATCCTATTATTCTTTTCAAGGGGTTGCTTTATTCCATCTTTTATTATAGATTCCAGCAATTTCCCTATCACTGAAATAAGGTTAGCAGCCTGTTAACAACCATTATCTCTCTTAAATATTGGTTCACATTTGACACAGCAATCTACTGGAACAATTCCAAAATACATCAAAAAATGGCATGAAGAGCATCCACTATGTGTGAAGCAATCTCCGTTGACTTTGGAGGTACAGAGAGATACAGCAAAAAAAAAAACGGGACATTTGATCCACCGTGTCTTTGCGGACCAACAACCACCCGTTTACAATAATCTTATTTATTCCCAGTTAATTCTCTTAACATTCTCATCATCTTCTAGATTCTATGAGTCATCTACACACCAAGGACAGTTTACAGTGGCCAGTTAATCCACCAATTGACATTACTTTAGATGTGGGTGAAAACCAAAACAGCTGTGGTAAACCCCACACTGTCACAGGACGAACATGCAAACTCCACGTAGGCAGCACCCAAGGTCAGGACTGAACCACAGTTTCTGGCGCTGCGAGGTAGCAGCTCTGCTCAATGTACAAAGGCCATTTCACCTACAACCTATATGTCTTTGGGATGTGGAAGAAAACTAGAGCACTCCAAGGAAACACATGTACTCACAAAGAGAAAGTGGAGACTCCATATCAACAGGATTTAAGAATAAGGAGTAAGCCATTTAGAACGGAGACGAGGAAACACTTTTTCTCACAGAGAGTGGCGAGTCTGTGGAATTCTCTACCTCAGAGGGTGGTGGAGGCAGGTTCTTTGGATGCTTTCAAGAAAGAGCTAGATAGGGCTCTTAAAAATAGCGGAGTCAGAGGATATGGGGAGAAGGCAGGAACGGGATGCTGATTGGGGATGATCAGCCATGATCACATTGAATGGCGATGCTGGCTCGAAAGGCCGAGTGGCCTACTCCTGCACCTATTGTCTATTGATTGGACCCACACCACTCTGGCATCACATCAATTCCAGAATGTTGATCATTAGATTCTTGGGATACACCAACAGAAGATTTTATGTTTGACTATGAACTAATTCCTTCAGTCTTTTAGTCTCACAAGACCCTGTATTCTCTAAAATATCTGGCAGATTTGAATTCAGATACAAGAGTAATTATGTTATTCCTTCACCATTTCCTAATTTTCCATCTTAAATTCTCCTCTGTTTATAATATCTTGTTTCTACCTGCATTTGCCCCTGGTATAGACACGATACGATAAAACTTTATTTATCCCAGGGAGGAAATCGATCCGCCAAACGTCACAAAAACACAAAATAACATGAAATTAAAGTGACGTATGGAAAGGATTCGGGATGTGCAGGGGGAGTAGTTGTTCTGTTTGATACACAGGGAAGAAGGATCTCCTGTGGTGTTCTGTCCTGCAGCTTGGTGGAACCAGTCTGTTGCTGAAGGTACTCCTCAAGGTTGACTAGTGTGTCATGGAGCGGATGAGCTGTGTTGTCCAGGATGCCCCGCAGTTTGAGGAGCATCCTCCCCTCCAAGACCATGAATCCAACTCCGCCCCCAGGATGGAGCCAGCCATCCCGATGAGTTTGTCAATCCTGTAGGCATCCGCAGCCTTCACCCTGCTGCCCCAGCACACGGCAGGGAAGAAGATGGCACTGGCTACCACCGATTGGTAGAACATTTGCAGCATCTCACTGCGGACGTTGAAGGAGCAGAGCTTTCTCAAAAAGTACAGCCGGCTCTGTCCCTTCTTGTACAGGGCCTCAGCGTTCCTGGACAGGTACTCTCCAGGTACACTGCAAGGTATTCGTATCGTTTGCTCTTTTACATTTCTGCGGATACCTTGCAGTGTGTTTTGCTTCTCTTCAGTCCACTCTCATTTTATTTTGTCTCACTTTATCAATTTCTTGATCCTGCTTTGCCAGGTTCTAGTATGTACCCAGTCATCCAACCGAAGGTTGTTTCTGGCAACTTTAAGTAAGTAAGTTTATTGGCCAAGTATACACATACAAGGAATTTAACATTTACATACTGGGTGAATGAAACACGAAGCAAAAATATATCCCGGTTTAAGTAGTATTTGCAATCCTCCATCCAGTCTCACCTCATCTCTCCGACAAATTCCCTCACATTAAAATAACCTCACATTTATCCACATTATACTGCATCTGCCATGCATTTGCCCACTCACTGAACCTGTCCAAGACACCCTAGCATCCTCTTTGCAGTTCACACTGCCACCCAGCTTTGTGTCATCTGCAAATTTGCTAGTGTTACTTTTAATCCCATCATTTAAAAAACTAAGTAAGTAAGTTTATTGGCCAAGTATTCACATACAAGGGATTTGCCTTGGTGCTCCGCCCGCAAGTAACAACATGACATACAGTGACAGTTATGAATGACTCAGAAAACACTAAACATTAATAATAATAACAATTAATGATCAAACACCATTGATCAAGCATGTGAACCAACAAAATACCAGATCAAAGGGAGGCGCCAGATTTTTGGCTGTTGAGTAGAACAACTACTCGTGGATAAAAACTGTTTTTATGTCTGGCTGTGGCAGCTTTGACAGCCCGGAGTCGCCTTCCAGAGAGCGAGTTAAAACTATCTTTACTTTCTCTTGACACCCACAGATTCATATTTTCCGTTTTGTGCGTCAATGCAATTTATTTGCTAATTATTTCTTTAAATATTAACCATGGCCTTTCCACCATCTGAACTTACAACATGGACAGGTACATTGATAGGATGCGATAGAACTTTATTTATTCCAGGAGGGAAATTGATCTGCCAACACTCATCAAAACCCATGACAGAAGAGGGAGGAGTTGTACAGTTTGATCGCCACAGGGAAGAAGGATCTCCTGTGGCATTCTGTACTGCATCTTGGTGGAACCAGTCTGTTGCTGAAGGTATTCCTCTGGTAGACCAATGTGTCATAGGGATAGGTTTAGAGGAATATTGACCAAATGCAAATGGACTATCTTAGATGAGGCATTTGGTCGGCATGGATGAGTTGGGCCAAAGTGACCGATTTAGTGCTTTATGACGCCATGATCTCCCAATCAAGCACACCAATCCTCTACTCATAGCTTTATAATTTCATTTATTTAGATTGAAGACACTTGATCCATCACTGCCAACACTATCCAAGAGAAAGTCTGTTGACCGCGAGCCATACACTACTTGTTTGCTCAAACTCCTTGTGCCTCATGATCGTCATGCCTTTTCTACCTGACTACACCAACATGCCTCACCACCACTCATAATCTGTGAACTATGAAAATCTTACAAAAGGCTCACCACCCTTCTATCCTCCTATCAAGTATCCCCACCATGTCCTCGGCTCACAGCTAGAACCATGCAGGAGATATCACCAGGTTCAGGAATGATTGAAAGCTTCAAGTTCCTGGGAGTAAATATCACCAGCAACCGGTCCTGGACCGGGCAAGAAAAGATACCAACACCTCTACTTCCTTAGAAGGCTTGGGAGGTTTGGCATGTTTACAACTCTAATAAACTGTCAGTGGTTATGAGGAGAAGGCAGGGGAAGAGAGAGAAAGATAGATTAGTCATTTCTGGATTATCCATTTTGCCGAACCAACAGAGGTCATGGCCGCCGAGAGAAGTCCAACGGAACCAGATCGGTCCACCTAGGCTGCCAAAGGGTCGAGATACCGCCCGCAAAGTTGGCCTCGGAAGGCGGTTAGCATTCATGACACACGGGGTAACTTCGACCCGCCGATCGATGTGGAAGAACGATGAGGTCTAAAATCAGCTGCCTCATCCAGCCTAGGTACTGCATTTTCGAAGGGAGAGGAGGGAGGGTATTTCAAGTGCACTCTCGTCATTTTGTCTGAATTTAAAGGTGGCACCTGACCACCAATTGCCAGAAAACTAGTGGTGGACCAGTACGAGGAAAATGTAAAAAGTGATCTCATTGTTACGTAAACCTGCTCCACATCAACTCGCTGCCACATTCCTATTACGGACCATTATACCTCTACATTAAATGTCAAGCATTTTGGGATGCTGAGAGTCATGAAAGGGGTTATGCAAATGCTATACTTTATTGCCATGACAATTGGCCACACACTCTATGGACGCCTGTTTAGAATGCTGGGCAATAGATCAGGCAAGTAAGAAACAGCAGAACTGGGAAAGTTAAAAATATGAAAACATAAAAATTAGAATTATAAGCAAACCTGCAAATTGCCAGCAGATGCCATTTTGGCCTTTAGCAACGTGACACGATGGTAAATTAACATCCAGAAAGAAGCAAAACCAATCACTTTCTTATCTTCACAAACACAGTCTACCTGATCTCTCTCTTCCTTTCTCTCTCTCTCTCTCTCTCTCTCCCACACACATTCTGATTATCAATTTCACAGACAATTGTTATCCAGAGGAAGTCTGTGAACTTGCGAAATGATCACATGCGCTGCTTTGATATATGGACACCATCAGGGAAAGTAATGACCTGACTAATCATTCATCAAGGAGACTTTTCCTCCTTTTTCATTGGAAGCCAGGGAGTCAGCCCATTTCTGAAGCTAACTTCAAGGACAACCTACAAATATATCTCCCATTTTCAGGTTTATAATAGTGAGTCATACGGTCGCAAAGGTCTTCAAGTGCAAGTGTCAAAATAAATACAGAACACCTCATGTCGGCAGAGAGGGGTTGGGGAAAGGCTGCTTCTGATGGGCTTGTATCCCAATATACTTACGCGTACCAGACAGGCTACTTCAACCTATACCTCTGCGCCGAGGGCCATTCATCTGGCAGCAATGTACCCGCCATCAAGAAGAAAGAGAAGCAGTAGGATTTTAGTAGTGGGGCGTTGCTAGATGCTATCATTTAACTGCCCCTTAAAGTGCAGATTATTGTAGGCAAACCATTAACCCTTACGCATATACCCGACACAAAGTGTCCTATTTTAATCTGTGATGCAATTGTGCTCCTAGTAACTGGACTCAAAGGTGGGTTTCTTCAATTCTCAAACTATGTATACAGGTTTAGCCCACATTAGGGACGGCACAGTAGCACAGCGGTAGAGTTGCTGCATTAAAGCGCCAGAGACCCGGGTTCGATCCTGACTACGGGTGCTGTCTGTGTGGAGTTTGAACGATCTCCCCATGACCACGTGGGTTTTCCATGGGTGCTCCGCTTTCCTACCACGTTCCAAAGACGTACAGGTTTGTAGGTTAATTGGCTTCAGTAAATATTGTAAATGATTCCCAGTGTAATCATTGCGCCAGTCGGCGCAGAAGGATCTGTTTCCACGCTATATCTCTAAACTAAACTTTGAATGAATTAAACATTTAGTGACCATTCGGAAAATATCCTGGGTACTTCTGAGCACAAGTTACATAAAGGAGGCTAAGGTTTGACTGGTCGCTAACAAGAAATGCAGATGCTGGTTCTTTAGACGAGTACAGCATAGTCACCATTGACTATGCTGTAGGTTCACAGCAAGACTTGGGAATACATGGTCCACCTTCCATTTTTCCAAGAGTCTCTTGTCATTGTAGGCAGATATCAAGAATACATTATAGTCAAGATTCCAATAATAAATGACAGATTAGCTGTTGACACACTATTTCCTCAGGCTACATAGTTGTAACCGAGATCAAACTGGCTGGCAAACAGTCTGCCATTTGGCACCGACATAAGGGGAAATTATTTTAGTTGGAGACTGTAAACGTCTGTAAATGTTAAAGTGTATTAGCATATTAACGTTCTTATTCAGAATATAATGAGGATTCTCTCAAACCTCTAGAAACCTTGACTGGATTTATCTCAGTCTGCCATGGCATCTGCTTTACCCTCAACCGACTGACACCGCAGAGAGTAGTGAACACAGTCCAGATCATCACAAAATTATCACATGCTTTCACTAGTCCTTTTACATCAAGGATTGGCATTAAGGATGCCCGTCACCCTGGCCATTCTCTTTTGTCTCTTCCACATTACAGGAGAAGATGCAGGAGCTTAAAAACTCAGACATAGAGTTTGAAGCACAGCTTCCTCTCCACTGCCATCAGGCTCCTGAAGAAAGAAAAACATCACCTCTTTCACACACGCTATCTGGAGGCGCAACCATATACTTTTAACTCTACTTTAATCAGTTATTTCCATGATTGTCCTTTTTGCTCTACTACAGATTGCAAAATACTGTTGTTTGCAGTCATCATTGTAATGATCATTTCATAGGTATACTGTTTACTCCTTGAGCTCTGTGTGAACTAGGAATTCATTGAACCTTGGTCGAGATGACGATAAACAAATTTGATCTGATTGGATCTAAAGAAGGGCCCATGCAACAAAATGGAAACAAGGATATGGAATCTAAAGAAGGCAGCAATTTTTTATTTAAAAAAAAGTGAAAAAGGATAATGCTGCAAGAATCTATTTTTTACTGAAAGCTTTTTATTTATTCATTTTTCATGATATGGAAAGTATGGGCGAATCTGTGGAATTATTTGCCAAAGAAGGCTGTGGAGGCCGAGTCAGTGAATATTTTTATGGCAGAGATAACTAGATTCGTGATTGGCATAGTTGTCAGAGGTTACGGGGAGAAGGTAGGAGAATGGTGTAAGGAGGGAGAGATAGATCAGCCATGATTGAAGGGCGGAGTAGACTTGATGGGCTCAACTTGCCCAGGCCAACCAACATGTCCCATCTAAACCAGTCCCACCTGCCTACTTATGGCCCTTATCCCTCTAAACCTATCCTATCCATGTACCCATCTAAATGTTTCTTAAAACTTTGCGATAGTACCTGCCTCAACTACCTCCTCCCATGGCTTGTTCCATACACCCACCACTGTGTAAAAAAAGTTACCTCTCGGGTTCCCATTAAGCCTTTCCCCCCCACCTTAAACCTATGTCCACTGGATCCCGACTCCCCTACTCTGGGCAAAAGACTCTGTGTTTACCCGATCAATTCTTCTCATGATTTTGTACACCTCCATAAGATCACCCCACATCTTTCTGTGCTCCATGGAATAAAGCCCTAGTTGGCTCAACCTCTCCCTATAGCTCAGTCCCTCGGGTCCTGGCAACATCCTGGTAAATCTTCTCTGATCCCTTAAGGTTGACAACATCTTTCCTATAAGATGGTGATCAAAACTGAACACTTAACTTTAACAATACTCTGGATTTTAACTTGCAGGTGGGTTACTCGTAACAAGGTCACAAGTTTGGATTTTTACATACAATAGCCCAGGCAAGTAAAACTGCAGAGCATTTTGTAGAGGACATATTCTGCAACTACTGTGTGCCAGTAATAGAGAGAATGAATACTAAGGGCGGTGGATGAGGTACAAGTCAAACAAGTTTCTTTCTCATGAATGGTGTCATGGTTCTTGGTGGTTGTTAGAGTTGCATCCATTCAGTTAAGTGAAGAGGGCGATGGAGGCCAAGTCAGTGGATAATCTTAAGGCTGAGATAGATAGATTCTTGGTTAGTACAGGTGTCAGAGATTAAGAGGAGAAGACAGGAGAATGGGGTTAGGAGGGAGAGCTAGATCACCAGGATTGAATGGCGGAGTAGGTTTGATGGGTCGAATGACCTAATTCTACTATCACTTATGACCTTATGAGAATATGCCATCATAATACAAAGTTGTGCCTTTTTAGATAATGGGAAGGCTTTGGAAACCCAGATTTTTTAGACATCAGTTACAGAATACCCAGCTTTTGACTCTCTCTCTTGCAAGCTTCTTATAACTAGTGACCCACTGTCACTTCCAAGGATGTCAATAGTGATGCCAGGAAATGGTATGGGGAGGTAATTATGTCCTACCCAAACTGAATGGTGTCCTGACTTTGCAGGGAATAACAATAATTACTTCATTATCCAAAGAGTTGCAAATGGATTTGAACAATGCCCAGTCTTTAGCAAACATTCCCTTTCTGACTGCATGGCGAAAGAAAATGATTGAAGAAGCCGTTTTACATGGTTGAGTCAAGGGCATGACCCTGATGAACTCCTGCAGTGGTATTCATGGAGCGAGATGATGCATTCCAATAACAACTACCTTTGAGTTATGCATGGTTCGCGGCTAACGAGTACTTCCCTCCCAGTGTCAAGGGCATCAAATTCATCATCGCTAATATTCAGCACTTTTGTCCACGCTTGGACCAGGCCTCTAGAGAGTCTGGAGCCAAATGCCACCAGTATATTCTGAACAGAGTATTAGTTTTCAGACTATTGACAAGTAAGTGTTGCTTGATAGCACTGTTGGCAACATATTCTATCACCTTGCTGATGATTGAAGGAAGGCTGATGTGGCAGATTGGATGTGCTCATTTTTCAATTGACGAGATGTAGCTGGGCAATTTTCTAATGCAGTGGTAATTCAGCCACTCTGTAGTTGATCGAGTCTCAAGTTTTTAAATGATAAATATGCTCAGTGATGTCGCCATCCATCTTTTTGATCTGAATTATAAAAGTTATTTTATCTGCACTGATGTACTGGAGCAAAAAAAGCCACAAAGTGCTTGTGTAAACGAGGTGGCACGGTGGCGCAGTGGTAGAGTTGCTGCCTTACAGCGCCAGAGGCCTGGGTTCGATTCTGACTGCGGGTGCTGTCTATACCCAGTTTGTACATTCTCTTAGATACACAAAAATGCTGGAGAAACTCAGCGGGTACATTCTCTTGGTGGGTTTTCTCTGTGAGCTCCATTTTTTTCCCACATATTCCAAAGACATACATGTTTGTGGGCTAATTGGCTTTGTATAATTGTAAATTGTCCCTCGTGTGTGTCGGAAAGTGTTAGTGTGTGGGAATCACTGATTGGTGCAGACTCGATGGGCCAAAGGGCCTGTTTTCGCACTGTATCTCTAAGTTAAACTCAGCAGGTCAGGGAGCATCTTCGGAAAATATGGATAGGTGACATTTTGGGTTGGGATCCTTCTTCTGACAGATTGTGGTGGTGAGGGGCATAGCTGGAAGTCACGAGGGGCAGGACAAAGGCTGGCAAGTGATAGGTGGATACAAGCAAGTAGGATTTTTGGTGGACAGATGGCTGGACAAAGGCCAGAAATTAAGAAACACAAGGTGTGAGATAAGGATAATAGAGGTGAGACTGAAGCCAGAGGAAGAAATAAAGGCAGAGGGGAGGGAGAAAGGGCTGTTTGAAGGCAAAAAATGGGAGAATTTGACATTCATACCATTAGGTTGCAAGTTACCTGAGCAGTTTACAAGGTGCTGCTCCTCCAGTTTGCATGTAATAATAATAATAATAATAATAATAATAATAATATATTTTATTGTCATTGCACATCAGTGCAACAAGATTTAGTATGCAGCTTCCAACCGATGTAATAAAAAAAAATCTGTGCGACATGACTATCTGAGGGAGACAGTCCAGGTGGGATGGGGGGCACTCAGCAGGGCCGGTTCAGAGCCGCTATAGCCTACCTCTAGTAATGGAGGAGACCCAGAACAGAAGGGTCAGTTTGAGAATGTGAAGGGGACTGGTTAGCGACTGGGAGATCCAGTAGACCTTGGCAAAGCAAGCACAATAGTTTGGCGAAAGAGTCACAGAGTTTAGGCTTGATCTCCCCATCGTAAAGGAGCCCACATTAGCAACACTAGATGCAATGGAGGAGGTTAGAGGAAGTACACGTGAACGTCCTTACCTGGGGTCCCTTCAGGTGAGACAAAGGTTCATGTACACATTGGGTGTGGAGGAATCACCTGCCATGCAACAAGCTTTGTCCTGTCCCTCCTCTTCTCCACCTTTCTTTCCTCACCACTACAGTCAGTCTGAAGAAGAGCTCGGACCCAAAACGTCACCCATCTATGTTCTCCGGAGATGCTGCCTGACCGATTGAGTTACTTCAGCGCTGTCTTTTGTTGTAATCCAACGTCTGCAGTTCCTGTGTCTACATAATCCTACCAGTAACAAGCTTGTTAATGATTCTCTACACTGCAATGCTTTACATGGTATTGCAGCCATGACTTCCACATGGTCACCTGTAACTATCTCCCACATTTACTGGGCCCTCAGAGAGAAAACCTTCCTCTGCCTTTCAGTATACAAGATAGGAGCAGGCATACATGTCACCACAGTGGTAGATGTCAGGTCCATCTGGTTTCCAGGCTCTTGTGAATACGATCTCCTCAAGAATAATTGCCTCTATCAAGGTTGGCTGTCTACACACCCATTATGCCATAAACATTTCACTCATATATGTCATGGTATTATGATCACAATATTCCAATAATAATATAGCAATTTACAAACAAATATGCTAGTTAACAATGATTCCTTCACTGCCAAGGTTGTTTTCCCATCCCAAAATGTCACCCATCCATTTTCTCAAGAGATATTACCTGACCTGCTGAGTAACTCCAGCATGTTGTGTTTATCTTTGGTATAAACCAGCATCTGCAGTTCTCAGTTTTCTCATTTTGGTTTCTATGTCGTTATGTACTGAACTAACAAAATGTCACACTGAGATGAGGCAGATACTCTAATAACATTTAACAGACACAGGTACATGGAGAGGAAAGGGTCAGTCATAGGTGCCAAACACAGGCATATGGGACTAGCATATGGGGCATCTTGGTTGTCATGGCCGAGTTGGACTCCAGGGCCTGTTTCAGTGTTGTATGACTCTGCTCTACACATGTAAACTATAAGTTCTGGAAGAAACCTCCACGCTCTGAAAGACTTCCATTTAATACACAATGCCCAAATAGTGGCAATGAATCACTAGACTTGTTTCATCAGCTCAGAAGAAAGCAACTGCATTCTGTTACTAGGAACTGGTTGGTTGCTCGATGGGGATTACAAGAGTTTTCTATTATCCAAACTGACATTAATCATTGCAAAAGCTTTAATTTTTTTTCTGCCTTTCAAAAGAGATTGTTTTAGTCCAAAGTCATTGCCATCCTTTTCGGAGCAGATGCTGCTCAAGTCACAAACACTGCATCTTCTATCATTTTATTTTCTCTTGGCTTTCCCAATTACCTGCTTTACCTTCATATTAATCTTTTCGTGATGGAGAAGCTCATCTACTGATGAATTAGTGACACCTCAATTTGCCTTGGGGGAAAAATCTAATTGGAGACACAAATTATGAGAACTACCAGAAGAAAAAGCAGAAGGTAATCTTCAATAATTAAATTAAACAAGAACAATTCCGCTCCCACTACTGGAAGAATGTGCAGGCTTTGGAGAGGTACAGAGCTGTTTTATCAGTATTCTGTCTAAATTAGAGGGTTTCAGCTACAAGGGGAGGTTGGATAAACTTGGATTGTTTCCTCTGGAATGGAGGTTGAGGGGAGACTTGACAGAAATATAGAAAATAGGTGCAGGAGTAGGCCATTCGGCCCTTCGAGCCTGCACCACCATTCAATATGATCATGGCTGATCATCCAACTCCGTATCCTGTACCTGCCTTCTCTCCATACCCCCTGATCCCTTTAGCCACAAGGGCCACATCTAACTCCCTCTTAAATATAGCCAATGAACTGGCCTCAACTACCTTCTGTGGCAGAGAATTCCAGAGATTCACCACTCTCGGTGTGAAAAATGTTTTTCTCATCTCGGTCCTAAAAGATTTCCCCCTTATCCTTAAGCTGTGACCCCTTGTTCTGGACTTCCCCAACATTGGGAACAATCTTCCTGCATCTAGCCTGTCCAACCCCTTAAGAATTTTGTAAGTTTCTATAAGTATATAAGAAGTATATAAGAAGTATATAAAATTATTACAGGCATTGATACGGTAGATAGTCAGAATCTTTCTTCTAGTGTGGAAGTGCTCACACTAGAGAGCTTAGATACAAAGCAAGAGGGAAAAGTTAAATGGACATGTGTGGGCCAAGTTTTATTATTAAACACAGAATGGTGGGGACCTGGAATGCATTGCCTGGGATGGTGGTGGAAGCAGATTCAATAGTGGTGTTTAAGAGGCTTTTAGGTAGGCGCATGGAAGTGTACGGAATAAAGGGATATGAATCATGTACAGGTAGATGAGATCAGTTTAACATGGCATCATGTTTGGCACAAACAAGGGGTCGTTCCTGTGCTGTACTCTTCGATGAATAAAAGGTTAATGCCAATATTGGTGACCACAAGGCCAGACGGTTGTCACAAAAATCATTTTCGGGAAAAAAATGCTCGGAGTGATACATCATCCTTGACCTACCTACAAAGATGTGGTCAATTGTTGATTCTTAACTGCTCTGTGAAATATATGAAGATGAGTAATAAAACATTGCCTTTGTCAGTGTTGTTTGATATTCTGTGAGCGTTTCCTTCTTTCATCAGTATTTCACAGCATAAATGTCATAACTTTTAGAAAGCAAAGGCATGGTAAAACTTGGGGCAGGAGGGTCAATAAATGTTTGAATCATTTACAGCACTTGAATTGCACTATCCTGCCTAATCATTCATCACTATGCTTATCAACATTGACATAGACCACTGGGAATAACAAGCACAAAATTGTGCTGTTTGGCGTACCTGCATAGAAAGCAGTTCTTGCTCATTTGAGGCAGCGTGACTAGATGAACCAAAGATGAAGAGGGAACCTTGAAAACCAGGACGTACTGATGCTACACCACCCCTATGCCTCTAGAGCCTGTGTGGAAGGAACTTTGGTGCCTAGATTGATCTGATCAACCACCTCCGTACACTTTAAATACCACTAACCAGATGCCATGGCCTTACGAGAGAACAAGTAACGAACAACAATATCAAGTATCCGGAAAAAAGAGAATGTAGAAATTGAAATCTTGAACAAAAACCTAACTGCTGAAGGAACTCAGAAGGTCAAGCAGCACCGGTGGAAGAAAATAGACAAATGGCATTTCAGTCATGACTCTTCATCAGTCTTTTAAATGTTCTTTTCTCTTAGGTTTCTTAATTGCTTGCATACGAATCGTTTGCAAATCATGCACTGGACACCCAGTTCCTTTTGCATCTCAGAGCTCTGGAGGTATGTACTAAATGTTGGGAAGTTAAGTCTGTGTGACACAGTGCCAGTGTAGCCACCGTAAGTGATGTATCCACTCAAAGACGTACAGGTTTGTCGGCTAATTGGCTTGGTATAATTGCACTCCAATGGGTGACTGGAAAGGTCAAAAGGAACCATAAAATGGTTTTGGTGATTGGGATTAAATGAATTCCCACGGCTTTTTAAACTTGCACTAAAAAGAGGGTAAAGAGGGAGAAGGCTAGGCCGCTCATGGATAAATGAGGGAAGTTGTGCTTGGAGTCAGAGGATGTTGTTGAGGTACTAAACAAGTACTTTGCATCACCTTTCACCAAGGAGAAGGACATGAAGGAGTGGAATTTAGTGGAGAATACTAAAATGCAAAGAAATTTGAGGAGGAGGAGGTGGCATTGGGTTCTTGAAGAGTATTAATGTGGATATATCTCCAGAGCACGATGGGATCTATTGCAGGGCATTAAGAGAGGCAAGAGAGGAGATTGCAGGAAACATGACAAAGATCTTTGCATCTTCTCCAGTCACAGGCATGGACTCATAAAGTACCCAATGTTATTTATTTGATTAAGAAAGGATGTAGGGAAAATCTAGGGAGTTACATAACAGATGCTGCTGCACCTGCTGAGTTTCCCCAGCAATTTTGTGTACCTTAGGTTGTGCTACTAACTTGTTCAACTTTTTTTGAGGAGGCGACAATGGTGATCAATAAGGTAGTATGGTGGATGTTATCTAGATATATTTTAGTTCGCCATGGTAGGCCAATCCAGAATATTAAAGTGCACGGGATTCAAAATGACCAGGCCATATGATTTCCGAACTGGCTTATTAATTGAATACAGAGGATTTTGGCAGAAGGGCATTATTCAGGCTGGATGTCTGTGGCCAGTGGTTTTCTGCGAGGATCTGTAAAGGAACGGCTGTTATTTGTGTATATAAAAGACTTGAATGGACATGTAGATGGGCTGGTTAACAAGTTTGCAGTTGACACCAAGATTGCTGGTGTATATATACACATACATACAGAGCTGCCAGGGGTGGTGGGGGCGGGGGGGGGGAGGCAGATACGATAATGGTGTTAAGTAGCTGTTGGATATGGATTATGTACGGGCAGTTGAGATGAGTTTATCTTGGCATCATGTTCAGACATTGTGCGCCGATGGACCTGTTCCTGTGCTGTACTTTATGTTTTATGTTGTGTGGACATTTAAAAGTTACCTCTACACCAAGAACTTTCCAAAATAACCTTTGATGCAGCAAATTCTGGAACTCCACTGGTTTCCTTTACCCATGGCATCTCATCTTTTAACGCTTCCATTAAATAGGCCAAGCACGATTTTACTTTCAGTGTCCTGCTCCAACACCTTTAATAATAGCTTCCAACATTTTCTCATGATATGTTAAACTAACCAGCCTGTCGCTTTCACTTTCTGTCTCCTTCGCGTTTTGAACATAGGAATCACATTTTCTATTATGCATTCTAATCAATTATTCTCAGAGTCCAAGTAACGTTGGAAAATTAAAACCATCACACCACCATCTCACCAGCCACTTCAGTCGAAACCTTGGGGTGAACTCCAGTGCCTGGTGAATTGCCAGCCTGTAGTTTCAACAATTAGCTCCAGGTCAATTCTCTAGATACTGTAATTTTACGAGTTCTTCCTTCCCTTTCAGTTCATGATTTTTACGACCATTTAGTTTAGTTATGCAGTATGAAAACAAGCCCTTTGGCCCAAAATGCCCCATCGACCATTGATCACCTGCTCACACTAGTTTAGTTTAGAGATACAGCATGGAAACAGGCCCTTTGGCCCACCATGTCCCATCAACCATTGATCACTCGTTCACACTAGTTCCAAGTTATCCCACTTTCTCATCCACTTCCTATGTAATCCCATTTCTGGGTTTGTATATAAAACTATGAGAGGCATGATGGGATAGAGAGTCAGAACTCTCTCTCCCCCCCCCCCCCCCCCCCCCCCCCCCCCCCCAATGTGAACATAGTAAAAATGTTAGGGCATAACCTTAAGGGCCAAAATATAAAGGAGATGTGCAGGGCAATTTTTTTTTTCTTTAAATAAACACAAGAGTGTCTGGAACATTCTGCTGGGGTGATAGTTGATGCAAATACGATAGTAGCATTTAAGGGACAGTTGGATAGGCATATGGATATACAGGGAATGGAGGTAAATGGATTATGTGCAGGAAGATAAGAATTGGTCTTGACATCCCGTTCATCACGTACATTGTGGGCCAAGAATCTGTTCTTGTGCTGTACTGTTCTACATCACAATTGGCAATACTAATGGAGGGATGCCAGCCAGTGCTCTTCTACCGAGGTCACTAGGTTTAAATCAGCAAGATATATTGGAGGAAAGTGTATCCAGCAACCAGCTGAAAAATTATTTGAATGGGAAAATGAAAAATGGTGCACATTGCATTCTTTCTAAACAATCGATGGTCTATTATTCCATAGCCCTCAAGCCTAGTTAATTTATCTATATGCTCCAAAGACCATGGGTAAGAGTATTCGCGATAGAATAATGCACATGTCAGAGAATAGGGAGTCAGGGGACAAGGATCAGAATGAATTGCGAGTTGGAGAGATTGTTAGTTTCTGGGATTAAAGGGAAGCCATTCACAATGGAAAAATCTCTGGATTTCAGGGAAGATCAGTACTAGGACCTCTAGTGTTCTTAATTTACATTAGTAATTTAAAGTCTGGTATTAAAAATAATTTCTACATTTATGAATGATACCATAGTACAGAGGAAAGTCAATAATAAAGACAGTAAGTTACAGAAGGACATTAATAAACGTGCAGCTTGGGCGAATAATTGGAAGTAATGATCTTAAATAATTGCAAGGTGGCATCTTTTGTAAGGAACAGTCAAAAGATCACTTATTATATGGAAAGTACAAAGGAGCAAAGTGATCTCAAAAGACCAATACACCAGTCAATAAATTTGTTGCACCATAGGTTGGAAAGGCCATTAAAAAGAAAGTAAACAAATCATTAGGGTTTATTTGAGAATTCAGTAGAGAAGTTCGGGTAAACCTTCTGAAAATTTGTCAAGACTTGGAGCATTGCATACTATTTTGTTCACCATATTGAAAATGATATCACTGAATCATCTGAGAGAACACAGAAATGATTTACACAAGATCAGAAATAAGAGGGCATGCATAATAGTGGCATTTAAAGTTATGAAGAGTTTTACAAAAATGCAATAGTGAAAATGCGAAACTCACCACCAGAGGGTAAACACAAAGGGTGGTGAATGTATGGAACAAGCTGCCGGAGGAGGTAGTTAAGGCAGGTACTATCGTAATGATCAAGAAAAAATTGATAGGTACATGGAAAGGATAGGTTTAGAGGGATATGGACCAAAAGCAGAAGCTTGGTGCAGCCAACACCAAGGCTCTGTGGGGAAGGACCACAATCTAGGGTCCTTTTGTTGCTGAACATTGAGAGGCAGAGTCTGGTGGTGTCAGCCCTCAAGCAAGTGAATGAATTTCACCCCAGGGGGCCACATGAGTGGCAAGGATGGGTGCAAAGACTACCGAGTATTACACTAACGAATGTATAGATGCTGAGAAATCTTGAAGATTTCTTGTAGTTTTTGCTTTGTCTATATTTTATTATTCTGCAAATAAAGAATAGCCAACAGACCAGTAAAAAAAAACATAAACAGAGATGACCAATTCCATTTTTAATGCAACCACCAAGAGTTGAATTGGTGAAAGGGTTACCAATGGCACAGAGCAAATCATGAGCAGAGTTAGGCTGGCACATAATTTGCTCACTTGTGCAATAGCTCAAATTGCCTCTTGGTTGCTGAACGGTGAGAGAAAGAGGCCAAGGATTGCTTGCTCACATTCTGACACTAGCATAAAGGATGGAAGAGAGACAAAAGTTAAACATTAAAAGAGACTTCATCCATTTATTTTAAATCTAAATGACAGGGAAAATAATAAAATAAGGTACTTTAGTTTAGCTAATTCTAATCTGCTCAAAAGGCTTTAGGAAATTCCCTTTTTAACGCGAAGCAGGATTTTAAAATTGTATTTCTGATATAATACATATAATACTTGAGCTTGTTCGAGAAAGGCCATGACATGTTCTGAAATACTTTCAAAACAAGTAAAAAAATTAATGACTCACAAGCTGCTTTCGGGATCTGGATGACCTTACAGTGAAACAGAAATCAATTTACCTCAAGCTTCCACATGCTTCCAGAAATGTAAGGCGGTGTTATCACTGTCATTACCAGTGATGGAAATGGGTTTTAGGAACGAGGGGTACTCTAAGGTCCGTGAGGATGAGATTGGGAAATAAGGGAGGGGGGGATTTTTTATGTGCGGTCATACCCATGTAAGAGTACAAGAATGCATAACTTGTTTATTGTGTATGTATAATCTAGTTTATTGTGTATTATATGTCATAGCTGCTTTCTTGCATCTTTCTCTATCAGACGAACAAAAACAATGATCATAGTGTGGAATAGATGACATTTCGGGTCAAGACCCTTCTTCAGACTGACAGTCAAGGGAAAGGAAACAGGAGATATAGGCAAATCTTCCATTCATTTGTCCTTAGTACCATCTATATCTCTTGTTCCTCTTTCCCCTGACTCAGTCTGAAGAAGGGTCTTGACCCAAAATGTCATCTATTCCACTCTATGATCGTTGCTTTCATCCGTCTGTCCGCTCGTTCGCTCGCCCTTAGATTAAGTCGTGCAGGATAAAGCTGTGAATTCACGCCATTCCCCTCCCATTCCCAATCTGACCTTTCTGTCCTGGGCCTCCTCCATTGTCAGAGTGAGGCCCAGTGCAAATTGGAGGAACAGCACCTCATATTTTGCTTGGGTAGCTTACACCCCAGCGGTATGATCATTGACCTGTAACTTCAAATAGCCCTTGCTTTCCCTCTCTCTCCTTCCCCCTCCCCTTCCCAGTTCTCCCACCAGTCTTACTGTCTCCGACTGCATTCTATCTCTGACCCACTCATCCCTGACATCAGTATGAAAAAGGGTCTCAAACAGAAACGTCTCCCATTCCCTCTCTCCAGAGATGTTGCCTGTTCCGTTGAGTTATTCCAGCATTTTACATAGATACATAGAAAATAGGTGCAGGAGTAGGCCATTCGGCCCTTCGAGCCATTCAATGTAATCATGGCTGATCATCCACAATAAGTACCCCATTTCTGCCTTCTCCCCATATCCCTCGATTCCACTAGCCCTGAGAGCTCTCTCTAACTCTCTTTTGAATGCATCCAATGAGTCGGCCTCCACTGCCTTCTGAGGCAGATAATTCCACAAATTCACAACACTCTGGGTGAAAAGGTTTTTCCTCATCTCAGTTCTAAATGGCCTACCCTGTATTCTTAAACTGTGGCCCTTGGTTCTGAACTCCTCCAACATCGGGAACATGTTTCCTGCATCTAGCGTGTCCAATCCCTTAATAATTTTATGTTTCTATAAGATTGCCTCTCATCCTTCTAAATTCCAGTGGATACAAGCCCAGTCGTTCCATTCTTTCATCATATGACATTTCTGGCATCCCGGAAATTAACCTCATGACACATTGTTGCACACCCTGAAAAGCAAGAATGTCCTTCCTCAAATTAGGAGACCAAGACCTGGTGTGGTCTCACCAGGGTTCTGTACAACTGCAGAAGGACCTGTTAACTATTGGCTGTTAACAAGTGCTAACAGTGGCAGTTAACAAATCGTTTTCATCTGAGTTGAATAAAGTGAGAAACGGCTTGAATTTTTCTGCAGTACTCATTAAACCAGAGCTGGAAATTGAAAACTAGGGGAACGCCGTACCCCTGCGTACCCCCCCCCCCCCCATTTCCATCATTGGTCATTACTATTCATGACAAGTCTGGACAGGATCAGCAAGCACCTTGGTCCTGAGGATGTCTCATCTATGTCAACTCCTGCCCTCACAAATGGGACAACATGCAATCACACCGAACCAACCATACTATCACACCCAGCTGCAGATGGACACAAATGAATACCCACAGGTGAACACACACTCCCATCCACTCATTCTTTTGGCATGTGAACTCATTCAGATACACATGCCTAAATATATATATCCACAGACCAAATGAAACACATGGCCATATACACTCAGCCACACACATACACCAAATAGGTACACACCTACCCACAGGTGCACACCATATCTCATTGAAACTTACCAAATAATGAAAGGCCTGGATAGAGTGGATGTGAAGAGAATGTTTCCACTCGTGGGAGAGTCTAGGACCAGAGGGCACATACTCAGAATAAGAGGATGTACCTTTAGAAAGCAGATGAGGAAGAGTTTTATTTAGCCAGAGGGTGGTGAATCTATGGAATTCATTGCCACTGATGGCAGTGGAGGCAAAGATATTTGGGCATTTTTAAAGCAGAGATAGACTGGTTCTTAATTAGTAAGGATGTCAAAGGTTACGGGGAGAAGGCAGGAGAATGAGGCGGAGAAGGAAAGATTGATCAACCGTGATTGAATGGCGGAGATGGGCCAAATGGAATTTGCCTATGATCCTATGACTTAAAAACACACAAACTGACATACAGCCACATAAAAGCATATATACATGTATTTCAATTCAATTCAATTCAATTTATTGTCATTTCAATTTATTGTCATTTGGACCCCTTGAGGTCCAAACGAAATGCCGTTACACCCAAGATAGAGACAAATGCTGGAGAAACTCAACAGCATTTCTCGAAAAAAGGAATAGGTGACATTTTGGGTTTAGACCCTTCTTCAGACTGAGTCATGGGAGAGAGAAACTAGAGGCATGATATTCTGAAACATTCCCCCCCCCCCCCCCCCCCAGCCATACACCTACACCCACTTATGTAGTGATTTATAAATCCTCTGATACCAGGGTTGAATATAAAATGTATTTAAGCAACCTCAAGGAACTCTGCAGGTTAAACAGCATGTGGGTGGGGGAGGAATTGAAGACTTCAACCTGAATATTTTGCCAGTGGGCTGTGTTCTCTCCAATTCAGCTTCAGCTGCTCCAGTCCAAATTATCACAGAGGCCACTGAATTTCTGATCAGAGAAATGGGAACTGTATCTACTCAGCATTTAAAAAATATATAATTCTCAGTTTGGGATGAGAAATGCTATTGGAAAACATCAGAGGGGAAAGTTTTATTCAAAATCAGCCACACCTTACGCAGAGGATTCTGAAAGTAAATAGTTCGAATCTTTGGTGATTTGTATCAGCTGCCTTACAGCGTTTGCAGCGCCGGAGACCCGGGTTGGATCCCGACTACGGGTGCTGTCTGTAAGGAGTTTGTACGTTCTCCTCGTGACCGCATGGGTTTTCTCCAAGACATTCAGTCTCCTCTCACACTCAAGTTCTTCAGTCTCCTCCCAAACTCCAAAGACGTATGTAGGATAATTGGCTTAGTGTATGTGTAAATTGTCCCCGTGAAGGATAGTGGTAATGTGCAGGGATCGCTGGTTGGTGCAGACACGGTGGGCCATAGGGCTGTATCTCTAGACTAAACTAATTTATTTGAAAAATTCAGAAATGCCCATGTTCTTGGCTTTATTTTTCAAACAGGGATGACCCATCTCACCATGATTAAATTGAGCAGCGATTTTGTCATTGTAATTAACCTCTCCTTCATTGCAAGCAGGGAAACATGCTGTGAAAGCATTGTCTGCTCATAGGTACAAAAGGCTCTGAAATACAATCACCCAGTGCTAGATCGTTGATTGATTATTGATTGCACTCAGCTGTCTAGAAATCAGCTGCAGTCTTTTTTTTCCCCACAGGATTTTAGATGCTGATAATTTCAGTTTATGTGCCCAACATATACTCTCGATCTACGCTCTCAATATATCAACAATTAGATTTCATCCGTGGGATAAATTTGCATTCAGTCAGCGATGGATGCAAGCCAGACACATCAAACAAGAATGCGAGCCTCCTCAATACAAACTAAAAGTATGTAAGTATGTATTAAGATCTGAAGAAAGGTCAATAAATAAATTGGGTCTATGGTCGTATCAGCTACCATCACCACACCTTGGAATTAGCCATTCCTTCTAACCATTTGGTAAGAATATATTTGGGTCATTGTCAATTGCAAACAACTTAATTAAATAATCAAATTAGAAGATGGAGGATATTCAGCACGTCTACAAGTACTCTTAGTTTCTACAGGTGCACAGTGGAGAGCATATTGACTGATTGTATCACAGCCTGGTTCAGCAACACCAACAGCCCAGGGACAAAGGAGATTACAAAAAGTAGTGGACACTGCCCAGTGCATCACTGATAATGATCTCCCCACCGTCAAAGGGATCTGTAGGAGGCACTGCCTCAAAAAAGGTAGTTATCATCGTCAAGGACCACACCACTCTCCCCACACTCTCGTTTCACTCCTGCCGTTGAGAAGGTGGCGCGAGAGTCCAAAAATAGTGATCTCCTGGTTCAGGAACAGCTTCTTCCCAACAACCATCAAGCTATGGAACATTACAAGCACAAAGTACTCTTCAAAATATGAACAGTCTTGGTTGCATGAGGGACTTTGGGCTTTTTTTTGTACTATATTTATTATGCTATCTATTGAGTAGTGTGTACAACTTATTGTGCTGCTGCAAGCAAGAATGTTATTGTTCTGTGTCAGTACATATGACAATAAAACATTCTTGATTCTTGTCTAATGAATCAAGCTAAACTCATATGGTATAGCAAATGTGTGGATATCTGCTTTGAGTGGAACAGGATGCTATCCATTACATCACCCAATTGACCACCTCCAGTTTAAATTCCATTTGGAATATTTTGGAGGACCAAGAAACCAAGAAACCAAGACCCTTGGATGTTAATCTTAAAATAAGTGCAGAAATGGTGCACATAGAAATTAGGTGCAGGAGTAGGCCATTCGGCCCTTCGAGCCTGCACCGCCTGCACATGACCCATCAAAGTTCAATTTTGACAGCAACAGGCGTTTGCACACATGTTCTTCCCAGGCCAAGCAGTTAGTAAGTCAAGGGTTGGTTGGGAGATGTTCTTTTATTGATTACAGTCAGTGATGACCTTGATGCACATAGGTGTTATCTTCCCAGTACCTGATGTTGCCTGCTGTAGGTGTTCCGAGTCTACTTTGAGACCATTATTGCGATTTGAGATAAGATTCTGGTCCTCAAATTATAAAAAGTAAAAACAGCTGCTGGAGAAGATGCAAAGGTGATTTATAAGGATGGCACCAGATTGCTATCAGGGTGGAACCTTTCCCCATCTTGGAACAGACTTCAAGGAAAAAGCTGTGTCATTAAGCAGGTCTACTTTGGAAATGCCCAACTAGATAATTACAGAAATAGATATTGCCCAAAATGAGCTATTATTCCAGATGATACAATGACCAAAGAAGGCTGTGGAGGCTAAGTCAATGGATATTTTTAAGCTAGAGATAGATAGATTCTTGATTAGCACAGGTGTCAGGGATTATGGGATGAAGGCAGAAAATGGGGTTGAGGGGGAAGAGATAGATCCGCCATGATTGAATGGCCGAGAAGCCTTGAATGGTCTAATTTTGCTCTTATCACATGAACTTACGACTGGTTCAGGAATAGCTGATAAATGAATGGAATTCTCTGGACAGCCCTTAGAATTTATAATTAACAAATGATATCCTAGCATTTGTTCACAATATCTGAATGGCACCAAGTATTATTTTAGAATGGAAGTGGGTGTCTATGGCTCTCTCAGTGGATCTTGCTCTTCCTTTATCCCTGTGAATGGAAGGGGAGGCCATTCTGGTCAGATGTCAATGAGAACATTTAGGGATTCATCTTCCGATACCCTCATACCAGATTGTGTAGGAGAGGCAAATATACTTCCAGCCGAGAAACATTCAGAGTTGGTGGAAGTTTTAATTTACAATTAACTTGCTCCACGTGTATTAGGTAGACTTACAGATGATCCTCGCCCCATGTACTTCTCTGCCCATTTATTTTAAAGGTCTCCTTGGTCCATCTTAACACCAAGGCCAAGTGAGTAATTTGTCCACTGACATTTACTGTAGAAAAAAATCAAACGCGAGTGCCATCAAAAAGATTATGTATGAATCATGCAGATTGTGGATGAATCATGCAATATCAGTAGCTTCTCAGATCTTACCCATGTCAGCTTTGGTAAGTAATGTGGTTTTACTAAATAGCTAGACGAGGAAAAATTTGTAATAATGGGGATTAGGTGAAAGCAAATGAATACACATCCCTCAATGAAAGGAAGACAGATGTCTTTAGTACACAGCCAGATATCTAAAGATCACCTCTCATGAAAAAAATTGGAATCAATTTGAACTTTAATATCAATTGGGTGGATTTTATGGTAATTGCCTTGTACTAGCCCACAAACGTATTACCTCATGAATAGTAAAGATCAAACAAAAATGAGAACACCATTTTTTCCCCCCATAGTTCAGAAAGCATCTGTAGAGATAGGAAATGAGTTTATGCTTCAGAACAATTCTGCCATGAAGAACACCAACTAGAAACATTAGCTCTATTCCTCTCTTCACAGTTGCCATTCGACCCCAAGTATTTCCAACACTTTCTGCTTATAATTAATCTGACAGGTTGCTGTCATCTGCTGTCTCTTCATAAAAACTGCTCTTTTTTTGCAAAAGTCCTTCTTGCTAATGGCACAGGAAGGTGGAGTTGGCAAGCTCTGTATTAAGGAACCTTTGAAAGGGAAGTCAGTGTCTAAATGTGATCTTAATGCATAGAAAATAGTGCCGTGCTGAATGCAAGAACTCTCTCTGTGTCTATTGAACCAAATACAAGTCTGAAGAAGGGTTTCGGCCCGAAACGTCGCCTATTTCCTTCGCTCCATAGATGCTGCTGCACCCGCTGAGTTTCCCCAGCAATTTTGTGTACCTTCAAATACAATTAATCTTGATTTTGAGGGCTGATGCCAGAAATTGATCAAAACATCTATCAGACAGTTATGAAATACTAGCTGGCTCACCAGGAAGGAACAGGGGGAAGGCAGCGCTAAGAGGCAGCTGGTAGATCCGTTTCCTCCACAGCTCATGTTCAATCCTGACCTCCGGTGCTGTCTGTGTGGAGTTTGCACATTCTCCCTGCAACCATATACGTTTCCTCTGGGTGCTCAGGTTTTGCCCCAAATCACAAAGACATGCAGATTATTAAGTTAAAGGACCATTGTGGGTGACTGATAGAATCCGAGGGGACCAGTGCGTGGGTGACTGATGGAATCAGAGGGGAGCTGATTGGAATATGGAGATATTTTTTTTAATGGATCAGTGCTATGGGTGATTGATGGTTGGTACCAACACAGTGGGCTGCTCAACACTACAAAGGAAACAGGTTCTGTCTACTGGTTCAGCTGACATGAAACTCCAGTTAGAGGCCAATTAACTCTTAGTGGCCCAAGTTGGACCAGGAAGATGAAATTGCAGAGAGCTGTGAGTGTAGGCCAGTCCCTCACAATAGCCAGCCTCCCCACCATCGACTCCATCTACGCTTCACACTGCCTCAAGAAAGCTTCAGACATAAACAAAATCCATTTACATTCCTCCTTCGCAGAATTCCTGTCAGGCAGAAGATACTAAAGCTTTACAGCGCATGCCACTAGAAGTAAGAATATCTTTTTTCTGCTGTTTTCAGACCACTGACCAGTCCTCAGATAAGCTAAGGGTGTAATCCAGATCTCCCAATGTACCTCATGATGGCCCTTGCAGTTTATATTTCATCTGCATTTTCTCTGTAGGAGTAACACAACAATGCAACACCCTCTTCTGCACTGGTTATTTTTCACTCTGCACCACTTGTATTGGTGTATAGATTTATTGTACTCGTTTATTATATGAAGAATGGTCGCAATTCATATTGTGGCCTTTCCCTTTCTTACCACACATGCCATGTTCCCCCAGCTGTATGACTATGAATCTAAATAGGTTTAGAATCATAGTCATACAGCATGGAAACAAGCCAATCGGCCAAACTTGCCCATACCAATCAAAATGCCACATCGACACTAGCCCAACCAGCCCACATTTGGCCCATATCCTTTTAAACCATTTCTATCCATGTATTGTCCAAATGTCTTTTAAAGGTTGAAATAGTGTCTGCCTCAACTACCTCCTCTGGCAGCTCATTCCATATACCCACCGCCCTCTGTCCAAGACACGTTGCCCTCGCGTTCCTGTTAAACCTTTCCCTTCTCACGTTTGTTTCTTTGCTCAAGATTGAGCAACTGCAGACTTATGTGCTCCATAAACAAATAGCTGGTCAGATTCCAAAATCAAAGTGTAAATACAATTTACGTGGAATGGGCAGGATTGTGCGGGAGCTCGCCGATCCCCTTGACCTCAATCTCCTTGTGTCCATTCAGACCCGGGTGGATCTGACAGACCGAGTGAGCCAATTCCCCTCGCTAGGGAGGCAGGAGTTAGCTGCAGAAACTCCCACCAGAGAGCATGAGGGAGCATTTCATTAATACGGGTGATATGCCGTGATTAGTTTTAGAGTGTCAGGGGTTATGCGGTGAAGGCAGGAGAATGTCAAAGTCACAGTCAATTTTATTCATCACAGGTGCAGTGAAATGAATTTGCCAGCAGCGATACACTTAAAACAAAACACACAATCGAATTTAACACAGACATCCACCACAGCATTCTTCACTGTGGTGGAAGGCAACAAAGTTCAGCCAGTCCTCCTCCTTGTTCACCCGTGGGGCTGAATGGGGTTGAGAGGGAAAGATAGATGGGCCATGACTAAATGGCGGAGTAGACTTGATGGGCCAAATGGCCTAATTCTGCTCCTAGAACTGATGAAGCCAAATTCCTGTGACTTCCAACCACTCTTTGGCAGGAGACCCAGCTGGGGATGGGGCCTTGACCCCTATATACAGTATTGCCAGAGCATCATTCAAGGATGTGACAGGACAAGCTCCTTATAATCTAGACCAGATCCACTGAGCATTTTATTGATCTCTCTGCAAATTGGATTGAATTTACTATTGATGAAGTAAGATTTGATTTGAACTGTGTGCTCCTTACTTTTCGCAAGGTGGGCAATATTTACATTATGGTTAATCTTTGGGACAAGCCTATGCCTCCCCGTTCCCCAATCTGTTTGCTGGGAGACTGCTGCAACAAGCAGGAGTGTATAATAAGAAGGGTTATGGTCTCAGGACTGATACAAGGAAAAAGAAAACTCACTCAGAATTGTGTACTGTTGGTATGGCGACCCCTCAGATATGATCTGTTAATTAATATAGCTGCCTGCTATCAGGTCAAAACAGTCCCTGGTTCCACTATCTTATTTATCCTGTACCAAGCAGTCGCAGCCTGAATACCCATATCATTACAAGTTGACTGATGGCCAGACAATAGATGTCTCCTGACGGAACCAGGAGAAATTGCATTCCCAGGAGTCCAACGTCAGCCTGCTGAAATGTCACAATACAATTGGAAAACCCAGCTACAACTCCACATTCGTATCATCTCACTCAGGGGGGTTCTGCATTGAAATTTATAGTTCACTCCTCAGTGGTCCATTGCCTTCCCTCACAGTGGGAAAGTTGATTCCGTTGTGTGGGGATGTTCATGTTAGACTCTATTGTGTATTGTGTTCTATTTTATTCGTATGGCTATATGGTAACTCAAATCTCACTGTACCAATTGGTGCATGTGACAATAAATGTAACTTGAACTTGATAAAGAGGTAGAGGCACTAGGAGCAAACCTCACAGGTGAGATGATGATAAGTGATAATGGTTATACAGACAATTAACCTCACCAAGACAACAGTGCAACTAGTACAATGACTAGGGTGGGGGTAGGTATGGAGATAGAGGGAATGCAAGGGCTACTTGAAGATTTTGTGAATCCCAAAATCCTGGGGGGCCGCACGCGACCGCGCGTCATTGCCTACGTCACCATGCAACATTCACGTGTAATGCACGCCATGCGCATCACGTGCGCGTCACAACGCGCGCGTCATGCGTCGTGATGTATAAATGATGTTGTGTAAATGGCGCGCAAATAACAGGTCCACACCTGGAACAACAGATACTGTGGATGAGGTGCTTGAAATTGGGAATTGGAATACAGTAATAATTTCTGATGGCTTCTGAAAAAAAAACAGGATTTCACATTGTTATAATGTCTTATTATATAATGCTTTGTCGTTAAACTAAAAAGGCATTCTACACAAGCTTGCCCAAAGTAGTTGAAATAGTTAATCAGTATTGTTGATAAAATGGGTAATGTTCAATTGTTAAAGTGGACAATAATGAATCAGCATTCTCTCATGAAACCCATTTGATTTTCTTCTCCAGTGGGCTGTTTCTTACAAGTTAAATTAAAAAATTTTTTATGGTGAGCTTGTTTTACTCCACAAGTCATGGCTGAAAAAACTCACATTTCAAATTTGACAACTTTTGTAAACCAATTTCAACAGAAAGGCTGCCTATCAGAGAGAGATTTACATAGGAGAGAACAGTACAGGTACAGGCTCTTCAGGCCATGCCATCTATGTTGACCATGCTGTCAAATTAAACTGCACAACTGCCTGCACAGTGTCCACACCTCATCATCCCCTGCCTGTTCATGCATCTGCCCAAACACCTCTTAAACATGGCCATTGTATTTGCTTCTACCAATTACCCTGGCAGAGAGCTCTAAGCATCCATCACTGTGTGGGGAAAAAAAAGTCTCAAATCTTTAACTTTCCCCTTCTACCATAATCCTCTTACATTTGACCTAAGGTGAACCTCATACTTGTCAGGATGAAACTCCATCTGCCATTTTTCTGCCCACATGTACTTTAGTATTTGACAATAGGTGCAGGAGTAGGCCATTCAGCCCTTCTAGCTAGCACCGCCATTCAATGTGATCATGGCTGATCATCCCCAATCAGTACCCCGTTCCTGCCTTCTTCCCATATCCCCTTACTTTGCTATCTTTAAGAGCCTTATCTAGCTCTCTCTTGAAAGTAGCAAGACAACTGGCTTCCACCGCCCTGTGAAAAAGTGTTCCCCTGTCTCCGTTCTAAATGGCTTACCCCTTATTCTTAAACTGTGGCCCATGGTTCTGGACTCCCCCAACATCGGGAACATGTTTCCTGCGTCTAGTGTGTCCAAATCCTTAATAATCTTATTTGTTTCAATAAGATGCCCTCTCATCCTTCTAACCTCCAGAATATACAAGCCCAGCCACTGCATTCTCTCAGCATATGACAGTCCCGACATCTCAGGAATTAACCTTGTAAACCTACGCTATACTCCCTCAATAGCAAGAATGTCCATCCTCAAATTAGGGGACCAAAGCTGCACACAATACTCCAGGTGTGGTCTCACTAGGACATTTCCACCCCAGGAAATAGATTAACTCTCTACTGTATATATGTCTTGTAATTTAAAATCAATGTTCCAAAAAGGTCTTGCCATTTATTTTGGACATTTCCTCTTACATTTGACCCAAGGTGAACCTCATACTTGGCAGGATGAAACTCCATCTGCCATTTTGCTGCCCACATTTCCAAATGGCCTATATTTTGCTGAATCTTTTGACAACCATCCTTAACATGCCCAACTCTGCCAATTTTCAGTATCATCTGCAAACAAACCATTATAGTTCCTCAGGAATTCTTACATGTTGACCAAGTCACTGTGTTTAAGTCTTACCTGTGCATTTACTTGGTCATCAGAGTGCTAACTGTTGTACTGCCAGAGAAACTGCTGGATGTCAGTTGCTCTAACTCTCATCTCTTTTTGTTTCCCTTGCTCATCACCATTGAGTTGTAATCTAACTGAGACTATAGGTTTATTCAGGATAATTAAGTCAAAATTACAAACACAGTAAATCGATCATCACGCCCATACCAATTATTGAACAATTAATTGCCAATGACTTCAATGATTGGCATGTGGTAAATGTTGTTCATCAAAAGGTGCTGCATTTTTCCAACCTGAAATGCTAAACAATTTCCTTAACACTGATTTGTTTTTGAATATGTCCTTACTTTACTAAAGTGCAATTTATAAAGATTACCTTAGAAACTCTCGTCAATATCAAATCCATTTTGAGGGCAACAAAATAACATGGTGTTATTGAGTTACCAAGTATCCGACCTTTAATTAGATTCTGTTTTACAAGATTCTTGATCATTTACATGAATCACCTAATGATGACTTGCCCTTGACGAAACAACTTTTGATAACTATAGCAAGAACACGCAAATGTTTCAGACCAAAGTCAGGAACATAATGGTGCACTGTTCATTTGACATTTTACAAGAAACTCAAAACCATACAGGATAAAGCAACCCACATGACTTACACCCCATCTAACACCATTCATTCCCTCTGCCACTGACACACTATGACTGTAGTGTGGCACCTACAGAAAGCACAACAGCTAGACCTAGCTACGCTGACAGCACTTCCCCAGCCTGATAAATCTACCAACTAGGACAACGACCTCAACATTATCTGTATGTTCCACTCCAACTCAAAAGAACACCATCCTGATTTGGAAATGTATCACTGTCTTTTCTTTGTCCCCAGGTCTACAACCTGGTACTCCCTCCACTATAGTGCTGTGGGACTACCTTCACCAGAAGGATTGTGATGGGGCAGTAAGGTGATCACCAGCACTTTTCAAGGGTACTTAAGAATAGGTAATACAATGCTGACATTACCACCATTGCCTAGATCCTGGGAATGAATACACCAAAAATTCAAACGCAGTCAAAGTGTAATATTTTTATAATGTTTGACAAAGTCCAGAGTATTAGACATTCAGAGAATCAAATACAATTTGTTTCTTTCTTCCTTCTGGGTAAAGGTGTAACTGCATTACAGCTTTCAATAGTGCCTAACTAAACACTGCAAAAGAATCATCAAGAAATATCTAGGAAGGAACTGCAGATGCTGGTTTAAATCGAAGATAGACACAAAATGCTGGAGTAACTCAGTGGGACAGGCAGCATCTCTGGATTGATGGAATGGGTGATGTTTCGGGTCGAGAAATGTCACCCATTCAGACTGAAGATGCGCCTCAACCCGAAACATCACCCATTCCTTCTATCCAGAGATGCTGCCTGTCCCGCTGAGTTACTCCAGCATTTTGTGTCTATCTCAAGAAATATCTCCTTGATGAGCAGCATAACACAGATAACACAGTAATGGCTGCATGTGATATCTCATGTCCAAAATTCAGTCCCACTCTTGTTTTCAGGATTAAATCCCATAGGCATTGTATAATGCACAACGGCTATAACACTAATGACTGAGGACAAATTTCACCCAAAAATCTTTAAAGGTCACTGGTCATTACTGATTGATTATGAACAGGAAGGAACTATAAATAGAAGGACAAATACAATGAAGTTGTAGTACAGAGAGAGGAGTCAGGTTGGAGGACAAGAATGTTAATAATCCAGGGAGGGGAACAGCTTTATGATGCATAATGGTCACACTTGCAGATCTCTAAATCTCCCACCAAGATAATTCTGACAAATACCTGGCTGGCCAATGTTTTCCACCTGGGGTCTAGTCAATCATAGAATAGAATAGTAGAATAGTTTCTTTATTGTCATTGTAACATGAACCATGTACAACGAAATTGTAAAATGTCAGCCAGTCAGTGCACCATTCAAACATTTCTAAAAGCTAACGATACATACAAGGTAAAATATTTAAAAAAAGATAAACAACTAAAATAAATATCATGAAAATAGCACGCATAAACACCCAGCCCTACATCCTTCTGTCGATTTCACAGTCTCTTAGTATGTATCGCCCCTGCGTTCCTTGGCGGCTACATTTAGTGCCTTTATAGCAGTGGGGTAAAAACTGTTTTTAAGTCTGTTTGTCCTTGTCCTTGTAGATCTGTACCGTCTGCCTGACGGTAACAGTTCAAACAGGGAGTGTCCGGGGTGGGAAATGTCCTTTATAATACTCTGGGATTTTTTGATGCAGCGGGAACTGTGTAAGTCCTCCAAGGTAAGGAGAGGGCAGCCGACAATCCTCTGGGCGTTGTCAATGACCCTCTGGAGCGCTTTCCTCTGAGCCGCTGTGCAGCTGGTGTACCATACGCATACACAGTATGTTAGGATGCTCTCAATGGAGCACCGATAAAAGGACAGCAGCAGTCTCTGAGTGATGTTATTCTTCCTGAGCACCCTCAGGAAGTGCAGTCTCTGCTGGACCTTTTTCAGCAGCGCAGAGGAGTTCACGCTCCACGTCAGGTCCTCCTCAATATGGATTCCCAGGAAGCGGAAATCCGCCACCCTCTCCACACAGTCCCCTCTGATAATTAATGGTACCATGTCCGTTTTATTCTTTCTGAAGTCTATTATTATTTCCTTTGTCTTTAAGGTGTTGAGGAGCAGGTTATTTTCTCCACACCACACTGTCAGCTGCTCCACCTCATCCCGGTAGGCGTACTCGTCCCCCCCGGAGATGAGTCCCACCACCGTAGTGTCATCCGCAAATTTGACAATGGTGTTGCTGTGGTGGGCGGGGGTGCAGTCATGTGTGTAGATGGTGTAGAGCAGGGGGCTCAGCACGCAGCCCTGTGGAGAGCCGGTACTGAGGCTGAGGGCCGTGGATGTGTGATGGCCCACTCTGACTCTCTGGCTGCGACCCGACAGGAAGCTATTTATCCACATGCAGGTGGAGTGTGGAAGTCCCAAGTCCCCCAGTTTGTCCACCAGTTTGTGGGGAAGGATGGTATTAAAGGCAGAGCTGTAGTCCACAAAGAGCATCCGCACGTAGCTCCCCCGCTGCTCCAGGTGGGACAGTGCAGCATGGAGAGCTGTGGCTACAGCGTCCTCTGTAAACGATCATCATGTAATACTAACCAGTTTATTTTGTTAAGATGGCTGGAGTATTTGGCTTTCTCATTTCACATATTGATGTCTAAAAGATATGGGGAGAAGGCAGGCACGGGTTATTGATAGGGGACGATCAGCCATGATCACAATGAATGGCGGGTGCTGGCTCGAAGGGCCGAATGGCCTCCTCCTGCACCTATTTTCTATGTTTCTATGTTTCTATGTATCAACAAGCGTAACTTGAAAATCATGCACCTTGAACAGAGACCAAACTGAACTGTCAGCTAAATTTCGCCCCAATATATGAAGCCATCCCTCCAGTACTTAATTCCAGGATCAATATAAATTACTCATTGACCTTACTAATGGTATTAAATATATCCGGTGCCTGTGCCTCTGGACAATTCTGGCATTTGGATATTTCCCTACAACTTAGACAGTGGCCACTTTGGCTCTCAAGTCTACACTGGCTCAGAGTGGGAACCCAATCCCATACTTGTAACTTCTTCTCCCCACTTTCCAATCAACCCCCCCAAGATCCTACTACTAACCTACACACCAGAAGAAATTTAATGCAGACAATTAACTGACCAACCAAAGATAGACACAACATGCTGGAGTAACTCAGCGGGACAGGCAGCATCTCTGGAGAGAAAGAATGGGTGATGTTTCTGGTCGAGAACCTTCTTCAGACTGATGTCAGGGGAGAGGGAAATACAGAGATAAGGAAGTGTCAGGTGTGAAGGCAAGACAAAGGGAATGGAGTTCAAGGAAAATGTAGAATAGATCATTGTTAGCTGAGAAAAGGAAACAACAAAGCAAATAGAGATAAAATGTAATGGGAGACAGTAAGACTGATTGGAGAACTGGGAAGGGGGAGGGATGGAGAGAGAAGGAAAACAAGAGTCACTTGAAGTTAGAGTGGTCAATGTTCATAGCGTTGTGGTGTAAGCTGCCCAAACAAAATATGAGGTGCTGTTCCTCCAATTTGTGCTGGGCCTCACTCTGGCAATGGAGGAGGCCCAGGATAGAAAGATCAATGTGGAAATGGGAGGGGGAGTTAAAGTGTTTCACAACCAGGAGATCAGGTAGGTCTATCCTTAGAATGTGGGAGTACTCCAGAGCACCATGAGGGAATCTCATGCAGATCTGGGGAGAACATGCAAACTCCACCAGATAGCACCAGGGGACAGGATTAAATTGCAGAAGCTCATTGTGAGGCAGCAGCTTTAATGGCTATCCTTCTGTTCCACCGAGCTTATGCTGCAGTACATTATGCTGCTGCAGAAGCATCAAAAAACTAAGTTCTATTCAACTGAAGACAGTTCTAATTATCTTTACAAGATGCCATGAAAATAATAACTAAAAGTCAAATTTGAAAATAATACTTGTACCTTGTACATTCTGAAGAGTCCACCAGGGACTATACTGGAAGTTGTACAATTATTTTTATACTGGACAATTTTTACATGAATCAAGCCAATTAACCTACAAACCTGTACGTCTTCGGAGAGTGGGAGGAAACCGAAGATCTCGGAGAAAACCCACGCAGATCACGGGGAGAACGTACAAACTCCATACAGACAGCACCCGTAGTCGGGATCGAACCCTGGTCTCCGGCACTGTAAGGCAGCAATTCTTACCGCTAAGCCACCATGACTTCCACTAAGCTCCCCCTTGTGCCAGTATTTGCTTACATCGAGTATAACAGGTGGCTGCGGTATGTTATGAGGCAGCAGAGCATTATGTGGTTGCCAGCATATCCATTAATACAAATAGCATAGCCTGAGCAGCTCCTGAATGTCATTCAGACACCATCATGCATGGCCAATTCTACAATAAAATTCTAGATTTTAATTTTTCACGGTGCAAACTCTCCTTCTTTTTGTTATCTTTAGTTCTGGTGATTTAGCATTGAAGTTAGTGCATTCTGTCGGCAGCCACTAACATTTGCATAAAATGGTCTTTAGTGCCGTGCGACTGATTAGAGTGTCTCAGTACCCGATCGTACATCCATAAATGACCAGCAGTACTGACTCAAATATATCCAAACAGTTCCCTCGTGGTTGGCTAAATACATAATGCAAAAGCGTAAGTGAGATCAAAGCGTCGTGGGGTGTTTACACATCTTGTAATTCAAAGCGAGCTGGCTCTTAACCTTCTCCAGTAGGAGAGATATTCTTCTTTTTATTGTGTTATGTTGCACATGGACCATGTCATTGATGTTGGCCTGATGCCTCACTTGCCAGGCTGGATCTCTATTGAAGTTTCTTTTTAAACATCATGGAATGTCATGTTACAACTGTACAAGTCGTTCCTCCAGCCATGCTTGCAGTGTTGTGTGCATCCACAGGAAATATATCGTTAAGCTGGAAAGGATTCAGTCAATAATCAAAAGGATGTTACTAGGACTGGAGGGCTTATGTACATGGAGAAGGTGGATACCATAGAACCTTTTTTTCTCTGGCACATAGGATGTTAATGGGGCACCTTATAAAGACATAGGAAATCATGAGGGGCATAGATAAGATGGATAGCCACAATCTTTTTCCCATGATAGAAAAGTCTAAGACAAGGGACCATAGATTTAAGGTGAGAGGGGAAAGATTTAAAAAAGACCTAAGGGGCAACTTTTTCACCTAGAGCTTGGTGGATGTACATGAAACGGCCTGCTAGTAGCAGGAACTATTACACCATTTTAATGAAATTAAGGCAGGTACATGGATAGGAGAGACTTCAAGGGATATGGTCAAATGCAGGCGAATGGGATGAGTTCAGATAGACATCTTAGAACAGAGAACAGAAGAGCTCAGGAATGGCCCTTTCAGCCCACATTGTTTGTGCCGAACACGATGCCAAGCTAAACTGATCTCATCTGCTGGTAAATGATCCATATCCCGCTATCCCTTGCATTTCCACATGCCTATCTAAAGCCATCTTAAACATCACTGTTGTATCTACCTCCACCACCATCCCTTGAAATGCATTACAGGCTCCCACCACTCTCCGTGGAAAAAAAAGAAGTGCCCCCCATATCTCCAATAAACTTTCCCCCTCTCACCTTACAGCTATGCCGCGGGGAAATGGTTCTGACTGTCTACCCTCTCAAGTCAAGTCAAGTCAAGTCGAGTTTATTCGTCACGTACACATACGAGATGTGCAGTGAAATGAAAAGTGGCAATGCTCGCGGATTGTGCAAAAAAACTACAAAACAGAATGGAACAGAATCACTTATTCACATATTACATATTTGTGGGAGGAAAATAAGCAAAAAACAGCAATTTATATAAGACATCACACAACAGTAAATTGGTTCAGTAGAGTTAGTCCCTGGTGAGATAGGAGTTTACAGTCCTAATGGCCTCTGGGAACAAACTCCTTCTCATCCTCTTTGTTTTTGCAGCATGGCAACGGAGGCGTTTGCCTGACCGTAGCAGCTGGAACAGTCCGTTGCAGGGGTGGAAGGGGTCTCCCATGACCTTGTTGGCTCTGGAGTTGCACCTCCTGATGTATAGTTCCTCCAGGGGGGTGAGTGTAATTCCCATAGTGCGTTTGGCCGAACGCACTACTCTCTGCAGAGCCTTCTTGTCCTGGGCAGAGCAGTTCCCAAACCAAATTGTAATGATTCCGGACAAGATGCTTTCCACAGCTGCTGAGTAGAAGCACTGGAGGATCCTCAGAGACACTCTGAATTTCCTCAATTGCCTGAGGTGGTAAAGGCGCTCACTTACTCACCAGTGCTGCAGCGTGTGATGTCCATGTCAGATCCTCTGAGATTGCCTTTCAAAATTTTATATACTTCCATCATGTCTCCCCTTTCAACGTTCCAGAGAAAACAATCCAAGTTTATCCAACCTCTCTTTGTAGCTGAAACCTCCTAATCCAGGCAGCATTCTGATAACAAACCTTAGTTGAGCTTGGATATTCTCAAACCTGTCATTCATTCCATAAACTGGCCACAAGATCTTCTTGGGTAATGAAATGTACAATGGGGCAGATCTTGAGGAGCCCATCCCTCTGCCCAGAAGCACTTCCACAGTCTTGCCATGCTCACATTTGCAACGAGCAATTACAAAGGGCAATCTCATTGCCTCAAACTGTCCTAGATAGCATGACAGCGTCATTGCATTCTGTGCCATTGGATTCAGCCATCTGTAGGTTGCTGCCTTACAGCGCTAGAGATCCGAGTTCAATCCTGACCATAGGTGCTGTCTGTACGGAGTTCGTCGTTCTCCCTGGGGCCACATGGATTTTCTCCGGATGCTCGTGTTTCCTCCCTCATTCCAAAGGCATGCAGTTTGTAGGTTAATTGGCTTCAGTGAAACTGTAAATTGTCCCAAGTGTGTAGGATAGAGTTAGTGTACATTGGTCGGCATGGATTCAATGGGGCGAAGGGCCTGTTTCTGCATCGTATCTCAAAGTCTAAGGTCTAAAAGTCTAATTCTCAATCTGCAAGTAAGTCCAGAATATCTAGGTACAACGTTGAATGCACAGAAGTTCCTGGATTTCTGATGCTGAATCAATTAACTACTGGCAATTCTATTCTGAAATACCAGCATATTCTGCAAGATCCAAACTGCAAATATTCCCAGAACTAGCACTGAACTTTGCCTTTTCCAATTAAATCTTATATCTTGGCAAATCAATGGGGGATTGAAACAACTGCTAGCATCCTAGAAATATGTTAGTCTGTCATCTTAATTCCACAAATTGTCAGAGGGATGTATAGAGTGTATTAGTCACTGAAATATTTTAATAAGGAATACCAGTTTCACGGTAAAACATAAAATTGTGAAAAGAATCAACTGGTCTGCAGAGTGGGAAAAGCAGAGTCTGCATTTCAGTTCTACTATCTTTCAAGACCTAGTTTAGTGTCAAAGGACAGCATGGTGGCATACTGGTATAGTTGCTGCCTTACATCGCCAGAGACCTGGGTTCGATCCTGACTATGAGTGCTGTGTGAACGGAATTTGTACATTCACCCCGTAACCTGCGTGGGTTTTCTCCAAGTGCTCCGGTTTCTTCCCACACTCCAAAGACGTACAGGTTTGTAGGTTATTGGGCTTGGGTAAATTGTAAATTGTTCCTAATGTATGTGTGTGGGATGGTGTTGGTGTGCATGGGATCACTGGTAGGTGCGGACCCGGTAGGCCGATGGGCCTGTTTCCGCGCTGTATCTCTAAACTAAACTATAGAGACATGATCAAGGTATTTCAAATCACAAAGTGCGGACAAACTGCTCCCATAGTTGGAGGGATCAAGATCTAGGATACTTAATGTGTAGATGTTTGGAAAAAGAGCTAAAAGTGACGAACTAAAAACTGTTTACATCATGGGTGCTAAGGATCTGGAATGCATGCCAAGGGGAAGCAGTAGTGTTACATATAATTGTAATGCTGACGAGGGAGATTGATGAGTATGAGTGATAGTATTGTAATGCTTTATTATTGCCATGTTTTATAGATTCATAGTCAGACTGTGTGGAAACAGGCCATTTGGCCCAACTTGTCCACACCGACTAACATGCCACATCTAAACTAGTCTCACCTGCCTGCATTTGACCCATATCCCTCTATCTCTCCAATCCATGTTCTAATGTTCCTTATACGTTGCGATAGTACCTGCTTCCACAACCTCCTCAGGCAGCTTGTTCAATACACCTCAATCAATCAATCAATCAATCAATCAACCTTTATTGTCATCTTGCAAGCAACAGTTGTACAGTGCAAAATGAAAAGACGTTTCCCAGGGAATAGCGGAGCATCGCACATGAAATTTAAAACATTACACACATAATAACACTAAAAACAATCCAGTCCCTGACGGAACAGTATAAATAGTTAAAAGCAGGTAAAACACAACGTTAAAATACAATAAACCAATCATAAAAATGTCCGGGCAGCTGATTTGAGTGGCCAGTGCCAGTTATTAAAGTGTCCGTGCCAGCCGCAGAATCAAGTGACTGTGAGTACAGAGTGACTGTTTAGCAGCCTCACAGCCTGTGGCAGGAAGCTGTTTAGCAGTCTTGTAGTCCGGGCTTTGATGCTTCGATATCTCTTGCCTGATGGCAGGAGATCCAGGTGTATGTGGAGGGGGTGCAGTTTGTCCTTAGCAATTCTCTGAGCTTTTTTCAGACAGCGGCTCTGGAACAGTTCTTGTACCGAGGGTAGGGAGACGCCAATGATCCTCTCTGCTCCCCTCACTACCCTCTGCAGAGCCTTCCTCAAGTCAAGTCAAGAGAGTTTATTGTCATGTGTCCCAGATAGGACAATGAAATTCGTGCTTGCTGCAGCACAACAGAATATAGTAAGCATAAATACAGAACAGTTCAATTTGTCTATATAGCATAGACTATATATATACACATAAATAAACAGATAAAGTGCAATAAGCTGTTATAGTTCAGAGTTTGTTTAATGGCGAGTTTAATAGCCTGATGGCTGTGGGGAAGAAGATATTCATGAACCTGGATATACCAGATTTCAGGTTCCTGTACCTTCTACCTGATAGCAGCGGAGAGATGAGTATGCGGCCAGGATTGTGTGGGTCCTTAATGATGCTGACAGCCTTTTTGAGGCAGCGACTGCGATAGATCCCTTCGATGGTGGGGAGGTCAGAGCCGATGATGGACTGGGCAGTGGTCACAACGTTCTGCATTATTTTCCGCTCCTGGACGCTCAAGTTGCCGAACCAAGCCACGATGCAACCAGTCAGAATACTCTCTACTGTGCACCTGTGGAAGTTCGAGAGAGTCCTCTTTGACATACCGACTCTCCGTAATCTTCTCAGGAAGTAGAGGCGCTGATGTGCTTTCTCTATAATTGCATCAGTGTGCTGGGACCAGGAAAGATCTTCGGAAATATGCACGCCCAGGAATTTGAAGTTCTTGACCCTTTCCACCATCGTTCCGTTGATATAAACGGGATTGTGGGTCCCTATCCTACCCTTTCCAAAGTCCACAATCAGTTCCTTGGTTTTGCTGGTGTTGAGGGCCAGGTTATTGTGCTGGCACCATTTGGTCAATCGGTCGATCTCACTTCTATACCCTGACTCGTCACCATCAGTGATTCGTCCCACAACTGTGGTGTCGTCGGCGAACATGATGAAGGAGTTTGCATTATGTCCGACTACGCAGTCATGAGTATAGAGTGAGTAAAGCAGGGGGCTGAGCATGCAGCCTTGAGGAGCTTGATAACCAGCTTGATCGTATTAAATGCCGAGCTGCAGTCAATGAATAACAGCCTGACATATGAGTTTTTGTTGTCCAAGTGGTCCAGAGCGGAGTGGAGAGCCAGTGAGATCGCATCCACCGTTGATCTGTTGTGGCGGTAAGCGAACTGCAGTGGGTCGAGGTTCTTGTCGAGGAAGGAGTTGATTTGCGCCATAATCAACCTCTCAAAGCACTTAATCACCGCAGACGTTAGTGCCATTTGTCGATAGTCATTGAGGCATGTCACCTTGCTCTTCTTGGACACCGGTATTATTGATGCCCTTTTAAAGCAGGTGGGAACCTCAGACCTCAGAAGTGAGAGATTGAAAATATCCGTAAAAACTCCCGGCAGTTGGTCCGCACAGGTTTTTAGAAAACGACCGGTATATCATCAGATGCAGGCGCTTTCCGAGGGTTCACCCCTCTGAAGGATCTTCTGACGTCGGCCTCTGTGCCTGTGACCAAAATACCATCATGGCGAATGGGGGCTCGGGAAGGCACATCAGTGTTCTCCCTATCAAAGCGTGCGTAGAACGCATTGAGCTTGTCAGGCAATGATGCTTCTCTGACAATTGAGCTGCCTCCTGATTTCGCCTTGTAGGAGGTGATGGCATTCAAGCCCCGCCACAGTTGCCGAACATCTGTCTCATCCTCCAGCTTGGAGCAGAAGTCCATTTTGGCCTTTTTGATGGCCTTACCAAGGTCATATCTGGACTTCTTGTAGAACTCTGTATCTCCAGACCTGAATGCCCAGGATCTGGAATTCAGAAGATTGCGGATCTCATGGTTCATCCAAGGCTTCTGGTTAGGAAACACTCAGAAGGTTTTTGTTGGGATACAGTCCTCCACACATTTCTTTATGAAGTCTGTAACCACTGTGGCGTATTCGTTCAGGTCCGTTGCCGAGTCCCTGAACATTGCCCAGTCTACAGACTCCAAACAGTCCTGGAGTTGTTCCTCTGCCCCCCATTGTTCCACCTACCACCCATTGTGTAAAAACATTACCCCCTCAGGTTGTTTTTAAAGGAAGTTTATAGCAGGTTTTGCATGCTGCCTGGGCAAATCATTCCCTACACAAGTATAATCAAGCCATACATGAGTACAACAGGTGGAGCTAAAGAGAAAATAAACAGGGGGCAGAGTACAAGGGCCGCAACAAGTAGACATCAAGGCAGGTCATTGGCATCGACACGTTGAGCTGAAGGACATGTTTCTGCACTGCATGACATTAAAACATCACCTTATGGTTCTGTATTTGGTCCTAGCTGCTGTTCCCAGCAGGAAGCCACCTCTGATCATTTTGGCCAGTTAAATTGTCAGTTCAGACCCTGGAGCTTGTGTCAGTTGCCCTGATGTCTGCATTTTAAAATAATGTGCCAGAATGGGGTGAGAAAAAAACATGTGGGTGTTCTCCAGTCAATTTCACCTCACCTCAAACAGTGAGCATGAAGTCAATCACCCTTCCTCATGGACTCCTGGGCTTACCATGGTGTACATAAGTATTCTTTTTCAGAATCTAAATTCGATTTGATAAATGCCTGAAAAAATATTCTGTGAACCTGCGAAAGATAATGTCAGTGGACTTCAATATCTGTCATCTTTGAAATGTGAAATCACTTTAATCTCTTTCAACTCTCCTTTCCAGATGCCTCTTCTTTCTAAGTGAAACTTATTCCCTACAAGGAAATAAAACGACTATGGAGGAACTTATCTCATGTTGAGACATATAGACAAATGCATGTCAACGTTCACATCGCCTGTAGATTCCATTTTGTTTACTGGAGAACTGATTACATAGAAACATAGAAAAATAGGTGCAGGAGTAGGCCATTCGGCCCTTTGAGCCAGCACTGCCATTCAATATGACTATGGCAGATCATCTAAAATCAGTACCCCGTTCCTGCTTTTCCCCTATATCCCTTGATGTCTTTAGCCCTGAGCTAAATCTCTCTCTTGAAAACATCCAGTGAATTGGCCTCCACTGCCTTCTGCGGCAGAGAATTCCACAGATTCACAACTCTCTGGGTGAAGAAGTTTTTCCTCATCTCAGTCCAAAATGGCCTATCCCTTATTCTTATTATAATGAAATGTATCCGAGGGGATTTTGTTTTTCAACTTTGATAGGTTTGATACAAAGATATGTGCAAACATATGAATTGGGCCACTCAATCCTATTCTCCCATTCAGTAAAATCATGGCTGATCCAAGGCTGTTGAATCTGAGCAGTTGGGAGATTGGATTAATATAATATATATTGATGATTATATATATTGAATATATATTAATATAATATATATTGATGATCTACACGGCCATCGTAGAGTCTGTTCTCACCTTCTCCATCATGGTCTGGTTTGGCTCAGCCACCAAGCACGACACATGGAGACTGCAGCGAATCATCCGATCAGCAGAGAAGGTTATTGGCTGCAACCTTTCCTCCATTGATGAACTGTACACTGCAAGGGTCAGGAAGCGAGCAGGCAAGATCATCCCTGGCCACAAACTCTTTGAATCATTTCCCTCTGGAAGGCGACTCTGGATTGTCAAAGCTGCCACAGCCAGACATAAAAACAGTTTTTATCCACGAGTAATTGCTCTACTCAACAGCCAAAAATCTGTAGCCTCCCTTTGATCTGGTATTTTGTTGGTTCACATGCTTGATCAATGGTGTTTTATCATTAATGTTTTATTAATATTAATGTTTAGTGTTGTCTGAGTCATTCGTAACTGTCACTGTATGTCATGTTGTTACTTGTGGGCGGAGCACCAAGGCAAATCCCTTGTATGTGAATACTTGGCCAATAAACTTACTTACTTAGTTATTTAGATGATGGGATTAAAAGTACCACTAGCAAATTTGCAGATGACACAAAGCTGGGTGGCAGTGTGAACTGCAAAGAGGATGCTAGGGTGTCTTGGACAGGTTCAGTGAGTGGGCAAATGCATGGCAGATGCAGTATAATGTGGATAAATGTGAGGTTATTTTAATGTGAGGGAATTTAAGTCGGAGAGATGAGGTGAGACTGGATGGAGGATTGCAAATACTACTTAAACCGGGATATATTTTTGCTTCGTGTTTCATTCACCCAGTGCTGGAAATATGCTAACGTCAATACCTTCACTAATAATAAAAACAAGCATTGACAGCCGTAGCTCTCCCACAGTTATGCACTCTCAGAGATGCTGACATTCAGCAGAGAGAACTGAGAGCCCACCAGCTCTCTCGTTTACATAGAAAAACCTCACTCCATCAGTTCATATATCCTGGTACCCTGCCGTGTATTTATCTCTTGACCAGCAGCTGGTTAATTATCATGTTTCAGCTCGTGGAACCTTGCTGCTGAAAATTAGTTCCTGTTGTTTTCTCACAGGAACTGCCATCTAAATGGAATCTTTTGACTAAAAGATGCTCTGGAAGGGCCTGAAGTCATGTCCATCCTCTCAGTCATCTTTCTTTCCCAATGCCCCCCCCCCCCCCTACCCCTCCCCCCCCCATAACCAGTCTGAAGAAGGGTGCCGACTCGAAGCGTCACCTATCCATGATTTCTAGGGATGTTGCCCAACCCGCTGAGTTACTCCAGCGTTTTGTGTTCATAAACCAGCATCTGCAATTCCTTGTCATTAAATGGAATTCATTGCCACAGAAGACTGTGTAGGCCAAGTCAATGGATATTTTAAAGGTGGAGTTTGACAGATTCTTGATTAGTATGGGTGTCAGGGGTTATGGGGAGAAGGCCGGAGAATGGGGTTGAGAGGGGAAGATAGATCAGCCATGATTGAACTATAGAGTTGACTTGATGAGCAGGATGGGCTAATTCTGCTCCTATCTTTATACTTATAAAACTCTGATCGTGGATGTGTGTGTATCTGTGTGTGTGTGTGTGTGTGTGTGATGTTTGTGTGTGTTTCACATCTCCTTGAAAACACGACGAGCTAACGGTGAAATTTTTACGTATTCCGATAGAGATTCACGCCATGATGTCAAAAATCGCCTTATCTGAAAATGTCATGCATTATATCTCGAGTTATTTATGAAAATGTTCACAAATCTCAAATAAACGTGAGGGTCTCGCTGATGATGCACTGCAAAGAACCATTCTCCCATCTCCAACATTCCTCCTCCTCATGGACTACCCCTGCCAGCCTTTTACCTTCTCTGGACCATTTTATTTCAAATGCCAGAGGAACATCAACCATTTTGACTTCTCCTCTCCCCTCACCCATTGCAATCTCACCTCCTCTGAACACGCAGCCCTCCGTTCACTCAGTAACAATTCCAATTTTTTTTAAAGCAGTCTGAGGAAGGATCTCAATCCGCAACGTCAACTATCTATGTCTTCCAGAGATGTTGCCTGACCCGCTGAGTAATTCCAACACTTTACATTCTGACCAGTTATCTTCTTCAATCTCAAAAACTATCTGAACATTAGAATCACTCAAGGGTAAATTCTCAATTTGCCACCAGGGCAGAAAACTAGCATTGCAGATGGGCCACCCATTATAAATATTGTCTGAGTTTTACAGCCATATAGAGAAATGACCAATCATCTTGGTCTGTTTTGTGCTCAAGTAGTAAATAAAAACTGTGTATAAACAAACTATTGCACAACTGATATAGATCTTTAATTGTATTGCATAATTGTCTACAGATCTCAAGGGCCCAGCTATAGGGAGAGTTGGGCAGGCTAGTACTTTATTCCTTGGAGTGCCAGACAAAGGTGCGATCTTACAGAGGTGTACAAGATCATGAGGGGAATAGGTAGGGTGAACAGAGGCTTTTACACAAAGTCAGAAAATCAAGAACCAGTGGACATAGGTTTAAGATGACAGTGGAAAGGTTTCATAGGAACCTGAGGAGCAACCTTCCACACAGAGGGTGGTGAATAGAAAGAATGAGCTGCCAGAGGAAGGAGGTGAGACAGGTACAATAACATTTAAAAGACATTTGTAAATGTGCATGGACAGGGAATCTTTAGAGGGATGTGGGCCAAATGTAGGCAAATGGGACGAGCTTAAATGAAGCATCTTAGATAGCATGTTCGATTATGGGGCAAAGAGCCTGTTTCTATGCTATATGTCTCTATAACTCTAACAAGGTTAAATTATAAAATGTGAATCAATCTGTAGTTGCATTCCAATTTTTCTTGTGTATGGCTGTAATTTAACTGCAATCTAGCTTTGGTATCTTTAGGGAAGATGCTTTAATAGCAACCATCAACACAATTACATGTAAAACATTAAATAGCTACAGAGTGCCTGTAGTAACAGAGTGCCTGTAGTCATAGAGTGATACAGTGTGGAAACAGGCCCATCGGCCCAATGTGTCCATACCGGCCAACACGTCCCAGCTACACTAGTCTGTGCTTGGTCCATATCCCTCCAAACCTGTCCTATCCATGTACCTGTATAACTGTTTCTTAAACGTTGGGATAGTCCCAGCCCCAACTACTTTCTCTGGCAGCTTGTTCCATACACCCACCACCATTTGTATGAAAATGTTACTTCTCAGATTCCTATTAAATCTTTTCCCCTTCACCTTGAACCTATGTCCTTTGGTCTTCGATTCCCCTACTCTGGGCAAGAGACTCTGTGCATCTATCTGATTGATTCCTCTTATGATTTTATACACCTCTATAAAATCACTCCTCATCCTCTAGCGCTCCAAGGAATAGAGACCCAGCCTACTCAACCTCTCCCTGTAGCTCACACACTTTAGTCCTGGCAAATTCCTCGTAAATCTTCTCTGAACCCTTTCAAGCTAACAATATCTTTCCTATAACACGGTGCCCAGGACTGAACACAATATTCTAAATGCGGTCTCACCAACGTCTGATAAAACTGCAACATGACCTCCCAACTTCTATACTCAACACTCTGACTGATGAAGGCCAAAGTGCCAAAAGCCTTTTTGACCACCTTATCTACCTGTGACTCGACCGTCAAGGAACCATGCACCTGTAGTCCTAGATCCCACTGCTCTACAACGCTACCATTTACTGTGTAGATCCTGCCCTTGTTAGATGTCCCTAAATGCAGCACCTCACACTTCTCTGTATTAATTCTATCAACTATTCCTCAGCCCACCCGGCCAGTCGATCCAGATCCTGCTGCAATCTTTCGCAACCATCTTCACTATCTGCAAAACCCCCCACTTTTGTATCATCAGCAAACTTAAAAATTGTGCCTTGTATGTTCTCATCCAAATCGTTGATGTAGATGACAAACAGTAACGGGCACAGCACCGAACCCTGAGGCACACCACTAGTCATAGGCCTACAGTCCGAGAAGCAACCTTCCACCATCACCCCCTGCTTCCTTCCATGAAGCCAATTTGCTATCTATTCAGCTATCTCTCCTTGGATCCCATGCGATCTAACCTTCCAGAGCAGCCTACTATGCGGATCCTTGTCGAATGCCTAACTGAAATTTGAATGTGTTTTACACATTTTCATGCACCCAGTCATAGCTGTGTGATCTTCTTCATGGATTAGAAAAATGACAATGCAAAATATTTATGATGCCAAACAATGTATCCGAGGTTAGAATTGTTCCTTTATTTCATTTCCATTGATAGAAGTTCTCCTGGAACTCTGTTCCTGCTCCCGAACAATAGCGCGATTCAACCAAAATGCTGGCTCTTTTTTTCACACGGTAATTGAAATGGGATTATTTATATTAAGTAGAGAATAGAGGATCTCTCTGACAAGAACAATCGACACTTTTTCTCTCTTCAAAGAAAATAGAATAGATTTTTTAAATGGCAATTAAACAACACTGAGTGAAAGTGACATGGCTCTGCAGCACTGGTAAAGTGGGGGAACATAGCTGCGTATTGTAATTGTCAATTTAATGTTTTGATCAATGTTGTCATAATCATGTTGTTAAGACACATTATTTTCCATCCAATGGTTTGCTACAGGGCACAGCTTCCCTGCTCTCTTCTTCCTTTGCTGGTTATTTTTAAATGAATTAGTGTAAAATTCTGGATAGTGGTATCAACATCCATATACTCCGAGCTGAGGGAGGGCGACAATTCACCTCTTGGCAGTTGAATCTGTCGTCTGCCTTAGAGTTAAGTTTAACTTAGAGTTAAAGAAATATTCTCCATCCGATATTACCATTTACATAACATTAGAGTTAAGCTGACTGATGCCGAGGGGAATATTTCCCTTCTGACAATTCTCCAACCCTCATGTGTAAACACCGAAATACAGCAATAGTGAGCGATGTCATTTATACCAGCTACAGGACTCATGCAAATGGAAACAGAATACTGGAGCAGGTTCTGAGGTGTAGGGTTGAGCGGGAGTAGTCAGGGTGAGGGGAGAGTGGTCGGTCAAATTGTTGTGGACTGACAATGTCATTTTACCAAGGTGCTAATCATGCTGCATTAAACCCCAAAGGCCTGGATTGTAAATTTATTCCACTGCAACTGCTGACATATTTCACCTAGTAGAGCACCACATTTTCACAAGCAAAGGAAAAAGCAGGAACATTGACTGAACTGATAACGCCCACACAAGACAGGCTGTCAACTCTGCAAATACTTTGGAAGGCTCTGCAGTCCCGGGAGAAATACGTCTTTGCTCCCTTCCTCTTGGCTATACATCAGCATCAGAGCATCTTTAAAACTAATTGTCTTCAACCAAAAGTTATGATTTCATAATCAATTCTTTTCCGATGCACTCACAGTTTATTTCTTGGATCATGACTTGGAAAGGTTTCTAGCAGGCTAGGAATTTATCCTTTGGAGTGGTGATCTTGCAGAGTTGCATAAAATCATGAGGGGAACAGATAAGATGAATACAGAAGGTACACAAAATTGCTGGGGAAACTCAGCGGGTGCAGCAGCATCTATGGAGCGAAGGAAATAGGCGACGTTTCGGGCCGAAACCCTTCTTCAGACTGATGGGGGGACTGAATACAGAGTTGTTTATCCAGAGTAAGGGAATCAAGAACCAGAGGACATAGTATTAAGACGAGAGGGGGAAGATTTAATAGGGACCTAATGGGTAACGTTTTCACACAGAGGGTGGTGGGTATGTGAGAAGAGGAGGTATTGAGGCAGGTATTTGAGACAGATTTAAGTTTATTGTTGCCACATGTACCGAGGTACAATGGTAAAGCTTTGTTTTGTGTGCTATCCAGTCAGATGCGATAATGCTAGACAAATATACAATTAAATTAAATAAAGCCCCTGTCCCACGATGCGGGTTTACCCAAGAGCTCTCCCGAGTTTAAAAAAAATCAAACTCGAGGTACTTCATCACAAGTATTTTTTTACTCATGGACATTTTTCACAGTGTTGAAAAAACCTCACGAGTTACCGCATTCCCGAGTACCTGCCGTTAGCATTACGAGCCGTTACGAGACATGCACGAGCTCCGATGTACCCGCTACGTACATTCTACGTACTTACCACGAGTTTGATTTTTTTTTTAAACTTGGGAGAGCTCTTGGGTAAACTCGCATCGTGGGACAGGGGCTTAAAAGTACAATAGATAAAGCAAAGGGGAAGATACAGAGTATCAAATATATAGTTCTCAGCATTGTACAGAACAAATTCCTTAGATAAAGTCCAATTCTACAATGTAGTGAATCAGACTGTATCCTAACTTATGGAAGGACCATTCAGAAGCCTCATAATAGGGAAATAAACTGTTCCCGAATCTGATGGTGCATGGTTTCGAGCTTCTGTATCTTCAACCAGATGGGAGCAGGGAGTTGGAAGGCACAGTAGTGCAGTGGTAGAGTTGTTACCTTACTGCCAGAGACCTGGGTTCAATCCTGGCTATGGGTGCTGTCTGTACAGAGTTTGAACATCCTCCCCGTGACCACGTGGGCTTTCTCTGGGAGGTCCGGTTTCCTCCCACATTACAAAGACATAAAGGTTTGTAAGTTAATTGGCTTCGGTAAGAATTGTAAATTGTCCCTCGTGTGTAAGATAGTGCTAGTGTACGGGAATCGCTGGTCAGCGCAGACTCGGTGGGACGCAGTGCCTGTTTCCACGCTGTATCTCTAAACTAAACTAAACTAAAGAAGTAGGAATGACCAGGATCAGTAAAGATCTGTGTATTTTTCACAAGAATTTTAGAAGCAAATACATTTCCGCATGGATAAAGCCCAACGTTTAACCTTGGAGAGGGGTGATGCACTGATAATGGGTGTGGGATAAACACATCAATTAGTCTTCAACAGACCCTGACATGACATGAATGAATCCCTGTGATGGAGACTTTTGGGACTATCATTACCAGAAATGTTGCAGTTACCACAGCCACAGCCTCCTATTAGTCATAAGATGGATTCAAAATGTACTAAAAACAACTCTTAACACAGAACAAAGTAACAGCTCAACCAAGGCCTCAGATATACTACTATTCCACTAACGTGTTCACATATCTCTCCCAATCCAGTAGACTGCTTGCAATTCTCTGATGTAGGTTTCTTCATCTATGACCTGCCCTTCACTGATGAGTGCATAATGTTCAATTCCAATCTCAACTCCTTCGATAATGAAGCAATCTACATGCAGCATATATGGGCAGTTGCTAGGCTTGGGCTGATGCGGCAAATGACATTCATATTACACAAGTGCCTGGCATAGGAATAGGGGAACAGAAGTAGACCGATTAGTTCCTTAAGTCTCTTCAGGCAAACACTGTGACTAGACGGATTAGTGACCTAACCACATTTTTGTTCCTTTGCCTAAATGTCTCAATATTGTTTATAAATAAAAACTCAACCTCAATTGTTGTAGATTCAACTGCCTCTTGCAGAAGCTACATCCAAACTCCAAATAGCCTGAAGGATATCTCCAACATGGGTGAGTCTAATCACTTCCCCTTGACATTCAATGACATTGTCATTGTTGCTTTCTCAACATTATGAGAAACTCCATTTTCTCAGGGCTTAACGGAACCAATATTAATGGGTAATTGTTTAAATTCCTAACTTCAGAAGCCATTCTGCATTTAAAAAAGGCTTTAGGAGTCAAGAAGTGAGGCACTTCCAACACGACTGATCCAAATTAGTCTTCAATCAATGAAGTCCAAGTATAATATAAGCTCAACGTAAATCATGATGAAGTAACCTGCTTGATCGCAACTCCAGACAGTGCAAGCAGTCACCCCCTTACCTCCTCCACAATGTGGTTTCAATGTGTACGATCTACAGGATAGACGAGAACATCTTACCAAATTCTTCCTTGGCATAACCTCTTAACCTCATCACCGAGATGGAAAAGCTAGCAGCAGATAGAAAGGTCTCATAAATTAAAAACACAAGGCCACAAGATAATAGAGCAAGACTTGACTATCCAGGCCGCTTTAGTTTGCCTGGCTATTGAATCTGATTATGGGTAATTCATGCTGTGCTGTCCTCCAACCATCTTTCATTATCAGGTTCCCATCACGCTCGATTTTTCAAATATTTATTAATCTGCACCTTAAATATATACAAGGATCTGACCTCCACCACCCTCGGCCCCAGAGAATTGTTGCTATTCACAATCTTCTGAGAGAAGACATTTCGACGCAACTCAGTTGTAAATGACCAGCTCTTAATTTACTGCTTCACAGCGCCAGAGACCGGGGTTCGATCCTGACTATGGATGCTGCCTGTGTGGAGTTTGTACGTTCTCCCTGTGACCGAGTGGGTTTTCTGTGGCCAGGGTTTTCACCAGCCCTTGTCATTGCGGCAAGGGCTTTCACCAGTCCTTGTCATTGCATGCCCTACATTTCAATTTAACATTGTCTATTACCTCATTGTCAACTGAAGATTGTGCCTTTTGCTCATGGAATCTCACTTTCGGATTGGGAGAAATACCTGCTACTAAGCATTATGGACCAGTTGTTTGAATATCTGCCCCTGACGGGTGTCAGAGGTTTTGGGGAGAAGGCAGGAGAATGGGGCTAGGAGGGAGAGAAACATCAGCCATGATTGAATGGCAGAATAGACTTGATGGGCTGAGGAATAGCCTAATTCTGCTCCTATCACATGAATTTATGATCTCTTGATCTTTCTATTATTTTCCCAAATCATTTTAGAACAACTCTACTTTCATACCATTATAATTGTCCTTATTTAAGTTGAAGAGAATAGTTTTAGTGTTCACCATCGTGTAGTGTTCACCATCAAACTTCATCCATAATAGGTCATTCATCAAGGGCATCTTTAACCACAAGATCTTTTCTTAATCCTTCCCCAATACTAATGACAGAATCTATAATAGCTTGTAGCTGGGTAGTTTGCATAACATATTATCTTGAGAAGTAATTTCTCATGCACTCCACCAATTCTTTTTCAATTATACCACTTGTAGTTTGGTTTCTCCAATCAATATCTAGATTAAAATCACCCTGACAACTCCAGCTCCCCAGATATATACATGAAATATTTCCCCATTTATGATCCACTCAATCAGAAGATCCCATCTTGGGGACCTGTACAATACTCCCACTCATGCATTTCTTCCTCCGTTGTTCATGATTTCAACCTCATTTCTACATTATTATTGGTGCTGAGTCACACTTCTATATCATGACTCATCATCACTCTGATACGCTCCCTAATTAACAATACTACCTTGCCTCCTTACCCTTTGATTCTGTTCTTTTGGAACATCGCACAACCTGGAATATTGAGTGCCCATTCCTGGTCACCCTACAATCTAATCTCTGTAATAGATGAGAGACTGTTAAGGTTCAAGTTTTTACTATCTCTGGATTTGTTCTGTGTTGTGTACTTTCTGGGGCAGGTGTCACTCGTTGCTTATCTATTTCCCCCTCATATCCAGCTCTCTCGTATTCTCTTAATTTATTAGATATCCCACACACACACCACGAAGGTGGGGGCCAGGGACAGCGGAGGAGCACTGTCTGCGCGATGAAGAGGAAGGTAAACGTCTGACACAGAGCATGGTAAGTCCTTTAGAGAGGGGGAGAGAGAAGGGGTGAAAGAAGGGGAGAGAGAAGGGGAGGAGAAGGGGAGGAGAATGGGAAGAGAAGGGGAGAGAGAGAGGGGGGAGAAGGGGAGAGAGAAGGGGAGGAGAAGGGGAGGAGAAGGGGAAGAGAAGGGGAGAGAGAGAGGGGGGAGAAGGGGAGAGAGAAGGGGAGAGAAGGGGGGAGGAGGGAGAGGGGAGAGAAGGGGAGGAGAAGGGGAAGAGAAGGGGAAGAGAAGGGGAAGAGAAGGGGAGAGAGAGAGGGGGGCAAAGGGGAGAGAGAATGGGAGAGAAGGGGGGAGAGGGGAGAGAAGGGGGGGGAGAAGGAGTGGAGACAGTTTTAAGAAGTTTAATAAAGTTAGCGGGCATTTTATCTTCCGGCGGTTCTTCTAGGTCCTGAAAACCAAAGATTAATAAATAGAAACATAGAATACAAAAATAAGTGGTCGTTGGTCACGTGGACTCAGTGGGGCGAAGGGCTTGTTTCCATGCTGTATCTCTAAACTAAATTAAACCAAACTAACGCATAAAATAGATGTGAAAAAATATTTACACACAGTTAAGTTGATGCGATCTGGAATGAAATGCTGGAATATTATAGGGAACAGGTTCAATTGTCACTCTCTGAAGAGAATTGAATGCAAGCATGACAAAGAAATATTCGTTTAGTTATGGGGAAAGATCAGGAGAGTGGGACTAATGGATTGCTCTGTTAAAAACCCATCACAGTCACAAAGAGCCAAATGATTACCTTCTAACTGTATCCGTCTATTATTCAATAACAATTTTCAGAACAGGAAAAGGAATTAGACATCAGCCTGTCCATTTTTATACCTTGCCAGCAGATTCTAAAAGATTGTTCCCCTCCAGAATATGTACAAAGTCCACTCTGCTGATTTATTCCCATGATTTTCTGGCCTCCTCAGACCTATTTAGTTTAGTTTAGTTTAGTTTAGAGATACTGCGCTGCAACAAGCCCTTCGGTCCACCGGGTCCGCGCCGACCAGCGATCCCCGCACATATTAACACTACCCTACACGCACTAGAGACAATTTTTACATTTACCAAACCAATTAGCCGACATACCAGTATGTCTTTGGAATGCGGGAGGAAACCGAAGATCTCTGAGAAAACCCACACAGGTCACGGGAAGAATGTACAAACACCATACAGACAGCACCCGTAGTCAGGATCGAACCGAGGTCTATTGAAGACAATGGCCTAGAAACTCCTTCACACAACTCCGCATATGGTCGGTATGGGAAAGGAAGATAAAAAGAGTTGGCAACAGGGAGAGCCAGCGGGCCCTGACATACAGAGTGCACGTGTTTGTCACAACGAACACCTAGACTACTCTTGGTCTTGAATGACCACGATCTCCCTGCTGCGAACAGTTTTATCGCCCATTCCCATACCGACCATTCTGTCGTTGGCCTCATCCACTGGCAGAGTGAGACACAGCAAACTGGAGGAACAGCGTCTCATGTTCCACTAGGGTTGCAAACAACCCTATGGCATGAACATTGAATTCTCCAATTTGAAGTCTCATTTACCACACCTTTCTCCTGCCGCCCTTTCTCCAGCCCCCCTCCCACCCCCATCCCACGTGTGTTAATAGGTTCATAAGTCAGAGGAGTAGAATTAGGCCATTTGGCCCACCAAGTCTACTCCGCCAGTCAATCATGGAGGAACTAACTATCCCTCTCAACAACTTTCTTCTGCCTACTCCCCATAACCTTTGACACCCTTACTAAGCAAGAATCTGTCAATCTCCACTTTAAATATACCCAATGACCTGACTTCCACAGCCATCTGCAGCAATGAATTCCACTGAGTCACCACCCTCTGACTAAATAAATTCTTCCTCATCTCCCTTCTTCAGGTACTTCCCTTTATTCTGAGGTTGTGCACTCTGGTCCTCAACTCTCCCAGAAGTGGAAACATCCTCTCCACATCCACTCTATCCAAGCCTTTCACCATTCAGTAAGTTTCAATGAGGCCCCCCCCTCATCTTTCTAAACCAGTGAGTACAGACACAGTGTCTTAATCTTTTACTCACTACCCCCATCACCCTGTTCCCATCCCTTCTCCTTCCATTCATCTCCCATTCTTCTCTACTCCATCCCCCGTTTTCCTTTTATTCCCCGTCTTTTCCCTCCCTGCATTCCATTCCACCATTACATTTCACACCTCCTCTCCCTTCCTTATCTGACACTATTTTGTCTCCACTTCACCTCAAGCCTATGTCACTCTGGTGAATCTATGGAATTCATTGCCACAGAAGGTTGTGGAGGCCATGTGAATGGATTTTTCTAATGCAGAGATAGATAGATTCTTGATTAGCATGGGTTTCAGGAGTTTTGGGGAAAAGTCCGGAGAATGGGCATAGGAGAGATAGATCAGCCATGATTGAATGACGGAGTATACTCGATTGGCCGAATGGCCTAATTCTTCCCCCTATCACTTATGAACTTTCTCCACCTCACATACCCCCTTCACCCATATAAGGTCATAAGGTCAGAAGTTCTCATACACACACATGCCTTGCCACCCTTATCTCTCTTCTACTCTATCAGTCTGAGAATGGAACATTGGAACACAGGAAGAAAATGCCACGAGACTCGATACCACAGCCACACTACTTTAAAGAAAATGCCACACCTCAGCAGGAAACTCCTCGCTAACAGCAACATTCTAATGCATTGCACGGGAAAATGCAACAATGTTTTTCTGTAAAACCTCACAAATGAAGTCCTCATTCTTTGTCCACCTTTCCTGTGCAATAATAGGGTGATCGCCAACACCATCATAATGATACAAATAACAATGCAGAGCAATTTCTACACCCATTTCTCTCGCCAAACCCTGTTTGGTCTGCAGAATATTTCCAGAAGTTTCCATTTACTTGTGTGTGGGATTTTCGATTCGAACATCATAAATCTTTTGTGAATTTCACGTGTTAATTCCTTTTGCATTAAGTTTTCAGAGACTAACTCCTTAAAAAAGCCATCACTTTATCTTCCAAAGTTTGTGGAGTTAAGAATAGTGGTGAAGCATTGGAAAGAAGCAAGCAATTTTCTATGCTGTCATTCCAAAAAAAAGGAAAGGACAACCTTGGGGAGTGAGATTAGGTGAGGATTTGGATGATGTGGAAAAGCAACCTGGCTTTGTGAAAGACATCTCAGATCTAAGTAAGCAAGAGTTCTTTCATAGAGTTAAGATGAAAGAGATGAAGGATCATTTGGCTAGTAAAACATATCAAAATCAATTGGCTTATAAAAGATGAAATAGCGGCACTTTTGGATAGCAGAAACAGGATCGGTCCGAGTCAGAACTAATCTTCTGGAATTTTTTGAGGATTTAACTAGGAAAATTGACAAGGGAGAGCCAGTGGAAGTAGTGTACCTGGACTTTCAGAAAGCATTTGATAAGGCCCCACATAGGAGATTAGTGGGCAAAATTAGGGCACATGGTATTGGGGGTAGAGTGCTGACATGGATAGAAAATTGGATGGCAGACAGGAAACAAAGAGTAGGGATTAATGGGTCCCTTTCGGAATGGCAGGCAGTGACTAGTGGGGTACGGCAAGGCTCGGTGCTGGGACCGCAGCTATTTACAATATACATCAATGATTTAGATGAAGGGATTCAAAGTAACATTAGCAGATTTGCAGATGACACAAAGCTGGGTGGCAGTGTGAACTGTGAGGAGGATGCTATGAGAATGCAGGGTGACTTGGATAGGATGGGGAAGTGGGCAGATGCATGGCAGATGAAGTTTAATGTGGATAAATGTGAGGTTATCCACTTTTGTATCAAAAATAGGAAGGCAGATTACTATCTAAATGTCGCCAAGTTGGGAAAAGGGGAAGTACAACGGGATCTGGGGGTCCTTGTACATCAGTCTATGAAAGTAAGCATGCAGGTACAGCAGGCAGTGAAGAAAGTGAATGGCATGTTGGCCTTTATAACAAGAGGAGTCGAGTATAGGATTAAAGAGGTCCTTCTGCAGTTGTACAGGGCCCTAGTGAGACCACACCTGGAGTATTATGTGCAGTTTGACCCCTAATTTGAGGAAGGATATTCTTGTTATTGAGTGAGTGCAGCGTAGCTTTACAAGGTTAATTCCCGGGATGGTGGGACTGTCATATGCTGAGAGAATGGAGCGGCTGGGCTTGTACACTCTGGAGTTTAGAAGGATGAGAGGGTGACTTATTGAAACATATAAGATTGTTAAGGGTTTGGACACGCTAGAGGCAGGAAACATGTTCCCGGTGTTGGGGGAGTCCAGAACCAGTTGCCACAGTTTAAGAATAAGGGGTAAGCCATTTTGAACGGAGACGAGGAAACACTTTTTCTCACAGAGAGTTGTGAGTCTGTAGAATTCTCTGCCTCAGAGGGCGGTGGAAGCCGGTTCTCTGGATACTTTCAAGAGAGAGCTAGATAGGGCTCTTAAAGATAGCGGAGTCAGGGGATATGGGGAGAAGGCAGGAACGGGATACTGATTGGGGATGATCAGCCATGATCACATTGAATGGCGGTGCTGGCTCGAAGGGCCGAATGGCCTACTCTTGCTCCTATTGTCTATTGTCTATAGTAGTTCATCCCCAGTGTTAGCAAAGCTGAGCAACATCTCATTGCAGTTAACCTCATGAAGTCAACGGAATGACGTTTCGTGGCAGAATACAACACATCAACCCAGGATGAATTTCTACGAGTACCCAAAGGCATTTTTGGAAAGTTTACCGCATATGAGATTGCAGCTAAAATTATTGCTGAAGGCAATCTTGTGGCTTGAGGAAATTTGGTGCTTCAACAGTTTTATACCAAACAAGCCTGAGGCAAATGAAGCCGTTCCTTCACTCACTCCTCCATGGCGCACATTCAGGGTTTTGACTAATATCTCATCTGCCATCTAAAATATGTTGTTTTGTAAAGGATTTTTTATAACTTCCAGTCATGTAGTGATAACTAAACACTTTTAAAGAACATTGAAGGAAAATGCAGTAGCTAATTAAAAGCCCTGTCCCACGGTACGAGTTCATTCCAAGAGTTCTCCCGAGTTTGCCCTGATTCGAACTCGGAGATTTATGGTAATGGCCACTTGTCGGTACTCGGGGCTCTCGTGGACATTTTTCATCATGTTGAAAAATCTTCACGAGTCTTCCCGTGCTTACCTGCCGTTAGCGAGTCTTCCTGAGTACCTGCTGTTAGCGCTAAGAGACGTCCCCGAGCTCCGACGCACCCACTACGTTCATTCTCCGTGCTTACCACGAGTTTGATTTTTTTTTAACTCGGGAGAGCTCTTGGAATGAACTCGTACCGTGGAACAGGGCTTTTACACAAAGCTGCTACAAAAAACAGTGAGATAAAGAACAACACAGCTGGTTTTTCAGTTTTGCTGCTGAAGGAATAAATATTTGTCATGAGTGAATGAAGAAGTTGGCGTGAAGGGCAGCAGAGTTGCACAGCAGTAGAGTTCCTGCCTTACAGCAACCGAGACCAGAGTTCGATCCTGACAGTCTGTGCGCAGTTTGCACATTCTTCCTTGTGGTTTCTTCCAGATACTCCAATTTCTTCCCACATTTCAAAGACGTGCAGATTTGTAGGTTAATTGGCTTCTGTAAATTGTCCCTAGTGTGTAGGATAGAACAAGTGTACTGGTGATTAATGGTCAGCCTGGACTCGGTGGGCCGAAGGGCCTGTTTCCATGCTGTATCTGTCAACTAAACTAAAGTCCAATGCCGTTGATCAAACTAATTACCATGAAATGTTTAATGCCCATCTCAACAGGGTGAAATAACATCTGAAGAAGGTTTTGAAGATGGGTCCCAACCCAAAATGTCACCTATCCACGTTCGCTCGGGATGCTGCCTGACCCGCTCAGTTACTCCAGCACTTTGCATCTTTCCAGGGTTGTATCTTTCCGCTGACGGATTAGCATGTGACAATAGCTTTTCACTGTACCTCGGAACATGTGACAATAAACTAAATTCAAACTCAAACAAATTGAACTGGACTTGATAAAAGAGTTTGAATTCATCCCATGACATGAAAATGGTTTAACTGATCTTACTTCTGATGATGCAGAAGGAGGCCATTCAACCAGTTAGATCTGTTCTGACTCCCAACAAAGCTATCAGACAGCCCCTCTTCTCAAAATCCTGCAATATTTTGTCTCCCACCCTTTTAAATTTTTTTTCACTACTCATCTACCCAAAGGAGTAATTTACAGAGGCGTATTAACCTACCAGCACACCTTTGCAACGAGGGAAGAAATCAGTGTTTCCAACATAAACCCACGCATTCACGGAGAGAACGTGCAAACACCTCACAGACAGCACTGGATTGAATCTAGGTCACTGGAGTTCTGAAGCAGCAGTTCAAACCAGTGGCCCTCACGCAGTCCAAAAGGGATGGAGTTTGTGTGAACAAGACCAGTTCCATTTGATCCATCAAAAGACTGGGATCATCAAACCTTAATAACCTTTCGCTGTCTCAAAACATTTGCTTCTTTGGTGCTATTTGAGAGTGAATATGAACAGCTGCAATGATTGAAAATGCCAATAAAATAATTTCCAACTGCAAAGGAATAGATTGGCCCTCAAGCTTGTTCTGGTGTTCATTGAGCTCATGGTTGATCTGCTGACTACATTTACATCTGCATTCTTCCTCATTTAGATAACAAAATGTGTCGCTTCAGGTCTAACATTGACAATTGTCCTAACATCAATAGTCATTTAAAGATTTTGCTCTACGATTTAACCAGCCTTTATATGGGGAATAGTTCCTGAAAAAATTGACCTGCAATGTCACCTATCCGTGTTCTCCGGAGATGTTGCCTGAATTCTTCCAGCAAATTGATACCTTGGTCAGTGAACTCCCAATAAAAATAAATATTTGCAGAGTTTCCTGTAACCTTAATGCTGGTCAGCATCAGACCATAGGTAGACAGTGAAAATGGCAATAGCAAGTCCCCTGTAATAACTTAGTTCAGGTACATTAAACTTCTTACATTTGTCTTTGTCGGGCAACAATACCTGTTAATTTACATATAATGCATTTTGTTCTGTAAGAAGCCTTTTCTTCTTAGCTGTCTATACATATTCAGCACGCAATGTCAAGAAAGACACACACGAATCAGCACAATTGAAACAAGGAAGGTTATCTCTGAACTTTTTTAAGTGTCTCAGGTAAGTACAGTCAGCTTAGGCATCATCACACTTGCAATGTAGCGGAATTAGTAATATCACTGTTGAGAGTTTTATTGATTCAATAATCCCAGAGCTACTGTCTGTATTAGGGAGTGAAGATTGAGGCAGCCGCGCTACTCATGAAGTTGATGTCATATAAGTTATGAACATTGTTATATGCAGGTATGAGTTAAGAAATACTTAGGATGCTCAAATTTGTCAACTTGACAACTATCTGCGGAATTACTCAAAGAAACCTCACAGTTTCAGATTTTAGTTAATGCTCAGTCCCGCGGTGCTAATTAGCAGTGAGACATTAAATTGCCTGTGTAATCTTTACTATATCATCACATTTTGCTAAGTAACTCTTTCTATTAATAATTTGCTGCCTCTGCTGTTATTTAACACTGATTACTCTCATGCATAATCATTGGCCATTCATGTATGTCCAACTTTTTCTGTAAATGGTGATTTGTAACCAATAATTGAAGATTAATGCCTTACGATCCTTCAAAACTGTACTCTGCTCCTTCTGAATATATTGATCAGAAAACCATAACCCAGCCTTCTTGCAACCTTACAGAAGCAGCCATTTATGGCAATGAATTGCAAGTGCTTGGAGATTATTCAAATCGAGGAGAACTAAGGGAATGGACTTGGGAGTGCTGGTGCATGATCCCCAAAAAGTTAATTTGCATGTCAAATCAGTAGTAAGGAAGGCAAATGCAATGCTAGCATTTATTTTGAGAGCGCCAGAATATACAAACAGGAATGTAATGCTGAGATTTTTCAAGACACTGGTCAGACTGCATTTGGAGTAATGTGAGCAATTTTGGGCCCCATATCTGAGGAAGGATGAGCTGGCATTGGAGAGGGTCCAGAGGAGGTTTTCGCGAATGATCACAGGCATGATTCGGTTAACATATGATGAGCATTTGACGGCACTGGGCCTGTACTCACTGGAGTTTAGAAGGATGAGGTGGGAGCTCATTGAAACGTGCAGAACAGTGAAAGGTCTGGAGAGAGTGAATGTGGAGAGGATGTTTCCACTAGTGGGAGAATCTAAGACTAGAGGTCATAGCCTCAGAATAAAAGGACATACCTTTAGGAAGGAGATAAGGAGCATTTCTTTAGTCAGTGGGTGCAAAATTTGTGGAATTCATTGCCACAGACGGTTGTGGAGGCCGCAATGGATATTTTCAAGGCAGAGATTGATAGATTCTTGATGAGTATGGGTGTTAGAGTTTATGAGGAGAAGGCAGGAGAATAGAGTTGAGAGGGAAAGATAGATAGATCAGCCATGATTGAATAGCAGAATAGACTTGATGGGCCGAATGGCCTAATTCTGCTCCTATAATTGATTAACTTATGTACTACCATCCAGGCCTGGCAGCTGTTTTTATCTTTCTGACATCCTAACACAAATACATGTACATCTTTTCTTACAAAATCTATTGAAATAGAACCTGGAACTCGTGTTAATTTCATTGGGTTTGCTAGTCCAAAATTCAGCACTAAATTGGCTGTCTAGATGAGATCTGCTGACTCCTGGGGCTGTAATTTACCAGCAACCCAGAGGGATTGGTACACAATATTTCTACAATTATGCAATGCCTTTATGTAAAACTCAGAAATAGGCTCTATTCAACCTGTTGCTCACATAGCCTGTATAAACTGGCATAAATGCATTCAATTTCAGAGTTATTTCAAAGTCTATGCATTGCTGAATGACTCTTTAAATGATGTGACAAAGAGTTTGATAACCAGAGCCATTCAAATCTCTGACAATGGGATAAGCTGCTGCATTACAATGACGTGTTTTACTGCATTCCTCCACTGTGGCCACTCAGAGTTTTGGAAACCCGCACTTTCAATATTTTCGGTGCTGGTGCCAATCAGAAAACTATGGAAGAAATGGAACCAGAGGGTAGCAGCAGGGAACATTGACAATTTGCATATTTGAGATTAAATTCAATGGTTCAATGGTACTTTATTATTACATGTAGCGGGGTACAATGAAATTCATTTTTGTGTACAGTTCATAAGAAGTATCACTATATATAATGTGTAGGGAGGGAACTGCAGATGCTGATTTACACTGAAGATAGACACAAAATGCGGGAGTAACTCAGCAGGACAGGCAGCAGCTCTGGAGAGAAGGAATGGGTCGAAGAATGGTCTCAACTTGAAACGTCACCGATTCCTTCTATCCAGAGATGCTGCCTGTCCCTCTGAGTTACTTCAGCATTTTGTGTCTATCACTATACATAAGCACGTAGATAACTCTTAGATCAGCACCTCAGATACAGTGCAAGTGTATAGCAGTAGTACACTGAGATAGTATACAGAGTCACCAATTTTTGGTGCCATTTTCAAGTTCCAGTTGTTGTAAGTGTAGAGATCTTGGTCCTGATTTGAAATTGATTTGAAAATTATCCTATTTGGTAAGTGAAAATAATTGGCACTGAACTATATAACCAGCTACATGCTGAGATGTAGGTCTTTGCTTTGTTGATGAATATGAGTTTAGCTCGTGGTAATGATGTTATAAACGTCCTCAACATCTCTAGCCGATGAGGGGAAGAAAACAAAACTAGACTCTTGTGGTCACTCACTCCCGAATAAACTCCCAAAGTCCACAGTTAGGTGCCCTCATGGTTCATAATAATCCAATCATAACAAACACATAACTACTAAACGGGTTCTCTTCTGGCCTTGAATTGTCTTGGCATGAATCAGAAAATCCAGAAAAAAAATAATCATGGCAGTAACTAGAATTCCATCGGGTGGTAACACAGAGGTGCATAGGAACCTCTTCTCATGGGAATCTCTACCCTAGAGGGTTGCGAATGCTAGATCATGAGAGGTATTTAAAGATGAGCTCGATCACTCTTTTGAAAGATCAGGAAATTGAGGCCCAGAAGAGAAGAGGTCAGGGGGGATTAGCCATAATCATATTGAATGGTAGAACAGGTTTGAAGGCTTGTCATAAGGTCAGGAGGTCAGAAATGACAGGAGCAGAATGAAGCTATTCGGCCCATCGAGTCTACTCTGCCTCTCAATCATGGCTGATCTATCTCTCCCTCCTAACCCCATTCTCCTGCCTTCTCCCCATAACCTCGGTTTGGCCCCACTTGCTCCTAATTACTGATATTATTTGTTGTTCTTACGCGCCAAGCAAGTATTTGGTTGAGATACATTTGAATGAGTCATTTTGACAGCAATTTGAACAGGTGCCTCCATGATATCTTGCCAATAATTTTGATTTGTTCACCGCACGATATCTAATTCTCCCTGAAGCATATTATGTAGCAAATTAAACATTGAGAACAGGTGACATTTGGCATCAGAGCAAAGTAGTCAGAAAACAAGAGAAAAGCTCCACACTATATGATATATAGTTACAGCCAACTCCCGAATGTTAATCCATAAAACCATGTCATTAAATTGCATCTAAAATTTGAAATATTTCAATTAAATCAATGCACAAGTTGCTAAATATCTGCTGAGGTGCAACCCTACACCTAACCTCTGTCCTGGTTTTCAGTCTTCAGTCCAAGGAATGTCAATATAGACTGACCTTGACAAATAGTTTATTTTGCTGGCAGGCACAGTTAGATTAATAATGGCACCTATATCACAATCTATTGTAAAATCAGCACAAATTGGAAATTAGTCTGGCGAAAACAACATAAAATTATCAGTGCAGATACAAATTACTAATTGTCCTCGATAGTTGATGAAAACCCTTGTGCTTTTGTCACTGAAAGAGTTTGACAGCATGTTGACTGGATGGCACACAACAAAAGCTTTCACTGTACCTCGGTGCATGAAAACGAAACATGTGCATGCAACTGTAACATAACATCCAACTCCAGGTCCAGTTTCTTGGCGCGATCAGTCAGGAGTTGCAGATGGACACACTTCTCACAGGTCTGTCAGCAGAGATAGTGGAAGGAGAAGCACACTACTGCCATATAACCTTATAACAATTACAGCACGGAAACAGGCCATCTCGGCCCTTCATGTCCGTGCCGAACACTTATTTTCCCCTAGTCCCATCTACCTGCACTCAGACCATAACCCTCCATTCCTTTCCCGTTCATATACCTATCCAATTTATTTTTAAATGATAAAATCGAACCTGCCTCAACCACTTCCACTGGCAGCTCATTCCACACAGCTACCACTCTCCATCTTGACCATGCAAAATCTGAAGACTTAAGTTAAAAGACCTTACCTATTCTTACCTACACGTCTGCTCAGCCTGCGCTTGGAAATCTTTCATGCCAAAGATTCTGATCTTGCTACTCAAACATTGCACTTGGAACTCTGGGACACCCATTCTCACAAAGGCTGCCCCACTGGGCCCCAGCGCCTTTTAATTCCTCACTCCAGGCTCTGCTCTCTCTGACAGGATTTGAATGTGTTTAGCTGACAAATCGTGCTTGTAACTCTCTACTCTGTCCGCCTCAGTGCCATTTCATGCATGTGTCCATTCTGGCAGGCTGATATTATTCCACAGAAGGAGTCCAGGTTTGAAATTGTCCATATAAATAGAAATCATTTCCATATACAAACACGCTCTTCTCCCCATGGTTACTCAGATACTGATAGCTCAAGGTACACAAGGGAAAATCGCAGTCCAATTCGACTGGCATCAGCTGTCCTTCCTGTTTAGACTCTCGGGCTATCACCACGCTCTGTGTTAACTATCAGTCCAGTGAGTACCTCGGAGAGCAGCTGTCTTACCTCAATGACACCAAGGGCTGCAGTCTTTTGTTCCTTCCTTCCTGGCTGTCAGGCAGTGAGGCCTTGCATTGCCCACCCGACTATATTACCCAATGTAACAAACTTATTTAATGAAAGTGTCTCCATTACCAGGATACAATTTAAAGCGTGTTGTCGGATGCTAAAGAATCTATCTGCCAGATATACTGTATGGTAGGAGCAATCTATTCTAGCGGTTTCACGCACCAACAGCAACAGAGTAAAACAAACTAAGACAATTTCATTCAAGTTCAACCTCAAGATGTAAACTGAACTACTGAATCATGGATGAGACAAAACAATCACAATAATTACAATGAGAAAAGCCACTCAATCCCTCTTCATTCAGCTGCAAAAATTCAAAAGATCCCACTTCTTAGCATCCATTCCTTTTTTTTGTTAGCTGATTCTACTGTTGCTTCTTCACTTTGAAATTCTATTCCATACATTATGTGCACTATATTTATTCTGATTTCTGCCCTGCATTTCCCTTGTATAAGTTTGAACTTGTCCATTTGTCTGGATCATTTAATAGATTTCTACACTGCCCTCCCTAAGTGTGTGTCCTTCCAGTGTCTGAGATATTTGCCTCTCAATGTAATATCACCAGAATAGATTATCAATAATAGATTATCTCAATACAATATCATCAACTCTATCACAGCCCACTCTCCGCCTCTTCCTTTCTTCTTCCCGCCCCTCCCCACCCCCACATCAGTCTGAAGAAGGGTCTCGACCCGAAACGTCACCTATTCCTTCACTCCATAGATGCTGCCTCACCCGCTGAGTTTCTCCAGCATTTTTGTCTACCAGAATAGATTACATAATTGATCTTATTATGATTTGTGAGATAGGTCCATAGAGTCATAGTTGTACAGCATAGAAACAGGCCCTTCAGCCCACCATCCCTAAGTTGCCCATAATGCCTATCTATACTAACCCAACCTACCTGCATTCATTCAATGCCCTCTCATTCAAGTACCTGCCCAGATATCTCTTTGTTGGATAGAGCAAATGTGGTGAGGATGTTTCCACTAGTGTGAGAGTCTATGACCAGTGGTCAAAGCCTCAGAAATAAAGGACGTTCCTTTAGGAAAGAGATAAGGAGGAATTTCTTTAGTCAGAGGGTGGTGAATATGTGGAATTATTTGCCACAGAAGGCTGTGGAGGCCAAGTTAACGGATATTTTTAAGGCAGGGATAGATAGATTCTTAATTAGTATGGTATCAGGGGTTGTGGGGAGAAGGCAGGAGAATGGGGTTAGGAGGGAGAGATAGATGAACCATGATTGAACGGCAGAGTAGACTTGATGGGCCGTTGGGCCTAATTCTGTTCCTACTACTTATGACCCTATAACCTTATTGGAGTTAAGGTCTTGCCTTACTATTCCTACCTTTTTTGGCAGTTCCATCCAGACACCAATTGTTTTTTGTCTGACAAAGTTACCCACAGATCGCCTTTAAACCTATTTCTTCTCGCCTTAAATGTTTACCATCTAGTTTTATTTGTCTCTGCCATAGGAAACAGTCACTGCCTATCTACACAACCTATGCCGATTGTAATTTTACATAATGCCATCGCTTGGCCTCCTTTGCTCCATGGAAAACAGATCCAACCTATTCAAACCCTCCTGACATCTCTTGCCCTCTAATCCAGGCAACATCACTCTGAATCTTTCTGCACTCTCTGAAGCTCAATCACTTCATTCCTGTGGTGATCAGAAATGTGCACAATACTTCAAATGTGAGCAAACTAACGTTTTGTTCAACTTTAACATGACATCCCATTTGTTATACTCCGTGCTTGTTATGTGCAATGCTGTTGTGTTCCATTGCATTTTAACAGGAAATAACCTTCAAGCAGTTATTTTCTTCAAAGTGGTTTCAAAGATCTTGAGTGTGAAAGAAACTACGTAAATTCATGTTGTTTCATTTCATTCCCTGTCTGTAAACTTTATCTATGCTATTAAACCCTTAACCCACTGACAATCCCCTATCCCACCAACCGCCCACCAATTCTCTTTCTGGCCATCAAACTGAGTGATTTTGCAAACTGTTTCTTTTGTTTTGGTCTTCCTTTCAAAATTGTGAAATGGACCAATGCATCTAGTGTGGCTATACAAAACACTGCAGATGCTGGAACCTTGAGTCAAGAACAAAGTGCTGGAGGAACTCAGCGGGTCAGGCAGTGTCTGTGGAGGGAATGGGCAATGATTTGAGTCGGAATAACTTCTTTAGTCTGAAGAAGGGTCCTGGCCTGAAGCCTTGTCTGTGCATTCCCTCCACAGACGCTGACTACCTGCTGATTTCCAGGGTCTGAAGAAGGGTTTCAACCTGAAACGTCACCCATTCCGTCTCTCCAGAGATGCTGCCTGTCCTGCTGAGTTATTCCAGCTTTTTGTATCTATCTTTGAGTTCCTTCATCACATAGATTTTGCTCATCCATACTGTGTTCTCCTTCCATCTGGCACCGTGATCATCCTTATAGCCTTCCTCTTTCTCCTCATTCCACCTTGCCCTTGAGCTGTCACTGTGTTATCAAACTATAAGTCCAGCATCCACCCTGAAGGGCCCAACCCAAAATATCGCTTTTCATTTTCCTTCCTCAGATGCTGCCTGACCTGCTGAGTTCCTTCAGCTGCCTGCTTCGTGCTCAGATGAGTACAATTAAGAACACTAAATCTATCATCTTCAAATCTATCATCTGCAGTTCCTTGTTTCTACATTATAGACTTTTTTAAAATTATTTTTTTATTTTTTAACTTTTCTCTCTGCCAATGTTTTTTATTTTATTTTATTTTATTTATTAGAAGTGAGTACAATGCATTGGCACAAAAATTATGTTAACATATTACATTCTCTGTACAACTTCCTTTTTTTTTTTTAAAGAGAGAAGTGAGAAAAGAGAAAAAAAAAAAGAGGTTGTGAAAAGTGAAGAATAGACTAGTGAACGTGAGTGAAAAACAGATAAAGATAAAGTGAAAAAAAGGAATGTGAAGAAGGGAAAGCAGGAGGGAGATTATTCAGTCACCACAAGGAGATGATTTTTTTACATTCTAAATCATCTTTCACCCATACCTGAAACTTTTAGTTTTCATGATACTATGTCACCACATGAATCCAAGAAATCAATAAATGGGGACCAACTCCTTAAGAATAGGTCTTGTTTGTCTATTAGGAGGAGTCTCATTTCTTCCAAATGTCTACATTATAGGCTTAATGCCTACTTTGCTGTATATAATCTAAGATGACAATTCATTCCAGTACTGAGGCAAAGCTGTTGGGAATTCCATCATTTGCAAAATATGTTAAATTTGGTCCAAGTTTATGATTCCTTCTTAATTAAATTCAAGAATTATTTACCTGATTACAGGTGAACCATTACGTCAGGGAGGTAATTTGCATTACATGTTCATTTCTGGAGTGAATCTTTAACCCAAACCATTTGGCCCTGCAAGAGTTCTGCTGTTGGATCAGAAATTACATAGAAACATAGAAACATAAACATTAGGTGCAGGAGTAGGCCATTCGGCCCTTCGAGCCTGTACCGCCATTCAATATGATCATGGCTGATCATCCAACTCAGTATCCCGTACCTGCCTTCTCTCCATACCCCCTGATCCCCTTAGCCACAAGGGCCACATCTAACTCCCTCTTAAATATAGCCAATGAACTGGCCTCAACTACCTTCTGTGGCTTTATAGATTACTTGGCTTCGGTAATTTGTCCTTAATGTGTAGGATAGAACTAATGTATGGGTGATCGGCATTAGTGGTCGACACAAACTCAGTGGGCCAAAGGGCCTGTTTCCACGCTGTATTTCTAAAACCCAAAACTAAATGACCGCACTCATTCTATCATCTTTTATCTTTCAAGTATTCAGCTTGATTTTTCCCCGAGGAGGTTGTTTGGCAGACAATGCTGTTTAAGTTGACAGTTCTAAATTTGAACTATCTCAAAACAAATAACATTTAGAAGCAGAGATCACCTCACTGTGTTTAATTCTATGTAGTTTCGTATGGAAGCTTTCTCAGTCTGGCATGGTTCCTAAAGGGCATGTTTAATTTGTAGATTTCTGTCATGTTTGTGGAAGAGGAGTTTGTTGGAAAGGAATAATCACGTCTAGTTGAAGTACCAGTCTGGCCTGGTGATGCTTTCCTCATGCATGGCTGAATTTCCATGCAGTTTCTGGCATGTCAACTGTGCTGAAAAGTCACAAGATATTTTTCATGCCAGGAAAATCAGACAGAAGCTGTTTGTATCCACTTTCCTTCATCAATAGCCTTTCGTTCATTCATGTTTATTTTCTATTTCCTGTGGTCTGCCCGCCAAATCGCAGCCACCTGATTTAAGGGTATTATAGGCAACATGCACAGTCTGAGTTTCCTATCTTTACATGGGAAATGTGTTCTGTGTTATTTAGAAATAGAAACATAGAAACATAGAAAATAGGTGCAGGAGTAGGCCACTCGGCCCTTCGAGCCTGCACCGCCATTCAATACGATCATGGCTGATCATCCAACTCAGTATCCTGTACCTGCCTTCTCTCCATACCCCCTGATCCATTTAGCCACAAGGGCCACATCTAACTCCCTCTTAAATAGAGCCAATGAACTGGCCTCAACTACCTTCTGTGGCAGAGAATTCCACAGATTCACCACTCTCTGTGTAAAAAATGATTTTCTCATCTCGGTCCTAAAAGACTTCCCCCTTATCCTTAAACTGTGATCCCTTGTTCTGGACTTCCCCAACATTGGGAATAATCTTCCTGCATCTAGCCTGTCCAACCCCTTAAGAATTTTGTAAGTAAATAGATTTAACTAATAAATTAATAAATAAATAATTAAATACATATATTTATTATAATGTCTGAATCAAGGAATCTTGCTAATAGCCAATGGACCTGAGGAGGTCCTGCAGCTGGGGAATACTAGCAATTATTTTTCACCTACAAACAGGGTTTTGTGTCGGGGGTTATGGGGAGAAGGCAGGAGAATGGGTTGAGAGGGAAAGATAGATCATATATGATTGAATGACAGAGTGGACTTGATGGGCTGATTTGCATAATTCTGCTCCTATAACTTACAAACTTCTCCAGTCTTATAAAGATAGGGTCAATGCTGTACAATGTCAAAATATATCATTGTCATTGGATTGTGATAATGAAAATTGGCTTGGATATGGGAGGGTAATGGCAAATGGGTATATTTCTGATTAGAAGTTAGTAACACGCAATGTACCACATGGATAGGCACTTTCTATATAAATGAGTTGGATGAGAATGTAGGAGTTATGATAAGTAAGTTTGCAAGAAACAGAAAAAATGATCTAGTTGTACACAGTGAAGAAGATACAATGGGACACAGATCTCCCCTTAACCTCTGGTGTTCCAGCAAAACCAATCCAAGCCTGCCCACCACTCCCTATAGCCAATAACCCCTAATCCAAGCATCATTTAGGTAAACCTCCTCTGAACTATTTCCAAAGCCTCCACACCCTTCTGGTTGGGATGACCAGAACTGCATGCAATACTACAAATGCGACCTAACCAAAGCCATCATGACTTCCTGACTCTTATACTCAATGCCTCAACCAATGAAGGCAAACATATGCCTTCTTCACCACTCTATCTACATGTGTTTCCATTTTCAGGGAGTTTTGGACTTGGACCCCAAGATCCCTCTATATATCATTGCCTCCATATATCTTTCTATATATCATTAAGGGTCTTGCCATCAATTGAGTATATTCCCAAATGCCACAAACTCAGTTATAGTATTTTCTAATTTAAATCCTTCTTAGGACTCCTTATCTTTGGATCTCCACTCACCCTGTGCCATAACTTGACTTTTATTTAGATTTCCTCCCATGGACCCTTGTCTTTCCTTAAGTTAGAAACTCAATTTTTCTTTCGCCTGATTGTTTCCAATGCAGGAGGCTCAGTTTTCATGTTGATTTGTTTTCTCACAGATCATGCTAACCTTTAGGTGTGCTCTGTTCAGACAAAGCCATTAAATCCAATCCTGAGGTAACAAAGTTCATAGGATCTTTGGGATTGCAATGCGAAGGCATTCAGCTTGGTTCTTGGTTCTTGGTTTCTTGGTCTTCCAAAATATTCCAAATGGAATTTAAACTGGAGGTGGTGGAGGGAGGACTTAAGCCAGAAAGGGTTATTGGGAAGAAAGAGCTACTTTAAATTTAGTTGCATCTGGTTGGGTAACTATAGTAGGGTGGAGATTATTCCATGCTTTAATTGTGCGGGGAAGAACGAATTGCTGTATCCGAGTTTGCTCAATTGCCCGATCCGAGTTTGACTTAGCACTTTTAGTAAATCTGTGATAAACATCCAACTACTTTACATGACGTACCCAGTAGCACCCATCGCAGCAGGATCATCTAATTTGATTGAAATGTGTCATTGCAAAACTGAGAGCCAAACTGCTCACTTCCCACCTTATCAATATTTCTTGCAACCATACAACCATCGTAACTCTTCAGAGAACTGACTGTTTCATATCATCCAAATAAATCATAATTCCTCTTCTGAGCTGTTTGCTATTGAAGACCACAGGTATTTCCATTACTTATATCAACCCACACCCCGCCCAAAAGATCCTCAAAGCTTAAGCTATTGAAAATGGATTGTCCTCGACTTCAAGGGTTCTCGCCATGATGCACATTTTCAGCTTGCATGCATTTATCTCCATAACATTGCCTTTTCATCTCATGGTCACCTCCACACTTCCACAATGGAAAACTCTTGGCCAAGTATCTCACGGCTGTTGCAATTTGCTTTACTTGCTGCCCTTCAGTGAAGTAAACACTGCTCAGCTCTTGTTGGCATTCACCCAAGCACTCAACACTCCAAGTCTTTGGGTCTTGAAAAATATTCTTAAAATCCCCTTAATATTTTCTTTGTTGATATTTCCAACTCATGTGACAACCCAAATGTCTGGCATGATCGATCACCTTCCCATTTGCCACCTTGCAATATGACCACAGTCTTGATTCCGTATCATTTGATATTATGGTAGTCTCGTTTGTTTGCAACCTCTGCATGCTTTGGCTCAATGCCCGTCTTAGAAAATTGCAAATGTATCAACACAAAGAACTGCAAATGCTGGTTTGCTAGGAAAAGATTCAAAATGCTGGAGTATCTCAGTGGGTCTGGAGAATGTGGATTACAAAGCCTGTTTGACGGACAAATTCATGTTCATAAGTTCTAGGAGCAGAATTAGTCTATTCAACCAATAAAGTCTACTCCGCCATTCAATCATGGCTGATTTATCTTTCACTCCCACTCAACCCCATTCTCCTGCCTTCTCCCCATAACCCCTGACACACGTGCTCATCAAGAATCTATCTATTTCTGCCTTAAAAATATCTACTGACTTGGTTTCCACAGCTGTCTGTGGCAATGAATTTCACAGATTCACCACCCTCTGAATAAAGAAATTCCTCCTCATCTCCTTTTGTCCTTTATTCTTTCATTCTGAGGTTATGGCCTCTGGTTCTACTCTTCCGACTAGTGGAAATATCCTCTCCACATCCACTCTATTCTGGCCTTTCCCTATTCAGGTTGGGCCGAAAGGCCGGTTGCTATTCTGCATGACTCTAGGACTGCACTTCTAATTCAAAAGTTCGAGTAGCTCTTCAACTTCTTCACTACCCAATGTTGCAAATTTCAATACATAGCCCTCAATCCATTTGGCTCCATTTACACAATCACACTGCCTCGGCAAGGGCAGCAGCATAATCAAGGACGTCGCACCCTGGCCTCTCCCTCTTCTCCCCTCTACCATCAGACAAAAGGTATGGACGTGTGAAAACGTACAACTTCAAATTATCAGGCAACTGAATCACCCTAACGCAACCAAAGAGCAGTCCTGAACTATTATCTACCTCATTGGTGACCCTTGGACTATCTTTGATCGGACTTTACTGGCTTTATCTTGCACAAAACGTTATTCCCTTATCTTGTATCATCTGTACTCTGTGAATGGCTCGATTGTAATCATGTATTGTCTTAACACTGACTGGTTAGCACACAACCAAAGCGTTTCACTGTACCTTGGTACACGTGACAATGAACTAAAACTGAACTCAATCCCAGTGATTTAATAATCATGATCACTGGCAAATGATCCAGACATGTATCCAAATAATGTAACTGGACCAGCTGTCTCCACTGGCAACACAATAGCTTAGGATAGATCACTCCTTCATCAGTGCCCAAGACCATTACTTTGCCTCAACAGAGTATGAAAAGTCATACCATGTGGTCCATTGCTCTTAAAGTTATGTTTTTTTGGAATTGGTAGATGGATTACATTGACTTCTTTGATCATTAATTTTCTTATGCCTCTGCATGTTTGAGTTTAGTTTATTGTCATGTGTACCAATCAAAGGTGGTCCGAGGGTCTCCAGTGAGGTAGATAGAATGAATAGAATGTCTTTTATTGTCATTCAAACAGCTTATCAAAGATAGTCGTAGGGGGCGCTGCACTGGCAGCAGCCTGTCGGCAGCGTGTTCGTTTTTTTTCAACTTTTTTTATTTTTTTAGTATGTTTAAAAGTCTGTTTTTAATGTTTCTTTGTGTGTTATGTGTGGGGGGTGGTGTGGGGGGGTAAGGGGGAAACCGTTTCGGCCGCCTCTTCCATGGAGAGGCGACTTTTTCAGGTCGCCTCCCCCGTGGCCTAACAGCAAGGATCGGCACGGACTTTCCCGGAGACGCGCCCGGAGCTTCAGCGGCGGGCGCAGCGTGGACTCTCGGCGTGGAGCGGGTGAGACCTCGCTGGAGGGGAGCGCTCCGTTACGCTGGCCCGCGGCAGCCGGCAGCCGGCAGTCTGAAGCCGCAGTCTGCAGAACTCCAGCTGGTGCGGCGTCTACAGCCCGGGATCCCTCGTGGAGGACCCGGGGGGAAGAAGAAGCTTCCACCGCCGGCCCGCGGCCGTCTTCTACCGCGGGTGCGGCATGGACTTACAATCTCCCCTGGAGGGGAGCTTCGACCGCCGGCCCTGCAGACTGCGGTGCTTCCGGCTGCGGCACGGCAGGTACTTTAAAACTTTGACCGCCGGCCTGCACCAGCCTGAAGCCGCGGTCTCTGGTTGGGAAGAGCCGATCCTGGACTCACCTTGACTTTGACTTTGTCCCTTACCATCTGGACGCCCGCAGCAACGGCTGTGGAGGGTGGTGGTCCCGACCACGGGGGAAAATGGAGGAGGACTGGCCAAGCTCTGTGCCTTCCACCACAGTGATGAATGCTGTGGTGGATGTTTGTGTAAAATGTTTATTGTGGTTGTGTTCTTTATTACTGTACCGCTGCTGGCAACCCAAATACCACCGACCTTGGTTGTGTGGCAATTAAATTATATCTATCTATCTATCTTATTGTCATTCAAACTGTTTGAACGAAATTGCATTTTCTACAGTCTTAGCAATTACAAAAAAACTCAAGACCCAAATTTAACACACTTTACACAGACATCCATCACAGTGAATCTCCAACACCTCCTCACTGTGATAGAAGGTAAAAGTCTTATCTCTTCCCTTTGTTCTTCTCCCGCGGTCCAGCAGTCCAACTGCAATGTCGAGGCGAACTGGGGCTTCCGATGTTAAAGCCCCCGGCGGGCGATGGTAAGTCCCGCGGCCGTTAAACTGCGCTGGGCGATGTTAGGCCCCGCTCCAAGTCATTTCACCCCGCGATTACAGCGGGAGAAGTTGCCGTTGCGGGAGCTCCGAAAAGCGGTCTCCCACCAGGGACCTGCGAGCTCCCGATGTTCCTGTCCACCGGGCCTGCGGCCGGAGCCTCCGAAGCTCCAAAGTCAGGTTGAAGCTTTGGTTGAGTGCTATCCAGTCAGTGGAAAGACAATGCATGATTACAATCAGGCAGCCCATTACAGGCTGTCTACAGTGTACAGGATAAAGGGAATAGAAATGTTGTTGTTGCAGTAGAGGTTTAAAAGAGTGGAGCGATTATAATGAACGATTGCAGATCCACTTCTGGGATCGGCATGAAGAGAATCGCCTGGCTTGGGCGCTATCTTGTCGGCCGATGGAGCTGTTGGAGCAGCTCTTGGAGCTGGTCAGGATAACCAGTGGTCAGTTTAATATTCTGCCCGGGAGAGATAGACGAGAGCACAAGTTGTTCATCATGGATGTATCTAAAATGGGCAAAAAACGAGCCCATTGTGGGACCGACAAGTCAGGGCAAGCAGAAGCACCACATTTCGAGAAAAAAGCCCAACATGAGCTAATTTCAAAAACCCAAACTCCTTGTTGTTTTATATGATCTTCATTAACCAATTGCCAACCAAAATGTACACGATGAATCTCTGGAACCAAAACGTGTGGTGAATCTCTAGAATTCTCTGCCACAGAAGGTAGTTGAGGCCAGTTCATTGGCTATATTTAAGAGGGAGTTAGATGTGGACCTTGTGGCTAAAGGGATCAGGGAGTATGGAGAGAAGGCAGGTACAGGATACTGAGTTGGATGATCAGCCATGATCATATTGAATGACGGTGCAGACTTGAAGGGCCGAATGGCCTACTCCTGCACCTATTTTCTATGTTTCTATGATATGGTAGAAAAAACATTTAACTGGAAAACTCAAGCAGCTAAATAGATAGGTGGCAAAACATCAAATGGATTGACATGACACCAAGTGAAAGGCTATCCAACAAGAAATTAGAGAGGGTTAGATTTAGCTCTTAGGGCTAATGGAATCAAGGGATATGGGGAAAAAGCAGGAATGGAGTACTGATTTTGGATGACCAGCCATGACCATATTGAATGATCGAAGGGCCGAACGGCATACTCCTGCACCTATTTTCTATGTTTCTATGTTTCTAAATGGAAAGCATCCAAAATAATAATTTGAATTCAATTTTTGAAGTAATACAATGTAGTTTTGTCTGAGATTCTATCTTTAATTTAGAGTTTGGAGGCTTTCTAACATTTTATCGGAGGCATTCGCCAAATATTCAATCGTTTGCAATAAAGCATGATTGATTTTTTTTCCCTTTGGAACGGAACTCAACAAAATGCTATTGATTCATAGCTGAGTTGCCTCTCAAGATGGATGTGTTTTACAATTATTTCTCCCTGACAACACCAGCATTTATTATCTGCCCCAAAGTGTCCTCCGAAGGCATTAAGAGGATTTCTATAAACCAGATTAATTTGAGTAGTTGACCAGGCTACTTTATGGGGCCATTAAGAACCAAACACAGTGGTGGCAAAATACTATCGCATGTCGGAGAAGGAATGTAGTTTTCTACCCTCTTGGACGTGATCGATCTGCTTTCACCATTAATCTGTTCGCTTCATGGTCACTTTTGTCTCTGAGATTCTATCTTTAAATTAGAGTTTGGAGGCTTACTAATGTAGAAATACAAACTTTTCTTAAATCCCTTTTACGCAAACTGAATTCAAACTCTTACACCTTCATTGCATGAATTTAATTCCCTGCTCTCTAGATAACACCCTGCTGCAGTCCGACAGACAAGGACAAAATGATCTCCTACACCTCAAGATGTTCACACAGCAGTCGTTAGTTTTCCCAAGTGGCACACTGTCCCGCAAGGACAATCACAAGGGAGTTGGAGAAACATCCAAACATGCTTTTATTTAAAAGGGATACTATCTTTAGGAAAAGTATGCTGGATAAATCATCAAACATCTGGATCGAGGAATGAGATTGGTAACCTAGTGTTATTTTACACAGTTTAATTTTAATACTATCACAACGTCGAAGAAACATGTAGTACTATCACAATGTTTAAGACTGGTACATGGATAGGATAGGTTTAGAGGCATATGGGCCAAACACAGGCAGGTGAGACGATGGGGCATGTTGATCGGTGTGGACAATGATGGGCCGAAGGGTTATGATTCTAATTTCTGAGGCCATATGTGATACCTTTCACCATAATAAGGTGTGATAAGTGCATTTTAATAAATGCAGAGCCTCTAGGAAGGAATGATGTTCTGTTCTTCTTGTCTGTTGCCTCTGTTTCTGTCTTATGTCACTGGTTCACAAAGATAATGACTATGTTTCCACCCATATTAAGACCTCTTTACACAATTACAATGACAAGAGTACTGACTGACTCAGATTTTCAATCAGTTACATGGGGATTGCAATGTGACCTTTTGACTGAAGAAATTAAATAGCCTCAGAAATAAACAGACTTATTCCACAAATAATTCTCTCCAAATTCACTCACATGCAATATTAATTCTATATATTGGCAATCTTAGTGAATCCTTAACACAACTGTGACAAAGGAAGTCACCGGTTGCTTTAGTTTAGTGTAGTTTAGTTTAGTTTAGCGATACAGCACGGAAAAAGGCCCTTCGGCCCACGGAGTTCGCACCAACCTGAGATCCCCACACACTAACACTATCATACAGACTAGGGACAATCTACAATTATTCCAAGCCAATTAACTTACAAACCTGTACGTCTTTGGAGTGTGGGAGGAAACCGAAGGTCTCGAAGAAAACCCACGCAGATCATAGGGAGAACGTACAAACTGTGTACAGACACCACCCATATTCAGGATCGAACCCGGATTTCTCTGGCGCAGGAAGGCAGCAGCTCGACCACTGCGCCACCGTGCTGCCCCATCTCTGAAATTACAGCTTATTTTAGATTAACAGAGAGATGGGATGATAGTGGTCTTCTTCAAGCACATGGGGACCTCAGAAAGGAGTAGTGAGAGGTTAAAGATGTCTGTGCATAACTCTGCCACCTGATCCCATAGGTCTTGAGATCTGATCAAGGTATATCAGGCAGAATCTAACCAGTCTTACATTGCAGTAGTGCATTATTTTCTTGCATTTGGATTTCACAGAAATATAGACCAGAATAACATCTGTCTCTTTTATTCTATTGTGTGTCTGGCCAAGACACTTTTGGGAGTTGGGTATGTGGATTTCCAAATGCCTTTGGATCTCCAATATTTCCAGTAATTTCCTTTAGAAAGCACTGTCCTGACTACAGCAGCCATCTTGAGCTTCGAATTGGATATTATTGAGACTCACCTTCCTATTCCTACACTCACCTGTCTCTGCTTTGTCTTCTTCACTGCCACGCTGAGGCCAAATACAAACTCGCGTTTGTTCACTCGTGTGTCAGATGATGTTGACAGAATTGTCGCCGACCTGTCACAGAGCGCATCGCGTCATCGCTTCCAGGGATCGCCACGAGGAGGCTTCTGACATGATCCCCAGAATGCAAACTAGAACAGCACCACATGTTGTGCTTCGAGAGCCTTCAGTCCAATGGTATGATCATGGAATTTTCCGATTCAAGTGGGAACTTTCCCACTTCCATCAGTTGATCTAGGGTGCTTCTCCCGTTGTTCACCTCTTATTCCCAGTGCACCGAGTTCATTTTAAAATTCTTTTATTTGTTTTCAAATCGTTGAATGGGCTCGCCCCGCCTTACCTCTCTGAGCTGCTCCACCTATATGCTCCTGCCCGGTGCCTCAGGTCAGCTGATCAGCTGCTCCTTGAGGTACCACGGTCTAAGCGGAAGCTCAGAGGGGATAGAGCCTTTTCTGTTGCTGCTCCGGCACTTTGGAACACCTTGCCGTTGCACATCAGACAGGCCCCCTCACTGTCCATCTTCAAATCCTCCCTAAAAACTCATTTTTATTCTCTGGCTTTCGACACTGGCTGAGACATTGCTCCTGTTCTTAGTGCTTTTAATGTCTTTTAATTTTTACTGTTTTTAGTCCTTCGTTTTACGGTTTTTAATGGTTTGTAATAACTTTTTGTCCATGAGTTCTCATGTACAGCACTTTGTGGCAACTGCGGTTGTTTAAAGCGCTTTATAAATAAAGTTTATTATATTATTATTATTATTATTATTATTCACCCTTTTCATTCCTCCACCATCCCACATCACCGAGACTTATCCCCTTCCCCACATGGGTTCATCTTCCCATCATCCCTCTTTTATCTGAGTCCAACTATCACCTAATGCCCCTGTCCCACTTAGGAAACCTGAACGGAAACCTCTGGAGACTTAGCGCCCCACCCAAGGCTTCTGTGCAGTTCCCGGAGGTTTTTGTCAGTATCCCTACCTGCTTCCACTACCTGCAACCTCCGGCAACCACCTGCAACCTCTGGGAACCGCACAGAAACCTTGGGTGGGGCGCAAAGTCTCCAGAGGTTTCCGTTCAGGTTTCCCAAGTGGAACAGGGGCATAACAGTATCTCCTTTTCCCCTCACCTCAATCCCACCTCATTTGCCCATCATTCCCTCATCACCTGATTTCCCCTATCATCCACCAGCCTTGATATATTGGCCAACTAGCTCTGCACATCTCAGTCCTGATGCAGGGTACACACCCTAAAATGCCAACCATCCCTTCGTCTCCACAGATTGTACTTGGCCCAATGAGAACTTCCAGCAGTTTACATTTTACTCCAGATTCCAGCCTTGTGTTTGCAAGGACAAGAGCTTGAAGGTTTCACTCCAAGTCACACACATTCCTGACGTGGAAATATTGCTGGATCCAAATCCTTACATTTTCTACCCATTAGCACTGTTGGAGCACGTTGACAAGGCAGTCTGTAGCAGTTCAAGAAGGTAGCCTATCACCACTTACACATGGCCATTAGGATGGCGAATAAATGTTGCCTCACTTTTTACCTCAGTCATAGAGTCATATTGTGCAGAAATAGGCCCCTTTGGCCCAAACTCCCCTTGCCAACCAAGATGCCCCATCTACACTAGTCCCATTGCTCCCATTCGGCCCATATCCCCCTAAGCCTTTCCTATCCATGTGCCTGGCCAAGTGTCCTTTCAATGCTGATATAGAACCTGCCTCAACTACCTCCACTGGCAGCTCGTTCCATATACACACCACCCTCTGAGTGAAATCGTTACCCCTTTCAATCTTTCACTTCTCACCTTAAACCAATGCTATCTCATAACCGATTCAACTACCCTGGAAAATTCACCCTATCTATTCCACTCATATTTTTATACACCTCTATAAGATCTCTTCTCAGTCTCCTGTGCTCCGAATAAAGTACTAGCCTGCGCAACCTCTCCCTATAACTCGGGCTCTCAAATCCTGGCAGCATCCTCGTTAAGCTTTTCTGCTGTCTTTCCAGGTTCCTTCCTATATCAAGTTGACAAAAACTTCCCATATCAAGGTGACCAAGCATGGTCTCATTACAATGCAATCTTTGCTTTATTCCTTACCACCCACACACACACACACACATGCATATAGTTATATCAGTAAATCAATATGTGACATCCATTCCCCACTGTTTATTATATAATTAGATGTACAACTGAGATAAGAATAGTGAAAAACTGTAGATAGAAATCTAAAATGAAAAGAGAAAATACCCAACTAGTCATTCCTGATGATAATAAACCATAAATTCTATTTCTCCATAGTTACTGCATGATTCTGCTGAGTATTTTCAGCTTTTTCTGTTTTAATTGCTAAAACATAAAGAATTCTGAGAAATTAATTCCAGTCAATAATGTTAAAAGCATGACACAAGGCAGAAGCTATTTTGTTTCCATATTCAATTGAATATGACGACTGCAGTGAATCTCAAAGGGTTGAATTTACTATTATCAAATTTTGGGCTCCGATTAGCAAGAATTTCTAACAATATAAGGTCATAAGGAATAGGAATAGAATTGGCCATTTATCCCATCAAGTCTACTCCGCCATTCAATCATGTCTGATCTATCTCTCCCTCCTAACCCCATTCTCTTGCCTTCTCCCCAATATTTACTGTTGGAAATATATGTGCATGAATTTTAGTTTAAACTTCACATTTGAACATACTTCTTCTGTGCATGTTTGATTTCTTTCATGTTTCTTAACAACAATGTATTTCGCGTCAACCTTTCTCATTGTAAATTTTGCTTGCATTACCAAAGTTACCGTTTGTTCAGAGTTCAGGGAGGAATATCAATAGGTAATCATTTTCAATTTAAATAGTCAGAAAATTGGCAGGGATTCATCTTCTCTATCCATGTGTTTCTTACTGTGCTCTAAAACCGCAGCAAAGATGAAAATGCACTCTGATTGGTATTGCACTTCGCACTTAGCAAACTGCCATTCTTACTTTTATTCTCATAGCGACAAATCAATGTTAAAATTTATACCATCATCAATTCTGAGTCGCTACGACAAAAGACTGCTGATGCCGCATGCTTTTCACAGGGAACATATGAACCAGGAGCTTTCCTGGTCCGCATAAGGAGAATCTTTGAAGGAGAGTGAGCAGGATTTTTGGGCATTGTTTAATTACGTGATGCCAGGTTTCTGCCGAGAGCTTTAACTCTCATTGAGTTTAGTTTTGTTTAGAGATTAAATGCGGAAAACAGGCCCTTCAGCCCACCAAGTCCGCATTGATCAGCGATCCCCACACACTGACACTACCCTACATACATTGAGTACAATCTTCCATTTATACCAAGCAAATTAACCTACAAACAAGTAGGTCTTTGGAGTGTGGGAGGAAATCGAAGACCTCGGAGAAAACCCACGCAGGTCACGGGGAGAACATACAAACCCCGTACAGAGAAGAACCCGTAATCAGGATCGAACCCTGATCTCTGGCGCTGTAAGGCATAGAAACATTGAAAATAGGTGCAGGAGTAGGCCATTCGGCCCTGCACCGCCATTCAATATGATCACGGCTGATCATCCAACAGTATCCTGTACCTGCCTTCTCTCCATACCCCCTGATCCCTTTAGCCACAAGGGCCACATCTAACTCCCTCTTAAATATAGCTTGGTATATAACTTCAATATATAGCTTTAAAGCTTCAAATATAGCTTAAGGCAGTAGCTCTACCCCTGGCCACCGTGCCATCCTTTGATTTCAAATGTTAGCCCTGGTTCTCAATTTCCTGACCTGCTGAGTACATCCGGTATTTCCTGTATTCACTTCATAATTCCAGCATCTGCAGTCTTGTTGCAACAAAGAACTGCAGATGAAGGCACAAAGTGCTGGAGTAACTCAGTGGGTCAGGCAGCATCTCTAGAGAACATGGATAGGTGACGGTTCAGGTCGATACTCCTCTTCTGTCTGATTTTTGTTTTGTTTTGCTTTTCAATTAATAAAAGAGACACCATGAGCTACCAGAAGAGCGAGCAATTAATGATGTAGAGCTGAATAGATGCGCAAGCCCTTCACTTAATGGACTTGTTAAAATGTAGATCACAAGCATGTCTGAGACGCTACATCTTGAAGATATGAGACTCGTCTTAGCAGGAAAATCAGAGCAATTTTCAAAGATATGGTCTCCTTTCATTGATTCATTACAAGTATAGTATGGTGCAACACAATTTTGGAATTAAACCAATTTACGGACAGGGTGATGGGTGTGGTGAGAAATTAAGCAGGTATATCAACACGTTTTGGTCCCTTTTTAAAAAAATTATTTTTCGTTTTTGTCTTCTTATTCTTTTTTTTGTTTTTACTTATTCACTCTTTGACTACACTATTTGGTAGTTTAGGGGTTTACACATTCACTATTTCTTTCACTTTCTTTCTTTCTTGCTCTTTCTCTCTTTTTCTATTTCTTCTCTGTCAAAATTAAAATGGAAGATGTACATTAAATGTATTTTGTCATATGCCGCGGTTTATACTACTGTACACTGCTTCTTATAAAAATATTAATAAAAACATTTAAAAAAGTGAGGAGCATTGGAAGTATTACAGTCTAAAACATCATCAAAAGGTGATGTGGAAACAAATTGGCAAGTCAATAGAACTGGGGAAGCATTTAAGAAACAAGTGTACAATTGTATTCAGGCATAGTGCTAACTGATCTGATTGGATAGCACGTAATTAAAAGCTGAACACTGTACCTCGGTAAACATGACAAACTAAACTGAACTGAAAATTTGGGGATTAAATGGGAACGGTTCAGCACCAAACTGTTGTCCGCGGGGTTTCAGCCCCACTCTCTTGACGCTGGGACCCGACCCTTTTGCACAAATGATCTCGAGATGATCTAGCACTACTTGCTAAATTCCAGCAATAGATGGCAGCTATCGTAGCCTTAAAGATTACAGTGTACTCCACCTATAAATTTATTCTGTGCACAAAAGTGCACAGGGCAGAAGTTAAAAAAAATGCATCATTTTCTTGGCAGCTTCTCTTTTGAAAGCCGTCCAGTCAGAATAAAGTTCAATTACTTTGCTGAAAACCATAAGATAACAAAAGGTGCATTGTTAGCCAAAGGTTCCATAGGGTGCTCTGTCACGTCTGAGTCAGATGAATATGGGTTCACCCCTCAGCACAGAGACATAAAGACAAAATCTAATTTGTTGAACGACAGTTCTGAGGGAGAGTTTTGAGATTTAGCTTGGATTCAGGCCCTTCGGCTCATCCAATCCACGCCGACCATCGATCACCTTTGCAAACAAATTCAATGTTATCAATTTTGCAGAGGCCAATTAACCTAGAGACAGACCCACGTGTCTTTGGGATGTGAGAAAAAGCCGGAGCACTCGGAGGAAACTGACATGGCCACAGGGAGAATGTGCAAACTCCACACCGACTCGTGGTCAGGATCGAACCAAGGATTCTGGCACTGTGAGACAGCAGCTCTCGCAGCTATGCTGCTGTGCAGCCCTTGGCTGCAATGCCCGGTGTCTGGTATTTTGAATGAGATGCTGATCCATGAACCAGTCTGTTTTCTTCTGGCAAAAATGTCCTCAGTACTATTCTGACAACTAAAAAGGGGAATACGCATAGGTTCATGGCCAAGTTTTATTAATCAACCAGCATTGTTATACAACCTGAGGCCATAAACGGCAACATGTCATGTTTTTTGTTTTATGTCAATGTTTGACATAACGTTGCCTCACCTCCTGCACCCTCGGCAGCCCTCAGGGTGTTCAGTTCAGTTTAGTTTTTTCTCACGTGTACAGAGGTACAGTGAAAAGCATTTGATGCGTGCTAACAAGCCAGCGGAAAGGCAATACATGATTACAATCGAGCCATTCACGTGATAAGAGAAAAACGTTTAGCGCAAGGTAAACCCAGTTCAGCTGTGGGGGGCGCTGCGGTGCATGGGGTCGGAGGACTGCGCACGGGGTCGGAGGACTGCGTGTGGGGTGAAGGACTGCGTGTGGGGAGAAGGACAGCGCATTCGCAGGATGGTATGTTGGTGGGATGGGCTGCTGGAATTCCCTGCAGCAGCCTGGGGACCAATTGGATCGGATGCAGCTCCATGATGCTAAGCTACGGATCGGACAAGGCCTGAAGCGGTACGAAGTGGTGGAGCAGCAGTGGAGGACATCAACAGCATCGTCAGACCAGGCTTACCCCTGCAACTCTGACCCATTACTGCCACCAGGACAATGAGCCTTTAAGACCAAGAGTTTACATTTTAAAGTACTTTGAGGCTTGAAGCTCGCTAGATACTGTACAGCCAGAATAATAACGACTCTTATGTACTGCCTCAGTGTAATCTATTCTTATACTCATAATAATTACTTTATTAGCCAAGTATGTTTTGCAACATACAAGGAATTTGATTTGCACTACAGTCATATCTAAATAAAAGCAACAAAACACACAAAATACATTGTAAAATAAACATCCACCGCAGTGAATCCTCCACATTCCTCACTGTGATGGAAGGCAAAATAAAGTTCAATCTCTTCCCTTCTTTGTTCTCCCGCCTTCCGTCGTCGGGACGATCTTGACTCCCGTAGCCAGCGGCGGGCCCTCCATGTCGGGGCGATCAAGCTCCTGCACCGGGGGGGGGGGATCTCAGCTCCCCCACACCAAGCGATCTACCCCGGGTCGGGGCTGGTCAAAGCCATTCGTGACTGGAGATTCCCGACATCAGCCTCTACCCGAGACTTCGAGCTCCTCGATGGTGAAATCAGCAGGTTGGAGCGTTGATCCCAGGCAAGGGATCGCAGGCTCCGATGGTAAGTCCAAGGCCCCGCGGTGGGGCCTAAAGTCAGGCTCGAGCAAGGCCGCCCGCCAGCTCCATGATGTTAGGCTGCAGAACCGCCAGAGATACAATCCGGAAATCTATCGCATATCCAGCAAGGTAAGAGATTGAAAAAAAGTTTCCCCCACCCCCCACATAAAACAAACCAGAGAACATTAACACATACTTTTAAAACACACTAAAAATAACAAAAAATATACTTGCATATATGTATAACAACTCATATACTTAAATATGATTGAGCTTGTGTACAGTAAGATTTCTACTGAATTGTATGCAAAAAATAATAATTTCACAGTGCCCGGGTTGATAAAGAACTGTTTAATCATCGATCTATTGGCCAACCACCCTGCCCCCATTACAATGCAAAACTATAATGTGCCAGACATACCCAGGCAGGTCAGGAAACATCTATGAGGAGAGAACCATTTCAGGTCAAAAGTCTTCCATCCAGTCTGGTTTATAAGAACATATTGTAAGAAGTAGAATGAAGGGTAGGCTGTTCAGACCTTTGAGCCTACTGGACCATTCCATGGGATCATTGCTGGTCTGCTACCTGAATCCAATGTTCATAAAGAACAGCATGGAGACAGGTATTTGTCCCAACTTGTTCATGTCAACGTTATATCAAAGCTAGTCTCATTTGCCTCTGTTTGCCCCACATCCCCCTAAACCATTTCCGTACATGTAATCATCTTTTAAATGCCACCATTGTTCTCACCACAACAGCTTTCTCTGGCAGCTCATTCCATATATGTACCACCCTCTGCATAAGGTAACTGGCCCTAAGATATCTTTTAAATCCTTCCTTTCCCTTCCTTAAACCTATTCTATACCTCAGTACATGTAAATTAAAATAAACTCAAATCATCTTTTCTATATGTTCTAATAAAGTTATTCTTTTAAACCGTATGAAACAGATATTGCCTTCTCAACTTCTCCTAATATGACAGACCCAGCACTCCAGGAACTAATCTTGTGAATAGGTTCCCTAAAGTAAATGTGTATTTTTTTTTTAAAGACAATTCTCCAGGATATAATATCTTCATAAAACTAACCTCAAAAGAAACATAATGTAAGAGCAAAATACAGCATATTTTGAAGTCTGAAATTCATCAGGTCAGTCAGCATCTGCGCACAGGGAGGTAGTGTTAATGTTTCACCATAGGTTGAACCATGACGATTTTTTTCTTCACAGTTGCTGAATGATCAGCAGATTATTCCAATTTTTGATTATTTATTTTAGATCTGAGAACATTTTGCATGTGTATAATTGATCAATGTTTGCAGCATGCTCCAGTGTGCTTTAGGGAAGGAAGGTGTAAAATGGAAGATGTTTTTCACTGGCTCCCCACTGACAATGCCCTCTAATTTTCAAATATTGATAATTTATCCATGCAACCAGCCAGCCAGCAAAGGAATCTTTTAACTTAATGAACACAATTCTATGTGATTAGACAGTTATTTAACTCACAGAGGCCAGCCAGATTTCTGTCATACTGAGTCTTATAATGAACTTATAATGAGGAATAAGGAAATGGCAAAGAAATTGAAGAAGTATTTTACGTCTGTTTTTATGGAAAACAACATATATAAAAATAGAAATACTGGCGAACCGCGGGTCCATTGTCAGCGAGAGAAAAAATATACCAGTGGAGGAATTAAAGATCCTGTAAATGGATAAATCCAAAACAAATCCCAAAGACCTGATGGTCTACTTCCCAGACCTTTGAAAGAGGTAGAAATGGAGCTTCATGTTCCTTCGCGTTAATATTACCGATATCCTGTCGTGGACCAACCACATTGATGCAATAGCCAAAGACTCTATGCATTTACCTGATCTATCCGTCACGTGATTTTATACACCTCGATAAGATCACCCCTTAACCTACTGCGCTCCAAATAATAAATTCCTAGCCTACCAACCTATTCCTATAGATCAGGCCCTCGAGTCCTGGCAACATCCTTGTAAATCTTCTCTGCACCCTTTCGAGTTTGATGATATCATGAGGATACGGACAAGTGGAATGAGTGGGCAACCTGGAAGATGAAGTATGATGTGGAAGAATGTGAGGTCGGCCACTTTAGCACATAGAAACATAGAAAATAGGTGCAGGAGGAGGCCATTCGGCCCCTCGAGCCAGCACCGCCATTCATTGTGATCATGGCTGATCGTCCCCTATCAATAACCCGTGCCTGCCTTCTCCCCATATCCCTTGACTCCACTAGCCCCTAGAGCTCTATCTAACTCTCTCTTAAATCCATCCAACGACTTGGCCTCCACTGCCCTCTGTGGCAGGGAATTCCATAAATTCACAACTCTCCGGGTGAAAAAGTTTTTTCTCACCTCAGTCTTAAATGACCTCCCCTTTATTCTAAGACTGTGGCCCCTGGTTCTGGAATAAATACAGAAATAGTGATTTTTTTTTCAAATGGAGAGAAATTGGGTGGCATTGATTTTCAAAGGGTGTCCTTGTCCACTTGTCACTGAAAGTTAACATGCGGATGTATCCAGATGATTCGGTAGACAAGTGGTTATGGAAGAGAGTGTTTTAAGGTCATCATCCCTAGCAAGTTAAAGGCTTGGGGCATGGAGGTTGACAGTGTGAGAAGGAGTGGATGGGGAAAGGGCAGTGTGGTTTGACTAATAAGGGAATCATAGAAGCATAGAAGCATACAGAAATGGTACTTAAGGCCCACCTCACCCATGCTGCCCACCTGCACTAATTCCATTGGCCCGCATTAGACCTGTATACTTAAGGTCTTAAGGAATAGGAGTAGAATTTGACCATTCGGCCCATCAAGTCTACTCCGGCATTCAATCATGGCTGATCTATCGCTCCCTCCTAACCCCATTCTCCTGCCTTCTCCGCATAACCACTAACACCTGGACTAATCAAGAATCTATCTATCTCTGCCTTAAAAATATCCACTGACTTTCTCCTTCCTAAAAGAACATCCTTTAATTCTAGTCTGAGACTCTCCCATTAGTGGAAACATCCTCTACACATCCACTCTATCCAAGACTTTCACTAATCTGTATGTTTTAATGTCCTCCCTCATTCTTCTAAACTCCAGCGAGTACAGGCCCAGTGCCGACAAACACTCATCATAGGTTAACCTACTCATTCCTCGGGTCATTCTCGTCAACCTCTCTAGAGCCAGCACATCCTTCCTCTGATATTGTGCCCAAAATTCCTCACAATTTTCCAAATGCGGCCTTACCAGCGCCTTATAAAGCCTCAACATTACATCCCTGTTTTTGTATACAAGCCCTCTTGAAATAAATGCTGGCATTTAGTTTGCTTTCTTTACTACTGATTCGACTTGCAGATTAACTTTTTGGGAATCCTGCACCAGTACTCCAAAGTCTCTTTGCACCTCCGATTTCTGGATTCTCACCCCATTTAGAAAATAGTCTATGCCTTTATTCCTACTAAAATAATGCATGCCTCCATACTTTGCTGCATTAAATTCCATCTGCCACTTCTCTGCCCACTCTCCAAACCTATCCAAGTCCTTCTGCTATGATACAGCTTTCTCTACACTACCTGCCCCTCCACCTATTTTCGTATCAAGCTTTGCCACAAAGCCTTCAATCCCCTCATCCAAATCATTAATATACAACGTGAAGAGTAGCACCAACCCTTGCGAAACTCCACTAGTTACTGGCAGCCAACCAGAAACAGGGCCCTTTATTGCCACTCTTTGTCTTCTGCCATCCAGCCAACCTATTATCCATGCTTGTATCTGCACTATGAGATTGTGGGCTCTCATCGCCCCAAAGCAGCCTAACGTGTGGCAGCCTATCAAAGGCTATCAGAAAATCTAAGTAAACAACATCTACTGACTTGTTTGTCTGTCCTGCTATTTACTTCTTCAAAGAACTCCAGCAAAATTACTGAAGCCAAAAATGTTACCGAAGCCAATTAACTGACAATTAAGTATCCCTGAAAGCCTTTCAATGCTATACAGCACTAGAAACGGGTTCAATCCTGACCACAGGTGCTATCTGTACGGTGTTTTCACATTCTCCCTGTGATCGCGTGGGTTTTCTCCGGGGGCTCCGGTTTCCGCCCACACTCCAAAGACGTCCAGGTTTGTCAGTTAATTGGCTTCAGTAAAAATTGTAAATTGTCCCCAGTGTGTAGGGTAGTGCTAGTGAACGGGATGATCGCTGGTCGGCGCAGTGGGACGAAGGGCCTGTTTCCACGCGGTATGTCTGAAGTCTAAAAGTAAGGACAGGTGCAAGTTTTATTACACGGAGGATAGTGGGTATCTGGAACATGCTGCCAGTGGTGTTGGTCAAGAGGCTTTTGGATAAGTACATGGATTGCGGGTCGGCGAGGACCCGGTAGACCGAAGGGCCTATTTCCATGCAGTATGTCTGAAGACTAAAAGTCTAACAAGAGTAGCTGTGCTAATACCTTTTTAAAAATGTGGGGAAAGGCGCAGATGTACACGTATGGCATCTCTGTGTGGTATCTCAGCTGCACGGAAGCGGAGAGGAGAGCTCTTCAGTGCGTCGTCCACGGAGCGCAGAAGATGATTGGGACACAGCTGCCAGCCTTGGAGGGCATCTACCACACACGGTGCCTCAGGAAGGCCGTCAGCATCCATGAAGACTCCTCACACCCTTGTAACGGACTGTTCGAACTCCTACCTTCCGGCAGACGTTACAAGGCCTTCTACGCCCACACCTCCAGACTCAGGAAAAGCTTCATCCCCAGAGCTATAACTGCTCTGAACCGGCCCTGCTGAGTGCCCCCCACCCCCATGAACTGTCTCCCTCGGATGTTCTCGTCGCACATCGACCCGGCACAGACACATTTGCACTTTAGACTGTTTAGACTGTTTTACCGTTTTACTGTTCTTTTTATCAATCATGTTCTCGGGGTATCTAAATCTAAATTTTATTAGTTGTTTAAGTTATGACATCGGATGGAAGCTGCATAACAAACTCGTTGCACATATGCGCAATGACAATAAAAGATATTATTATTATTATTATTAATATTATTATTATTATTATTTTTACTATGCAGCCTCTTGGCTGCTGCAATGGACGCGAGCCAAACCTCGCGTCTGTGAGACGCTGTCACTGAGCAGAGCGTGACTGATGCTGTGTCAACAGGTCGCGCCGCTCTCAGTTAAAATTCATTACTCAGGCAAGATGGAAGGCCTGAATTAAGCATTCTGACAAGCCTGAAATAAGAAACGAAATCAAGACAAAACAGGCAGCACAAAAAAAAGGCTCTGCTAATTTTGCCCTGAGGCTTTTATTTCCTTCCACCCTTCTCAGTCTTTCTGTAAATTGTTTTTACCTTCTTAATACGTGTAGTATTTGAGGGAGCTTTACAAGATTTCTTTATGCGTATTAAGTCTGAACCTAGGAAAAGTTCAATGAATCAATTGTCGTTTTTAAAGCGAGTCCTTTAAACAATCAAGCTGCCAAGAATGAAATCACAGCTGCTGGGTCTCCACCGAGCCACAAAATGCTTCACTCTTTCATTGCCAGACTTCCCTGGCCCAAGCACAGTCAAATTCAATCTTTGCATTGATACAACCCCACCTTTCATCTCATCTTGTCCAAAAATTACAAGCAGCCGACAACACCAGCCAACTGCGTCCATTTCAAAATCTGCTACCTCACCTAACCACACCATTCAGCACTTGATCTGTAGATCACAGTCGTTCAAGTGCACTGAAACATAGAGTAGTAGAATCATAGAGTGATAGAGTGTGGAAACAAACCCTTCGGCCCAATTTTCCCACACATTGGCACAATTTGCCCAACATCTCCCAGCTACAATAGTCCCACCGGCCCACGTTTGATCCATATCCCTCCAGACCTGTCCATTCCATGTACCTGTCTAACTGTTTATTAAACGTTGGGATAGGCCCAGCCTCAACTACCTCCTCTGGCAGCTTGTTCCATACACCCACTACCCTTTGTGTGAGAAAGTTACCCCTCAGATTCCTATTAAATCTTTTCCCCTTCACCTTAAACCTGTCCTCTGGTCCTCGGTTCGCCTACTCCAGGCAAGAGTCGTCAAATCTTTAAGATGTGGTCAAGATTTCCACCTCCATCACACTTTCGTGGAATGAGTTACAGGCGTCTAACAAACTTTGATTTACACAAGGAACTGCCGATGCTGGTTTATCAAATAAAGGCACAAGGTGCTGGAGGAACTCAACGGGTTAAGGGCCTGTCCTACTTGGACGTCATTTGCGCGTCACGCAGATGGCGTGCAAAGATTTTGTACATCCCAAATTCCTGGGGCGCCGCGCGCGACCGTGCGTCACTGCCTGCGTCACCACGCTCCATGCGGGCGTAATGAGCACCATGCGCGCGTAATGAGCACCATGCGGCATCACGTGCGCGTCACGACACGCGCGTCGTGATGCGTAAATGATGTCGCGTAAATAACACGCAAATTACGCCCAAGTGGGACAGGCCCTTTAGGCAGCATCTCTGGAGAACATGCAGGTGCAACGTTTCGGGTCGGGAGCCTTCTTCAGACTGGGTTACATCGGTTTACGTTGTTTTCATCAACTATCCTCTAATTCTACCAATGCGTCTTCCAATCACTTCACACCTACAAAGTCTATTTACTGAAATACAGGCTCATACAGAATGATGACTGGTCGCTTTTCTACCAATAGGTGGGAGTGGTGAGAAGCGTGTGAGGGGATGATGCAGTGGTGGGAAGGGCAAGAGAGGGGTGGGAGTGATGGGAAGGGTAGCAGGATTGAGTGGGGTAGATACAAGTTGTAACGGGACTGGAATAGGCAGCGTGTGGAGGATGGTAATCGATTATTTGATGAGGGTGCAGATTACAGTCCGTGTTGAAGGAAGCTCAGTGAGAGAAACCCTAAAACATCAATGAAACAATTAAGCATTTCTGCCTTGCAAAACCCTCCGCCTTTCAAAAAATAAACTTGTATCTTGATTCAGCTAACGCTTTCTACAGTGCCGCATTAATGGCCCAACGGGTTTTGGTGATTGGCCCATCTAAGATTTAAGAAAATAAAGTCTCATATTTATATTATTATTTTCCTGGCCCCCAGGATGTAACAAAATAACTTGCAAACATTGAGGCAATTCTGAAGTGTGCCCATTGTTGTGTTGTAGGAAACATTAATTTGTGTGCAGCAATCTCACACAAACAGTAATGTGATAATGTGTAGGAAGGAATTGCAGATGCTGGATTAACCAAAGATAGACACAAAAAGCTGGAGTAACTCAGTGGGACAGGCAGCATCTCTGGAGAGAAGGAATTGCTGACGTTTTGGGTCCGGACCCTTCTTCAGGCGATTATCTGAATGGTGGCCGATTAGGAAAAGGGGAGATGCAACGAGACTTGGGTGTCATGGTACACCAGTCATTGAAAGTAGGCATGCAGGTGCAGCAGGCAGTGCAGAAAGTGAATGGTATGTTAGCATTCATAGCGAAAGGATTTGAGTATAGGAACAGGAAGGTTCTGCTGCAGTTGTACAGGGCCTTGGTGAGGCCACACCTGGAGTATTATGTACAGTTTTGGTCTCCTAATCTGAGGAAAGACATTCTTGCCATAGATGGAGTACAGAGAAGGTTCACCAGACTGATTCCTAGGACGGCAAGGCTTTCATACGAAGAAAGACTGGATAGACTCGGCTTGTACTCGCTAGAATTTAGAAGATTGAGGGGGGATCTTATAGAAACTTACAAAATTCTTAAGGGGTTGGACAGGCTAGATGCAGGAAGATTGTTCCCGATGTTGGGGAAGTCCAGAACAAGGGGTCACAGTTTAAGGATAAGGGGGAAGTCTTTTAGGACAGAGATGAGAAAACATTTTTCACACAGAGAGTGGTGAATCTATGGAATTCTCTGCCACAGAAGGTAGTTGAGGCCAGTTCATTGGCTATATTTAAGAGGGAGTTAGATGTGGCTAAAGGGATCAGGGGGTATGGAGAGAAGGCAGGTACAGGATACTGAGTTGGATGATCAGCCATGATCATGTTGAATGGCGGTGCAGGCTCGAAGGGCCGAATGGCCTACTCCTGCACGTATTTTGTATGTTTCAATGTTTCTATGATGTAGAGAGATAAAGAACAATGAATGAAAGATAATGATGAGTTACTCTGTTTTGCTGTGATCGTCTACAGTCTTCTTCTTGCGTATGCTGTGCACAGCCTAAATAGCAGATCAAGGGTAGACATCCAGGCCAGGACAGCATCAGTTACTGGGTGGATGGCTTTGATGCCACCAGGGAAAAGCCTCAGTGAGGAGTGAATCATGATGTGCGGGATGGTATGGTCTGCCTGCAGTCGCAAACAGGGCTGTCTGTCATCCCCCACTTATGCAGGTGATGGGCTGTTCTTGCATGGAGGGTGCGGATTCTGTTCAGGGTTAGTCATTGCTTACGGTGGAGGTCTAAACCCGGTGGTTTCACTGTGATGACCTCTCCATTGTTGGTGTTGGAGATTGCAACCTTCATGTGGTCCACCCTGTTTCGACTAATGCAATCAACCCGACGTGCACAAACAAATAGATCATCTACAGTAGAACCAGATGATCTAGGAAGATTGAGCACCAAATTCGTCATCTCAGCATTGCATATTCAAATAGCCTCTGACCACCCCCCATCCCCACCCCCACCCCCCAGCCTCTCTCTCCACATTATGTGGGTTTTATATTCAATGCATGTGAAATAATGCACATAATTGACAGCACTTAAAAATGGGAATGCAAACCTGAAAATCCTGTAGATTGCTAGCAGAATATCCAATATACACTCAGCACATGAAATATATAGGTAAGTTAATATTTCAGCCACACATCTGTTCTGAGTAAGGATCAACTCCCCCCCCCCCCCCCCCCCCCCCAGTAGGCTGAGTGAATAACTCTGCATTTCCAGCATTTTCTCAGTTTAATCTCATAATCCCAGTGATCCTGCGTTTTCTTCAACAAACGTTTTTTTCCCCCGTCACTCGTTTCCCAATCCACTGCTGAAGTATTATAATTGCAAGGAGCCATTACCCTTAAAGGATCCCATGTAAAGTATGTTATAGCATAATGACTATTTAGAAAATTACTGTTACCCATTTTAAAAAACTAGGACAGATTGAAACAGCGACAGCTATGCCTGGAACATTTTCAAAACTGGACTCTAGTCAATGAACCAGCTTAAGAGAGAAAAATTTCAAGAAGATTTTCAAGAAGTGTTCAGAATATTTCCCATGACCTGACATAGATTTCTTTAAATATCTTTTTGTTTTACTTTTTATTATGTTAATCAAAGATCCATCAGGTTGGGTTCCTTGACTAATTCAACAAACATTTTGCCTTTATTTTCAGACTCATCCATATCCACATTGATGTTTTTTCAGTTATGAATTCCCAGATGGGTTCAAAATTGGTTTTCCCTTTTGGATTCGAACTTTCTTATTTATTCATGAGATTTATTCATGCATTGCTGACAAGACTAGAATTAATTGTCCATTGCTAATTGTCTTTGAGAAAATAGTGAAGAGCTACCACCCTGATTCACTGCAGCAGAGCTAAGGCTATGGACATATAAATCCGGGGCAGGGCGGTGTGCAACTTGTGATGGAACTTGCAAGGAGAGTTGTTCCCATATATCTACTTCCTTGTCAACTGTTTCATCTAGAGTTTAGTGAAAAAGCATGGAAACGGGCCCTTCAGCCCACCAAATCCATGGTGACCATCACACTAGTTATCCCACTTTCTCATCCATACCTTTCATGCTAGAGGCTATTTTACAGAGACCAATTACAAATGTACATGTCTTTGGGATATGGACATTTGAACAGGTACATGGATAGGAAAGGATTTGAGGGTTATGGGCCAAATGCAGGCAGGTGGGACAAACATAGATGGCACATTTTAGTCGGCATGGGCAATTTGGGCTGAAGGGCCTGTTTCCATGCTGCATAACTCTATGTCTCTTTGATTCTATGACATGGGTCGAAATTGGGGCACCCGGGAGAAACAGGGAGAACGTGCAAACTCCACACAGACAGCACCCGGTCAGCCTCAAACCCAAGTCTCCGGGGCTCTGAGTCAGTGGCTAAACCATTGGTGACAGAAATCATGGCATTTGGAGTTGCAATTGAAGAAATCTTTGTGAGCCGAGGCACTAGATCTTGTAGGTGTTGACCATTGTGTTACAAAGGACAAAGTTCATTACCAAATGAATAAAAGGTGGCGCAGTTTCAGTTGGAGCACATCTGTTAGCATTGCTGCCCGTAAGTTAGGTAGTTTATGTGTCACTCTTGTCAAACGAGATCAAGAATCTTCAATGAAGTGCCAGTGCAGTACTGAGAGACGTTTGCAGCATGACAACGTAGATTCAGATGAGTTGGTAAACTCCAGTCCTTGAACAGCATCACAGCTGCGCATAAAGCATCCAATAGCAGTACTCTGAAGAAAAGGAATGGATGGCATGGTGGCGCAGTGGTAGAGTTGCTGCCTTACAACGCCAGAGACCCAAGTCCAATACTGACTGCGGGTGCTGTCTGTATGGAATGTGTATGTTCTCCCCGTGACCGCATCGGTTTTCTCCGGGTGCTCCGGTTTTTTCTCACATTCCAAAGACATAGAGGCTTGTAGGTTAATTGGCCTTGGTAAAATTGTAAATGATCCCTATTGTGTAGGATAGTGCTAATCTAAGGGGTGATCAGGGGTCGAAGGGCCTCTTTCTGCACTGTATCTCTAAAGTAAAGTTAAGAGTCTAAAAATTTGGAGATTTTCTCTGTTTCCTGGCCAATATTAGATTAGATTAGATTAGATTCCTTTATTTGTCATTCAGACCTTTCGGTCCTTCAACCAGCATTCGAGTAACATTGTCATTATCATTTTGCTGTTTGACCTTCCCTTGAGTATAATAGCTGCCTCTCTCCGACACTGGTTCCTCTAGTTTGTAAATAATCCATTGGTTGTCAAACGGCTTTAAGGCATTCGGTGATGTGCTGTGAAAACCCTAGACTTTTCTTTCAGGCCTATCCAGAAGTGAAGGATAGATTTTAAGCTCTGCAAGTATTTGTACACCCATGAAACGGTTGACACATAAACAATTTCAAAGCTCGCAATCCTAAGAATAGAAGAATAGAATTTGGGGCTTGGTAGAGCAGTACTGGTGGTGAGCAGAGGAGGGGATTATCAGAGTTATGCATGATTTGAATACCGCAACAGCTTAAAGGAAAAAAAATTAACCAGAAACAGAATTGGAAGCAAAATGAATGTCAAGAATGTTAGCCCTGCTATACTGATGATAATGGAGAAATCTTTTTGAATGCAATCAAGCAGAAAAAAAGGCTTGCCATGGACTAATGTGACTGCACAATAGAACCAGAAGATCAATAGATGCTCATGTAGTCCAAACTCAATCAATCCAAGTGGAGCAGTGTACAGGCCTTTGCAAAAAAAGCAAAGATATTTCATGTTTTATATTTTTTTATGACATATCAGTCCATTTGACATATTGACCTTATGTTAAGTTTAGTTTAGAGATACAGCGCTGAAACGACCCCTTTAGCACCGACCAGCAATCCTCGCACACGAACACTATCCTAGACACCAGGGACAATTTACAATATTTACCAAAGCCAAATTAACCCACAAACCTGTACATCTTTGGAGTGTGGGAGGAAACTGGAGCACCCGGTCATGGGGAGAACATACAAACTCCATACAGACAGCACCAGGGTCTCTGGTGCTGTAAGGCAGCAACTCTGCCACTGCGCCACCGTGCCACCCAGTGTTTGCACATGTTCTCAGAGCAATCCCATTCCCCCACTTATTCGACTGCAAACTATTCTCTCTCAGATGTTCATAAACTCCCCTCACTCTCCTGCCCCTCACCCACACTAGGGACAATTTACTGTAGCCAGGTACCTACCAGCGAGTCTTTGGGATCTTTTGGGAAAGCAGGCAAAACCACACAGGGAGAATAAGAAAACTCCACACAGACAGCAGTCAGTATTGAAGCCAAGTCACTGGGCCTGCTGAGGCACTGTGTGTGGGAACAAACTGCAGATGCTGGTTTATACCGAAACAAGACACAAAATGCTGGGGTAACTCAGCGAGCCAGGCATCATTTCTGTAGAAAAGGAATAGGCGATGTTTTGTGTCAGAATCCCTCTTCAGATTAATCAGTCTGCCCTGTGCCACTCTGAGAGACAAATGTTCAAACAATGCTCTGCACTATACATATCTTCTGTGATTTACAGTGTATTGCCCTCCTTTTTCTTGCTGCCTCGTTCTGAATCTATTTAAATGCTATTAATCTACAGGATTTTTGCCACGACTACTGACTGATCTGCTGAGTGTTCACTCTATATTTTACTTTCATCTCCAATATTTAGGCTTTGTTGGATTTTGTTTTTAGTTCTCAATGCCAACTCCAGCCATCAGCCGCTTTTAAATCTGGAGACGCTGAGGGATACAGCTCATCCAGGGCCAATCTGAAAAAGGGAATTAGGAACGCTAAACTCAATCACAAACGACAGATCGAGGAGCATTTCCAAAACAACTCCGACCCCAGACGCATGTGGCAAGGAATCAAATCCATTGCCGATTACCATAAAGTTAACACCCCCCCCCCCCCCGCAGACAACGCCTCCCTTCCTGACGAGCTAAACCACTTCTATGCTCGTTTTGACCGGGACAACAAAACTCCAGCCATCAAAGCTGCCCCACCCCCGAACGAACAACCCCCCAGTCTCTCCACCTCTGCTGTACAAGGTGCACTGAGCAAAGTGAATGAGCACAAAGCTGCCGGCCCCGATGGCATCCCCGGGCATGTGCTCAGGGCATGTGCTGGACAACTAGACCCGGTCCTCACTGACATTTTCAATCTGTCACTGGCCCAGGGTGTTGTCCCCACTTGCCTCAAGACCTCAACCATTGTGCCAGTGCCCAAACAGTCAGCTTCAGGGAGTCTCAACGACTTCCGCCCAGTGTCACTCACCCCTGTCATCGCAAAGTGCTTTGAGCGACTGATCTTGGCTCACCTCAAAGCCAGCCTCCCCCCCCACACTGGACCCCCATCAGTTTGCCTACCGGCCCAACAGGTCTACAGAGGACGCCATATCAGCGGCCCCACACTCAGCCCTGACCCACCTGGACAGCAATAACACCTACATCAGGTTGCTGTTCATTGATTTCAGCTCCGCGTTTAACACTGTCATCCCCGCTAGCTTGATCACCAAACTCAGCGGACTTGGCATCTCCACCTCCCTCTGCAACTGGATACTGGATTTCCTCACCAACAGACCACAGTCTGTTAGGGTCAACAGCCTCACCTCCTCCACTAATACACTAATACACTCAGCCCTCTCCTCTACTCCCTCTTCACCCATGACTGCATCCCTAAGTATGGCTCCAACGCCATCATTAAATTTGCCGACGACACCACGGTGGTAGGGCTGATCAGTGACAATAACGAGTCAGCCTACAGGGATGAGGTCCAGCACCTGACAACCTGGTGTGCCAACAATAACCTCGTCCTCAACTCCAAGAAGACGAAGGAAATTATTGTTGACTTCAGGAAGAACAGAGGAGGCAGACATACCCCCATCCATATAAACGGGACTGAGGTGGAGCGCGTCTCCAACTACAAATTCCTCGGGGTACATATCTCAGAGGATCTGTCCTGGTCCCTCAATACCTCCAAGCTGATCAAAAATGCGCAGCAGCGCCTTTACTTCCTGAGGAGGCTCAAGAAAGCCCACCTGTCCCCCCAGATACTGACCAACCTTTACCGCTGTACCATCGAAAGCATCCTGACCACCTGCTTCACGGTATGGTACAGCAGCTGCACCGTAGCAGACAGGAAGGCACTGCAACGGGTGGTGAAAACCGCTCAGTACATCATCGGTGCCCCGCTCCCTGCCATGGATGCCCTCCACCGAAAACGGTGTCTGAGACGGGCCAGGAAGATCATCAAGGACCCCTCTCACCCTATAATAATAATAATAAATTTTATTTAATGGGCGCCTTTCAAACATCTCAAGGACACCTTACATAGTATATCGGAATAACATATAATCGGAATATAACAATAAAGACATCACAGAGACACAAATTAAAAACAGGATTCAATCCAAAAACAGAAAATCAAAAACACAGTGTGAAGAGGGAGCAGCGGCAGCCAAAGCGCGCCAGCGTCCACTCTCTCTTCACGGCAGCCATCTTGGACACAGACCTACAAGACTACAAATAGACAAAAAAACTCATCCCCCCACAGTGGATAGCACTGTGGAGGAAGGCACAATGTCCAGTCCCCACCCCAAGTTCACCCCAAAGTCAGGCCTATTGAGGCCACCGCAATTGCCTCTACGGAGGCCCGATGTCCCTGGCCGTTCTCACCGGGTGGTCTTGCCCCGGCATCGGGAGAGTCCTTTCGGCGGCTGGGCCACCTGGAACGGCCGCTTCTTGGTTGGAGCCCGCGGCTGCCGAAGCCGACAAGGCCGCGCCGGTTTGGAGCTCCCAGGCTCCCGATGACAAAGTCGGCGCCGCCCGCTCCGCTCCGCAGACCCGCAGCCCGGAGTTGTTGCTCTCGGCGGTCCAGCTCGCCAGAGCTCCAGCGCGTCGCTCCAGCGCGGCGACCCAGGCAAGGCATCGCCCGCTCCGCTCCAGCGCTCCAATGCTGTGCCACCGCCGAGGCCGAGGTGCTGGGCGGTTCCCGCCAGGAAACGGCGCTCCAAGCCCGCAGGTAGGCCACGAGGACGGATCGACGGGCAGCCCGGAGAAAAAGCTGCCTCACCGACCAGGTAGGGACCTAGAAATTAAGTTTACACCTACCCCCCACATTAAAAAGACCATATCCCCTACAAACAAAAAACAGGACTCACTAAAAACTATAAAAAAACCGGATTTAAAACGGACGGCTGCTGGCTAGCAGCCGTTCACCAAGACCGTTCACCCTAACCATGAACTGTTTGCCCTCCTCCCATCAGGGAGGCGGTACAGGAGCCTCAGGTCTCGAACTAGCAGGATGAGGAACAGCTTTTTCAACAACACACTTACATTGCTGAACTCGGAGTCCCATCGCTAGATATCTTTGGTCTCTCCATCCACATTGTTAACCAGTACTCTTCTTACTCTAATGTATGCTTGTTCAGTATTTTTTTTAATTCCTATCTTGCACTATGACTATGACCAGACGCTAAACTCCATTTTGTTGTACCTATACTTGTATCTGTGCAATGACAATAAAGTTGAATTGAATTGAATGCAGGCAAACCCAATGCTCAGCATTGTAGCTCTTACCATGCACAACACTAATGTACAGCTAAAGGACAGAGGGTTAAGGTGAGTCATAGAGTCATGCAACACAACACATCCATGCAAACCAAGATGCCCCATCTTAGCTAGTTCCATTTCCCCACTTTGTCCCATATCCATCTGAACCTTTCCTATCCATGCACCTGTCCAAATGTTCTTTAAAGGGTAAGACGGGAAAGATTTACAGGGGACGTAAAAAGCAGGTTTTCCACACATAGGGTGGTGGGTATGTAGAACAAACAGCTGGAGGAAGTGTTAGAGGTAAATATAATTATTCATTTATAGGACATTTGGACAGGTACACGGATAGGAACGATTGAGAGGGATGTGGGCCAAATATAGGAAAATGGGACTCTTAGATATTCAACTGGGCGTTTCCGTTCAGTATAACTCCATGTACGAGCCAAACTTTTTCTAAACCAGCATCTGCAGTTTCTTGTTTCTACTCAAACTAAACTGTTCATTCTACTCTCGTTTCCCTAACAATAAACATTTTTTAGTGAACTTGCTTCATTCTCTCTCATTTGAAATAGTAGGTTTCACAAAATTATTTTTTATTTCCAGAAAATTCCAGGACAAATTCAAGGAATTCCTAACCAGGCTACAGTGATCAAAGATGGAGGCAATTTGACCCAGAGGGCCACACATCTATTATCGTTCCTCAAGGCCTTGTTGACAAATTTATTTCTCCCATTATATTTCTTATTCACTCTTCACTGGTATAGGAAATACAAAACTCCCCATGGCGTAACATTTGGTGGGGTTGTAGGTTGGGTGTCCCTTTGTGAAATTCAAACTAAGGCAAATTATTTGAACAAAGTACAATATAAGAGCTTGAGAAATAGGGGCAGATATAGACCACCTCAAGCCTGATCCACTTTTCAATATCATGGCTGATCTGATCCTTCCTGTCTGTTCCCAATGCTTGTGGATTCCCAAAAGTCCATGACCTAACTATTTTTGCCTTGAAAATATTCAACGGTTCAGCTTCTACATCTCTCTGAGGTAAAAAAATTCCAGATGATTTGTGATCTACCAAGAGAAACTCCTTCACAACTCCACCTGAAATGAATCTGTCTCCTAGTTTTGGATTACTCCATGAAGGCAAGTATTCTGAAGAATCTAGTCTGACGAAGGATCTCGACCCAAAACGTCAGCCACTCCTTCCCTCCATAGATGCTGCCAGTCCAGCTGAGTTACTGCGGCATTTTGTGTCTATCTTAATTCGACCTGTTTTTGGTCCAAACCAGCATCCTTCCTACACAGGGCAAGTATTCTTGCAGTTTCAACTCGTCCTGCTCCTCCAGAACCATTTGATTTCAATACGATAAACTCTCATTCTCCTAAACATCAAAGGTCATAGGCCTGACCCACATTACCATTCCACACTAGATACCTCTTTCATCCCAGCACTCTCTGCAATGATTCATCTTTCAAGCGTACTTCAATGCAGAATATCCCTCCTAAGGAGACAAGAACTGCACATGGTACTCCAAGTGCACTCTCACCAAAGCAGTAGCTTTGAGGCCATAAGATACTATCTGGATTTAAGTTTATTTGGGAACACTCTCCCACTGGAGGCACAGAATAGGAAAAATGTTCATTTGCCAGAAATGAATTTTTTTTTTTCATTGACAAGGACAAATAACCTTTAAAATTTATAATTGAGTTTTAGATTATGGACTAAATTAATACAGAGCTACTCATGCAAAGACTGGAATATCATTTAAATGGAAATTGAAGTATTTGAAAATGAAGTATATAAAAGGTTTAGGAAAAAGATAGGGAAATAAGGATAAGGTCAATGAGAAAGCATATTCATTCTCAATTGGACAAATAGTCATAATGCTCTTCAGCCCACTTACATTGTGGGAGAGTCAAGGACCTGAGGGCACAAACACAGAATAAAAGGATGAACCTTTAGAATGGAGATGAGGACAAATGTCTTTAGAAGGTGGTGGAGTTCTATGGAACTTTGCCACTGACAGCTGTGGAGGCTAATTGACTGTGTATTTTTAAAGGGGAGAGTGATATGTTCTTGATTAATAAATGCATCAAAGGTTATGGTGGAAAGGCCGGAAAATGGGGTTTAGGGGGAAAATTATATCAGGCATTATTGAATGGCGGATCGATGGATCGAGCAGAGTCGATGGGTCAAATGACGTAATTCTGCTCCTATGTCTTATGATCTTACGAGTCCACCCCAATCACAATCACCCTATATAACACAAATCCTACATTAATCACATGTTTTTTACTCCTGTATTTACTCCCCCCAGATTCTGCAACTGGCCTACACACAAGGGACAGTTTACACGAGTAAATTAACCTACCACATGGCACATGTTTGGGATGCAGAAGGAAACCAGAATACCCAGAGGAAACAGTGGCACAGCGGTAGAGTTGCTGCCTTACAGCGAATGCAGCGCCGGAGACCCGGGTTCGATCTTGACTATGGGTGCTGTCTGTATGTAGTTTGTACGTTCTCCCCATGACCGCGTGGGTTTTCTTCGAGATCTTCGGTTTCCCCCCCATTCCCCAAAGACATACAGATTTGTAGGTTAATTGACTTGGTAGTCGTTAAAAAATTGGTCGTAGTGGGTGTAGGATAGTGTTAATTGGTGGGGATCGCTGGTCGGCGCGGACCCAGTGGTCCGAAGGCCCTGTTTCCACGCTGTATCTCTAAACTGAACTAAACCGGAGACGGGGACAGGGATTCAGTCACAGGAAGACATACAAATTCCACAGATCCAAGATTAGGATTGAAAGCGTATATTTGGCACTGATCCAGCTGTGTGACCTTACCTTACCTTCTTCTTGTCCTGTAATTTGTCGTAGTTAATAGTTTTTTTTCTTGAAAGGCAATATTTTGGATAACTCAGACTGAGCCTCCTGGTTTCAAAATGTCAAAGATTCACCACCCTCTGTCTGAATGGCCAACCCCAATATTCTGAATCAGACAAGCACCACCCTTGCATTTGCCCCGTCAAGCATATAATAATACTGTACATTTCACTCAGATTATCTTTCATCCCCCTGAAATCTAGAATATGGGTGCAGAAAACTTGACGTCTTCTCATGTAACAACCCGCAGTCCCAGAGATCAGTCTGGTGAACCTTCATTGCCATCCCACTTTAACAAGAATATCCTTGCTTAAGTAACAAGACAGAACCCATAAACATTATTCCAGGGCTTTATATAATCGTAATAGTATGCATGGTCTCATACAATGACAAAAAAATGACACAGTTTTGTGTTTTCTTTTCACCATTCTATGAGTATACCAATTCATCATTAATCTTTATGGACTGATGCACCCAGATCTCTCTCTTTTTTACTCTTGGATTTAATGTCTTCCCCCTGTGGGATCTATGTATTTTAGCATTTGACTACCTATGTACGTGACACTGCAACTTTCTAAGTCAAATATCAGCTGCCAAATGCCGGCTCGTGCCTCAGCATCTGCTCGGAGAAAGTAAGCATTCTTTACAGCGTTAACGATTATCCTGCAAACCTGAGCACAAGCAGGCACTGTTCCCAAAATGAAGGTAGACGTGATATGAAAGAGGAAACATCGGATTGACAAACGGCAATGTGGTACTTCAGGGAAGAGTCCCTAGAGAGGAGGAACTAAAGGACTGACTGAAGAAAGAATCACAGAAAAAGGTATACAGACAGGAGGATGGAAAAGTACCTGCCCAGAAAGGATGCATTGTAGATCATGAACGATGTGACGATGTAGACAGAATTGAAATCATTGGCCTGCTAACAGGGGAGTGCAGGGATATCACTGCAGAGCAGCAGGGGGTGAAGTCCTGGCATAGAAGAATCAATCAAATCACATTTATTATAAATGCTGAATGTACTGTAACTAAAGTAGTCTTCTACCTCATCAGCCATTCACGTTCTCAAGGGACCGAGCTTCTCAAGTGACTTGATTGAGGTCATGCAAGGCAGTCATTACAACAGGACATATGTCACATCGGAATCAGGATAATGAGAATCATCTGTGTCCAGGGAACAGCTTCTGATTGCCCAGCAATCCAACCCACACCTGTCCCCCTTTCCTCAAAGTCATTTAATCCTAATTATTGTTAACCTAAACAGATGCCATGTTTTCCATGACTTGCATATTCCCAGTTAGAAGGCAAGTTCACATGATTACTTGCTGGGAAGGATAAAACCCAGCCACTTCCACCAACACGTAGATATTCAACAGCACCATCTGCCACCTATTTTCTAACCTGATGGTTAATTGTGCGCTGATTGCGTAATCATGTGTTTTCATCATTTTAGATTTTTCTTTAAATGTCAATTGTGAGAGCACTTCTGTAATGTTGCTTGTTGAAAACTAGATGAGGTCATGGTCATAGTCATGCAGAGCAGAAACAGGCCTGTTGGCACAACTCATTCATAAGTTCATAAGGTCATAAGGGATACAGAAACGTTACTTAAGGCCCACCTCGCCCATGCTGCCCACCTGCACTAGTTCCATTGGCCCGCATTAGGCCTGCATCATAAGGAATAGGAATAGAATTAGACCATTCGGCCCATCAAGTCTACTCCGCCATTCAATCATAGCTAATTTATCTCTCCCTCCTAATCCCATTCCCCTGCCTTCTCCCCATAACCTCTGACACCTATAATAATCAATAAATACCGGCCAAGATGCCCCATTTAAGCTAATTCCATTTACCTGCATTTGGCCCAAATCCCTTGGGCCAAATGGATGGGAAAGTTTTATTTCCTATCCATATACCTGTCCAAATGTCTTTTAAATGCTGTCATTGTACCTGCCTCAACTACTTCCTCTGGCAGCTCATTAAATAAATCGACTTCCTTCCGTGTTAAAAAAAGAAACTGTCTCTTTGGTTTCTATTAAATCTTTCCCCTCTCACCTTAAACCTAGTTCTTGATTCCACTTTCCTGGGAAAAAGACTGTGCATTTATTATATCTATTCCTGCATTGACCCTATCTATTCCTGAGATGTACCATAAGGAAGATTCTCAATGTTACATAAGGAAATATTATTAAATCCAAATTTTAATCTAGGTCCAAAGGATAAACAGAGATGCAGGTCTGGAGATTACATCAGCACCGTGAAACCCACACTACACAGGGAGCTCACCACAGTTTGATACAGCATCAAGGAGATGCAGTTTACTGGTGAACATGTTGTGCAGGACATCATAAGTACTACGAAAGTCTGAATATCTACACAATTAAATATTTTCCTCTTTACCTTAAACCTCTGTCCTCTGGTGCTCGATTCACCTGCTCTGAGCAAGAGAACACTGTGCATCTACTCAGTCTATTCCTCTCATGATCTTATACACCTCTATAAGATCACCCCTGATTCGTCTGCGCTCCAACAGCAGGAGAATGTTCAGCAACAGATTCTATGACAGAAGCTCAGGTAAGAATAGCCCCTTTATTTTATTCTCGGACATGCCTTGTCCTCCTGTTCAAGCCTGTTCTTGTATGTGCAGCCTGCATGGTATCTTCATGCATAAACATTGAAGTAATAATGTCAAGTATGCAGAGCCAAGTGCCATCACAGCTGCGCAGTCAGGAACTCATTGCCTGGGGAAACCACAGTACATATTCCCACGATGGCAATTGCTTTCGGAGATTGATTTTCATCTTAACAACGTATTATCTAGTTCATAAAAAACCATGTGCACCTATTTTTCCTCTAATTTAGTTTAGTTTAGTTATACAGCGCGGAAACAGGCCCTTCGGCCCACTGAGTCCGTGCTGACCAGCGATCTCCATACACTAGCACTATCCCACACACGAGGGACAATTTAACTCCTACAAACCTGAACATCAATGGAGTGTGGGAGGAAACAGGAGCACACGTGGTCACGGGGAGAACGTACAAACTCCATACAGACAGCACCCATAGTCAGGATTAAACCGGGGTCTCCAGTGCTGTAAGACAGCAACTCTACCACTGCACCACTGTGTACCCGTGCTCACACTGGGGTTCATCCCTCCTCTATCGGTTCATCCAATGCCTCTCCAGTCCTCCAGTACCTCTGCTCTGGCTAGAGAAGATGAAGATCTTTGTCAAGGTTTCAGCAATATGCTCTCTTGCCTCTCTTCATAACCTGGGATAGATCTCATCAGGTCCTGGAGATTTATCCACCTTATCGCTCTATAACAACTCCCAATAATTCCTCCTCCTTAATCTCAAAGTTCCCTTGCACAATAGTATTCTTCACATTGATCTTACTGTCCTCCAGTTCCTTCTTCTTGTTGAAAACAGATACAAAGTGCTTGTTTAGTACCTTACCATTGGGGAGAAGGCAGGCACGGATTATTGATTGTGGATAATCAGCCATGATCACAATGAATGGCAGTGCTGGCTCGAAGGGCCGAATGGCCTCCTCCTGCACCTTTTTTCTATGTTTCTAGATTTCTATCCCCTAACCCCAAGTACAAATGATCTCCTTTATCACTGTGACCCCCATCACTGAGTGACCCCCATCACTGTGACCCCATCACTGAGTGACCCCCATCACTGTGACCCCCATCACTGTGACCCCCATCACTGTGACCCCCATCACTGAGTGACCCCCATCACTGAGTGACCCCCATCACTGAGTGACCCCCATCACTGTGACCCCCATCACTGAGTGACCCCCATCACTGAGTGACCCCCATCACCGAGTGACCCCCATCACTGTGACCCCCATCACCGAGTGACCCCCATCACCGAGTGACCCCCATCACCGAGTGACCCCCATCACCGAGTGACCCCCATCACCGAGTGACCCCCATCACCGAGTGACCCCCATCACCGAGTGACCCCCATCACCGAGTGACCCCCATCACCGAGTGACCCCCATCACTGTGACCCCATCACTGAGTGACCCCCATCACTGTGACCCCCATCATCGAGTGACCCCCATCACTGAGTGACCCCCATCACTGAGTGACCCCCATCACTGTGACCCCCATCACTGAGTGACCCCCATCACTGTGACCCCCATCACCGAGTGACCCCCATCACTGTGACCCCCATCACCGAGTGACCCCCATCACCGAGTGACCCCCATCACCGAGTGACCCCCATCACCGAGTGACCCCCATCACCGAGTGACCCCCATCACTGAGTGACCCCCATCACTGTGACCCCCATCACCGAGTGACCCCCATCACCGAGTGACCCCCATCACCGAGTGACCCCCATCACCGAGTGACCCCCATCACCGTGACCCCCATCACTGGGTGACCCCCATCACTGAGTGACCCCTATCACTGAGTGACCCCATCACTGTGACCCCCATCACTGTGACCCCATCACTGAGTGACCCCTATCACTGAGTGACCCCATCACTGAGACCCCCATCACTGAGTGACCCCCATCACTGAGTGACCCCCATCACTGAGTGACCCCCATCACTGAGTGACCCCCATCACTGTGACCCCCATCACTGAGTGACCCCCATCACTGAGTGACCCCCATCACTGAGTGACCCCCATCCCCGAGTGACCCCCATCACCGAGTGACCCCCATCACCGAGTGACCCCCATCACTGAGTGACCCTATCTCCTCTCTGGTTAACCTTGTTGTCAATATTGGTATTAAATCCTTTGGATGTTTTTTAATCTGACTCACCAAAGCCATTTCATGGCACCATTTTGGCCCGTTTAATACCCACTTATTTCCTCCTTTGTTTATATTCCTCAAAACCCTGTCTGATTCCATCCTCTTAAACCTTGTATGCACTTACATTTTACAACCTCTTTGGTCATGCAAGATTCCCTTAAGGCCCTGTCCCACTTGCCCGAGTTACTCTCAAACTCTCCCGAGTTTTCCCCTTGATTCTAACTCGTGGAATGTCGGGGAATGTCGGTAGCGAGTCCGTAGGAGGCCGTAGGTGTCCGTAGATGTTTCGTAGCGGCTCGTAATGCCAGCCATAGGAACTCGGGGCATCAGGTAAGTCGGGACATTTTTTCAACGTCCCGACTTACCTGATGCCCCGGGCAGTGTTAGCTGTGAGGTGGATGCTAGGAGGCTGCAGGGTGACTTGGATAGGTTGGATAAGTGGGCAAATGCATGGCAAATGCAGTATAATGTGGATAAATGTGAGGTTATCCACTTTGGTGGCAAAAACAGGAAAGTAGACTATTATCTGAATGGTGGCCAATTAGGAAAAGGGGAGATGCAACGAGACCTGGGTGTCATGGTACGCCAGTCATTGAAGGTAAGCATGCAGATGCAGCAGGCAGTGAAGAAAGCGAATGGTATGTTAGCATTCATAGCAAAAGGATTTGAGTATAGGAGCATGGAGGTTCTACTGTAGTTGTACAGGGCTTTGGCGAGACCACACCTGGAGTATTGTGTACAGTTTTAGTCTCCTAATCTGAGGAAAGACATTCTTGCCATAGAGGGAGTACAGAGAAGGTTCACCAGACTGATTCCTGGGATGGCAGGACTTTCATATGAAGAAAGACTGGATAGACTCGGCTTGTACTCGCTAGAAGATTGAGGGGGGATCTTATTGAAACTTACAAAATTCTTAAGGGGTTGGACAGGCTAGATGCAGGAATATTGTTCCCGATGTTGGGGATGTCCAGAACAAGGGGTCACAGTTTAAGGATAAGGGGAAAGTCTTTTAGGACAGAGATGAGAAAAACATTTTTCACACAGAGAGTGGTGAATCTGTGGAATTCTCTGCCACAGAAGGTAGTTGAGGCCAGTTCATTGGCTATATTTAAGAGGGAGTTAGATGTGGCCCTTGTGGCTAAAGGGATCAGGGGGTATGGAGAGAAGGCAGGTACAGGATACTGAGTTGGATGATCAGCCATGATCATATTGAATGGCGGTGCAGGCTCGAAGGGCCGAATGGCCTACTCCTGCACCTATTTTCTATGTTTCTATGTTTCTATGTTTCAACGTTGAAAAATGTCCACGAGTTAGAAAAATAGCTCTGAGCACCTTACGAACGACTATTACCGTAATTCTCCAAGTTTGAATCAAGGGGAAAACTCGGGAGAGTTCATGAGTAACTCGGGAAAGTGGGACATGGCCTTTATTTTACCATCCTTATCTCTCCCCCTTACTGGAACAAAGCGTTCCTGAACTTTGATGGAAATTTACTTTTCAAGCAAAGTGTCACGTAGTTCATAAAAACCACGGCTGGGTCAAAATTATGAATGTCCTCTGGCAAATGAAAGGTTAATATTAAATCTGCTTCCATTGTCTTTACACGGAGCACAACTCAAAAATTCGACTGGAACATGGATAGGTAAGATCTAGATGGAGATGAGCCAAACGTAGATGGGGTATCCTATTTGGCATGGTCAAGATGGGCAAAAATGCCTGTAGTACTCTATGACTCTAATTCATCATTGCAGGTAAACCACGCATCTCCATGTAATTAAACAGTCAGATGAATGGAATTATTTAGATTTAGATTATGGTTACTGGCATTTAATAGTGGTACCGTCACCAAAGACACATTCACCATTCTCCATGTGTTGGAAGGACGCACAGATGCTGGTTTACACTGAAGACGGTCACTAAATGCTAGAGTACCTCAGAGGGTCAGGCAGCATCGTTGAAGAAAAGGAACAGGTGACGATTTGGGTCGAGGCCCTTCTTCAGAGTCTGCTTTTCTCCAGAGATGCTGCCTGACCCACTGAGTTACTCCAGCATTTTGTGTCTATCTTCAACATTCTCCACATCCACTTAAAAATGTAAACATATCAAAGTTTTCATCATTAGTGGGAAAAACGCTATTTTCCCAATGTTATCCATATTACCACATTAACCACCCTGGTGTTGGTTTGAGCTCCTGTGTGAGCGGCACGGCTACTGGCTGGAAGGCGCTCCCGTGTGAGCAGCCCGGTGCGGGGCTGAGACGCTGCCGTGTGGGCGGACCGGCTCCCGGCTGGAAGGTGCTCTCGTGGGGGCAGCCCGGTGCGGGGCTGAGACGCTGCCTTGTGGGCGGCCCGGTGCGGGCGGAGACGGTGCTACGGCGGCTGAGGCGGCGTTCTGGCGGCAGCGACCTGGATCCAGGGCTCGGCCGCGGGCCAGTGGAGGACAATGTCGGGAGCTCGCAGGTCACAGGCTGGTGCCTGTTTTCCGGAGCACCCGTTGCAACAGCTGCGGGCAGCTTCGACCACCCCCGGGCCGCAGAGCTTGAACCGCGGGACTGATGCCATCGCCCGGTGGGGTATCGCCTCGGCGCAGAGGGAGAAGAGGAGGGAAGAGACAGTAACTCTAAGACTTTTGCCTCCGTCACAGTGAGGAGGTGTTTGGTGAACTCACTGTGGTGGATGTTAATTTGTGTTTATTGTGTTTTGTTATTATTACATGTATGGCTGCAGGCAACAGCATTTCGTTCAGACCGAAAGGTCTGAATGACAAATAAAGGATTCAATTCAATTCAATCAATTAAATTATATGATGATCATACATTTTTTATTATTGTTTATCAGGAGATTATGCAATCAGCGACATCCTATGTGCTGGCATTACATAAAGTACAATGAACAGTCCAATAATTTGAAATTAAAAAAATGCTTCATCAGTTTTTTGCACGTGCTCCTGCGAGCTGTAACACAGAAGAGGCCAGTAATGTCTGTAACAACTCTTGTTGCTTCTGTCACTACCCACACAGACTTCACTGAGATTTGCCATGTCTAATCAGCTGTGAGAATTTGCCAGTCACATAGCCTTTGCTCTCAACTCCCAACAGTAATCAGCCCCAAATTTTGTATTACAGAAATCCAGCTTTGGACCTTCAGCAGGTTAATTAACGAGTAGTCTTTAACATTGTCATCACGAAATGAGCAGATTGCAAACAAAATAAATGACTTATTTTTCAACCAGCACGCAGAGCTGAGCAATTACTGGTGCTTGATGTAGCTGGATGACATTGAACCTCTCGTAAAATAAAAATTTACAGAACAGAGGGGGTCACTTGGCTGTTTCACCGACCCGAGCTCATTGAATGAGATGTCCAATTAGTCTCATTCCTAGGCTCATACTTCATTATACTACATATTTTCCCCTTTTATACTTTTAGCTAATTACCTTGTAAAAGTTAATATTGCATCTGCCCTCATCATCCTTAGTAGCAATATAACTCACAACAACTCACTGCAGTTAATAAATATCTCCTCGATTTTTGTTTGTTATCTTTGGGGAGTAATCTGTCTTTCGGTTACAGATGAATTCACTAATGGAAACTCAATGTGTGGCAATGGCCTGTGAAAGGATACTTGCCGTGGTTCGCTTATCCTTCCAATAAATCTCAAAAAGTTTGCCAGCATTTTGTAGGGATTCTTCCAGTGTTTCCTACTGGTCTCAGAAGCACTTACGGCAGAAGGAATCACCGTGGGCTGGTAGACCATGGATTTTGCGTCAGGACTTTTGGACAAGTACATGGAAATAAAAGATTTAGAGGGCTGGTGAAACAAGTGTAGATGGCGCATCTTGGTCAGCATGGACAAGTTGGGATGAAGGGAAGTTCCCATGTAAAATGACTATATGAGTAAAGACTGTGCTGGCACAGTGCAAGCTATGGCAACTTTCACGATTAGCATTTAGCTTCACTAAGGGGTAGCTGCTGAAATTGACAAGTCCATGTTTTCCAGAGTTTCACTCTGAACCTCATTGCCAAAAGGCATTGTTGAACAGTGGCGATAAGTTGGTAAAGGACCTTTGTCTTGTGGACGTTGAGAATAGGACTCCTCCTTTCATTTGTTTCAATGAACAATTCAGCCACTGCTTGGAGCTCAAGTTCTGAGTATGTATAACGCAGGCATGTATAGCACAGAGAACCCAAGTGTGTTTAACAGACTGCAGGTCAACTCATGAAACCCAGGTGACCTTGATTCTGTGGTGTAGCTGCCACAGGTTAAACAATTTCCCATTGATTCTGAAGATTTGTTCCATTTTCATGGGGAATTTGTTGAAGGTGACAGCTATATGGCGAGGAAGATTGAAAACAAACTACTGGGTCAATGGTGCAGCTCTGTTTGATCCCACCTCTCCCCACATCAACATCCTTTGCATCGATGTCCTAATTATCCTCAAATGGCTGCTCTGGCGAGGATAGCTGATGGAACAGTCCTGAAACAAACACTCTCTTATGATTCCGTTGCAGGAAGAAATTATCAGGCAGACAGAAAAAGATTCAAAGATGTGCTTAAAGCCACCTTGTGAAAATGCAACATCCCACTGACTCCTGGGTTCCCTGGCCTATGTTGAGAAGAAGTATCAAGACCCTTTAGTCACTAGGCTGAGACTAGGTCCCCTGGTAAGCCACTTGACAAACTACCCAATGGCCCATCCGGATTGGGACTTAAAAGGTCCTGTGTAAATAACAGGAGTGAACCACCAGCTGAACTACCTACTAGCCCATCAGGTCCTCCAGCTCCATCCATGGAGCAATCTGACTGACCTCATCGTTCATACACACACTACTATCCTCTATCTGTACACTGTTGACAGCTCGGTCTTTTTGCGGTCTGGATAGCACGCAACAAAAAGCTTTTCACTGTACCTCAGTACACATGACAATAAACTACTAAATCTACTGAGGTTTGGATGACCTTGTTCTGGAGTATAGCTGCTGTGGTTTTAAAGTGGTTCTGACAGCAGCTCCGCTCTCCACGTTAGATGGAGAAGAGGTGTTCAGACAATAACACAACCCTGTATTACTCCGAGCCACTGTGGTGGATTCTTGTTGTAAACCCATCAGTTAGTATCATGGCTTGCCTGGCATCATGGAACAAACATAACATGGGAAAAAAAAATAGGATGCCATGATAATGAACCAACAATAAGACATGAGCTGGGACTGAAAGCTATCCCATGTGTTACAATAAGGGGGATATGTGGGCTAGTATGTTGTTTTAAATCACTCATTGGAAAATTCAATGCTCAGATTTTAGTCACTAGATTTAGTTTAGTTTAGTTTGTTATCATGTGTACCGAGGTACAGAAAAATGCTTTCTGTTGTGTGCCATCCAGTCAGTGAAAAGACTACGTATGATTACAATCAGAACCATCTACAGTGCATAGAGGATAGGGATAGAGAGAATAACGTTTGGTGCAAAATAAAGTCTAGTAACGTTTTATTGAAGATAGTCTCAGGGTTTCCAATGAGATATGTTTCAGCTCAGGTCCACTCTCTAGTTGGTGATAGGATGCATCAGTTGCCTGATAACAGCTGGGAAATAGCTGTCCCAGAATCTGGAGGTGTGATTTGCAGCCCCAGTTTGGTTGTCGGAAAACCCAGTTCCCTACGACACAGGAAATTAAATAGATGGAGAATTCAATAGATTCATGGCCTCCTGCATTTAAATTTCTCACACATGCCATTAAATCGGAATCCCTTCTCGTTTGATCCAAACCACCCACTTGCTTATTCTTCTGCATAATATGAAGGAAGCAGCTTCTCTCATTGAAGTAATTATACATTAAAATCCGATTCTTGCATGTTGATGGAAAACTCACTGAAAAGTGGGGGCAGATGCATTCTGCAAGAGCTCCTTGGTAAAATCAAATTAGAGAACCTCCCCAATGTCCAACACTAGAGGGCATAGTTATAAGGTTTCTCCCGCTGCTGGACATTGGGGGGCAGTGCCCCGAAACAAAAACAAAAACAGGAACCTGATCAACTTCTAGCTTATATCCAGGAAATCATGGAAAGAACCCCAATAACTAAATCAACAAGAAGACACAAGGAACTATAAATACAAAATAGGTTTACAAAAAAAGTCACAAAGTGCTGGAGTAACACAGTGGTTTAGTTTAATTTAGAGATACAGCATTGAAACAGGCACTTTGGCCCATGGAGTCCATACTTACCAGTGATCACCTGTACACTAGTTTTACCCTACACAATAAGGACACTTTATAGAAGCCAATTAACCTACAAACCTGCACGTCTTTGCAATGTGGGAGGAAACCAGAGCACCTGGAGAAAACCCATATGGTCACAAGGAGAATTCCCAAACTTGGTACATACAGCACCCGCAGTTCAGGATCGAACTGGGTCTCTGGTGCTGTAAGACAGCAACTCCACTGTGCTGCCCTCAGTGAGTCAAGCAGCATCTCCAGAGAACTTGGATAGCTTACATTTGAGATCTATCTAACAAAAAAAACATCACCTGTGTCCACCTATCAATCGCTAGGGCCTCACATCTCATCCAGCTCCCCCCCCCCCCCCCCCCAATCCCCCCCCCCCCCCCCCCCCCCCCCCGCCCCCCGCCCCCATCATCACAATCTGTCTGAAAAAAGTTCACCTATCTACGTTCTCCAGAGATGCTGCCTGACCGGGTGAGTTATTCCAGCACTTTGAGACAAAATCAATAAGGTTTTATTCTAAATAAGTGTTTGTTTAGGCATTGTAACAGGCTTTGAACTGGTTGTTTGTGTAACGCACTCTTGGAAAAGATGCATTATTACCTGCTTTCATTCACCAAAGAAAGTCAACACAATTAAGGGAACATTACATTGAAGGTCAAACTAAATGATTAATTAAATAGAGATCTTTTTACTGTCTTCAACAGACGCGTCTAATCTTCTGTTCCTCCGGGCACTGTTTTACAAAGAGAGAGTTGAGGGGGGAAGGATAGGAAGTAAAACATTTTTTTAAATTGTCTCTAAATCCTGCATTGAATGGGGAAACAAATCCAGGCAGAGCTGTAATACAGATGCCCACTTCAAGCAACAAAGGGAGGCTGCTGGTGCCTAGGTTTGTCATTGTTATGCCTTGCTCTCTAGTGACCACTTTAAAGCCTGTGCACTCCTCCCAACATGAGGAAGATTATTATATCCAGGGATAAGCATTAAAGAAGTGGCTTCTGGATGGGCCAGGCAGGCATAAAGGCCTGCACCTGCTGTCGTCTCCAGAGGCCGACGGTGGATTGTGGCGGGGAGTGTAAAAGGTTGGCGGGTGGGTGGTGGGGAGGGGGTAGTTTTGCAGATTATAGTGCAGAAAAAGAGAGGTCCAGAAGGGAGGGTGGGGAACAGATGTCTATTCCCAAGCTGGGGGCTCGCCTGTCCCTCCTCTCCCCCACCCCCCCCCCCCCCCACCCCCCCACCCCATACTGTGCTTCAGCAAACTGCGAAATCTGTCAGTGGAAGCCAGTCTTCTCAGGGAATCCAAATCCCTGGTAATTCATTTTGCCCACAGCTGGGGATTCAACTCCCTTGTGCCTTCAGGGCCTAGATTCACAAAAGAGGACAGCAGAAGTCTTGGGTAATCAGTGTGCACTGAATCACTAAAGGTACATTGTGAGCGCACATAATGGACTCATACAACACCCTATATTTCCTAGAAATCATGCTCTTTTCTCAGTCATTAGCTCAGCCCTAATTACCCTGATTAGATTAATCAATATAGCTGCACCTTTAAATGCAGTAAATGTGCGCAAGGAAGCCAACTTTCCTTTAAAAACGTTTCCTAACAAATGAGAATCCAAAGTCAAGAGTGTTTCATTGTCATATGTAGCGACAATGGAACAATTAAATACTTGCTGCAACTTAACAGACCCATAAATGCAACACGTAGAATAATACATAATCAAACTTATTAAATTGATAAATAATTTATGTTAATAACAATAACACAAGATAACCATAATAGTCAAAAAAACAAAGTCCACCGTATAACCAAAGACAATAGTCCATTGAATAGGACATGGAAGCGTAGGGACATAGATTATGTACAGACAGATGAGATCAGTTTAACTTGGTATCATGTTTGGCACAAACATTGTGTGCTGAAGGGCCTTGTGCTGTCCTGTACTGTTCCATGTTAATATCATAGTTGCTGAGGTTAGTGTTGTGCCTTGTTCAATATTCTGATGGTTGCTGGGAAGAAACTATACTTGAAACTGGTCATCATAGTTTTTGGACCTTTAAACCACTCCCCCAAATGGAGAACCAGGCAGTATACACCTGGTATACACCTGTAGAAGTTCAATTGAGTATTCACCGATATACATAATCTCCAAAATCTTATAAGAAAGTAGAGGTGCCGAAGACCTTTTTTGTGATTGTTAAAGACCTTCCTGGTGGAATAAAACTGGGTGAAAAAAAGGTTAATATTAACATAAGCATGTGACCTCTGTCACTCCTGGGCGTGATCAATCATAGTTGCAGAGTTCTTTTAGCAGAGAAAAGTTTTCTTTTCTTACAATAAAAGCCTCCCAGGTTTTTTTTTTAAATCCATCTGAACCATGAGAGCAGGGAAGGAACAAGTTAACCTTTTTTTCACCCAGTTTTATCCCACCAGGGAGGTCTTATCTTCCACTACCTGCAACCTCCGGCAACCACCTTCAACTAGCATCGCAACCGGTTTTGACTAAAAAATTACCGACATAGAAGAAGCGGGAACTACTTTCGACCATTAGGGAGAGTGACAAAAATCTCCGGGAACCTCACGGAAACCTTGGGTGGGGCGCAAAGTCTCCAGAGGTTTCCGTTCATGTTTCCTAAGTGGGACAGGGGCATAACACTATCAATCTGTTCCCAGGACAAATCTTCAAAGATATACACGACCAAGAACTTGAAGCTGTTGACTCTCCACCACACTGCAAAGGCAGATTAATAACAGACTTTTCTGAAAAACTATGGAAATGCTTTACCCCCAAGACCTTTGGTCCTGGTGAAATATACTATTGTGGTAAATACCAAGTTTTGAAAATCCCCAAAGATTTTTCTGTAACAGTGTTTTTATGAATTTATTGATCACTTTCCATATGTTTCCCTTCTATTTTCCTCATACAATACAATACAATACAATACAATACAATACAATACAATTTATTGTCATTTGAACCTCAGTGAGGCTCAAACGAAATTCTGTTTTCACAGCCATACAAACAAAGACAATTCCTAGACATACACACAATTTAGTTCACACAAACATCCATCACAGTGGATCCACTATGATGGAAGGCAAAGTCTTTTCTCTCTGCTGTTCTCCATGACTCTCCCGATGTCGAAGCCCCAGGTGGGCGATGATAAGTCCCACGGCCATTTTAGGCCGTGCCGGGCGATTTACGGCCCCGCTCCCGGTCTAGAAGTCTCGAAGTTGGAGCCCCCGGCGGGCGCTGGAATGTCCCACGGCCATGAAGCCGTGCCGGGCGATGTATGACCCCGCTCCAGGTCGTTCCAACCCCGCAACACGGGCTGGAGAAGTCGCGTTGCGGGAGCTCCGGGAAGCGGTCTCTCTCTCCCCCCGGACCCGCGAGCTCCCGATGTCCCAGTCCACCGGACCTGCGGCTGCGTTGCTGGAGCCTCCGAGCCCCAGGAGTCGAGTCGCAGCAGCGAGTCACCGCCGCTCCCCACGCTCCGAGGCCGGCCAGCCCCACGATGGTGAGTAGTCTGCAGCTCCGCAGTCTACCGAGCCCCGGGGTCGTTCAGGCTGGAGGCCGCTCCATGGTGCTAGGCCCCAACAACAACGGAGACCCGACAGGGAAAAGGTCGGGTCTCCCAGACAAGGAAGAGATTTTAAACAGTTTCCCTCTGCCCCCCGCCTCCCACATATACACATTTAAAACCAGTATTAAAAAACACCAACACTACATTTAACTAGACAAAAAATAGATGCTTGGGATCAACTAGACACCGTTGATCCCAAGCATCTTAATCTTCTAAAAGCTACAGCTGACATTCCGCAGCCTTGAGTTGCCCTTCTTTTGAGTATCATTTACAGCTTCGACCATGACTGTTGATTGCTGATTCCTTCATGAAGAGGTTCAGAGCAAACCCGAAAGCTCTTTGGAACTGAATGTTTGCATTTTTCCCATTCCACTGGGGTGGAGACAATACTGAGTCTTAGCAGCTGCCATCGTCCAAGGCCAAGGGTCTTTTCCCAAATTTAAGGACCCTGCTGCAAGTGAAGGATGGTGGCGGCGGTGGAGGCGGCCCGATTTCGGGGCTGTGGCGGCGTTCCGGCGGCGGCGACTCGACTTCGGAGGCTCGGCCGCGGGCCCAGTGGACGACATCGTCGGGAGCTCGCAGGTCACAGGTTGGTGACCTGTTTTTCCAAAGCTCCCGCAACAACAGCTTCGGCCGTTGGACTGGAGAGCGGCAGCTTCGGCAGCTTCAACCACCCCAGGCCATGGAGTTTGGATTCAGCCGCGGGACTGACTTACTTACCATCACCCGTCGGGGTCACAACATCGGAAGCCTGGATCGCCTCAGCGCAGAGGGAGAACAAGGAGGGAAGAGACAAAGAGTTTTAGACTTTTGCCTTCCATCACAGTGAGGAGGTGCCTGGTGAACTCACTGTGGTGGATGTTAAATTTGTGTTTATTGTGTGTTTTTGTTATTTTTATTATATGTATGACTGCAAGGCACGAAATTTCGTTCAGACCAAAAGGTCTGAATGACAATAAAAGATACTTTGACTTTTGACTTGAGTAAGTCAGATCTAAATGACCAAGTCACCGTTGATCCCAAGCATCTTAATCTTCTAGATCTGCCTACCATGAGGGAATTTATAAAAAGCCTTAGTAAAATCCATGAAGACAACATCCACCGCCCTACCCTCAACACCTTAGTTACTTCCTCAAAAAGCTTGATCAAGTTAGTAAGACATGATCTGCTGCATATAAAGCCATGCAGACTGTTCCTCATCAGCCATTCATTCCCAAATGTGAGTATACCCTATCCCATAGAATTCTCTCCGGTAGCTTTCTTACCACTGATGTGAGGTTGATAGGCTTATAATTTCCCCGGATTCTTGCTGCTTCCCTTCTTAAACAAAGGAACAACATTGTCTACTCATCAGTTTTTCAGGAACCTGCCTGTGGCAACATACAAAGATCTTCATCAAGGCCCCTATAATCCCCTGGTTTGCTGTCCTCAACATCCTGGGATAGATCCCACCAAACCGTGAGGAATTATCCACCTGTATTTCAAGAGACCTCAATTTAATGCACATCAATTAAATTCCACCTGCCCCTCCCTCAGCTACCAAGTTTTCTTAGTTCCAAAGAAAAGAATCCTAGAATCTATATTAAATTCTCGTGGGATTCAATATTTTCCAGCCCTAACAATATCCTCTTGAATATCCCGTGTGCTCTCTCATAATAGCACATTCTTCCTGTCGAGATCAAACCAATATATAGTACTGTAGATTTGGTAAAGCTATTCGGTTACAAATTCATTAGTCATAGGAGCAGAATTAGGCCATTCGGCCCCATCGAGTCTACTCCGCCATTCAATCATGGCTGATCTATTTTTCCCCTTCAATTCCCCATTCTCCTGCCTTTTCCCCGTAACCTTTGACACCTTTGCAAATCAAGAACCTATAAATCTCTGCTTTAAAAATAGCCAAAGACATGGGAATATTATTTTCCCATGTCACTTTTGTTTCAAGCTTGAAGATACATTAGCGGTTCCTGAAGGGTTATTTGAGTGGTCAGTAATATAGCTGAATATTAAGCCACAGACACTAATAAAGTTCAATGCTTTTTTCACTTTCGTGAAGGAAATAAATTGAACTTGTTTTACATCTGAAGCTAGTCGAGCGAAGCTTTGATCTATTTTTTAAAACTATGAGCAACAGGTGATTATGAATCAGTCACCCATTTAACATCCTCTTCAACTGACTGCAATAGAAATGAAAATGTAAAATATGCTTTCATTTATTGTTACCCATTTCACATCACTGGACAAGGTGCGTGTGTTCATTCTCCTCTTTCTTTTTACTGTCATCTGTGGAAATGAATTCCACAGATTCGCCACCCACTGGCCACATAAATTCCTCCTCATCTCCATTCTAAAGGTACATCCTTTTATTCTGAGGTTGTGCCCTCTGGTCCTCGACTCTCCCACTAGTAGAAACATCTTCCCCTCATCCACTCTATCCAGGCCTTTCATTATTCGTTATAGTCATATAGCGCAGAAACAGGCCCTTCAGTCCATGCTGAGCAAGATGCCCCATTTACACTAGTTAAAGAGAGAAAGAGGTGATCCATCCAAAATCTTTATTCAAGTGCAGTATAGTCACAGGAGCAAGCAAACTTGGCAAAACTGTGTACAGTTTTACATTCCCGTTGAAGTTCATTTGGGAACAACTGTGTCATCACCGAAAGCTTCAGGCAATTCTCCCGTCATTATGAAATAATCTAATTGGATAAATTAAGAGCACCATGGAATTAATTTCCATGAAGGAATACCACTTAATATTTGCATCAAGGAACAGTGGGTTGGGGCCACTTGGGAAAAGATTGTCCGAGCGTACTCAGGACTTTAAGCTGATTCTCTCAGTTCCATCCCTGGCATAAAGTAGGGAAGTGATAGCCCAGCGGACTGACAGTTCCCCAAATTCGAACCTCGAACCAGGATGTCAGAATCAATGGAGCATCTTTTATTCTCACCTGGATTGTAACAGAAAACATCCATGAAAACTCACTTTCAGATATAACAAAGAATAAAGTAATAAAGTGTATATATTAGAGATACAAAAAACCGCAGCTGCTGGAAACTTGAGCAAAACATAAGTGCCAGAGGAACTCAGCAAGTCAGGCAGCCTTTGTGAAGGGAATGGATACACAATGTTTCCGATCGGATTTCGGAAATGTCTTGTTTTGTGTCTGGCGTTTTGGGTCCTGACCAAAAACGCCATCTGTCCATTGCCTCCACAGGTGCTGCAAGCTAAAAACATTACCTGTGTGTTACCTGTGTGTTGTAATGGGTCTTGGATTGACTAGATAGTGCCTATACCATTGCATTATGGCTCACATTTAATCAAATTAGGAATAATGCCAGTTACAATATGATTAAGTTCTTCCCTTCATTATTTTCACTGCAAATTAGTGATTGTCATTGCCGACAGAGGGCACTGCATAATACAAAGGCTTTATTAAGTAATGGTGGTAACAAAAGTGTTTGATCGCGATATCTCTTCATATTATTGAACCAGATATACTGAAGGAAGAGACAATTATATGCATAGTCAGGTAATAAATTACAGACTATATTGTTCAAGTTATTTATTTGTCCGAAGGGATTTACCATTATTTGAATCAAATCAAGCATAAGTCCTCCAATATTTTTGTCCAAGGGCCATCAATCATCTATGAGCCCAGATTGTGAATGTTAGAGGACTGTTCACTGTTGAACCACTCCTATTATTGTCCACCTTTGCATGTGCAATCTCCATCCAGAGTCACTGAAAACTAATCAGGATAGAGAACCCTGCCTAATTGTGTCCCCTTGCTAAGCCAGGATGTCGAGGACATCTTAAGCAGTTCTACAATGCAACTCTACTTAGCCCAGCTAAGTCAGCGCAGAATGGGAATTAAACCACAGGGTGTTTGATTTGTGCTCCTTTGTGCTACACTGGCTGGTGTCTATCCAGTCAAGGGAATCGCCTATTTATTATGACAAAGTACATAAATACCAGCATATTTTCCTAAGGATTCAGCTGGAGAAAGTCTATTTCTTTTATCTCTGTGCAATGTGGAGACAGAAGGCAGAGAACAGTGATTTTCATGGAAATAGGATGAACTGCGCCTCGGCCTCAAATCACGTGTTGCTGGCTTCCTCATAATTCACAGCGTGTCTCAAACGGCGCGTGACAGAAAGAAAAATTAAAAAAGCATAATAGTTCCATTGTCCACTGTGCCTTTCTAAGCTTAGAGCCACTTTTCTTAAAGGGCACACGCGCGGCAGGGTACTCTCACAAGGTGCAACGCATAGCCCGCGGAAAGAAAACTGACAAGATATGCCAGCTGTGAAAACCAGCAGCAGATTGTCCTAATAGCCGATTTCCTCGTGCAGCCTGGAGTTCAGTGATTGTCAGCTGCACAATCGGTGGTGGTGGATCAGGTGTGGGGAGGGAGGTGGGAGGCCTAGGGGGACCAGGTGGCATTCTCGCCCACATGACCTATTAGTGAAAGGAGACTGGCAACCTCTCCATGTGTCTCTCCAGCTGGCTGACTTGTGACAAACTAAAGCAAGTGGCGAGACTGTCGTGGGGAGAGCAGGGCCCGGTGCCTCACGCACTGCCAGGAAAGTCCGTGACTCCTGGAAAAGTCTGAGAGTCTGAGACAAAGAATGAAGAAAAACAATTGTGTAGTCTGAAGATAGACACAATAAGCTGGAGTAATTCAGAGGGATAGCCAGCATCACTGGAGAGAATGAATGGGTGACGTTTCGGGTCGAGACCCTTCTTCAGACTCGACCTGAAAGGTCACCCATTCCTTCTCACCAGAGATGCAGCCTGTCCCACTGAGTTACTCCTGTGTCTATCGTTGGTTTAAACCAGCATTTGCATTTCATTCCTACACAAATGTGTAGTCTATCTGAGTGTCTTTATTCTGACTGAGTATCTTTATCAAAATAAAACTGACATTGAAAACCAATGAAAATGACATTAGGAGTGCATAAAGTATTTTTTGTTAGTGAAAATCAGTAAGGCTTAAAGGAGTGTAGACAAAAATGCTGGAGAAACTCAGCGGGTGAGGCAGCATCTATGGAGCGAAGGAAATAGGCAACGTTTTGGGTCGAAAACCCTTCTTCAGACTTCAGGAGTATTTAGTCTTTTAATTTTGGAGATGCAGCATGGAGCCAGGGCCATCGAGTCCACACCGACCATCGATTACCCATTCACACTAGTTCTGTTATCCTACTTTCTCATCCAATTAACCTATAATCCCGCATGTCTTTTGGACGTGGGAGGAGACCGAACACCTGGAGAAAATCTACACATTCACAGGGAGAACATGCAAGCTCCACATAGACAGCATCGAGCTCTGGGTCTCTTGCGCTCTGAGGCAACAAATTAAGCAGCTGTGCCGCTGTGCCGCTCGAGGGAAGGAGAAGGAGAGACAAACCGGATGGCAGTACCCTGGGTTCTAAAGGTTTTGTGAATTGTATGCATCTCCTCGAGTTGGAGAAAGAGCAAAGATACAGTGTGTCTCGATCTAAAAAGCAGCAGGCATCAGGAAGTACCAGCAATTGGATTTGTATTGTCCCAATGCAATTATATCATTCACATCACTAAAAGGATCAGAGGAGAAAATAAAAACATTCTTTAAAAATATATTAGAAATATTGTACGTTATTGTACATTAGCTGTGGCCGCACTTAGACTACTGTGTTCCATTTTGGTCACCGCACTATGGTACAGATGCCATTAAGCTGGAAAGAGTGCAGAGAAGATTTACAAGGATGTTGCCAATAACCAAGAGACTGAGCTATTGGGAGAGTAAGGTAGGCTAGAACTATATTTCTTGGAGCACAAGGGGTTAAGGGGTGATTTTATATAATATGAAGGGAATGGCCGGGGTGAATACACCATCTTTTACCCAGAGTAGGGCAATCAAGAATCAGAGAACCTAGGTTTAAGGTGAGAGGGCAAAGATTTAATAGGAACCTGAAGGGCCTGTCCAACTGCGGCGACCTAATTGCCGAGTTTAGAAGAGTTTAGGAGAGTTTGAAAAAGTGTCATGTTGAAGACCTCCTTTGACCTCCTTCGACTATGTTGAAGACTAGCTTCGACTAACTTCGGGAAAATTGGGCACGAATAGTGGAGAATAAAGACGACCTCCTTCGACCTCCCTTTGACTATGTTGAAGACTATCTACGACTAACTTTGATTACCTTCGACTACCCTCGAATAACATGCCGACCTACTACGACCTACTTCGACTAAAGGGGCTGTCTCACTTGGGCGACCTAATTGGCAAGATTAGAAGAGTTTGAAAAAATGACATGTTGAAGACCTCCTTCGACTATGTAGAAGACCTCCTTCAACCTCCTTCGACTATGTGAAGACCAGCTTCGACTAGCTACAACTAACTTTGGGAAAATTGGACACCGAATAGTGGAGAGTGAAGACGACCTCCTTCGACCTCCCTTCGACTTTATTGAAGACTATCTACGACTACCTTCGACTACCTTTGATTACCTTTGACTACCCTCGATTATCTATGACTAACATGCCGACCTACTACGACCTACTACGACTAAACCTACGAGTAAAAAAAGTACCGATTTTTTCAATGGCGACCTTTTTTTATTGCGGGCATTTTTAACATATTGAAAAAAACACCGCGACCTAGCTGAGGCCTCGAGTACGCGGAGACCACTCTCGAGCATGAAGGAGAGTTACGAAGACATCCTACAACCTTGTGTCGACCATGCTGCAAGTATGGGTCAAGGGCAAACTCGCCAGAACTCGTGGCTTAGGTCGCCCAAGTGGGACAGGCCCTTAAACCCACGAGTAAAAAAAATATTGATTTTTCCCATTTTTTTATTCGTGGGCATTTTTCAGCATGTTGAAAAATACGCTGCCACCTAGCTGAGTCTTCGAGCATGAAGGAGAGTTACAAAGACCTCCTAGGATCTCGTGTCGACCATGCTGCGAGTATGAGTTGAGTGCAAACTCTTCTGAACTCACCAATTAGGTCGCCGCAGTGGGACAGGCCCTTGAGATGCATAAAATTCACACAGTGGTTGGTGGGTAGATAGAATGAGTTTTCAGAGGAAGTAGTTGAAGTAGGTGCAATAACAACATTTAAAAGACATTTGGATAGGTACATCGACAGGAAAGATTCAGAAGGATATGGGCCAGGCATGGGCAAAAGGGATTAGTTTAGATGGGGCATCTTGGTTGGGATAGACAAGTTGGGCCAAAGGTCCTGTTTCTATTCTGTGTGACTCACTGACTCTATGCAGAAAAATCATAATCATTTGCAGAAAATCATAAACATTGCAGGCTGAAGACAACTGTGTTGCAAATACAAAGTCAAAGCCTTTTTCAATGGAACAGAAGCATCTAGCTACTCATCATAGAAAGCATGTCTAAAACATTTGTTCTCTGTTTATTTATCCCTGTCTTTTTCCTTCTGCCTTCATTCCCTTTATTTTTAACCCTCAATTCTTCCTTCTTTCTAAACCAATAAATAACTTCATGCCACTTGTTATCACTGTGATCTATTCTGGTTTTGTAACCTCTGAGAAATCTGCCTTTCTCTAACTCTAACCTCAAATATAAGTATTCTACTTTGGGTACCACAGCCTTCAGCTGCCTGAGTCTACAATTTCATCCATAAGCCTCTCCACCTTGCTAACTACCCTTTCTTTTTGATTAAGGTGCCCAATATCTGAAGTGATTTCGCATTCATTTTGTTTGATAGTGTTCCTGCAAAATGTCACGGGTCACTTTGCAATGACGGACATGTTCCATTAGTGCAAGTTGTTAGAGGTTTCCCTCAAACCCTTTTTCTCTTCCTCTTTAATCTCCTTCTCCACCACTACACTACATCCACAACCCCCCCCCCCCCCCCTCACTAATCACACACACACATGCACACACATTCACACACATTCACACACACACACACACACACACACATGCACACACACACACACACACATTCACACACAAGCACACACAGGCACACACGCACACACACTCACACACACGTACACATTCACACGCACATGCATGCACACAAACACATGCACACGTGCACACGCACACGCGCACACACACATTCACACACACACACACATATACACATTCACACACACACACGCATACACATTCACACACACGCACGCACATAAACACATTCACACACACACATTCACACTCACATTCACACACACACATACACATTCACACACACATGCATACACACACACACACACACACACACACACACACACATTCACACGCGCACACACACCCATTCACACACACACACACATTCACACACACACATTCACACACACACATTCACACACACACATTCACACACACACACACACATTCACACCCACACACATACACACACACATACACACACAAAAACCCACACACATACACATACATGCACACCCACACCCACACAGTCATAACACACACACACACACACACACACACATACACACACACACACACACACACACATTCACACACACACACACACACACACATTCAAACACATACGCACACACACATTCACACACACACATTCACACACACACACACACACATACACACACACATACACACACACACACACACACATTCACACACACATACACACATTCATACACACACACACACACACACACACACACACACACACACACACACACACACACACACACACACACACACACACACACACACACACACACACACACACACACACACACACCTTACCATAAACATCTAAATATCTTTGACTATATTCCTGTATCAGGTATTTTGTAACAGACCAAATGTCATTGGTTCTTAATCAGAATTGCACAGGAGAAGCCACATGAGATTATCTGAAGGAAATTAGATATTCCTCTCACCTTCACTTGATGCATTTGAAATATCCTGGCACCATTCTTTCACATGAAATGGATCCTAGGGGAAGATAGCATCTGTGCTAGGTGCAGCGAAACCTAAAGTGCTTTTTGATAAACATATTTACAATTTCATTCCACCTCTCTCTCATGACAATGAGGATTTTTTACAAAGCCTGCTATCGCTGAATCTGAGAGGATGAGCCAAAAGCAACAGAGGCAGCACATTGTTCAGTAGTGGTTCCTACAAAGTGTACCAAGCATGTGAGATTGTTAGATACCGCAGTGTACAATCTTTATTTCAGCAACTTGAATGTGTTCCCTCAGCCATGACATACGGAGAGAAGCAACCCTTTATGTATCTGCCATGATTACTTCCTCCAAATTTTATTCACACTCAGGATGTTTATTTTTCCAGCCAAGTCTACATGAGGAGATTATTGCATTGTTCCACTTAAGTGGAGGTGTGAAGACTACCTATAGGAAATTTGGCAACTGAGATCATGAGACCGTTGAGCACAAGATGAATCGGGGGAGATGTGCGACATCTGACTCGAAGCTGACGTGCCCTCCTAACATATCTGACAATGAAGAACCACAGCAAGACCATGGAAAACATTAATTTCTTTAAATATCTCAGTGAAGCAAGCATCAATCATGAAATTTGCCAGGCTGTCTTGGAAAAACGGCATTTTGAAGACCCTGTGTGGAAACCTGGCACAGGGTTCATGGTCTACTGAGCAGCAGCAATCCCTGTCTCCTGCAAGCTTCAGAGACATGGAAGACCAATTGCCGGCACCTCAAGCCACTGGAAGAATGCAGTCAACACTGTTTCCTCAAAAATCCTCAAAATCCACCGGCAGGATAAACAAACCAACCTCAGCATTCTCTGTCGACGCCGAGCAATGCAGGAAGCTGACAGGCCTGTTGATATGGGAATGGGAAGAGGGATTGAAGAAGACTGGGCAACTGTTTCTCTGAATACCAGCGCTCTGTATCTGCCAAGCCCATCTGGATGCTCCTGGTTGCTAGAAATTCCCCTTTTCCGTAGCCTTCTCCATTGCCAGAGTGGAAGAACAGTACCTCATATTCCACTTGGGTAGCCTAACAACATAAACATTAAATTGTCTAATGCCAGGTAATCATACCCATCCTTTCTCATGCACACAGGCCATCTCATCCACTCTTTTCTTCCCATTCCCCTCTTTCCAATCCCCACTGACCCTGCCATCGGCCGTTTCTATTTGTCTCCTCCATCTCCTCCTTCTGCTCATTACTCATCCTCCCTCCCCCTGTCAACGTCCATTCCCTATGTCTCCCTCTGATTTTACATACCCACTCCTTACCGACATCCCACACCATCCCCTCACCTTTTTCTATCAGCTGTCCCCTCTACACTCCAGTCTTGAAGAAGGGTCCCGACCCAAATCACCATTTGTCCATTTCTTTCCACAGCTGCTGCCTGACCTGCTGAGTTCCTCCAGCAGATTGGTTTTTTATTCAAAATTCTTACATCTGCGGCACCTTGTGACTTTTATTCTGAGCTCCGTTAAGAGATTACCAGGAAGACAGAGGATATCCTGAAAGCTTCAATAAAAAAATGCAACATTCTCTAAACTTGTAGTAATTTCTCACACATAGAAACATAGAAACATAGAAATTAGGTGCAGGAGTAGGCCATTCGGCCCTTCGAGCCTGCACCGCCATTCAATATGATCATGGCTGATCATCCAACTCAGTATCCCGTACCTGCCTTCTCTCCATACCCTCTGATCCCCTTAGCCACAAGGGCCACATCTAACTCCCTCTTAAATATAGCCAATGAACTGGCCTCGACTACCCTCTGTGGCAGAGAATTCCACAGATTCACCACTCTCTGTGTTCACCACATCATCTTGGAAAACAGGGAAGTGACTTCAGGCCAAAACTGGGAACATAAGAACACTTGTTGTGAATCATAGGACACCTCAGTCAAAATGACACAGAGAGAGAGTGCATAATTCTCTGCTCCAGAGGGTGGTAAATCTGTGGAATTCATTGCCACAGACAGCTGTGAAGGCCAAGACATTGGGTATTTTAGAAGATGAGATTGATAGGTTCTTGATGAGTAAAGGGCCTGTCCCACGAGCATGCGACTGCATGCGGCAAGCGCGGCCAAACCAGAAGCGGGGGTCACGCGGAAGTCGAGTGATCCCCGTACAGGGCCGGCCCCACCAGCATGCGACTGCATGCGGCGAGCGCGACCAAACCAGAAGTGGGGGCCGCGCGGAGGTCGAGTGAGTGACGTGAAGTTCGAGTAAAGTCCGCGGGAGGTTCATGCGTGACGTACGGTGTCAAGACGCTGCGTACGGCGTCAAGACGCTGTGTATGCCCGTCGAGGCGGTGCGTACGGCCTTAATGCGGCTGCGGGCCGGCAGGCCACTGCCGCGCGGAATTTTTGAAAACTGTCAGTTTTCCGGAGCCCCGCGCGATGTCGGGACCAGCTCCGCACAACTCCATACGGCTTCGGCGATCGAAGTGGGACCGGACCCGCGAGGCCGTATGGCTCAAGCGACCACGTTAGGTCGCGCTTGCCGCATGCAGTCGCATGCTCGTGGGACAGGCCCTTAAGGGCGTCAAAGGTTACAGGGTGACGACAGGAGAATGGAGGGCCAAACATAATGTGAGCAGAAACTTGTTTTACATGTAACAAGTGGTTGAAGCAGATCACTTGCGTAATTCAAAAGGGAATTGGATAAATACTTTAAAAGAATTGCAAGGATTTGGGAAAGGGAGTCGCAGGGTTGCTCTTGCATAGAACCAGCATGAATACAATGGGCCGTATAGCCTCCTTTGATGCTGTAAATATTTATGTAATTTTGTGATTCTGGTCATTCTATAAGGTCAATAATCCTCACAGAACATGATCACATAAAACATCTAAGTCTGCAAAATGAAAAAATATTTATATTATTTAGTCACTGTGATCAACTCTGCTTCTTCCAACATCAGATCTGACCGTTCTAATCCAGCTTCCCATCTTCCATCGTCCATAAACTCAAAAGGCTCATGTGATTTTATCAGAAAGATGATGGAGAAAAACACTAAATGTTCTAGGTTAATTGTTTCACCAATGTTCTTCGGAGAGGGGGGACCTGTTAACCCTACACAAAATCCATCTCAAACTGCTTGTTGGTTCCTATTGCCCTTAGGTCAGCTCAGGATGGCATTAGATGCTGCCCCATCTGTGTCATACACATCCTAGGAATAAAAATAACACTTATGTTCCTCACAGGTAAGCTGGTGGTTTCTAGGTGTTGTGGTTGTTATAAGCTTATTCAGCATTTGTATCGAAAGAGGTTATGCAAAACAACTGAACAAAACACAAAATGCAACTTGTAAAGATTTTACACTTTCTTTGCAGCAAATTACCCTGATGTGCCCAGAAGCTTTCTTGAGCAAAGGTTTGGTTGTCAGGACTGGCTACAGCTGCATATTTGTGATAAGAGACATTCTGTTATATCAAAGGTCAAAGGTATTTTATTAGTCACATTCACATACACCGAGGTGTAATGAAGTGAAATGCTTTTTGCCATTTTACAGCACACAAAAAAAGAATACAGACATAACACCAATGAGAGTCTTAAACACAAAGAACACCCCCCCACAATGGCTCCCACCATGAGGGAAGGCACAAAGTCCAGTCCCCAACCCCAGTTCACCCATAGTCGGGCCTATTGAGGCCTCCACAGTTGCCTCTATGGAGGCCCGATGTTCCTGGCCGTTCTCGCCGGGTGGTGGTGCTCCGGCGTCGGGAGAATCCTCACAGCGGCATGGGAACCCTGGAACGGCCGCCTCCATACTGGAGGCCGCGGCTTCCGAAGCCGACAAGGCCGCGCCGGATGGAGCTCCACAACTGGCGATCTCGTCGCGAGATCCCAGGCTCCCGGTGTAAAGTTCGGCGCCGCCGCCCGCAGCTGGCCGCTCCACAGTCCCGCAGCTCCGCGATGTTGTTCCCGGCAGTCTCAGCTCACCGGAGCTCCAGCGCGGCGACCCAGGCAAGGCATCGCCCGCTCCACGATAGCGCTCCAGCGCTGTGCCGCCGCCGAAGCCGAGGTTCTGGGCTGTCCGCGACAGGAAACGCCGCTCCAGGCCCGCTGGTAGGCCGCGAGGACGGGTCGAAGCTGCAGCCCGGAGAAAAGCTGCCTCTCCGACCAGGTAGGGACCCTGAAAGGCAGTTTCCCCCTCCCCCCCCCAATAATATGAATTATTACCTGTGTGTTTGAATCTTCCTGTCAATGTGGAATTGCCAACATTTAAATGTAGCAGTGGGTTGCAGAGATGTACATGGAACAGTGGAAGAACAGGTCCTTCAGCCCACAATGTTTGTGCCGAACATGATGCCAAGACTAACTCTTATTTACCTGGCCAGCATTTCTGAGGAAGGATGTGCTGGCTCTGGAGAGGGTCCAGAGGAGGTTTACAAGAATGATCCCAGGAATGAGTGGGTTAACATATGATGATGGCACTGTGCCTGTAATTGCTTATTAGCCCTGTCCCACGGTACGAGTTCATTCCAAGAGCTCTCCCGAGTTAAAAAATAATCAAACTTGTGGTAAGCACAGAGAATGAACGTAGCGGGTACGTCGGAGCTCGGGGACGTCTCCTAGCGGCTCGTAACGCTAACGGCAGGTACTCAGGAAGACTCGCTAACGGCAGGTAAGCATGGGAAGACTCGTGAAGATTTTTCAACATGATGAAAAATGTCCACGAGAACCCTGAGTACCGATGAGTGGCCATTACCGTAAATCTCCGAGTTCGAATCAGGGCAAACTCGGGAGAACTCTTGGAATGAACTCGTACCGTGGGACAGGGGTTTAAGTTTAGAAGGATGATGGGGTTCCTCATTGAAACTTATCGAATAGGGAAAGGCTTGGATAGAGTGGATGTGGAGTGGATGTTTCCTCTAGTGGGAGAGTCTAGGACTAGTGGTCATAGCCTCCGAATTAAAGGATGTTCCTTTAGGAAGGAGATGAGGAGGAATTTCTTTAGTTTGTGGGTGGTGAATCTGTGGAATTCTTTGCCACAGACGGCTGTGGAAGCCATGTCAATGGATATTTTTTAAGGCAGAGAAAGATAGATTCTTGATTAGTATGGGTGTCAGGGGTGATGAGGAGAAGAAAGGAGGTTAAGAGGGAGAGAGAGATCAGCCATGATTGAATGGCGGAGTGGACTTGATGGGCTGAATAGCCTAATTCTGCTCCTATCACTTATGACCTTATGACCTACACATAATCCATATCCTTCCATTCCCTGCATATCCATATGCCCATCCAAAAGTCTCTTAAATGTCATTATCATATCTGCCTCAACCACCATCCCTGGCAGCGTATTCCAGGCATGTACCAACCTCTGTGTAATAAAGTTGCCCCGCACATCTCCTTTCAACTTTTCTGCTCTCACCTAAAACTAGGCCCTCTAATATTTTATTTTTCCAACCTGCGAAAAAGGTTCTGATTGTCTACCCAATCTATGTCTTTCATAATTTTATATACCCCATCAGGAATTAATGATAGCTTTAGTAAATTAAAAAAGATTCTCATAACATTGAAATCAATCTGTATACAGGCTTGTTTAGAGGACCCTTAAGTAGGGAAAGCATGCAAGGCCCTTTGAATAGTGACATTAGAGATTGTAGTTTACTTTAAGATCATGTTATAAGGGATAGGATCAGAATTAGGCCATTCAGCCCATTAAATCTACTCCGCCATTCAATCATGGCTGATATATACCTTTCTCCTAACCCCATTCTCCTGCCTTCTCCCCAAACCCTTGAAACCTTTGATTTATTTATTGTCATGTGTACTGAGGTACAGTGAAAAGCTTTTGTGCATGCTAACCAGTCAGCGGAAAGACTATACATAATTAGATTCGAGCCGTCCACAGTGTACAGATAGAGGAAATTAAGAAGAGCATAGTCAACGTAAGAAATGCTGCTGTTGGAGTAGAGTGGAGCGATTGTAATGAGTGATTGCAGATCCACTTTTGGGACCAGCACGCAGAATGTCACTTTGTTTGGGCACCATCTTGGAGTACAGTACCTAGATTGTATTGTATTGTATTGTATTCAATTTATTGTCATTATCTCATATTAGAGACAACAAAATGAATTTTCCTTACAGTCAAGTATCATAAAAAATAAATAAATAATAAATAAATAAACCATATTAAAATGAAAAAAAAGCACAAACACAGAAGTCCACGACACAACATAACATGGTGGCACCAAAGTTGAGGAAGGTACCATAGTCCAGCCAGCCTCCCCGCCGATCTTCCCAGATGTTCACCCGTGGTCGGGGCCTCCCGAGCACCCGCAGTCGCCGCCACGGGCAGCCCGATGCTCAGGCCCTCACGCCAGGATGATGGAACACCGACGCCGAACCCCGACGGAGAACATCCTCAGCGGCCCGGACCTCCAGATCAGCTACCGCCCACCGGAGTCTGCGGCTCCCGAATCCACGGGCCGAGCCGGGCGGAGTCGTAGGACTCCGCGATGTTGGTCAGCGCCGCCCGCGTTGGGAGCTCCGCGAACCACAGCTCTGCGATGTCGGTGCAGCAGGCCCAGCACTCCGGGGCTCCAAACGGCCATCCCCGGTAAGGTATCGCCTGCCCCGCTGATTAGAGGCTGTCAGTTAGATATATTCCAAGTCATAAACTTCTGCTCTTGGCTTCTGGAAAAATTATCGTTCTAAAACTCGCTAACCTTTTTGATGTGAGGTAAACTGTTTATTTTAGATTAATTTAGGAAGGTATTACAATAGCAGACGTGAATAGATCGTAATGCTAATATTAAAACATGTGTCCATGAATAACAGCAACATTTATTACACATCTCCTGTGTTTCTAGGTTTTAAAAAACAAAATAAATATGAAATGTAAGTCACCAGAAGAGGAGAAGACAAATCTGAGTGCAGCCCTCGATTGAAGCTTGGGCCAAATGACTCATTGTTGCCTCTCTGGAATATAATTGTTATTTCAGTATATTATCAATCAATTTAATCCCCATCTGCTTCAAACTTGGAATGCAGTCTGAGGCAGGGACACATGCTGCAATAAAACAGTCTTGTTCTATGAATAAGGAAAGCTGTGCTGCTTGGTGCGAGGTAGGTTTGAGCTGCTAGAGGCTTTGTTCCATAAATTATGATTGGATCTCAGCCATGTGAATTTGTTTATAATTCCCAGCATATGCGTTTGTTCCCACCTTTAAAAATCACTGCAATTCTTGCGGGAGATCTTCTTTTGAATAGGAAGTAAGAATTATACAAGGATATAAAATGACATGAGATGCACAAATTCAAATAGTAAATCAAATAGTGACCTCTTTTGGATGCGGGCAGTTCCCCACGATTACCACAGAAACGAAAACTCATGAATTTGCATCAATGCCAATCACTTCAGTTAATTATTCTCTTGTCGTTCTATCATTGCACGCGCAGCTTTCAGCCATTTCATTCGTACTGTTTGCAACCTGCTACCTTTTCAAAGCCCATCTTTTGAACAACGCTTTCATAATGCTGCATTAATTGTGCTTTTACCTCTTTCTTTAACATGTTGTTGTAAAATACCTCCGGATTTATTCAGCACCAGAGAAGCTACAGAATGCAAGTTATAGTTATTGTTGACCCATGTTCAATTTCTTAAAAGTGATTTCAACGTGTTAATGGTCATTGTTTAAAGCCACACGTCCAAGCATAAAGCACTGGAAGAAAGCTATCTGCCTGACTCTTTATGTGGAAATTAATTCTAGCTATGCTGGCCAAAATGTTGGCCACCTTTTGTGAAGTAAACGTGTTTCTAGCCGAGCTACAAATTGTACCACAGTCACTCGGGTTATTCCAGTAACACTTCCCAATCCTGTGGCCTCTATACTCTCCCCAGAAAGATGCAGGCAGCATGGAAAACCATCACCTCCAGCCGGACTGGCTCACATCACTTTCCCAGGGTCAAAGAGAAATAGCCTGTAAATTCTAGCAACCAGATCTTGTTAAAAAATCAAATGTTTTTTTAAAAAGCATTACAAAGCAATGACTTCTTAAGTGTATGATTGATGCTGGTAAAAGCTCAGCAACACAAGAGTGAATTGTGCACATAAGGATTGCAGTCTATGGATGGGTCCAATTTCACCAAGTAATGTGGCTTCCCCAGGTAAAAACGAGTCATAAAGGTTCGCAGATGAATAACAGGTGCAAATTATTGTAATTTCCAGACCAATGTGTATAACAGAGGCAGAGAAAATAATTACTGATGTCGATTGAGCTGTTTGGCCTGTTAGCATAACTTTTATATTGTTCTATTACATTTAAAAGATTTTACATCATTGGATATAATAACAATGAACTGTAGATGCTGGTTTATACCAGAGATAGACACAAGGTTCAGGCAGCATCTCTGGAGAAAGTGGATAGGTGACGTTTCAGGTCGGGAACGTTCTTCAGACCCAAATACGCCTTTGAATGCTGGAGGTAATTTATTTCCCTCCATTATTGTGACAGTTCTGTATTATGATATACATCTCCATATTAAGGATGGAGAAGAAATACAAAAGATTTCCACGGTTGATGCCAAAGATGAAAAGTTACACGACTATCAAGAAAGTTTGAACAGTCTGGAAGTCGATTTGCTGGAGGACGACAAGGGCTCTTAAGAGCAAAATCAAAGAATATAAACCTAGTCACAAATCAATCTGTTAGGTTAAATTGTTGGGAGCACTGAATATCCAAGGGAATGAAACCATGGCAAGAGCTTCACAGTGATCAGTGGGAGTGTTGTTGAGCAGAGGCATTTTGGAGTAGAGGTAGATCGTTCCCTGAAAGTGGCATCACAGGTAGATAGGGTGGTAAAGAAGCCTTCATCATTCAGGGTATTGAGTATAGAGGTTGGGGCAATATGTTACAGTTGCACAAGACATTGGTGAGGCCACTTTTGAAGAACTATGTTCACTTTTAGTTACCCTGCTATGGGAAGGATGGCATTCGGCTGAAAATAGTGTAGAAAAGATTTACAAGGATGTCGCCAGAGTCAGGGTAAGGGAATCAAGAACCAGAGAGCATTAGGTTTATGGTGAGATAGGCGAGAATAGGAGATAGGAACCTGAGGGGCAAACTGTTCAGTCAGAGGGTGGTGGGTATATGGAATGAACTACCACAGGTGATAGTTGAGGCAGGTACTATATAAAAGCATTTAAAAGATACTTGGACAGGTATATGGATAGGAAAGATTCAGAGGGATAGGGGCCAACTGCAGGTAAATGGGACTAGTTTAGGTGAGACATTTTGGTCAGCATGGATGAGTTGTGATGAAGGGCCTATTTCCGTGCTCGTTGTGATCTGTGATTCTATGTGACTTTGTGATCATATGACTCTAACCCTGGGATAAGGTATTCTGCGTAACATTAGTATTGGTATTGGTTTATTATGGTCACGTGCACAGAGACGCAGCAAAAACCTTTATTTTGTTTGCTGTACATTCCCTCTCAGATTATACTGTACTCAAGTGCAATCATTACCATATGTGAATACAACAGGTAGTGCAAAAAGTGAATGTAAAGAGACTGCAGAATATAGGGTTACAACAATGGAGAATACTGGGGCACAATGCTATTAAGCCCAGCAAGTCATTCTATAATGGTAGGGTAAAATGCTGATGAAGACAGAGCTGTTTACAAATGACACCAGTCTCTCACTGGCTCTATCTGTAATTTCAAAGAGTCAGTAGAGGCACAATCATTCTTCGGATTAATATCACTGCCCCAAGCATTTTCACAGGTTTTATTGGTATTGGCAGAGGTTTATTATTGTCGCATGTACTGAAATACAGTGAAAATATTTTGTTTAGCACGTAATCCAGGCTAATCATACCATACAACAAATGGTGTAAAGAGTAAAATAAACACAGTGCAAACTATAGTGTAGGAAGGAACTGCAGATGCTGTAGACACATACAGCTGGAGGTACTCAGCGGGACAGGCAGCATCTCTGGAGAAAAGGAATAGGTGACAGGTCGAGATCTCTCGAGATGCAGATGTCAAAAATTACAAGGGCCACAATGAGGCAGATTGGGAGATCAGAACCACAACTCCAGCTTATGAGGGTCTGCTAACAGTGGGGAAGTTGCTGTTTCTGAATCTGGTGATACTTGATGTCAAGCTGTTGTAGCTTCTGCCTGAAGGGAGAGGTGAGAAGAGGGAGTATTTGAGATGCAAGTGGTCCTTGATTATGTTGGCTGCTTTCCCGTGGCGTGAAGTGTAGCTGGAGTCAATGGAGGGGGAGGGGGAGGGGAGCCGGCTTTGCATATTGTCCTTAGAGACAGTCAAGGCTCTGGCTCTAAAGCTCCAGAAAGTTTTTGTTATTGTTGACATTTGATTGGATCATTCAAATGAAATCTCTGCAGAAACAAGTAATTGCAGATACTGGCTTACACAAAACCTTCAGTCCGAAGAACCTGAAGAGTCGCCCATCCATGTTTTCCAGGATGCTGCCTGACCCACTGAGTTCATCAAGCACTTTGTGTCTATTTCTTAAATAAAATCCCTGTCTTCTTGTTGTAGATCAAGGCTTCAAGAGGATCAATGGCAGCCTCGCTAACAGTCTGTCTGTCCCTTCCTTCTCTGTTGTTTTTATAGTATGTTTTAAATTTATGTTTTAGTGTTCTTTAGCTTGTTTTATGTGGGGGGTGGGGGGGGCTTGGTGGAAACTTTTTTTTAATCTCTCATCTCGACGGAGAAGCGATTTTTTCCCGTATCTTATCTCTATCCGAACTACGGCCGTCTAACATCGAGGAATTGGCGGTCTCTGCTGGAGACCGACCTCGAAGCTCCAACCACGGGAGCCTGCAGACTTTAACATCATGGAGCTCGTGGTCCCTGGTTAGGGATCGGCTTCGGTAGCTCCAAGCTGCAGGAGCTTCGATCACCCCGACGGATCACCCCGACAGCGGAAGAATAAAGAGGGAAGATTAGACTCTATTGCCTTCCATCGCAGTGAGGAATGTGGGGAATCCGCTGTGGTGGATGTTTATGTTAACTTTTTTGAATATGGCTGTATGGTCATTCGAATATCACTGTACCTTAATTGGTACACGTGACAATAAAATACCGTTGAACCTTTGAAAAGCAAAGTACTGCAGATGATAGAAGTCTGAAATAAAGCAGAGCTGCTGGAAATACTCAGCAGGTTAGACAGTATCTGTGCAGAAAGAAACAGTTAACTTTCCAGCTTGCTCCAGATTCCAGCCTCTGAGTTTCTTGTGCCTCCTGCTGAGCAAGTCCACTCCATGGAAGATGCTGCCATCAATGGAAAAATGGAAAAGAAATGTGGCAACTGGAGCAGCAAAGAACCAGGAGATTGGCAGGTTCTTGATTAGGTTTGAAGGTTACGAGAAGCAGGCAGGAGAATGGGGTTAGGAGAGAAAGACAGATCAGCCATGATTGAATTGAGGAGTAGGTGGGCTGAATAGCCTAATTCTGCTCCTAGGTCTTGTGGTCTTAGGCTCAGAATAGCGAAGTGCTGCCCAACGAGCGAAGGCCTAACAAGGTGCTCCATACACTATTGACCTGGGAATTGCATCTGGGCATTCATTTCTTTAAACACAACTAAAAATGCGTGGATTTACAAACAGTTAAAATAAAACTTGTTTCTCATTATTAGCTATGATCAGAAATGGCTTGAATTCTAAATCTTGGCCTCCCTAGAAATGGTTGAGCACTACTGATCTAGAAAATAGCAGGTCTCTGTCCTGTTTTTCAATTATTGAAGACGGGATTTCATGCATTGCAACTCGGAAGTCATTTTGACTAAATTTGAAAAGAAAGTACTCTTCCTGTCATTTAAATTTGGGTGATATGAAGATAGGCGGGGGAGGGGGGAATTCACAGGAAGTTAAATATTGATGTTGATTTGTAGGCCCCAATAACCAACATTATAATTGACCATTCTATTCCATCATTCTTCACGTAATATTGCCTGAATCACATCTTTAGTAACGGCAGGCGCTGTGGAATTGTCGAAGAATGTCATTATGTTTGCAGAGTGTTTGGGAATATTTTGAAGTATTCAGGGGTGGACTGTAGCATTGGCAATGTGCTCACACACCATGCAGAAATACTAGGCAAGTTCCCCTGAAGTATGTTAAAAATCCTACCAAAATATTAAAAGCCAAAGCTGTGGAGGATGCATCAAGGAATTCATGATATCTATAATTTATTTTTCAAGTCCCTTGAGAGTTAACAATGCGTGTAACCTTGCAAGAATCATTACTGTACTTACACAGATGGATGCATTACGCAATGTTTCAAAGAGCATTTCTGTCATATAAATACAGCTGAGCAAAAGTTTGCAGCGTGTCCTCCATCCAGGATGCTCTCCGACACCATTTCCTGACATTTATGGTGCCCTTAATCTACCATAGCAGGTAAAATATGGTCCCTTTTCCTTAATGGGAACCTAAAAGCATTGCAAGGTTAAAGGTCAACTGATTGCTGACTGCACTCCTCCCAAATACCCTTAAGTTAGCATCCTTAACATCCTTGAGTCTGACGAAGGGTCTCGAACTGAAACGTCATCTATCCCTTTTCTCCAGGGATGTTGACTGACCCGCTGAGTTACTCCAGCATTTTGTGCCTATCCTTAAGTCTCATGGACAACCTTATTTTATCCACATATTAATTGGCCATCTTTGCTGGCTCCCTCCCTCACTGGCCTAAATTGACAGGGATAGAAAATTGGTTGGCAGACCGGAAGCAAAGAGTAGGAGTGAGCGGGTCCTTATCAGAATGGCAGGCAGTGGCGAGTGGAGTGCCGCAAGGCTCAGTGTTGGGGCCGCAACTGTTTACCATATATATTAATGAATTTATTTCAGCAATCCTGTGCAACCCCAACACTTATGAAATTATGCATGTCTCCAATGACACGTACCAATTTCTACAATGCACCATAGAATGCATCCCAACCAGATGCATGTAGAACCAAAGAACTGCAGGTGCTGCTTAATACACAAAAGGGACACAAAGTGCTGGAGTAACTTAGCGAGTCAGGCAGCTTCACTGGGGAACATGGATGGGTGGCATTTCAGATTGGGACCTTTCTTTAGACTGATTGTAGTAGGGTGGGAAGAAAGCAGGAAGAAAGGTGAGGGTGGAACAAAGCCTGGAATGTGATAGATGAATGGTGGGTTATAATTGACAGATAGTAGGACAAAGGCCCAACATAAAAAGAGAAAAGATAGCAAGATAAGTGAAGAACAGGTGGGAATTTGGAAAGAACTGCCAGAGGAGGTAGATGAGACAGGTTCCATAAGAGCTATTCAAAGACACATGGTCAGGTACACAGATAGGAAAGGTTGAGAGGGATATGGGCTAAACGCTGCGAGGTGGGACAAGTATAGATGGGGCATTTTGGTCAGCATGGGCAAGTTGAGCCGAAGGGCCTGTTTCTGTGCTGTATGACTTAATAATTATGACACCAAGTGAATAGCTAACATGGAGATCAAAGTAAACTACATTTTGGTGGAAATCAGAAAAAATGGAAAATACTGAAAAATCTCAGCAAGTCAGACAGCATTTGTGGAAAGTGAAATGGTCAGCATTTCAGGTGTGTGACCCTGAAATATTTTCTGCTTTTGTACGAAAAATGCAAAGTACGAGTATCATCCCATAGTCAACAGGTACAGAAGCGTGAAAACGCATACCTCCAGATGCAGAGACAGTTTATTTCCAACTGTTATCAGGCAACTGAACCATTCTATCACCAACTAGAGACCTGACCTGACCGACCAACTTCCTCATTGAAGATGCTCAGACTATTTTTCATCAGACATAGCTGGACTTTATGTTGTACTAAACATTATATTCCTTATCCTGTATCTGAACACTGTGGACATCTTGATTGTAATCATGTATAGTCTTTCCACAGACTGTTTGGCACATAAAATCTTTTCTCTGCACCTCAGTACACGTGGAAATAAACTAAACTAAAGTGTTCCATTCTCCCCATTGATTATTGATCCCCATTGAAGGACGGCACGGTGGCGCAGCGGTAGAGTTGTTGCCTTATAGCGCTTGCAGCGCCAGAGACCCGGGTTTGATCCCGATTACGGGCGCTGTCTGCACGGAGTATGTACGTTCTCCCAGTGACAACGTGGGTTTTCTCCGAGATCTTCGGTTTCCTCCCATGCTCCAAAGGTAGTACAGGCCTCTAGATAAATTGGCTTGGTGTAAAGTATGTAGGATAGTGTTAACGTGTGGGGGTAGCTGGTCGGTGTGGACTCAGTATGCCGGAGGCCTGTTTCCGCACTGTATCTCTAAACTAAATTAAACTAAATGAAGACGGAAATAAGCAAAACCTTTGTGTAAATGGCAAATAGTTCCCACACATGCTGGAAGTGCCTAGTCCTGCTTTCATGTTGAATGCCTTGTCGGTTGGGCCACACAAGAGGATGACAACGTATTCTAAAAGTCTGAACATTCCCCTTTGAACCGCTATTTGGATAAGTTTTGAAGAAAAATGTATCATGTACAAACAGGTTCAACATTGTAAAAAGACAATCTTTCATCTTTTTTTATTCCAAACTATATTAAACTATATATGACTTCAGGCCATTTTTTTTTTAACTGCACTTATATTAAATTTGTTGAGTCATATATTTTAACTAAAATTCAAAATGAGATTTCCGTACGTACTCCAAGCTTTGTAATAAGATCAGTATTCGCCAGTTCATTCAAATTCTAAATTTTCCTCTCACTTCATTCACAAGCTAATGCCACTCATCTAATTTCAATCTGATCAGAATGCCACTGGGGATACCGAGGCACCTTTAGTGAAGGAAATCCTAGTCCTTCTCTCAGATTCACTTTACACAGCAGCAGCAACCTTGAAAAGGATCCTATATCGCATAATACATTTCACCTTAATTTATTTCAGGTCCTGCTCCCAAAAGACTTCCGGCATTGGGATCGGTGTCACGTCACTTTTATCAAACAGAAAATATATTAATCTTTCAAGTTAGATGATGAAGCAGGACCCTTCAATACTTATGGATGGATAGATTGGATTCCCGTGGCACTATTTTGAATATTTGCAGGACTATTTTGCCCGATACTTATCCTCAATCAATAATACCAAAATTGATTACCTGGCTGTTATCACACTGTGGGAGCATGCTGTTCAAAAATAGTTTATGGATTTGAACGTAAGGAAATAAGAAACAAGGAGCAGGAGTTGGCCATAAGGTCCTTGCTTTCGGTTCTGCTACGCAATAACATCTTGCGTGACCTGATCTTGGCCTTAACTCCAATTTCCTGCATGTTCCATGTTTCCCTCGATTTACCTATACATTGAGTTCATTCATTGACTCCAACTCCACAGCTCCCAGCAATGGCAAATTCCAAAGATTTGCCTATTAGAGAAGAATTTCCTCCTCATCTCTATCTAAAAAAGATGACCCTTATCCTGAGACTCCATATTAAAACAGCAATGTCAATTTGGACTGATACTCATTCACTAAAAAGCAGTTTCAGACATTTTGGTTTTGTTTAGTTTAGTTTAGTTTATTGTCATGTGTACCGAGGAAAGACTATACGTGATTATAATCGAGCCATCCACAGTGCACAGATACATGATAAAGGAAATAATATTTAGTGCAAGATAAAGTCCAGTAAAGTCCAATTAAAGATAGCCCAAGGGCCTCCAATGAGGTAGATAGTAGCTCAGGACCAATCTCAAGTTGTTGATAGGATGGTTCACTTGACTGAAATCAGGAAAGGCGTGAGGTAAACAAAGATCTGTCTCTTCACAAGATTTGCCAACAATCTCTCCAATTGACATAGGAGATCCTATGTGGATTGTGCTTGAAGGCCCCGACGACCTTTTCAAGGTCATACATAAATAGTTGCTCCAACAGTATGATTAATGCACAAATGAGCATAGGCTGTGGCAGCTTATGACAATTGATCTTAAACATAGAAACATAGAAAATAGGTGCAGGAGGAGGCCATTCGGCCCTTTGAGCCAGCACCGCCATTCATTGTAATCATGGCTGATCATCCCCAATCAATAACTTGTGCCTGCCTTCTCCCCTTATCCCTTGATTCCACTAGCCACTAGAGCTCTATCTAACTCTCTTTTAAATCCATCCAGTGACTTGGCCTCCACTGCCCTCTGTGGCAGGGAATTCCACAAATTCACAACTCTCTGGGTGAAAAAGTTTTTCTCACCTCAGTCTTAAATGACCTCCCCTATATTCTAAGACTGTGACCCCTGGTTCTGGACTCGCCCAACATTGGGAATTTTTTTCCTGCATCTAGCTTGTCCAGTCCTTTTATAATTTTATATGTTTCTATAAGACCTCCCCCCCTCCCCTCATCCTTCTGAACTCCAGTGAATACAAGCCTAGTCTTTTTAATCTTTCCTCATATGACAGTCCCGCCATCCCAGGGATTAATCTCGTGAACCCACGCTGCACTGTCTCAATCAAAAGGATGTCCTTCCTCAAATTAGGAGACCAAAACTGTACACAATACTCCAGATGTGGTCTCACCAGAGCCCTATACAACTGCAGAAGATCCTCTTTACTCCTATACTGAAATTCTCTTGTTATGAAGGCCAACATTCCATTAGCTTTCTTCACTGCCTGCTGTACCTGTAAGCCAACTTTCAGTGACCGGTGTACAAGGACGCCCAGGTCTCGCTGCACCTCTCCCTTACCTAACCTAACCCCATTGAGATAATAATTTGCCCCCTTGTTTTTGCCGCCAAAGTGGATAACCTCACATTTATCTATAATATACTGCTTCTGCCACGCATCTGCCCACTCACTCAACCTATCCAGGTCACCCTGCAACCTCCTAACATCCTCTTCACAGTTCACACTGCCAACCAGCTTTGTGTCATCCGCAAACTTGCTAGTGTTGCTCCTAATCCCCTCTTCCAAATCATTAATATATATGGTAAACAGTTGCAGCCCCAACACGGAGACTTGCGGCACTCCACTCGCCACTGCCTGCCATTCTGAAAAGGACCCGTTCACTCTTTGCTTCTGGTCTGCCAACCAATTTTCTATCCATGTCAACACCCTACCCCCAATAACATGTGCTCGAATTTTAGTCACCAGTCTCCTGTGCGGGACCTTATCAAAGGCTTTCTGAAAGTCTAGATACATGACATCCACTGGCTCCCCTTCATCCATTTTACTTGTCACATCCTCAAAAAATTCCAGAAGATTAGTCAAGCATGATTTCCCTTTCATAAATCCATGTTGACTTGGACTAATCCTTTTACTGCTATCCAAATGCCCCATTATAACCTCTTTAATAATTGACTCCAGCATCTTTCCCACCACCGAAGTCAGGCTAACTGGTCTGTAATTCCCCATTTTCTCTCTCGCTCCTTTCTTGAAAAGTGGGATAACATTAGCTATCCTCCAATCCACAGGAACTGATCCTGAATCTATTGAACATTGGTAAATGATCACCAATGCTTCCACTATTTCTAGAGCTACCTCCCTGAGGACCCTGGGATGCAGACCATCAGGTCCAGGGGATTTATCATCCTTCAGTCCCATTAGCCTACCCAATACTATTTCTCGCCTAATGAAAATTTCTTTCAGTTCTTCTACCCCCTTAGATCCTCTGTCCTCCAGTACATCTGGGAGATTGTTTGTGTCTTCCTTAGTGAAGACAGATCCGAAATATCTATTCAACTCCTCTGCCATTTCCTTGTTACCCATAATAATTTCACCCGTGTCTGCCTTCAAGGGACCCACATTTGACTTTGCTACTCTTTCTCCCTTAACATATCTAAAGAAGCTTTTACTGTCCTTTATATTCCTGGCCAGTTCCCTTCGTACTTCATCTTTTTAGCCCTATTGCCCGTTTTGTTTCCTTCTGTTGTCCTATGAAAGTTTCCCAATCCTCTGGCTTCCGGCTACTCTTTGCTGTGTTATACATCTTTTCTTTTAGTTTTATTCTATCCCTAACGTCTCTTGTCAGCCACGGTTGCCTCCTACTCCCCTTAGAATCTTTCTTCCTTTTTGGAATGAAATGATCCTGCGTCTTCTAGATTATCCCCAGAAATTCCTGCTATTGCTGTTCCACCGTCATTCCTGCTAGGATCCCTTTCCAGTCTACCTTGGCCAGCTCCTCTCTCATGCCTTCATAGTCACCTTTGTTCAACTGCACCACTGGCACTTCCGATTTAACCTTCTCCTTCTCAAATTGCAGATTAAAACTAATCATATTATGATCACTACCTCCAAGCAGTTTCTTTACCTCGAGTTCTCTTATCATATCTGGTTCATTGGACAACACTAAATCCAGAATTGCCTTTTCTCTGGTCGGCTCCATTACAAGCTGCTCTTAGAATCCATCTCAGAGGCATTCTACAAACTCTCTTTCTTGGGGTCCTGAACCAACCTGATTTTCCCAGTCTACCTGCATATTGAAATCCCCCATCACCACAGTGGCATTACCTTAGTTACATGCCAGTTTTAACTCCTGCTGCAACTTACACCCTACATCCGGGCTACTATTTGGGGGTCTGTAGATAACACCAATTAGTGTCTTCTTGCCTTTACAATTCCTCAACTCAATCCACAGTGACTCTACCTCGTCAGTCCCTATATCTTCCCTCGCAAGGGACTGAATTCCATTAATCACCAGCAGAGCTACCCCCCTCCTCTGCCCACCTGCCTGTCCTTTCTATAGGATGTATAACCCTGAATATTAAGTTCCCAGGCCTGATGTATGAAATAAATGTATGTATCTTGTATGAAATAAATCCTTTTGGCCATTTTCTTTGGTGGTCTCTGATTTGATTTCATGTCCACCTTTCTTATTGCAATTCAAGTATTTCTGGCAGTGTACTCAGTTCCACATCTACATAGTAACTTATGTCATGAACAGAGATCCACACATGGCCTCCTGCTGCCTTCTACCTGTTTGTTGCCGTCCCATCATGGCTGTATGGCATTGAATTTACAACCCCTGTCATGAAGGTGCAAAACAACACTAATCATTTAGCTCTGCCACAATCTCAGTTCCCTAATATTTTCTCAGTTTCTCTTCCAAACAGAAGGATACGTGTCAATAATATGCAGATCTTGGAAATATAGCCTCGTCCACAATTCATTCTCAAATATTAAATGCAAGGACTGGCTGCTGTCTTGCAGCATCTAACATTTGGCCATCAGCATTGGGGGTCTTGAGGAATTAAGAGCTGATCTCAGTATACCTGTGTACAGTCCACATGATGGAAATTAAGTGTAGGCAACTCTCTTTGTCTTTCGGTGGTACACTAAAATGCTGGAGAAACTCAGCGGGTGCAGCAGCATCTATGGAGCGAAGGAAATTTCCTTCGCTCCATAGATGCTGCTGCACCCGCTGAGTTTCTCCAGCATTTTTGTGTCCCTTCGATTTTCCAGCATCTGCAGTTCCTTCTTAAACATCTCTTTATCTTTCATTTAGTTTAGTTTAGAGATACAGCACGGAAACAGGCCCTTCGACCCACCGAGTCCGCACCGACCAGCGATCTACGCACATTAACAATATCCGACACACACCAGGGACAATTTTGCATTTTATACCAAGCCAATTAACCTACAAACCTGTAGGTCTTTGGAGTGTGGGAGGAAACCGATGATTTCAGAGAAAACCCACGCGGTCACAGGGAGAACGTACAAACTCCGTACAGACAGCACCCGTAGTCGGGATCGAACACGGGTCTCTGGCGCTGAAAGCGCTGTAAGGCAGCAACTCTACCGCTGCGCCACCGTGGCGGCCGAGATTTATTTATTTATTTAATACATATAATAAAGTCTTGATTTATCTTTATGAGACATTAGCTACAAGGAGAGGTTGGACAAACCTGTGGAGCATCCGAGGTTGAGAGCAGACCTGAGAGAAGTATATAAAATAATGAGAGGCATCGATAGTGTAGTCAGTCTATCCAGAATGGAAACAATCAAAGTCTGGATGGGCATGGCTTTAAGGTGAGAGGGGCAATGTTTAAAGGAGATGTGTAGGCACAATCTTTTTTACAAAGAGAGAGTTGTGGTTGCCTGGAATGCCACGTAGGGTGGCACTGGAGGCAGATATGATAGTGGCATTTTGGAGGCTTTCAGTTACGCACATGTAAAGGAATGGAAGGATAGGGACCATGTGCATGTTCAACTGAGCATCAGATTCAGTGCAGACATTGTGGGCCCAGGGATCTGTTGCTGTGCTGGACTGTTCAGTGTTCCATGGCCCATGTTAAACTAGGACTCCTTATCTCTCTCACAGTGCTATTTCAAAGCAGACCAGGAGATTTATTTTTGGTGTTCTATAACTTAACCTCCCTCTCTCTTTTTGTTGTCTTTCGCCTAGTTCATCATCCTCAGCTTCAGTAGATGAAAACTAAGATTCTTTATCACCACCCATTAACCCCAGCCCAAGAAAACATTGTGGATCCTCAGATTACACCCTGGTATGATTTCATCTGCAGCGAAACATTCTTTTAGATTGCCTCATTGCCTAGAATCGGCCACGAGAAACACACTTGAGTGGAGGTGAGCTGAATAACAAGAGAACGAAATGTGGCAAAATTCACATTTGTCACCAGTTATCTAGGTGCTCTCTCTACTTCAGCATTAATGGAATTTTTAATAGGATTTCTGTGAATAATAATTAACTGTCAGTTTAATTGCCCTAGTAACACATAAAGCAGGTATAGCTCTTGCTCGTAACTCTAGGACAGATTCACCTTTTGTTTCCTTCGCTCTTCTCTGGGCACCAGTGATTTGTGACAATCATTCCCGAGTCCAGTGTCAGACCGGTTCTACATTTTGTTTCTTCTCAATTCCATCTGCATTCTTCAGTTCCACAGCTCCCGTTTATTTTTCTACTCGATGTTGACAGCTCTGTGGGGATCACCAGTTTCCTCTGCTGGTCCTCCCTGACTACAATTCCTCACCTCTGATTGTTCTTCCAGCCACATGAGTCCAGCCATCTTCCAAATGCAAGAACTTCACTCTTGATGTTCCTCGACCTCCCCTCCCACACCAACTATTTAACTACGTCAGAATGTGAGTGTTCTTCTGCCGTGGTTAATTTCAGTTGTGAGCCAGCCAAACATCAGGCTTCGGCCTTCAGGAACCCTCCTCTCACTCTTCCCTCTCCCTGTACTCCACCCCTTCACATAAACCTAATTCTCCATTGCCAGCTCGACAGGGAAACCTGGGATGGTTGAGAGTGTTGTCAGGGAAAACTGAGGAGCCACTTCTGCATTACCCTTCCATAACTCTGTTTCCCTCTCCCCTGACTCTCAGCCTGAAGAAGGGTCTCGACCCGAAATATCACCCATTTCTTCTCTCCAGAGTTACTCCAGCATTTTGTGTCTATCTGCATTAGCTATTTGGGCAGAGGGAGACGAAGAACTGGGAGAAGGTTGTTGGTTAGGTTTAGGTTTATTATTGTCACATGTACCAAGGTACAGTGAAAAGCTTTGTTTTGCATGTCATCCAAATAGGGCATATGACACTGTACCTAAATACAACCAAATCAAAGTCAAGTACAATAGATAGAGCAAAGGGGAAGATACGGAGAGCGGAAGAATGGAGATAAGTGAGAGCTTAGACAATACTGGGAATGGTTTTTGAGATAAAGTATGGGGAAACGATAGTTGTGAAAGAATTCTCCCCAAGACTAATATTGGGTAGGGAATTTTGAGGATTTTGCATCAAGGAACACAACAAAGTTACATTATTTGGAGAGTGAAAACCAGATAAAGATTAGTTCAAATTGGCATCACGTTTAGCACGGTCATTGAGGGTCAAAAAGCCAAAGTGAAGGAAAATGGCATAATAGTATTGGGGAAGTCTGGGAAGGATAGGAAGCCATTGCCTGAAGAATAGAGAGAATTATCCTATGAAATCGCAGTGAAGGAGTGGAGAGGTTTAAGGTGGGAATTTGAAGATTTCCCTTAGGACTTAGATGATAATGATTCACAATCCAACTAAAGAATAAAGACAAAAATATCTGACAGAAAGTGAGAAGACAAGTAAAAATATAATATAAATCCATTCTCACCAGGCAGAAGATCTAGAAGCAAGGCCTACCAATGCTACTACTTCCTCAGGAGACTGAGGAGATTTGGCATATCTCCAATGACTCTCACAAACTTCTGCAGGTGCACCACAGAAGGCATACTGTTAGGTTGCATCACAGCTTGGTTTGGGAACTGCTCTGTCCAAGACCCCAAGAAATTGCCCAGAGTGCAGATTTATCCTAGTGCATCACACAGATCACACTTCCCACTAGTGACCATATGTACAACTTGACACTATCTCAGGAAAGCAGCCAACATAATGAAAGATCGTTTCAACCCCGGGCATTCCTTCTTTTCCCTACTCCCATCAGGCAGAAGAGACAGCACCATCGGACTTTGGAATAACATCTTCCTCTCTGTTATCAGGCATCTTAATGTTCCTTGCATAAACTACATGCAGTCCAATCCCCTCTTTACCTTATTGCGGACATTGAATTTTTTCACTGGAACTGGTGCGCTACAATGTTGAGAACTATATTCTGCCATCATATCTTTTTCTTTGCTCAAACGATTGTACTTGAGTTTGGCTTGGTTATATTTATGTATGGTATTATCTGATCTGACTGGATAGCATGCAAAACAAAGCTTTTCACTGGACCATGGTCAGTTAAACCTTAACCTAAACAATTGACTTTTTCTCTAAACTATTGCGCAACAATGCTGAAAAACTATATTCTGTGCTCTGATATCTTTCTCTTCACTCTACATTGTGTTTGGCTTGATTGTATTCATGTATAGTATTATCTGATTTTATTGGATAGCACGGAAACCAAAGCTTTGTACTGTACCTTGTTACAAATGATAATAACAAATTTAAACAATAAGCATTAAATTTATCTGCGTCAGTTGGAGACTGTGCCCTTTGCATTGTTCACAGGATAACTCAATTACTACCAGTTAATATTCTGCTTGTATTCTACTCAGTCATGTTTTTTTCAAGACCAGAGTATTCCAGATTCCCTGGAGTTACTTCTTGTGCAGCCTCTGATAATGGCCATTAATTTGTGGTTTTTGTATCCTCTGCTTAAAAATGTTATATCATTATGTTCACAGTTAGACTGAGTTTTCATGGTGACACTTATAATGATGTCAACACAACGAACAATAATTTGAAACAACACTGGTCCAAAAATTTATGTTTGATGCAAATATCTATTTCCTAATTATGGCATGGGATGGCCATCAAAAAATAACTATTCTCACCAATTCCATCACACTGGAGACCCTTGAACTATGTTTAATTGTACTTTACTGGACTTTATCTTGCACTAAATGTCATGATAATGTAGCTTGCACTCAAAGTAGCTGTACACTTTGGATGGCATGATTGCTAATCATGTATAGTCTTTCCGCTGACTGGTTAGTACGCATTATGTTTTATTATTATTAATGTTTAGTATTTTCTGAGTCATTCGTAACTGTCACTGTATGTCATGTTGTTACTTGTGGGTGGAGCACCAAGGCAAATTCCTTGTATGTGAATACTTGGCCAATAAACTTACTTACTTACTTACAAAAAGCTTTTCACTGTGCCTCGGTATACATGGCAATAAACTAAACTAAACATTTTTCACCTCTCAGTGCATTGTCTGGTGGGTTACTTGTCTGGTGCACACCTCAATGCAATAAATATCTATCGCTCTATTTCACTTCCAGGCATTTACTTCCAGATCCCCAAACTCATACTCAGCCTCTTCTCACCCGAGGCATTCCTTCTCCCCACTCCTATCAGGAGAAGATACAGGAGCTTGGATCTCAATTCCAACTCAACTTTCCTCTGTTAAGGGAACTAGGGCCCTTCTTTGTTTCCTGTACGAGCCAATCGTAATATTTTCCACCTCAACACAATTTCCCTTCGACTTTCTCAAACTAGGGAAAATGATCCTGAGCTTTCTTTGACATAGAATCATAGAGCAATAGGGCACGGAAACAAGCCTTTCAACCCATCAAGGCTGTGCCAAGCATCAATCACTAATTTACCCCAATTTTACATTAAATCCCATTTTTTATTCACCTTACATTCTCATCAACTTCCCACACCCACCCCTTCCAGATTCTACCACTCACCTACAAACCAAGGCAATGTACATTGCGAATTAACCCACCATACTTGGATATGGGAGACAACTTGAATAGAATTGACAATTAGAGGACTAGAGTGTTTAGATCCGGTCGCCCCAATGCAGGAAGGATGTTAGATGCAAAGTAGGTTTACCAGAATAGTGCTTGGATTAGACAGTATTAGCTACAGGGAGAGGTTGGACAGACTTGGATTTTTTTTCTGGAACACCGAAGGTTGAGTGGAGACCTATATAAAACTTTGACAGGAATAGATAGGGATGGCAGAAACCTTTTCCCCCAGAATGGGAATATCAAATGCAAGAGGGCGTAGCTTTATGGTGAGAAGAGCAAAGTTTAAAGGAGATTTGTGGTTCAAGTTTTTATTTACACAGTGGGTGGTGAGTGCCTGGAACACTCTCTTGTGTATGGTGATGGAGGTAGATACAATAGTGGTATTTAAGAGACTTTTTGGATAGACACGTGGTTATGCAGGGAATGAAGGAATTTGATTATGTGCAGGCAGATACAAATTGATCTTTTTTTTTTTTTTTAAATCAAATATATTTATTCAAATATTAAAATAGTATTTACAATACAATAAAACAAAACACCACCATAATACAAGACGAACAAATATGCTAAGCAACTGCTAAACAATTATATTGCAATCCTTGTCAAGGATACATTCAACCCCCCTCGGTGCCCAGCGGTCCCGGAACTCCCTCAGGGTGCCCGTAGACAGGGCGTATTCCCTTTCCATCTGCACCCGGGCACGGACGTATCCCCGGAAAAGGGGCAGGCAGCCGGCTCGGGTAGAGCCCTCCAACGTCTGGTGCCTTGACTCACGGATGGCCAGCTTGGCCTACAAATTGATCTTGGCATTATGTTTAGCACAATTGGCCTGTTCCTGTGCTGTACTGTTCTATGCTCCATGTTCTTAACACCCTGATGAAATCCGCATGAAGAACATGGACAGCAATTGAGGTCAGGATTGAAATCAGATCAAATCAGGTCTTCGGTGCTGTGGGGTAGCAATTCTACTACAGCCCAAATATGCCACCCAGACATCACTGTGCTGCCCAGTTTTTGTTTTGTAACCATAATTCTCCATTCCTTTCACCGTCTGTCCATTCTCTCCCCAGGTGCTGCCTGAGCCTTCAAGTTGCTCCCACCATCCTCAGTCTCTGCACCTTCCCTGGCACATCCTTCTGCTGTAAAGTGGAGACGTCAAAGTTTTAAGCAACACTCCACCTTGTCTCGGTAACAGGCTCTGAATCCTGGAATTCAGCCAATTCCCTATCACAGTCTCAGAATATTTACTTTGGAATTCATTCAATTCCGTATCTAAACCCCAGGATCTTCTTTGGAATTCAGCCAATTCCCAGTCTGAGCCCAGCTTGGATTCCAGCTCACCATAGGTAGCCGAAGCATTATTATTGATCATCATCACACTGCAGAAGCGGCAGGCTAACTGCCAACAAGTCCCTTGTTTCACACCTTGAGTGACAACGCAAGCTGTTCAACTTCATGCTGCATACTCTTATTTTTAAGCGTAATAAGAAGTTATCAAGGGCTAAAGCAGAGTTGCAGCCAAATGGTTGGAGATTTAATTTTATGTCTACTAAAGCTCTTCACGTACAGTACATGGGAATTCAGGCTGAGACAGCTAAGAAAGAGATATCTTTTGACTTTACCTGAGCACACAACAGAAGATCTATAATCAATTAACAAGACATAACATGACGCAAGCAAGCAGCACACTCTACGAAACAGCCACTGATAAAAATACAATGGTTACTCAAACAACTTCTCACCGGTCCCTCAGACTAGCAAGCACCTTCTGATCTGAAAAGCTCTTTGACAAAACAACCTTTCAACTTCGATTCATTTCAACCTCCTTTTGCTAAAGAATTAGACTGTGTACATTTATTTTTTTTAAATCAGACTGACCCAAAATTGATTTGAGGGTTAATCTCCAAAATACCGAGCAATTAATCTTTGTTGCTTTGTAGAAAAATACTCCCACAGATTGGTGCTGAAAACTCCATCATACACAGTGGACATATGGAATAGGAACCTGAGGGGCAACTTTTTTACACAGACGGTGGTGGGTATATGCACCGAGCCGCCAGAGGAGGTATTTGAGGCAGGTAGCATAAAAGCATTTAAAAGATCTTGGGCAGGTCCATGGATAGGAAAGGTTTAGAGGGATATGGGCCAAATAGATCAGCTACTGAAATAGCAGGAGAAATGACGGAGTTTAATGTGATCCAGTGTGATGTGTTGCACTTTGGGAGGCCGAATATCAGGGAAGCATACAATTAATGGCAAGACCCTTAACATTATTAATGTACAGGGTGTTCAAAAGGGAACTGCAGATGCTGGAATATCGAAGGTACACAAAATTGCTGGAGGAACTCAGCAGGTGCAGCAGCATCTATGGAGCGAAGGAAATAGGCGACGTTTCGGGCCGAAACGTCGCCTATAGAAGGGTTTCGGCCCGAAACGTCGCCTATTTCCTTCGCTCCATAGATGCTGCTGCACCCGCTGAGTTCCTCCAGCAATTTTGTGTACCTTTAATGTACAGGGTGATCTTGGGGTCCAAGTCCGTAAGTCCCTGAAAGTGGCAACACAAGTAGATAGAGTGGTAAGGAACCGGCGCGGGGTACTTTGTAACTTTGTCAGCGCTGTTTATGTGGCACTATGTATATACAAGGCAACATCTCTGGAGAGAAGGATTGGGTGACATTTCATACCATACTTTGTCATACCTAGCCAGTCTGAAGAAGGGTCTCGATCCTAAACGTCACCCGACCCTTCCTCCAGAGATGCTGCCTGTCCTGCTGCGTTACTCCATCTTTTATCTTCAGTGTCTATCTTCAGTTTAAACCAGCATCTGCAGTTCCTTCCTATATATATCACAAACAGTAGAGGTCCCAGCACAGGTCCCTGCGGAGCCCCTCTGGCCACAGACCTCCAGCCTGATATTGTCTTTTCACCACGACCCGCTGTCTTCTATCAGTGAGCCAGTTATGGATGTATATGCCCAAGTTGCCGTTAAGCCCATGCATCTCAATCTTCTGGATCAGGCTACCATGGGGGACATTTTCAAATGCCTTACTAAAATCCATATGGACAACATCCACCACACTACCCTCATCAACGCCTTTATCACCTCTTCAAAAAACATAATCAAGTGAATAATTTGTTACCTTTTGTTTCCCTTTCCCTTTTAATATACCTGTGGAACCTCTTAGGATTTTCTTTAATCTTATCTGCCAGAATCATTTCATGTCCTTTTCTTGCCCTCCTGAAGTCTCTCAGTGCACACTCATATATAGCCTCAGCCCATAATGAACCTGGAATTCAAGAGCTTAGATGAAGAAAAAGAGACAGCAGTAGCGGTCCTGATTGTGGGCCACAGTGAGATTTCTCTGGGGTGCATTGTGCTGTGAAATCAGTGGGAACAATTAAACAGCTGACAAACATAAGCTCCCGCGTAAAGGACAGCCCTTGTCGTGCAATAATGAAAGACAGCTGGTGACTGTGGACTTCTCTGCCACAGCCAGCAGCTTCAGGGGGTTCGGTGGGAAATAAGTAAATGGAAAAATTACCTGCAGCATCCTTTCATGATTGGGAAGGTTCTACATCTTCCCTTTCCACCCAACGACATCCTTCTGCCGTAAAGGACTTCACACAAAGGGTGGTGGGTGTAAGGAACAAGCTGCCAGAGGAGGTAGTTGAGGCTGGGACTATACCAACATTTCAGAAATGGTTAGACATGGATAGGACAGTTTTGGAGGGACATGGACCAAACGCGTGCAGGTCTAGTGTAGATGGGTCATGTTGGCCGGTGAGGGCAAGTTCGGCCGAAGGGCCTGTTTCCACGCTGTATCAGTATGACTTTATGACATAGCAACACCTAGGTTTAATACTCCTGCCTTGAATGACGTGTACAGCAGCCGTCATTAACTATGTTGATTTGTGGGGAAGTTTGTGATACCGTCTATCGTTTGTGCGCTGATTTCAAAAGCTGTCTCCGAGCAGAATTCTAGATCAGACAAACGGGATCATTGTCATGTATTAAAGTAATTAGAAAAAGAGCAGAGAAAGGAAGGCCAAGCTATTTAAAACCAGCCACTAATCATGTACTTTTTGCATTAGGCAGAAATAAATCAAACACATCCACAGTATTAGGCATCTTTTGTGGCTTATTAGCCATTAATCTGAAATGGAAGCTAATGGAAAGTAAGGGATATACCTACAGACAGCTGCCAATATTAACCCCAACCGCTTGGAGTGATCACCTATTAGACAAAACTATCAATTGAAAATAAATTTGCACAGATAAGCAATGTTATTTTTATCTTTACCCAATCAGTTAGAAAGAAAGTGAGAGAAAATCAGATATTGGAACTCAAACCGGGACTACTGGGAAGATTCTAATAATGTATGATATTCAGCAAGTACAGGAATATTGTAATGCCCTGTTGGTGGAATATTTAGATTACAGGGATATGGATACAGGGAAGTATAAATAGCCATAAATGTCTTGGTTTAAGCAATAAAAGTCAGACAGAAAAATCTGAATTTCTTTCCAGCCCCAGCATTGAGAGCAAAGTCTGTATTTCTTAAATAAAATTGTTGAGTCATTCTAAATTATATTGCCTGAGGAGGACATGAGATTACGATGGATATAAGCTACTCTCTGAAAGAGATAGTGACAGGATAGACGTTTTTATTTTGTATTTATTGGATTGTTAACTACCTTTTTTAACCATTTCCACGGGGATCCACAGGGATCGAGAGGCATGAAACATGGAAATTGGCCCTTTGTCCATGCCGACCAAGATGCCCCATCCAAGCTAGTCCTATTTGCTCATGTACCACCAGGGGCGCCGCACGATTAACAGCCTCGCCAACTGTCTGTCTGTTTTTTCGTCTTATTTTGGTTATTTTTAGTGTGTTTCAAAAGTTAGTGTAAAGTTCCAGCCTGTCAAATCTTTCCCTATAGCCCAGGTCCTTGAGCACCGGCAACATCCTTGCAAATCTTCTACGTACTCTTTCCAGCTTTATGACATCCTGCCTGTAGCAGGGTGACCAAAACGGAACGCAATGTTCCCCTGCAGCCTCACCAATGTCTTGGATTATTGTAACATGGTGTCATGAATTGCATATGGAACACCCAGCACCAAATCCTGAGGCGCACCACTCGTCTCCATACTCCAGCTCAAAACACAACCTACCACCACCCAGCAATACCTACCACCTACCTACCACCTTCCTTCCATGAGCCAATTCTTTATCCAGTCAGTTAACTCTTCCTGGAACCCATGAGATTTAACCTTCCAGGTCAGCCTACAATGCAGAATCTTACCAAAGGCCTTGCTGAAGTCCACACAGAAAATGTCTAAGGCCTTGACTTCATCATCAATCTTGGTTACTTCTTCAAAAAACTCAATCAAATTTGTAAGACATGATCTATCATGTACAAATCCATGTTGAGCTGACTATGCCTAATAAGCCCCAGGCTATCTAAATGCATCTATATGTTATCCCTCAGAATACTCTCCAGTAATTTGCCTATCACTTATGTTAGGCTCACTGGTCTATAATTCCCAGGTTTTTCCTTGCAGCCCTTCTTAAATAAAGGGACAATATAATCCAATCTTCAGTCATCCGCACCACACCCAACTAAAATCATTTTAAATGAGACGCCGTTAGCAGTCCAGAGGTTCCCTGACTATATCAGAGAGAATTAACTGCCTTGATCCATATATTCCTTCTCCAATTGCTCACTCGGGGGGGCTCTTTAGCCAATAACAGAAAATGTATAATTGCTAGTGGAATTTGGATTTACGAGCGGGTAGACATTCCAGTGTGCCATATTGGGTGTACTTGGTAACCATAGTAGTGAGACCAATGACCTTTACAGTTATTACTCTTGCTCTCCAGCTCACTTGCTGCAAATTACAGATGTGCTTGAGGCTCACAACCTCAGGCACCATTGAACAGGTGTCTCACTTCATTATCATTGAGAATGTGCCAGTCGGTTTTGCGATTGGAAGCAAAAGCTTGGAAGCTCCAACTTGGCTAATCATCATTAAGCTTATTAGCTCCACGCCACAGCTGAGGGTGTAATGAGGAGTGGTTCAGAGCGACATGTTGAATAGTCGGGGGGTGTGCTTCAGAGCAATGTGGGGGTGCGCTGCAGAAGTAGAAAGAGACCTCGCAGCACAATAACATAGAAACATAGAAAATAGGTGCAGTAGGCCATTCGGCCCTTCGAGCCAGCACCGCCATTCATTGTGATCATGGCTGATCGTCCCCTATCAATAACCCGTGCCTGCCTTCTCCCCACATCCCTTGACTCCACTAGCCCCTAGAGCTCTATCTAACTCTCTCTTAAATCCATCCAGTGATTTGGCCTCCACTGCCCTCTGTGGCTGGGAATTCCACAAATTCACAACTCTTATAGAAGACTATATAGAAGTAATATAGAAGATTAAAAAGGTTACTTCTCACTTTTACTTTCTGCACCACTTGTATCTTTGTTTGTAGACATATAACCAATATGCTTAAAACATTTAGTAAAGCTCGCAGATGTCAGCTATTTTTATGTGATCAGACGTCGGCACAAAAACAAGTTATTGCTTAGTTTATTTTGCTTTAGCTAAGAACATCATGGTAGGCTCAGAAATTAGAGGTAAAGGGCAAGGACAGTGAGAGATTAAAGTTAGTAAAACATGCATGCTAAGCAGCCAAAGATAAGGACTGAAACTGTAATAAAACGCTGTCTGAAATTATGAATCGAAGAACATTTGGAGAGTGGCCAAGCCGTGGTGTCTCTGAATGTTCCAAGCCCAAATTTGTGCAAATAAAGGCTTTTCGTCTTCTTGAAGAATTCTCCGTGTCCGTGTCATCTTATCCAAACTTTGAGTCTTGAAAACCACAACAAAATTGGCGCTGCGAGCAGGGTAGGATAGAGGTCCGTTCAATAGAGGACGACCAGCCAAGGGCACTTCCTCACCCCATTGCGTTCCCCAGATCAACAGGAAAAGGGTGGCCACCGCAGAAAAGGTAAGCGGTTTTCCGCTAAAAATTTGGACTAGTAACCTGTTGAAACGGGGACCACTGGGGACACAGAAGTGCCTGGGTGATCAAGAGGGCCTCTCCTACCCAACAAATCTGGCACTAAATTGTCTTAAAAAAGAGACCTAGAGGGTTGTTCAAGAAGGGTGCGCTGTGTGGTGAGTAATAATATCTGTGATAAGTAATGTGATAGTATTAAGAGTTTTGGACTGTTTGACCTGCTGCCCTCTGGAAAGCGCTATAGGTGCATCAAAACTAGGACAAATAGACTCAGGAACAGTTGTTTTCCGAAAGTCATAACTACTCTTAACTCACACATGCACTGACTTCACAGCCCAACACCCGGACTTCCATCTATTCTATCCACGTACTGAAATTTGGAACTGTAATGTGTATTGTAACTGTAATTTTTAATATTTTTAAAATAATTTTTAATATTTTAATATAACTTTTAAACATCTGCCTAAGAATACTACCTATTCACCCTTCACCATTTTGCCTTTATAGATATGTATATAGCGCCAGCGGAATTGTGCACATATCCCCCCCCCCCCCTTGTTTTGTTTTCTGTTTCTTGTTTTTTGTACTAAATTATATGTATGCACTGAGTACGAGCTGCTTTTAATCTCATTGTACATGTATAGTGACAATAAATGGCATATCTATATCTATCTATCTTAAAAGACCTCGTGGATACCGCCCTGAGAGGTCAGGGGTTTGTACGGGCTCTGGGTGAAAAAGTTTTTTCTCACCTCAGTCTTAATGGCCTCTCCTTTATTCTAAGACTGTGGCCCCTGGTTCTGGACTCACCCAACATTGGGAACATTTTTCCTGCATCTAGCTTGTCTGTCCTTTTATAATTTTATATGTTTTGTGGGGCTGGGAATTAAGTGAGACAGCAAGGGTTAGAGTGGGGGAATGATGAAAGCTGTTTAGAGAGTTTAGTGGGGAACCAGGCCCTTCAGCCCACCGAGGACCAACACTAACTCTATCCTACACATTAGGGACAATGTACAGAAGCCAATTAAGTTACAAACCTGTACATTAGTGGAATGTGGCAGGAAACCAGAGCACTTGGGGAAAACCCATGCAGTTCACAGGAAGAACGTACAAACTCCATACAGACAGCGCCTGTAAATCAGGATCGAACCCGGGTCTCTGGTACTGAAAGGCAGCAGTTCTACCATATTGCACCACGGTGCTGATCTGGAATTAGTTGCTACTATCTTTATCCCAGAAAAAAAACTGATTTGAATGATAAAATAGTGAAAAATGCCATATTGTTTTGATTTTATAGACAATTATATAACATGTAAAGATGCTACCTACCTGAGACTAGTGTCATAGACCTTTCTGCAGATTGCCTGCAAACCTGGCTGTAATTTAAAGGCTCCATTAACCTGCAGCTAATTATATGAGACTATTCAAATGTTACAATTAGCTACTTTTAATAAACATCTCATTAATAACCAGTTTGGTTTCTTGGAGATCTACTGTATATAATTAAATTCGTAGCATCTCTCAGATCCAGATGGTAAATCACACTAGTGGGACATCCGTCTAACAGGAGCCATCAAGAGATTTCAGAGCAGTTTTCGGGGCTTTTAGGATCACTCGGAATACATTTTACAAGGCTTGGCTCCTACATTGATTGGAGAGTCAGGCGTTCAGCCAACTTACACAGTTCTGATTTACCAGTGATTAATTTTAATGACTGTAAGATCAAGTTATGCGAAGAGGCACTATGTTCTCCTTATCAAGCCAGGGCAGATATACTGCTTAATTAAATACACAATCATATATGAATAGGATTTCACTATCATCAAATTTATTCTGGACTTTATATTTCATATCTACTGCCATGGATGCAGTAGCTGCCGACCAAACAAGCACTGCTTGTCGAGAATGTGCACTGGCTGTTCTAGCTCAGCAAACCTTTTGGGTCACTGTTAGCTTGTCTGCTGCGATCCTATACAGGAGGCTGCTTGCAGAACCTCTCCCAACCCAGACGCATTTGCATGAGGAGCGAGCGTATGTGGTCTCAGGTGATCACCCGGCACAACAAACCTAAACCATTGATAAATACAGCCACCTACTTCTGTAAATTAACGTCAGATGAGTGCCGAGCAGAGCTCAGATCCAGAGGCTATTTGTCAGCAATTACCAAGGAAGAAGGGTCTCGACCCAAAACAACACCTGTTCCTTCTCTCCAGAGATGCTATCTGTCCCGCTGAGTTAGTCCAGTATTTTGTGTCCATCTTCAGTGTAAATCAGCATCTGCAGTTCCCTCCTACACATCTATCTGCAATATAGCCGGAGCATTTACAACCCAGGGGGATCTGATTAGCTTGTTTCACGTGTGTTAATGATGCCAACTCTGCAGCAGCGAGATATTTGTACTATTAGTACGTTTATGGCAGAGAGCTTCCCATTCTCAATGCAAAATAAAGTTGAGCTGACTTCATTGGGATTGCATGTCAGGACCAGAGATTATTGAGTCACTACTAAAGGAGCAGGCACTTACATTTATTGACAGAGTGTTGGAAGAGAGATGAAACAGGTGACTGGTACTCCAGTGGTAGCACCAACGTTGAAATTCTATCCTATCTTTTCTAACTGTATGCAATATAAATAATGTTTCCTCCTCTCTTAGAGATGCAGACTGCTGCTGAGATACAGTTTCATAGGCACTGGTCAAACTCAGACTCAAATAACCGAAAGCCTACAAAGCCGAAATGCCAACAAACCGAAAGGGTGGGACGCCTAAAAGCCAACCCAACGAAAGGCCGCTCTGCTGAAAAATCAAATAACGGACATGATGTCACCAGGGGGGCCGGACTTGTCAGCGAATGGTCCAGACCCCCGCGTCCATCACATCACTGGCCGATGGAGACGGGAGGGTGGGGGTCATTTTCCTACACAAGCCATAGGTGACTGGGCATTCTGAACCCGAGCACCAAGTTGTAAGCGGTCAAAGGAGCGCATCCCTCGGAACAGCCTCCATTCTCCCACGGCCACGGCCACGTCCGCCCTCCGCCTCGTCTCCCCCGTGCGGCCGCACTGTGACGGGCTGTGTGTCGGCAGCGCCGGGTGCAGCAGAGGTGTGGGACAGGCTGGTCCCTCCGCCCACCCAGAGTCACTGACCGCGATGCATCGGACCCCAACCCTCACACCAGGGTGATTCAACCTCCCGGACCCCGACCCACACACGGGGTGATTCAACCCCGACCCCCACACCAGGGTGACAGACAGCCCGGGGCATTGGCAGCCATAGTAAATCGCTTTTAAAACATGGGGGGGCACAAATTCCAATGCGGGCCGATGACAAGTGTGCATAGCAACAAACAAATTTATCTCATCCCACTCCCCCCCCCCCCATTGGCAAGACAACAAGAAGCATGTTTTATTTATTGTTTAAACACAGTAAAACCATGTGGTTGCCTGCATAATGCACACAACAAGCTCCCTCGCACAAAACACCAGATAATCTGCAATCTGTTTTAACTGAAGATGGACACAAAAAGCTGGAGTAACTCAGCGGAACAGGCAGCATCTCTGGAGAGAAGGAATGGGTGACGTTTCGGGTCAAGACCCTTCTTCAGACCTGAATAGTCTCAGCCAATGAAATGAGACAACTGTCACGCCAAAGATCGACACAAAATGCTGGAGTAACTCAGTGGGACAGGCAGCATCTCTGGAGAGAAGGAATGGGTGGCGTTTCGGGTCGAGACTCTTCAGACTCAGTCTTCAGGTCTGAAGAATGCCCTTTAGGTTAGTTTGCTTTTAGGCGTCCCACCCTTTCGGTTAGTTGGCGTTTCGGCTTCGTTTCCGTTCAGTTACTTGGCTTCCACTTCTTTGCTTCGGCTTCTCGTCCTTCGTCGCCACGTCCGGGTACCCTGCTGTGAGTATTTCTGGGTCATTTACACCATTCCAGAAATTTGACCAACCATTTCCTGCCACAAATCCTAGCTGAGGTCCTGATCATACCCGAATGCAAACTAAGGCCTCCATTTGACACCTGAAAGTGATGGCTGGCATTGTCCCCCCTTGACCTGGCCGCAGGGCCGAATAGCCTACTCCTGCACCTATTGTCCATTGACTCCAACACTTATCGGAGAAATTGCTTTGTGCATACCACGGTGGCACAATGGTGCATTGAAGGAAAATGTGTATGAGCCGTTCAGCAGCACCTGAAGCCTTGTGTCTCGGTACGGCAGTTCTGTAACCAACGCAGTGGTTGGTAAATTGCTCAACATCCTTATTTTGCATCTCCTCCAATGCCAACAACCTTCTAAGTTATTAATGGTGAATTAAATGTTAGCAAAAATGAAGATGATTGACACCAAGTTCAGCAAAACTATTTGTTTCATTCAGAAAGCAATGGAAGAATATTTGTCTATTTTATCTTTCAAAATAAAGAGATAAAATGGAAATGGGCTTTGCAATAATTCAAAGCCAATTATAGTGAAGAATATGTATGCACAAGACTACAAGTCATTCCAATCACATTATTTAGCAATGTTACAAAATTTTGAGATTTTAAAAATCAAGTCTGTAATTTATCCCATCAGATAAAGCATAAAAATAAGTTTAATTTGACACTTAATTCACTTTCATATCTCAAGTATTTAAAATGTTATGGCCATTTTCATACTCGGAAATGAGCATCTTGTTCCCTATTGATTGTCTATGGACATAACAAAAAAGCTATGATCGTGAACAGTCAAAAGCCCATAACTTTCTTAAAAATTAAGAGAACTGAATGAAATTTTCAGTTATCATAGATTGAAGCATTCTGAAACAAATATAAAATAATCTTACTTGGATGACCTGAAATTAAAGCATATAATTAGTTAGTTACCTAATTGTAGCTAATTTCAGACTTCAATTACTAGATCTAAACATCTATCCATTTCTTAATAAATGATTAACATTTTTAAATAGCCTAAATGTCCAAATAATATTCACAAATAATTCACAATAAAACATGATTTTTAAATCTCATTTACATTAATTTATAGGCCAAATGGAAGGAATTTAGTGTTCAATTGCTGTAAATTAATGCCCATTTAAATCAGCTTTCCAGTGGGTCCCTGTGGAACGCGCTGGTTTAGAACGTTCACATTGCGCTAGATTTGTGCCCCCAAATGCCCAGAAAAATACTGCGGGATATAATGGGCCCAAAATGAGCTTCTCACAAAATTAAACTTTGTATAAAGGGATCTTTAGAAGCCCTTTTTAATGTAAAAATAAGCTACATACCTTCAATTATTTGCTCTATGAGACCCTGCGGTTGCTGGCGGTCGCGGGTTTAGAGATTGATTTTTAAACTACTATAACTATTATACGAGGCCTTTAAAACTAATAATAGCTTTTGCGACGGGGTCTTCCAGCGATTTTTCGTTAATAATTAACTAGGCTGAACATCTTCGATTTGAACAGCCTAGAGAAAATCGCGTTTTAAACCCGCCCCCTCTAAACGGCGCCAAAATCGCGCACACCCGCAGCGGCAGATTTTCAACGACGCTTCAGGTAGGCTTTGCAACATATCTACATTATTACACTTTGATAAGCACTGAGTTAGAATTGGCAAAATCATAAATGTATTTGCATTCATTCAAAGCTGAGTATTTAACAAGAAACATTGACTTAGAATGTTCAAATAACATGAATTTTAAAAATGAGTAGTCAGCTAAGTATAAATGGTTTACAGTCATTAAATGAGAATTTACTTTTCAGTGAACTCTTGCATTAATAACTTGATTGATTAATTGTTTGCAAATTTGAATAACCCACTTCTCAACAAAATTTTATCAAATAATTCTGAATCAGGTAGCACCCTATTTAATTATATACTTCTCAAATAACTACCAATCCTAGTTCCAAGATGCGGGACAGAAGGCCACTGGAGATCCTTCTTCCCTGTGGCTATCAAACTGTACAACTCCTCCCCCTTCTGTTGTGGGGTAGACTGAGACTGAGATTGACTCTTCCCCCCACCCCTACCACCCCCCCCCCCCCCCCCTTCCAATCTTTGCACGTCCCCAATCATGACGGTCGGAGAGAAGCAGCAGCCTAAAGCAGCGAGAGTGAGTATTGGCTGAAAGAAGGTGAGTCAGAGGGAACAACGATTTAAAAAGAGCGCCAAAGGTCAGGTTCGAATAATTTACAAATTAGCCCTAAAGTTGTTGATTTGGCAGCAGATAAAAATAAGTGCAGCAGTAGCTGAGCGGCCGTGTTGAGGTTGAAGTGCTTTGGTGAGTAAAGTGTAAAGGTGGAGAAGGTGAGAGGCACAACCAATTGGGATTTGTCTACTGAAATAATGGCAGGTAAGTTGTTACAGTGTCTCTCTTGCAGGATGTTGGAGGTCAGCGACACTGCTGGTGCCTCGGACAACTACACCTGCGGAAATTGTGTCCAGGTGCAGCTCCTGAAGAACCGTGTAAGGGAACAGGAGCAGCAGCTGGATGATCTCAGGACATCCCGGGAAAAGGAGAGCTTCCTGAAACAGGACCTACAATGATATTGTTACATCAAGCATACGAGAAGAGCGGAGGTGATGATGATGAGGAAGAGAAGTAAGCATGGAGTGCAGGAGACTTCAATGGCTATACCTGTTGAAAACAGGTACACCCTCTTGGAAGCTGTCGGGTCGGACGACACTTCCAGTCCGAGCGGCGAGCAGGTATTTCAATCAAATCCTGGCACTGTGGCTCAACCGGAGAGACCTACGTCAGGTAACGTCATAGTTGGGGGTGACAATAGTGAGAGGTGCGGACAGGAGATTCTGTGGCAACAGGCAAGGCTCGAGGATGGCGTGTTGCCTCCCTGGTGGTAGGATCCAAGATGTCTCGGACCGATTGCTGGGCATCCTCAAGGGGGAAGAGGAGCAGCCGGAAGTGGTTGTGCATGTCGGCACAAACAATGTCGGGACGAAGTGGAAGGAGGTTCTGCAACGTGAGTTTAGAAATTTAGGAAGAAGGCTGAAAAGCAGGATGCAGTTGTACAGGGCCCAGGTGAGACCATACCTGGAGTATTGTGTGCAGTTTTGGACTCCTAATTTGAGGAAGGACATTCTTGCTATTGCAGCGTAGGTTCACGAGGTTAATTCCCAGGATGGCGGGACCGCCATATGATGAAAGAATGGAATGACTGTGCATGTATTCATTGGAATTTTGAAGGATGAGAGGGTATCTTCCAGAAATATATTAAATTATTAAGGAATTGGACACGCTAGATGCAGGAAACATATTCCCAATATTGGGGGAGTCCAGAACCAGGGGCCACAGTTTAAGAATAAGAGTTAGATCATTTAGAACTGAAATGCAGGAAAACCTTTTCACCCAGAGAGTTGTGAATTTGTGGAATTCTATTCCTCAAAAGGTAGTGGAGGCCTTCATTGGATGCTTTCAAAAGAGAGTTAGAACTGTGGGTTATCTCTTAGGGTTAGCGGAATCAAGGGATATGGGAAGAAGGCAGGAACGGGGTACTGATTTGGGATGGTCAGCCATGATCACATTGAATGGCGGTGCTGGCTCAAAGTGCCGAATGGCCCAACTCCTGCACCTATTTTCTATGTATCTATGTATCTAGGTAATCCTTTCCACTCGTCACTTTAATTTCCTGGTTCATGTATTTTGTGTTTTTATGGCAGATCAATTTCCCTCCTGGGATAAATAAAGTTATATTATCTGAATGGTGGCCAATTAGGAAAAGGGGAGATGCAACGAGACCTGGGTGTCATGGTACACCAGTCATTGAAAGTAGGCATGCAGGTGCAGCAGGCAGTGAAGAAAGCGAATGGTATGTTAGCATTCATAGCAAAAGGATTTGAGTATAGGAGCAGGGAGGTTCTACTGCAGTTGTACAGGGTCTTGGTGAGACCACACCTGGAGTATTGCGTACAGTTTTGGTCTCCTAATCTGAGGAAGGCCATTCTTACCATAGAGGGAGTACAGAGAAGGTTCACCAGACTGATTCCTGGGATGTCAGGACTCTCATATGGAGAAAGACTGGATAGACTCAGCTTGTACTCGCTAGAATTTAGAAGATTGAGGGGGGATCTTATAGAAACTTACAAAATTCTTAAGGGGTTGGACAGGCTAGATGCAGGAAGATTGTTCCCGATGTTGGGGAAGTCCAGAACAAGGGGTCACAGTTTAAGGATAAGGGCGAAATCTTTTAGGACCGAGATGAGGAAAACATTTTTCACGCAGAGAGTGGTGAATCTCTGGAATTCTCTGCCACAGAAGGTAGTTGAGGCCAGTTCATTGGCTATATTTAAGAGGGAGTTAGATGTGGCCCTTGTGGCTAAGAGGATCAGGGGGTATGGAGAGAAAGCAGGTACAGGATACTGAGTTGGATGATCAGCCATGATCATATTGAATGGCGGTGCAGGCTTGAAGGGCCGAATGGCCTACTCCTGCACCTATTTTCTAGGTTTCTATGTTTCTATATCGTATTGTATCGTATCGCAATCGTGTTGGAGCTATGATACATTGAGGATCAATTCCAATCTACAGGCAAACATTTTTGCTTTGTTCATCAAGTCGAGCTTCTAGTGCATTTCTGAGCATTACATCTCGTTTTTATGCCCCAGCACCAACACTGACATATGACATTAGCCGATTTTTCTGATGATTGTCAGTGATCACTTTGGTGAGGATCGAGAGCAGGGCCTCTATCTGTGGAAGTGCACCCAGAGAATTATACCCAAGCACACAACTCCAGCAAAGTTAGTACCTTCAGGAGACGAAAGATGATTCAAAGGGAAAGGGAAGTACAATAACTGTTTTTGCACACTCCCTTTTCCGACAGATTTGACAGAAAGATGTGTGGAATTAATAAATGACAGCTGCAAATTAAATGTTGAATTTTTCATTCGATGGGGCTAAGATTAACATTAATTATCATAGAGCTAACATAATTAATGTTAATATGCCAAAGTACATTTCCCTTGGGACCTGGAGTTACTTCTGGAGACTTTGTCACCACAAAATCACTGCAAATCACCACACTGCATGTTTACATTGCATGTTTACATTGCTTGCCCATTTTTTTGCTCAGAATAGTTCTTCTTCAATTGTGGTTTTGCAGGAAGGTTTGAAATTTGCTTAGTATAGTGAATGGGATTACAGGTATAAAGGACTTGCATTTGTACAGCCCTTTCAGGACACCTGAAAGTACTTAAGAGCCAATGAAGTACTTCTGTAGAGTAGCTTGTAGCTGTAAATTGGTAGGTTGATGGTCAACCCGTGCATTGCCAACTCCCTAAAAACAGCATTGTGACAAGATATTTTATCTTTGTGGGATAAATGTAAGGGTCAGGACACCAAGAATAATTTCCCCATTATTATTCAAAATAGCACCATGGGATCGGAGTGGGCAGGTAGTACAAAAAGGTGGTGCCTCAACCAAAGACAATATTTCTTCAGAACAGCAGAAGAAGGACAATCGAGATGTTCTTTTATGCTCATGTTACAGAACATACAGCACAAGAACAGGCCCTTCGGCCCACAGCATTTATGCCGAACATGATGCCGAGGCTGTTCTGGAATAGTTCCTGAATGCGATTGTCTAATAGATCCAAAAGTTCCACCAGCTGGGAGCTAACACAGATAATTGTAAAAGCTGCCCCTGTGTGCATTCAACAGAGACGTTTGTTTCTGTGGAAATTGTAAAGACTTGTTTTCTACTGGAACAAATCTCATCCATTTCACTTGTGCCAGATTCATACAATACATGTCACAGAGTAGGATCGGCGACAAGGAAACAATCAGGAAACACGCAACATGCATGTTCAGACGGACTCTGGTCAGTCTCAAAATACAGATTGTCGTCTATGTAAATGATGTTAATGGTGTCATTGATGAGATCGAAGGTAACACGGTGGCGCGGCGGTAGAACTGCAGCCCTATAGTGCCAGTGACCTGGGTTTCAAGTTCAAGTGAGTTTATTGTCATGTGTCCCTGTATAGGACAATGAAATTCTTGCTTTGCTTCAGCACAACAGAACATAGTAGGCATTTACTACAAAACAGATAAGTGTGTCCATATACCATAATATAAATATATACACACATGAATAAATAAACTGATAAAGTGCAAATAACAGAAAAAGGGTTATTAAGAGTTTTGTCCAAGCCAGATTTAATAGCCTGATGGCTGTGGGGAAGTAGCTATTCCTGAACCTGGTTGTTGCAGTCTTCAGGCTCCTGTACCTTCTACCTGAAGGTAGCAGGGAGATGAGTGTGTGGCCAGGATGGTGTGGGTCTTTGATGATACTGCCAGCCTTTTTGAGGCAGCGACTGCGATAAATCCCCTCAATGGAAGGAAGGTCAGAGCCGATGATGGACTGGGCAGTGTTTAATACTTTTTGTAGTCTTTTCCTCTCCAGAGCGCTCAAATTGCCGAACCAAGTCATGATGCAACCAGTCAGCATGCTCTCTACTGTGCACCTGTAGAAGTTAGAGAGAGTCTTCCTTGACAAACCGACTCTCCGTAATCTTCTCAGGGAGTAGAGGCGCTGATGAGCTTTCTTGATAATTGCATTAGTTTTCTCGGACTAGGAAAGATCTTCAGAGATGTGCATGCCCAGGAATTTGAAGCTCTTGACCCTGATATAAATGGGGCTGTGGGTCCCCCTCCTACTCCTTCCAAAGTCCACAATCAGTTCCTTGGTTTTGCTGGTGTTGAGGGCCAGGTTATTGCGCTGGCACCATATGGACAGTTGCTCGATCTCTCTTCTATACTCTGACTCATCCCCATCAGTGATACGCCCCACAACAGTGGTGTCGTCAGCGAACTTGATGATGGAGTTCGCACTGTGACTGGCAACGCGGTCATGAGTATAGAGTGAGTACAGCAGGGGGCTGAGCACGCAGCTTTGAGGTGCTTCCGTGCTGATTGTTATCGAGGCTGACACATTTCCACCAATACGAACATACTGTGGTCTGTGAATGAGGAAGTCGAGGATCCAATTGCAGAGGGATGCGCAAAGACCCAGTTTGATCCTGACTACGGGTGCTGTCCGTACCGAGTTTGTACATTCTCCCTGTGACCGCGTGGGTTTTTTTTCCGGGTGCTCTAGTTTCATTCCACACTCCAAAGACTTCCACAGGTTTGTAGGTTAATTGGCTTCTGTAAATTGTAAACTATCCCTAGTGTGTAGGATAATCCTAGTGTCGCTGGTCGGCGCGGACTCAGTGGGCCAAAGGGCCTGTTTCCACGTTGTATCTCTAAAGTCTAAAGTAAAGTCTAAAGTAGGCTGGGTAATAATGATTAGGAAACGGTGCTGCTGCACTAACATCTTTCACCTGTTAATGATGCTACTTTAGGACCTGTTAGTGAATCCCCAACAGCAATACAGTTTTCCAAATATCGTACATTTCCCACTGACAATTTAAAATGATGGTTCTGCAGCCACGGGCTATTTGCAACCATGTCAGACTGACCTTAATCCTGACCTTGTGCGTTTTGTTGTTTTCACAGGACTGATAATGCATCAACTGAATTTAAAAAAATATTCCTCTGGGTGCATTATCACGCAATGCAGCTGGAAATTTGAAGTATTGTGCTTCCAAAGGAGAATTTTCTCCCTTTTTATTTATAAGGAAACTACTTTTTCAGCAGGTCCCTCTGTGTAACTGCCTCCCCCTCATGTGATGCAGCGGTACCATAAGGATTGCTGATTTCAGTTCATGACGTGGATAGATCTACATCTCCGAATATAGATTTGAAAAATTCTCTTTTAAGGGGCCTTTTCTTTTTCTTCTATTTCTACTTTCCACCTTTTCTTTTTTATTTTCTTTTTTTATTTTTATTTTTTATATCCACACTTCACATTTTTCTACTCTCTAACATCTAATTTTCCACTCTTTCCCCTTTCTATTGTTTTCTTTTTCTTGTCTTGCCTACTCATAACATAAAACTAGAGGTTGTACATAGAATGGATTACGGTATGACATAGTTGGCACCTAAAATTAGGTGCCACTGTATTGTTTTGTATTGTATTAACTTCTAATAAAATAAACAAAAACAAAAAAACACAGAGAAAGGGGCTGAGGTAATGAGGAGTTGTGCAGGAGTTTCACCCTGTTTGGCGATTGCTTCCAAAAAGGAAAATCTTAGAGCGGCAGGGGTAATACGAGGTTAATTCCCGGGATGGCGGGACTGTCATATGATGAAAGAATGGAGCGACTGGATTTGTATTCACTGGAATTTAGAAGGATGAGATGGGATCTTATAGAAACATATAAAATTATTAAGGGATTGGACACGCTAGATGCAGGAAACATGTTCCCGATGTTGGGGGAGTTCAGAACCAGGGGCCCCAGTTCAAGAATGAGGAGTAGGCCATTTAGAACTGAGATTAATTTTTTCACACAGAGAGTTGTGAATTTGTGGAATTCTCTGCCACAGACTGCAGTGGAGACCGATTCACTAGATGCATTCAAAAGAGAGTTAGATAGAGCTCTTACGGCTAGCGGAATCAAGGGATATGGGGAGAGGCAGGAACGGGGGGTACTGATTGTGGATGATCAGCCATGATCACATTGAATGGCGGTGCTGTCTCGAAGGGCCAAATGTCCTACTCCTGCACCTATTGTCTATGTATCTATGTATCTAACTCCAATAAAAGTCAAGATTCATTCATAATTATGTGGAATGTCACTATCTTCACTGGCACAATATCAACATAGTGTGGTATGAACTGAGTAAAATCGGACAAATCAACATAGTGTGGTTTAGTCCGACTTTACACTTCATGCCTCGCTTAAAGGAATAAAAAATCTACTTAAATCAGTCACGACTTACTCAAGAAAAAATTGCATCATATTAGATTGAAAATCAAATGAGTAACTTCCCCTTCTATCGCATGAGGTAAATCCATTTCAGGCTGGTTATGATTTTTTTCTTCTCCCTGACTACGTAGTTTAGCACTGTCTCTCAGTACACACAATAATAAACCAATATCAATACCAATGCATTGATGTGAGTATTGATTCTCACTATTATAATGCACTCTCAGCCCTTCTTAGTTGAAAAAAAGTGTAGACATGAAGACTTTTGTTAACTTTCAGATTTGTGTACAAGGACACATCATGGTCATAGAGTCATAGAGTTTCATAGAGTAATACAGTGTGGAAACAGACAGGTCCAACTTGCCCATGCCAACAAACATGCCCTATCTACACTAGTCCCACCTGCCTGCACTTGGCCCATAACCTTCTAAACCTATCCTATCCATATGTCTGTTCAAATGTCTCTTAAATGTCACAAGATCCCGTCCCCCTACATCTTTCAATTCCTTGCCATTAAAGAAAACTCCACACTTCTACCAAAGCAGATGACATTACTCCACAATATATTTCATATGCCATCTCATCACTTAACCTGAGTATGTCCCTCTAAAGCCTTTCTATATTCTCATCACACCCCACACTGCCACCAGTCTCTTATCAACTAACTTCGGTCCATAATGCTTGATTTCCTCCAGATCACTGATGAATAACTGGTGCATATTGTATAATTCCTTGGAATTCTTAGGATTAGTTGGACTTGAAGGGCTTTAATTATCCTTTAAACATTTAAGAAAGGATTCAGAGGTGAATGCACTTCAATCAAATTGCTCATGCTCTCTGAAAATGCTGAGTCTATTTTTAATCAATTTTAAAAAGCTTTCTCCTTCCAGACTAAAACTTCACCTCAGTGAAATGCTGAGTGCTTGCTTTTTATCCGTCTCAACCATTAACTCTTCTCTTCATATAAATTCAGGTCTAATCTGCTCAATGGCTGTATAGAAGTGTCTTGCTTGAGAAGCATTAATTTTCATATGTGTATATAATTTGTAGTTTACATATAATTTATTGGAAATTGTTGTGCATCAATAGCTTCCATAAGTGCATAAATCTTATTGATAAGTAGAAATAACAAACAGCGATAGTAAATCGAGACTTTAATATTTGAGTTAATTATATTTAATGAATAAAGCATATTTATTTCTCTGCTTGAATGTACTGCATGCATTTTGATCTCTGTATTTTGTTGTGGCAATTCCCCAGCTGGTTTATCGTCAAATAGCAAAGTAGGTACATTAGGCCAAAACGTACCCCAAATTTTACTTCAATCTTACAACTCAAATTTATATTAAATTCATAGGGAATATCATTCTGTCAAGTAAAACAATGGACCAAATCTTTTGCAAAATGCTTCGACCATTTGGCCATGACATATGAAGAAAGACTGGATAGACTCGGTTTGTACACGCTAGAATTTAGAAGATTGAGGGGGGATCTTATAGAAACTTACAAAATTCTTAAGGGGTTGGACAGGCTAGATGCAGGAAGATTGTTCCCGATGTTGGGGAAGTCCAGAACAAGGGGTCACAGTTTAAGGATAAGGGGGAAATCTTTTAGGACCGAGATGTGGAAAACATTTTTCACACAGAGAGTGGTGAATCTGTGGAATTCTCTGCCACAGAAGGTAGTTGAGGCCAGTTCATTGGCTACATTTAAGAGGGTTAGATGTGGCCCTTGTGGCTAAAGGGATCAGGGGGTATGGAGAGAAGGCAGGTACAGGATACTGATTTGGATGATCAGCCATGATCATATTGAATGGCGGTGCAGGCTTGAAGGGCCGAATGGCCTACTCCTGCACCTATTTTCTATGTTTCTATGTTTCTATGACACTATGGAGATACAAGTTTGTTTGTTCAACGTCATCATTATAACGAAGAGCACAGAATGATTCGGATTCACCAGAGATTACTTAGGATGAAGGGTGGAACTTCAGTGTGAAGAAGTATCCTGGCCCGACACAACACCCCATCCATGTTCTCCAGAGATGCTGCCTGACCCACTGAGTTGCTCCAGCACTCTGTGTCTTTTATTTATAAACCAGCATCTGCAGTTCCTCGTTCATACATTCGTCTACACATTAAATAGAATAGAATAATGGAGCTTGTCAAATTATGAAAATGTCGATGTGATGAAGCTATTTCCATTGTCCTTTAAGTGTGTAACTCGTCGGCACGCTGACAGAGGAATATAGAGGAATAGTGGATGCACTTCCCAAGCTGAAGCAGAATGCATTTTTAAGGAAAGTGGAAAGGTACTTCAATAAATGACAAACATTTAGCTGCAGATAATTGGCTTGAATGACTACTTATCCTGCTGTAAAATTACATTGGTATATCCATGTATTTTGCCATTTCTTTTAGTCAGTAAAAGATCAGAAGAAACTCTGGAGAAAGAGTGAAAAATGTGCACAATTTTTCCATAGATCCAAGGAGCAATGTGAAGAAATTCTAGTTATAGAATTTTAACCATAAAATACATGATATATCAATGCCTTCAAACAATTTATTATATGCACTCTTTTTTTTCATTAAAATTATCATTTGGACAAATAGAAATCATCAATTGTGTTGCTCCTAAAAGGATGAAATGTGAAGTCAGTGATGGTGAAGTGTTATAAATTATCCATTTAACCAATTTGTTTCATTAGACATTCTTAGGTTGGGTATATAAACATTGTCACTCTCACCAATTTCACAAAGCCAGCTATTCTCAGCTATCAACAATATAACTATTTAGTGAGTCATAGTCATACAGTGTGGAAACAGGCCCTTTGCCCCAGCCTGCCCACGCCATCCATCTATCAATGGTTCAATGGCTCAATGTTGCTTTTATTGTCACATGTAGAAAGTGCAAACACACAGTGAAATTATTTTCATACAAACAGCCCTGTAGAGTATTCCCATGCCCAGGCACATCCCTAAATGGCAAATTATAAGCGATAATCTACAGATCTCGCGTGCCTACACTAGTCCCACCTACCCACGCTTGGCCCATAACCCTCTAAACCTATCCTATCTATGTATCCGTCTAAATGTCTCTTAAAAGTTATGATAGTACCTGCCTCAACTATCACACTCAGCAGCTCGTTCCATCCCACCATCCTTTGTGTTAAAAAAACATTACTCAGGTTACTGTTAAATCTTTCCCCCCTCACCTTCAACCTCTGTCCTCTTGTTCTCGATTCCCCAAATCTGGGCAAAAGGCTCTGTGCATTTAACCAATCTTGTCCTCTCATGATCTTGTTCACCTCTGTAAAATCACCCCTCATCCTCCTGCGCTCCAGGGAATAAAGTCCCAGCCTGCTCAGCCTCTCCCTAGAGCTCAGGAGAAACCTGTATTTTTATTTAAAGGCGGTTTTATATTCATCCTCAAGTATTCGGTTGATTATCAAGTAAAATACCAGGCTAATTAGCAACAATTCAATCATTCATGACTTTCATGGATAACCTTTGATCTGTGAAGATCAGTTGGATTAGCTGGTAATAAATCATATTAGACAATAGACAATAGGTGCAGGAGGAGGCCATTCGGCCCTTCGAGTTAGCACCGCCATTCAATGTGATCATGGCTGATCATTCCCAATCAGTACCCCGTTCCTGCCTTCTCCCCATATCCCCTGACTCCGCTGATGATGTCAAATCAGCTGCAGCTCACCGTCCTTTGTCTCATTCATCTGTTCTGCCCGTTGAGTTACTCCAGCTTTCTGTGTCTATCTTTGGTTTAAACCAGCATCTGCAGATCCTTCTTACAAATTATCATTTGTGTAACGTATTGAGTTCCCTATTTAAGTGCTGATGTTTGTCTCTGTCTTTGCTCAGTCTTGGATTTTCTCATGCTGAGCCTTGTACTCTTCTTGTTCAGAATGTTCCCATGCTGAGCATTGTACTTATATTGTTCAGGTTTCTAGTAAAAGCCCTTTTGAGTTTAACTTACTCCTGACTTCTGAGTCTTCTCTGTGCTTGGGTCTACTCATCAATACACGAGAACTCTTGCGGCTCTGCTATCTGAGATCAACAAATTCAGCAGAAATTGGTGATAGATCCTAAAATTGACCTGACAGGATTTACCCTCCAAGCCACCAGCATTTCTCACAATTTATTCATTTTAAAACCCCAACCAGTAAGTGCATTCATTATTGTACGCTGAAAAATCCTACATGTATGTAGGATAGTGTTAGTGTGCGGGGATCACTGGTCAGTGCGGAATTGGTGGGCCGCAGAGCCTGTTTCAGCGCTGTTTCTCTAAACTAAACCATAAGTTGAGTCATCAACATTTTTTTTTAAATGATTTTGCTTAATATTAATTATTGAAAGTATGTGCCGCACAAAACACATATGCAAATTTGAGATGGGTAAATAGATGAAGAAAGTTCCTTTGAATATGTAGTGGATATATCCCAGTCCATCTCACAGACCAAGCTCCCCACCTTGGATACCATCTACATTTCACATTGCCTCAGAAAAGCAGCCAACATAATGAAGGACAATTTTTACTACAGTTAGACCCTCTTCTTCCCTGTCCCACCTGACTCAGGGACAGCTTCCTCCCTCCCCTCTGTTGTCAGACATCTGAACAATTCTCCCACAAGCTAACGTGTAGTCCCAATCTTCCAACCTACCTCATTGTGGACACTGGACATTTTCTCTGGAATCGTAATGCTAAAATGCTGAAAAACATGTCTGCACTCTGGTTTCTTTCTCTTTATTCTACCTGTTGTACTTGCGTCTGGCTAGATTGTATCCACGTATAGTTTTATCTGATTTAATCGGTTAGCACGCAAACAAAAGCTTTTACTCTCTTAGCACACGTGATAATAATATACCAACACTAATATGGTCAAGAATTAGAATTAGATAATGTCAAAAACTATGGCTGTCTTGGTGAAGGTCAATACTGCCTTAATATCCTCGCCAGTTATGTGGTTGACATCCTCCATAAATACCTTTACTCTCTGCCTTTAAGCCAGAGGAGAAACAAATACAGATGGCTTATGATTAGATTTAATTGATTCAGTTATTATACTGTAATATTCATCTTTATGATTTTAATTAAATTTTGGTAGTTTAAGATGCTTTTAATTTCATCTTATTCATTTTATTATTTTTTCTACATATTTCTTGCAGTATGACATAAATATTTAATTTTATTTGAATGATTTTTTTTCAATGTCTCTGATAATCTTGTTTACATGTTTAATGCTGTGTGATGTCTGGCAACGTTCTTTTTGGACATAAAATGTTTTATTGGACAGTGGTGAGAAAAGGAAGACACTAAAAAGAGAAGAGATAGCAAATTGTAAAAAACCATTGCAGTGAGAGAAAATTGATCAAAGCCTTGAATGTGTTTGAGGAAACCCAGGGTTAGGGTTGCCACTGGATTGCAATCCCTTTTGATTAGTTTTAATTTTGATGCCCTCACCACCATCCTACAATAGAATAACTCACCAATATCCACCTGCCAAGCTGCCTGTATTTATTTGATTACGATACTAATTTACTTGCTTACAGTAAATACAGCAAATATTTCACTGCCATATTGCTCCCAGCCAGGAAATTGTCAATGAAAGTGATGTAGCCTACATCAGAGCCATTTGAAATTCTGTTCCGCCCTTGCTCAGATTTGATCCCATGGGGATGTTATTTAATTGCATTTCCCAATGTACATGATCACAACCATTTTAAATGGTGCAAAAAAAATCACACCATGTTAATCCAAGTGTTAGTTTGTAAACATACAACCTACAAAATAAAATTACAGCCTTTTCAACAAATGTCGTCAAATTATTTAAATTTCAGTGCGTGAGCATAAACTATGAAATTATTGAGTTAATCATCAAAAGAAAAATTGAGAGTCAGCACTGTGAAAACACATTGCAACTTATGCATATTAGAGTTATCTGGGTTCTGTAGGGGGCGCTGCTCTGGCAGCAGCCATGTCATGCAGCTCGTCAGTTTTTCAACCTTTTTTTATTTTTTTAGTATGTTTTAAAGTCTGTATTTAATGTTTCTTTGTGTGTTTTATGTGGGGGGTGGTGTGGGGGGAGTGAGGGGGAAACCGCTTTGGTCGCCTCCTCCACGGAGAGGCGAGTTTTTCCAGGTCGCCTCCCCCGTGGCCTAACATCAAGGATCGACGCGGCCTTTCCCGGAGACGCGCCCGGGGCTTCAGCGGCGGGCGCAGCGTGGACTCTCGTTGTGGAGCGGGCGACCCTCGCTGGGGCTCGCTGGAGGGGAGCACTCCGTTTCGCTGACCCGGGGCAGCCGGCAGCCTGAAGTCGCAGCCTGAAGCCACGGTCTGCAGAGTTCCAACTGGTGCGGCGTCTACAGCCCGGGATCTCACGTTGGGGACCCGGGGGAAGAAGAAGCCATCACTGCCGGCCCGCGGCCGACTTCTACCGCGGGTCCGGCATGGACTTACCATCACCCCTGGAGGGGAGCTTCGACCGCCGGCCCTGCAGCCTACGGTGCTTCTGGCTGCGGCGGGGACTTTAAATCTTGACCGCCGGCCTGCGGCCTACAACAACTTAAAGCCGCGGTCTCCGGTGAGGAAGAGCCGATCCTGGACTGACTCTGGACTCTGGTCCTGACCACGGGGGGGAAATGGAGGAGGACTGGCCAAATTTTGTGCCTTCCACCACAGTGATGAATGCTGTGGTGGATGTTTGTGTTACAGTTTTATTGTGGTTGTGTGTTCTTTATTATTGTATCGCTGCAGACAACCCAAATTTCCACCAGCCTGGCTGTGTGGCAATAAATTATATCTAATCTAATCTAATCTAATCATCACCTTCCTACTTGCATGAATCTGGCAAAGAGCTCCCGGATGGACACAAAATGCTGGAGTCGTTCAGCGGGTCAGGCAGCATCTCTGGAGGTAAGGAATTATTGCCATTTTGGGTCGAGATGTCATACCACGCTGCCTATTCCGTTTTCCGGAGATCCGGAGATGCTGCATCAGCCGCAGAGTTACTCCAGCGTTTTGTATCTATTTTCGGTGTGAACCTGCATCTGCAGTTCCTTCTGCACAAAGAGCTCCCAGCAGCGTTTTACAGTTTTCTGCTGTGAGTGTTTCTTCCAAGAGTGTTTCTTTCCTCAGAACTTTTTAGCAACTCCTCTCCACAGGGCTGGCCAGCATGTCACACAAGCTTTAAGTGTCAATTATATCTAACCTTTCCTTGTGACACTTTGCCAGCACCTTTTGTGCCCATCCAAATATAAATTTGTCACAAGAGAAATTTAAATTAAAGCTCTCTGTATGATCTCCAGTGGCAGATTTTAATTCATCGTCACATGGCACCGATAGAAAGACACACAGCCAAATAAATAACAGCCGCACATAATCAAATTTCAGTGAATAATCAGAAATAAAGTTAACACTTTATTTGTAATTATTTGGCAAGCATTTTACAATGACCATTTTTCTTCCATCAGTTTCCCTTATGGATGTTGTTGTTTAGTGTCTGTGCTATTGCTTTTAAAGTGAAAAACTTGCTTTCTTATTTCACCTTATCACGTTATCCACTTCCTTTAAAAAGTATTTTTAATTTAATGGATTAACACCAACTTTAAAACCGGTTTTTATTAAATCACGGGCAGAAGTTTATTTCTACAGTCTTTAGTTTAGTTTAGTTTAGTTTAGTTTAGTTTAGTTCATTGTCACGTGTAACCCAGGTCCAGTCAAAAGCTTTTGTTGCGTGCTATCTAGTCAGCGGAAAGACTATACATGATCGAGCCATCAACAATGTAGAGATAACACCTGACTGTTTGAGGATTTGACGTAGCCATTACCAGTCACTGGCAAAAGATGGAAACAGCTACATTCTCCACAAAGGGAGGCAGATCCATCATCTTACATTTCCCAATGTACATGATCACAACCCATTCCCCCACTGATTAAATATGGTGCAAAAAAAATCACACCATCTTAATCCAAGTATTAGTTTGTAAACTCACAATTTACAAAACAAAATTACAGCCTTTTCAACAAATACCAAGTCAAATAATTTAAATTTCAGTGCATGAGCATAAACGATGATATTATTGAGTTAATCGTCAAAAGAAAAAATGAGTCAGCACTGTGAAAACACATTGCAACTTATGCATATTAGAGTTATCATCATCTTTGGATAGAAAGCACTTCCAAAAGGGAACATTCAACAGGGGGTTTTGAATGGGGGTCCAGCATAAGGGCCTGAATGGTCTACCCCTGCTTCTGTATTTTTGTTTCTTTTGGGAACGTTGCTTCAGCCTTGCACACATGCAGTTCCACATAAAGAGGGCAGCCTCAACAGCAGAGCCACCAAGTGTTTTCAATGGAAGCATCTCACAAAATACAAATCATCCAGCTCTAGAGGGAGTACAGAGAAGGTTCACCAGACTGATTCCTGGGATGTCAGGACTTTCATATGAAGAAAGACTGGATAGACTCGGCTTGTACTCGCTAGAATTTAGAAGGTTGAGGGGGGATCTTATAGAAACTTACAACATTCTTAAGGGGTTGGACAGGCTAGATGCAAGAAGATTGTTCCCGATGTTGGGGAAGTCCAGAACAAGGGGTCACAGTTTAAGGATAAGGGGGAAATCTTTTAGGACCGAGATGAGAAAAATATTTTTCACACAGAGAGTGGTGAATCTCTGGAATTCTCTGCCACAGAAGGTAGTTGAGGCCAGTTCATTGGCTATATTTAAGAGGGAGTTAGATGTGGCCCTTGATAGGATTAATGCACAGAGTCTTTGTACCCAGAATGGGTGGATCAAGGACCAGAGGACATTGGGTTAAGGTGAGAGGGCAAAGATTTAATAGGAACTTGAGGGAAAACTTTTTCACACATTTCACCCAGCCATTGGTGGGTATATGGAACAAACTGCCAGAAGAGGCAGTTGAGGCAGGTACTATAACAACATTTAAAAGGCATTTGGACAGGTACATGGATAGGAAATGCTGAGAAGGGTATGAGCCAAATGCGGGCAGATGGGGCCAGCGTAGATGGGACATATGCAAGTGGGCAAAATAACCTGCTTCCATGCTATATGACTGCCATGACTCTATAACCAGGTGAGGTAAAAGCATGGTCGTCTGTGATAACAGATGCAGAATAACGACGCGGCTGAGATTAATCAAACACAAGGAGTTCAGCATCTGCGTAGCAGAAAAGAAAAATGTTATGCTGCCTTTAGTCAACTACTCTAACCTGAGGTCCACAAATGTTGATTGTACTTTAGTGCAGCATAAGCTATGGGAACCGTAATATCAATCCGATACGAAACATGATGTGGCAAATTCTTCTCAGGCAAACTTTGGAAAGGTAGCCTGATGGTGTTGTGTATGAAGGAACTGCAGATGCTGGTTTACACCGAAGATAGACACAAAATGCTGGAGTGACTCAGCGGGACAGGCAGCATCTCCGGAGAGGAGGAATGGGTGACATGTTGGGTTGAGAAGTCTGAAGAAGGGTCTCGACCCGAAACGTCACCCATTCCTTCTCTCCAGAGGTGCTGCCTGTCCCGCTGAGCAACTCCAGCACTTTTGTGTCTAGCCTGATGGTGTTACTAGTTCTGTTTCAGTGCACAAATAAGACACAAAGTGCTGGAGTGACTCAGCGGGGTCAGGCAGCATCTCTGGAGAACATGAATCATCACTCTGGCACCATGTGCATTTTTTTTTAAAGCAGCGTCTGCAGTTCCTCGTATCTCCAAATGGTGTTTGCGGCAAATGCAAACTGTTCTGGGGAGTGAGTCACATTGCACAACCTTCTATGCTGGGAGAGCTGCCTCCGAGGCATAATGCATTCTTATTGTTATCAGCTCCCTCTAGCGGTCTGCCGATAACGCCAAATAAAATGGCTGTTCAAGTAGAGAACCACGTGGTGCAAACTGCTGAAATGTGAGTGTTGTTTCTACTCAATGTTTGCATACATTGAACACTGCTGTTACGATACATTGAATGCCATGCTGGTGGTGGCATTACTGTGTGTGCAATGAACGTCTGGCAGAATTACACAGTGGGCAGATCATGATGCACAATGCTGAGTTGACACTGGCAATATAATTCACCAATGCTCCAGCTAACACCCTCTCCGATGCGCACAGCTGAACACAAGCTCGGCAGCAGGAGGAACAACTTGCCAGGACTTACAGGTTCAGTGCCGGCTGGCTGTTAGCAAGCTGCTGTAAAGGTTTGGTGCTTTCCACTTACATTTCATATTGCAGAAATAAACAGAGAGTGGGATGACAGGTCCTAAGTGTCACAGAGTCTGCATAATGTGTTTGACCGGTTACCTCTCAACCTATTCTGACCACTGCAATGTTACCCACTTTTATACCGAGATCTGTTGCATATCTTTAGCTGTAATGATGTAACGACCAACTCATTGCCTACTTAAATCAAAGTAAATGCCTCCGCACCTCTGAATATTTATTTCTCCAGCCATTGCCAGCAGATTTTCAGATGTTTTGATATGGTACTTTCTTGAATCTGTCACAGAACAAGCCAGACTAGATTTGCTCTCTACCCGAGAACATATAAATAAAGCACAAGTATTGCTGTTTACCACATCTAACAGCAACAACTGGTGACCATTTACCTTTCATTGGAAAAATGTATGCATCATTGAAACATACTACCCATTTTAAAGAACTTCGTCAGGCTATCATGAAAGCTGATTGTCTGTATAAGGTCTTAAGGAATGCGGGGCATAATGGATTTGCACACACTGCTGGAGGCTCGAGATTGAGGAATCACCTCTACCCATCAATAAGGTTATTAAGGTTTTCAAAGAATTCTCAGCAGGAACAAAGGATGCTTCGCAACTCGGTCTCTGTGCAATCCCATTATAGGAAAAGTGCCACGCATCTCATCCATCCTTCTCTTGACATATCTGCTCTAAAACCACTCAGGAGTCTTTAGATCAAGAGCAACATTTGTTCCTGAAACGCGGGCAATCTTTGCACTTCCACTGACAGAAAATAGCCTTCAATAATATCAGACTGGGATATCAGCCCATAGCAGTCATCCTGCCCCCAAACCCAACTCCCCCCATCTGGGTTTCAATTGCAGTATTTTGGTTTCCAATTTCTAACAACCTAATTACCGGAAAACCTTGCTTTCCCTCTCTTTCTGTCCCTCCCCCACCCTAGTTCTCCCACCAGATTCACTGTCCTCCTGATTACTGTTAGTGTTTGTATGCCTTGTTGTCATCTTCCCCTCAGCCAACAATGAACCATTGTACATTTCCTTGATCATCTTCTGCTTTAAGCTGTTCTTTTCCCACCTTACATGTTCTTTGTACCCTTCCATATCTCGTTCCCCTCTCCCCTGACTCTCAGTCTGACAAGGGTCTGACCCGACACGTCACCCATTCCTTTTCCTTTTCACCAGAGATGCTGCCTGACCTAAGTTACTCCAGCATTTTGTGTCTTATCTTCCCAATATTAAAAGGTGGTCTGATATCTGGTTCATGTATTTGCTTTGTTTTCCTCTTTGTAGGTGGGATCTGACCTATGGCTGCAAGTTTTCGTTTTCTAGCAGCTTCCTCTGTTGTTCAATTTCCATTCGCAGCGTATTTATCTGCTCTTGTTGTTTCATGAGATTCTGCAATGCATAACCATTTGTCCATTGCTCAGTGAAGGAGGCTCCATGCTGGACTATAGTGAAGTGTCCTAATCGCAATCGGTCCTGCATACTTTTGTCTCGACCGACAAACCTCTCTTCTTTAGACTTTTCTATTAGCATCTTTTTACTCATTGTCACAAATTTATTTAACCATTCTTTGTATCGTTTAAGCCTTTTTTGTTGTTCACTAATTTGAATCAGGGTGCAACATTAATTATTAATAATATTCTAGGTTTACAACCCAGGGTGTATTCTGCAAATTACTGAGGGTGGTAGAGGAGGGATGGGTGTGGATTTGCAGCAGCCACAGCTCAGTTATCTGTGATTTTACATTCTTTGGTCCTCCATGGTGCTGTTGAATGATCCAGTTCAGATCAGTTTAGTTTATTGTCACGTGTACCGAGGTACAGTGAAAAGCTTTTTGTTGCGTGCTACCCAGTCAACAGAAAGACAATACATGATTACAATCAACCCATTTACAGTGTATGATAAGGAATAAACATTTAGTGCCAGGTAAAGCCAGCAAAGTCTGGTCAAGGATAGTCCGAAGGACATCAAAGAGGTAGATAGTAGTTCCGCACTGCTCTCTGGTTGTGGTACGAAGTTTCAGTTGCCTGATCACAGCTGGGAAGAAGCTGTCTCTGAATCTGGTGGTGTGCGTTTTCACACTTCTATACCTTTTTTTATCTGATGGGAGAGGGGAGACGAGGGAGTGGCTTGATTATGCTGCTGGCCTTATCGAGGCTGCATGAGGTATACAGTGGCTTGCAAAAGTATTCATACCCCTTGAACTTTTCCACATTTTGTCATGTTACAACCACAAACGTAAATGTATTTTATTGGGATTTTATGTGATAGACCAACACAAAGTGGTGCATAATTTTGAAGTGGAAGGAAAATGATACATGGTTTTCAAATTTTTTTACAAATAAAAAACTGAAAAGTGTGGCGTGCAAAAGTATTCAGCCCCCCTGAGTCAATACTTTGTAGAACCACCTTTCACTGCAATTACAGCTGAAAGTCTTTTGAGGTATGTCTCTACCAGCTTTGCATATCTAGAGACTGAAATTTTTGCCCATTCTTCTTTGCAAAATAGCTCAAGCTCAGTCAGATTGGATGGAGAGCGTCTGTGAACAGCAATTTTCAAGTCTTGCCAGAGATTCTCAATTGAATTTAGGTCTGGACTTTGACTGGGCCATTCTAACACATGAATATGCTTTGATCTAAACCATTCCATTGTAGCTCTGGCTGTATGTTTAGGGTCGTTGTCCTGCTGGAAGGTGAACCTCTGCCCCAGTCTCAAGTCTTTTGCAGACTCTAACAGGTTTTCTTCCAAGATTGCCCAGTATTTGGCTCCATCCATCTTCCCATCAACTCATCAACTTCCCTTCCCTGTCCCTGCTGAAGAAAAGCATCCCCACAGCATGATGCTGCCACCACCATGTTTCACAGTAGGGATGGTGTGTTCAGGGTGATGTGCAGTATTAGTTTTCCGCCACACATAGCGTTTTGCATTTAGGCCAAAAACTTCAATTTTGGTCTCATCTGACCAGAGCACCTTCCTCCACATGTTTGCTGTGTCCCCACATGGCTTGTGGCAAACTGCAAACGGGACTTCTTATGGCTTTTTTTCAACAATGGCTTTCTTCTTGCCACTCTTCCATAAAGGCCTGATTTGTGGAGTGCACGACTAATAGTTGTCCTGTGGACAGATTCTCCCACCTGAGCTGTGGATCTCTGCAGCTCCTCCAGAGTTACCATGGGCCTCTTGGCTGCTTCTCTGATCAATGCTCTCCTTGCCCGGCCTGTCAGTTTAGGTGGACGGCCATGTCTTGGTAGGTTTGCAGTTGTGCCATACTCTTTCCATTTTCGGATGATGGGTTGAACAGTGCTCCGTGAGATGTTCAAAGCTTGGGATATTTTTTTATAACCTAACCCTGCTTTAAACTTCTCCACAACTTTATCCCTGAACTGTCTGGTGTGTTCCTTGGGCTTCATGATGCTGTTTGTTCACTAATGTTCTCTAACAAACTTCTCAGGCCTTCACAGAACAGCTGTATTTATACTGAGATTAGATCACACACAAGTGGACTCTATTTACTAATTAGGTGACTTCTGAAGGCAATTGGTTGCACTGGATTTTATTTAGGGGTATCAGAGTAAAGGGGGCTGAATACTTTTGCACGCCACACTTTTCAGTTTTTTATTTGTAAAAACATTTGAAACCCATGTATCATTTTCCTTCCACTTCACAATTATGCGCCACTTTGTGTTGGTCTATCATATAAAATCCCAATAAAATACATTTACGTTTGTGGTTGTAGCGTGACAAAATGTGGAAAAGTTCAAGGGGTATGAATACTTTTGCAAGCCACTGTATATGGAATCAATAGAAGGGTGGTTTATTTTGTGTGATGACCTGGGCTGAGTCTACAAATCACTGTGATTTCTTACGGTCCTGGATGAAGCTGTTCTCAAACCAAGCTGTGATGCATCCTGATCGCAAACCTGTGCCTTGAACAAAGATAGCAAAATAATTTAATTGTATGTACGAGGTCACGTCAGGAGTGGCAAATACCATGCATCGAGTTGATAAGTGTAAAAATAAAATGACAGCGAGGGTTCGCATATCTCCTAGGCTTAATAATACAGACACGGTGGATCACTGCAAGCTGCTGTCACCAGCCCTTCAAATCAGGGTGAAACAATTGAATGAATGTATCTGCTTCAAAAGAAGCATTATTATTTTTCACATGAAGAAAGTATAAGATGGGAAAAGGTCAGTCAGCTGATTGAGATCCTTTCCCACATATAGCTTTCCATAACAATGGCTGATTCATGTAAAGTGCTCTATCAAATATAGCAAAAACAATTTCTGTGGTTGTGAAAAACAAAAAGCAAGATAAAAAAATGAGAAAGAACTATGGATGCAGGAAATCAGAAATAAAGGGTGGCTCAGTCGCTCAGCGGTAGAGTTGCTGCCTCACCACATCAGATATACGGGTTCAATCCCGACCAGGGTGTATGGATCTGTATGGAGATTCTACATTCTCTCTGTGACCGCGTGGGTTTTCTCCAGGTGCTCCAGTTTCCACCCCACTCCAAAGATGTATAGGAATGCAGGTTAATTGGATTCGGTAAAATAGTAAAATTGTCCCTTTGAGCGCAGGATATTGTTAGTGTGCTGGGTGATCGCTGGTCGGCACGGACTCGTTAGGGCGAGGGGCCTGTTTCCGCACTGTGTCTCTAAAATAGAAATCTAAAAACGGTAAGTACCCAACGGATCAGGAAGCATCCGTAGAGAAAAAAGCAGAATCAACACCATAGGCCAATGGGGACCCCAGCTATTTACAATATATATTAATGATTTGGACGAGGGAATTGAAGGCAACATCTCCAAGTTTGCGGATGACACGAAGCTGGGGGGCAGTGTTAGCTGTGAGGAGGATGCTAGGAGGCTGCAAGGTGACTTGGATAGGCTGGGTGAGTGGACAAATGCATGGCAGATGCAGTATAATGTGGATAAATGTGCGGTTATCCACTTTGGTGGCAAAAACAGGAAAGTAGACTATTATCTGAATGGTGGCCGATTAGGAAAAGGGGAGATGCAATGTCATGGTACACCAGTCATTGAAAGTAGGCATGCAGGTGCAGCAGGCAGTGAAGAAGGCGAATGGTATGTTAGCATTCATAGCAAAAGGATTTGAGTATAGGAGCTGGGAGGTTCTACTGCAGTTGTACAGGGTCTTGGTGAGACCACACCTGGAGTATTGCGTACAGTTTTGGTCTCCAAATCTGAGGAAAGACATTCTTGCCATAGAGGGAGTTCAGAGAAGGTTCACCAGACTGATTCCTGGGATGTCAGGACTTTCATATGAAGAAAGACTGGATAGACTTGGCTTGTACTCGCTAGAATTTAGAAGATTGAGGGGGGATCTTATAGAAATTTACAAAATTCTTAAGGGGTTGGACAAGCTAGATGCAGGAAGATTGTTCCCGATGTTGGGGAAGTCCAGAACAAGGGGTCATAGTTTAAGAATAAGAGGGAAATCTTTTAGGACCGAGATGAGAAAAATTTTTTCGCACAGAGAGTGGTGAATCTGTGGAATTCTCTGCCACAGAGGTAGTTGAGGCCAGTTCATTGGCTATATTTAAGAGGGAGTTAGATGTGGCCCTTGTGGCTAAAGGGATCAGGGGGTATGGAGAGAAGGCAGGTACAGGATACTGAGTTGGATGATCAGCCATGATCATATTGAATGGCGGTGCAGGCTCGAAGGGCCGAATGGCCTACTCCTGCACCTATTTTCTATGCTTCTATGAGGCTGTTCATCAGTTCAGTTTAGTTTATTGTCATGTGTTCGCGAGGTGCAGTAAAAAGCTTGTCAGAACTTAGCTTGCTGTTCGGACTGCAGGTAATAGCTACCCTCAAATGTAAGCAGACTGCTTAATGTGCTACTGCGCAACCAAACCTGATGGCACCAGGCTCTATGTGATCCCAGCTGCGTTACTCAAATTCAGCTGGTTCAGCAGTGACAGGAATACCTCAACACCTTGGGGAGGATGCAATGCAAAGAATGGAGAAAAATATCCAGCCTTGATCCACCTGCTGGACCGTATTGAATATGTTCTGTAGTTCTGTGTTCTCAGCAAAGTTATACAAAAAAAGATCTCTCTTCCCTGGTGTCCAGTTCCCTACACCAACATTTATCTGTGAGTTTTCTTGTAAGAGGAGAAAAAACCCCAACAAAGTGCTGGAGGGACTCAGCGGGTCAGGCAGCATCTCTGGAGGACATGAATGGGTGACGTTATGGAAGGGAACCCTTTTTCAGACTGATTGCAGAATCAGGGAGGGGAAAGCTGGTAGAGAGACATGGGAACGGGTGGAAGCCTGGCAAGTGATAGGTGAGAGTGAGAGAAAACGGGATCTGAGAGGTAGGTTTGATTTCACACAGATACTGGTTTATATCTGGAATGCTCTGCCAGAGGAGGTTTAGTTTAGTTTAGTTTTGTTTAGTTTAGTTTAGTTTGGAGATACGGCATGGAAATAACCCTTTATGACCCTGTCCCACTTAGGAAACCTGAACGGAAACCTCTGGAGACTTTGTGCCCCACCCAAGGTTTCCGTGCGGTTCTTACCTTCCACTACCTGCAACCTCTGACAACCACCTTCAACTAGCATCGCAACCGGCTTCGACTAAAAAATTACCCATTTTTAAAACGGCAACCTATTTTTAGTCGCGGCCGGTTTTGAATTTTTTGAAATAATCGCCGGAACATAGAAGAAGAGAAAACCTCTTTTGACCATTAGGGAGACTGACAAAAACCTCCGGGAACCGCACGGAAACCTTGGGTGGGGCGCAAAGTCTCCAGAGGTTTCCGTTCAGGTTTCCTAAGTGGGACAGGGGCATAAGCCCACAGACCATAGATCATCCGCACCATAGTTCCATGCTATCCCACTTTCACATCCCACACACGAGGAGCAATTTACAGAGGCCAATAAACCTACAAACTTGCACGTCTTTGGGATGTGTGAGGAAACCAGAGCACCCGGAGAAAACCAAGTGTCACAGGAAGAATGTGCAAACCACACACAGACAATATCCATAGTCAGAATCGAACCCGGGTTTCCCGCGCTGTGAGGTGGCAACTCTACTACTGTGCCACTGTACTGCCCTTGTCAGAGAGTCATAGAATCATAGAGTGACACAGTATGGAAACAGGCCCTTTGGCCCAACTTGCCCACCCATGACACAGCTACAAGAGTCCCATATGCCCACGTTTGGCTCATATGCCCACGTTTGGCTCATATCCTTCCAAACCTGTCCTATCCATGTACCAGTCTAACTCTTTCTTCAACATTGGGATAGTCCCTGCCTCAACTACGTCTTCTGGCAGCTTCTTCCATACACCCACCACCCTTTGTGTGAAAAAGTTACCCCTCAGATTCCTATTAAATCTTTTCCCCTTCACCTTAAACCTATGTTCTCTGGGCCTCGATTCACCTACTCTGGCCAAGAGACTCTGTGCATCTACCCGATCTATTCCTCTCATGATCTTATACACCTAAAGTAGAGTCAGATGCTATTAGTAAGGCTAAGAGGCATGTAGATTTAAATCCGGGCCTCTGGCACTGTAAGGCAGCAACTGTTACCACCATGCACCACCATGCACCAACATGCGCCACCATGCACCACCATGCGCCACCATGCGCCACCATGCACCACCAAGCGCCACCATGCGCCACCATGCACCACCATGCGCCACCATGCGCCACCATGCACCACCATGCACCAACATGCGCCACCATGCACCACCAAGCGCCACCATGCGTCACCATGCGCCACCATGCGCCACCATGCGCCACCATGCGCCACCATGCGCCACCATGCGCCACCATGCGCCACCATGCGCCGCCATGCGCCCCCATGCACCACCATGCACCCCCATGCGCCACCATGCACCACCATGCACCCCCATGCACCACCATGCGCCACCATGCACCACCATGCACCCCCATGCACCACCATGCACCCCCATGCGCCACCATGCACCACCATGCACCACCATGCACCACCATGCACCACCATGCGCCAGCCCTTCCGCGCTGTAGAATTTCCTGACTCTCTGACTACGAGAGGGGCAGTCCAGCCGATTGCAACGCATCCACCACCTTGAATGCCGTGTTTACCTAACCCCCCACAGATTGTACTCTTTCTTTAAGACTTAGTCAGTCTACAAAAGATTTCACAGAGCCATATAAATAAAATCAGCTCGGTGGTTAGGAAGCATTATGTTGATTAGTCTCTCAAACAACATCAACGAATTAAACCCGACTCTCAACTCCCCGGAGTGGGGAGGGCACAGCTGTCGATCGAAGCAAGTTATTAAAGCACTCTAAGAAGACGCACTGGGGATTTGTATCTCCGTGCCATACTTTTGTTGCAGTATACCCTCAAAATAATTTCACCGTGACTGTTTATTTATGTATTTATTTATTTATTTACACAACCATATACCAGCGATTTGCAGCGTCAAAAGAACCAGTCGGGAAGAAAAATCAAAATGCATCAAATTAAATCAAAGGCATGAGCCGTTTTGTTTTCAGAAAGCAGGGATTACAATTGATTTGAAAAATTCCAGTTCATTGCTTGCTGTTGCAGAGGTACACTGGGATGCTGATTTTACTTGCACCCAGGGGTTTAACATGGGACCCTTCAACAGGCTACTCCAGGTCATTGGGAAGATGTGCAAAGGTTAAGCTTAGGTTTATTATTAACGCTGCTCCTGACCCCGCAAGAGGTCATTTCTCATAATCCTCCTTCCAGATCTGCCTACTCCTACAACAATCCCTCTCCATGTGACAGGCAGGTTGTTTGCAATACACCAACAACTCAGGAGTAGTGTGGCCAAGAGGATTGACTGGCAAATGGAGTTGCTTATTCAACAGGGTCACGTGAGAGATGACAGCAAACCTACGCACCACAAGCATCTGGTGACATTGTGCCTGAAATACTGAACTCATATCTTGAGCAAGACAAACGAGATAGAGATCGACTTCAGGTACACATACCCCAGTCTCCACTGACAGCGCCGAAAACATCACATTTCTAGGAGTGAATATCACCAACAACTTCTCCTGAACCACCCATATTGAAGCAACAACCAAGAAAGCACACCAACGTCTCCACTCCCTTAGGAAGTTCGGCATGTCTCCAACAACCCTCACCGGCTTCCACAGAGGCACCGTAGAAAGTATTTTATCGGGATGCATCACAGCTTGGTTTGGGAACAGCCCCATCCATGACCGCAACGAAATTACAGCAAATTCTGGATGCAGCCCAAACCATCACACAAGCCAACCTCCCTTCTATTGACACCGTTTATACCCCACGCTGCCTCAGCAAGGCCAGCAGCATAATCAAGGATGAGTCGCACCCTGGCCACTCCCTCTTTTCTCCCATCAGGCAAAAGGTATAGAAGTGTGAAAACACACACGCACAGATTCAGGGACAGTTTCTTTCCAGCTGTTATCAGGCAACTGAACCATCCTACCACAACCAGAGAGCCATCCTGAACTACTATCTACCTCATCGGGGTCCCTGAGACTATCTTTGATCGGACATTACTGGCTTCACCTTCCACTAAACATTATTCCCTTATCATGTATCTGTACTGTGAATGGCTCGATTGTAATCATGTATTGTCTTTCCGCTGACTGGTTGGCATGCAACAAAAGCTTTTCACTGTACCTCGGTACACATGACAATAAAATAAACCTGAACTGAACTGAGATAAGGATAACCCTTGTCTGAAAAGCCACCTGTTACAATCTTGTATGTTTGTCAGTAGTCACTGGTGTTAATAAGATTCCAAACTTAGCTCTGTGAATCTTATTCCTTCAATCATAAGCCATGTGCTGGCTGAGTGATACAGTATGTTATCATAACTTGGATTCATTCATTAATCTACAATGAATAAACATAAACAACAATATAGCCGTTCTAACCCTTTGCAAGGAACTGTAGATTTGAGTATAGGAGCAGGGAGGTTCTACTGCAGTTGTACAGGGTCTTGGTGAGACCACACCTGGAGTATTGCGTACAGTTTTGGTCTCCTAATCTGAGGAAGGACATTCTTGCCATAGAGGTAGTACAGAGAAGGTTCACCAGACTGATTCCTGGGATGTCAGGACTTTCATATGAAGAAAGACTGGATAGACTCGGCTTGTACTCGCTAGAATTTAGAAGATTGAGGGGGGATCTTATAGGAACTTATTAAATTCTTAAGGGGTTGGACAGGCTAGATGCAGGAAGATTGTTCCCGATGTTGGGGAAGTCCAGAACAAGGGGACACAGTTTAAGGATAAGGGGGAAATCGTTTAGGACCGAGATGAGGAAAACATTTTTCACACAGAGAGTGGTGAATCTCTGGAATTCTCTGCCACAGAAGGTAGTTGAGGCCAGTTCATTGGCTATATTTAAGAGGGAGTTAGATGTGGCCCTTGTGGCTAAACGGATCAGGGGGTATGGAGAGAAGGCAGGTACAGGATACTGAGTTGGATGATCAGCCATGATCATATTGAATGGCGGTGCAGACTCGAAGGGCCGAATGGCCTACTCCTGCACCTATTTTCTATGTTTCTATGTTTCTATGCTGGTTTACAAAGAAAAGACACAAAGTGTTAGGATATGGCTTTATTGCAAAATCTACCATAGTTGAATGTGTTGGAAGGAACTGCAGATACTGGTTTACAATGAAGATAAATACAAAATGCTGGAGTAACTCAGCGGGACCAAAAGAATGGGTGATGTTTCAGGTTGAAGAAGGGTTTTGACCCAAATTATCACCTATTTCTTTTCTCCAGTGATGCTGCCTGACCCGCTTAGTTATTCCAGCATTTTGTGTCTATCTACCATAACTTGAATGTTCAGCTGATATGAACTGACTAGGAGAGCAAGTGAAAACAGTCACAGGCCTGAGTTGTACCTATGCCTATGAAACTGTATCTCAGCAGCAGTCTGCATCTCTAGGAGAGGAGGAAACATTATTTATATTGCATACAGTTAGAAAAGATAGGATAGAATTTCATCTTTGATGCTATCACTGGAGTACCAGTCACCTGTTTCATCTCTCTTCCAACACTCTGTCAATAATGTAAGTGCCTGCTCCTTTAGTAGTGACTCAATAATCTCTGGTCCTGACATGCAATCCCAATGAAGTCAGCTCAACTTTATTTTGCATTGAGAATGAGAAGCTCTCTGCCATTTGGTATGCTTGAAATAGTTAGCAATTACAGAGAGGCTTGGGTCAGGCAGGAAGATTAAGAGGTGTGGAGGATATAAGGCAATTTAAAATAGCAGTATAAAGACTTAGGAAGTTTGGCATGTCCCCAACAACCCTCACCAGCTGCTACAGATGCGCCGTAGAAAGCATTTTATCAGGATGCATCACAGCATGGTTTGGGAACAGCTCCATCCAAGAAGGAGTCTTTCTGCTGGCTGGTCAGCATGCAACAAAAGCGTTTAACTGTACCTCGGTACACGTGACATTAAACTAAACTGAACTGAACTGAGTCCTAGTCCAATGATCCAGATACATGTGCTTGAATTCCACTACGATAATTACAGGAAATTAAATATATTAAGGATACATCAATAACAGTGACCGTGTAACTACTGAATTATCATAATCACTCATGTGCATCAAGACAGAATATCTACCATCATTGCCTGGTCTATATGTGACCCCAGACTCACAATTGTGATTAACACATAAATGTCCTCTGAAATGATTCCATAAGCCACTAGATCCAGGTAGCATTTAGAGTCAGGGAGACATACGGAGTGGAAATAGGCCCTTCGGCCCAACTTGCCCACACCGACCAACATGCCCCATCTGCATTAGTCCCACCCACCTGAGTATCCATTAACATGTATCCATGTACCTGCGCAAATGTCTTTTAAACCTCTCGATCTCCTCAACTAACTACAATACACGATTACGATCAAGCCGTCCACAGTGTACAGATATAAGATGAAGGGTATAATGCTCAGTGCAAGATAAGGTCTGATTAATGTTACATAGGAGATTAAGAAGAGCATAGTTCATGTCGGAAATGCTGCTGTTGGAGTGGAGGTTTAAAAGAACGGAGCGATTGTAATGCATGAGGTCAGATCCACTTCTGGGACTATCACGCAGAGAGTGCCATTTTTGATTTGATTTGATTCCTTTATTGCCATTCAGACCTTTCGGTCTGAACGAAATTTCGTTGCCTGCAGTCATACACAATAATAATAAATAACAAAACACACAATAAACACAAATTAACATCCACCACAGTGAGTTCACCAGGCACGTCCTCACTGTGATGGAGGCAAAAGTCTTAGTCTCTGTCTCTTCCCTCCTTGTTCTCCCTCTGCGCTGAGGCGATCCAGGCCGAAGATGCCGCCCTCCAGTCCAGCAGACCTCCGTGGTGATGTCGCCGCTGCCGAAAGCTGGAACGCCGTCTCCGCTCCGAGTCGGCCCGCCACAGCCTCAGCTCCGAGTCGGGCCGCTGCCGAAAGCTGGAACGCCGCCTCAGCGAGTCGGGCCACCGCTGCCTCAGCTCCGAGTCCTGCCGCCTCAGCTCCAAGTCCCGCTGCCTCAGCTCCGAGTCCCGCCGCCTCAGCGAGTCGGGCCACCGATGCATCAGCTCCAAGTCCCGCTGCCTCCGCTCTGAGTCCCGCTGCCTTCGCTCTGAGTCCCGCTGCATCAGCTCCGAGTCCCGCTGCCTCAGCGAGTCGGGCCACCGCTGCATCAGCTCCGAGTCCCGCAGCCTCAGCTCCGAGTCGGGCCGCTGCCGAAAGCTGGAACGCCGCATCAGCGAGTCGGGCCGCCGCCGCCTCAGCCCCGAAGTCGGCCAGCCTCGCGTTGTAAGTGCTGGCTGGCTCTGCCTCCGGAGCCTCGAGGTCGGTCGCAGGTTGGAGACCGCCAGCTCCGCCATGTTTCACCGCCCCCCCCCCCCCCCCCCCCCCCCCCATAACACAACCTAATAAACTAAAATGTAGCTAAAACAAGACAAAAAAACAACAACAAAAAGTAAAAGCGCCGCCACTTCTGGATATCTTGTTAGTCATGATGTACATTAGAGAGATTCAGAGGGAAGGCAGGTCTGTCACACCATGACCGACTCTGGAGTCACATATTGACCAGACAATGATAGGAGAGAATCCTTCTTGAATCACATGAGTGAACCGCATGCTATTAGGATTATGATAATTCAGTAGTTTCATGGTCAGTGTTATTGGTACATTCTAAATGTATATAATTTCTTGCAATTGTATGGTGGGATTTAAGCACGTGTCTCTGGATCATTAGACTAGGACTCTGGATGCGAGTCCAGTATTTCAGCCATAATGCCACCAGGGGTATGGGGAGCTTAAGTTTGCTGCCAGCTCTCAAGTGAATAGGTAGCCCCCTTTCCCAGTCAGTCTTCCTGGCCACACCATTCCTAAGTTGCGGCTGCATTCCAAACAGCCCAGTATGTGCAGTAGTGATAAGCTGGCTGCTGAGAGCGCGGCACGGTGGCGCAGTGGTAGAGTTGCTGCCTTACAGCACTTACAGCGCCAGAGACCCGGGTTCGATCCTGACTACCATCATTGTCTGTACAGAGTTTGTACATTCTCCCCGTGACAGTTTTCTCCAATGTCTTTGGTTTCCTCCCACACTCGAACAAAATCAAGGGGTATGGGAAGAAAGCAGGAACGGGGGTACTGTTTCTGGATGATCAGCCGTGATCATATTGAATGGCGGTGCTGGCTCGAAGGCCTGAATAGCCTACTCCTGCACCTATTTTCTATGTTTCTATGTTTTCTCCTCCAAAGATATACAGGTTTGTAGGTTAATTGGCTTGGTATAATTGCAAATTGTCCCTAGTGTGTGTAGGATAGTGTCAGTTTGCAGGGATCGCTGGTCGCTGCAGACTCAGTGCCTTATCTCTGAACTAAACTAAAAGTAGACAGATTGGGAATAGGAATTATGAGAAGTGATGGGTGAAGTCAGACGGATCTCCTAGTGATAGCAGACTCAATAATTAGAGACACTGATGCAGTTGTGGGTGACATTTTTACGGATAATTTTCATGATAGTATATAGTCACCTTAAAAGATTGTTAAAATGTTGCTGACGCTAAAGGGCCTGTCCCACTGCAGGGACCTAATTTGCGAGTTTAGAAGAGTTTAGGAGAGTTTTAAAAAGTGTCATGGTCTTGTTGTATCGCCGAAGTAGAACACCTCCTACGACCTCCTTTGACTATGTAGAGAACCTCCTACGAATATTTAGAAGACCTCCTTCGACTATGCAGAAGACCTCCTTCGATCCCCTTCGACCTCCTTCGATCCCCTTCAACTAGCTACCGGAAAATTGGACACCGAATAGTGGAGAGTGAAGACGACCTCCTTCGATCTCCTTCGACTATACTGACACTATCTTTGACTACCTTCGACTTCCTTCGATTACCTTTGACTATCTTCGATTGCCTTTGATTACCTTTGATTACCTACGAATAACAAGCCGACCTACTACGACCTACTTCGACTAAACCTACGAGTAACAAATATATCGATTTTTTTCCATGCGGACCAATTTTTACTAGCGGACAATTTTCAGCTTGCTAAAAAATACTCCTCGACCAAACTGAGGCTTCGAGTATGCGGGAACTTCTCTCGAGAGTTACATAGACCTCCTAGGACCACGTGTCGACCATGCTGCGAGTTTGAGTCGAGCGCAAACTGTTCTAAACTTGCAAATTAGGTCCCCACAGTGGGACAGGTCCTTAAGGGAGTTGAACTACTTTAAGATGACATACAAACCATTCTGTGGCCACAAACCAGATGCCAGGAGGGTGGGTTGCCTGCCCAATGCTCAGACCAAGGAGATACTCAAGGGGGAGGGGGAGTAGCCAGAGTTTGTTGCACACATTGCAACTGATGACATAAGTAGGAAAAGGGACGAGGTCCTACGGAGTGAATAGAGGAAGTTAGGAAAGAAATTAAAAAGCAGGAGCTCAAGGGTGGTAATCTCTGGATTACTCACAGTGCCTTGTGCTAGTGACGGCAGAGATAGGCTAGATGAAGTCAAGATATTAGAAGCAGAGAGTCTTTTGCCCAGAGTAGGGGAACGGAGAACCAAAGGACATTGGTATAAGGTGCAGGAGGAAAGATTTAACAGGAATCTGAGGGGGAACATTTTCATGCAAAGGATGGTAGGTGTATGGAACAAGCTGCCAGAGGAGGTAGCGGACGCAGGTAGTATCACAATATTTAAGAAACATTTAAACAGCTACATGGATAGGACAGCTTTAGAGGGATATGGGCAAAATGCAAGTAGGTGGGACTCGTGTAGATGGGACATGTTGGCCGTTGTGGGAAGTTGGGCTGAAGGGCCTGTTTCCATGCTGTAAGACTATATGACTCTATTATGTTGCAGTTGTACAAGATAGACAATAGGTGCAGGAGTAGGCCATTCAGCCCATCGAGCCGATCATGTTGGCAAGGTAGCACTTGGGTCATTATGTTCAGTTTGGTCTTTAAGATGGCATTAAGCTGGAAGAAATGCAGAAAAGATTTACAAGAATGTAGCCAGGCTGTGGCTTCATTGGTATTGCATGGGATGTTCATATTTTGAGCTCACACTCTCTCCATGTCTAACACATTCAGTAAGGACTATTGGAAAATACTAAGGATGCTGGAAATCTAATAGAAAAGTGTTGAAAATATTCAGCAGGTGCTGATGAATGATTATTGATCTAAAACTAAGTGGAATTGTCAAAGACATGAGGGCATACCTATAACATGACGGGCAAAATTTCACAGAGATGTGCGAGGCAAGTTTTCTTTTCACAGAGTGGTGGGTGCCTGGAATGTGCTGCCAGGGGTGGTAGTGGAGGCATATATATATATAATAGGGGAATTTAAGAGGCTTTTAGAGAGGCACTTGGATATGCAGGGAAAGGAGGTTTCCCTCTCTACCTGCTTGTTGAATATTTCAAGCATTTTCTGGGGCTTTCTTTTCTGATGTTGAGTGATATATCTGGTACTGCAAGCATTGTGCTGAGCTTTTTCCACCTGCAGCACACACTTCTCAAGATGGATATTCACATTACTGTCAGGGTTGATAAATCCCAGTCTTAGCCTCTAAATTTCCTGATGAAACTCGATGAGCCCATGTTGAAGTGCCGCTGTGAATCTGAAGTTTAAGTTATAGTGGCGGGCGATAAAAAAAACCCAGGTAGCTAAGCTATTTGTTCACCATCTACAGCATAAATAGTGTACATCTCTGCATCTAAAGGAAGTACAGCATCTATTTGACATGCATGTGGCTTGTGCAGCTAGCTGCAGGGTTATACGTGCCCTTTAAGTGCCATATCACTTACAAATATAAAAATTGGAAGCAGCTCGGAACATCCAACTGAGGCTGTTACGAAGAGCACATGGATGGAATATTAAGGTTTCTGCAGCTATGCAACCACATTAAATCACTTTCAATTACACCCATGTTAATAGTTGCAAAAGGAACCTGCTGAAAGGCATGCTTAGTCATCATTGATTGAAGATAGCTCCGACTCCACTGAGGATATGCCGATAATGTTATAATGGTATTGGCATGTCACAACAAATTCAATGATTGGTCAGTAGAGAGAACATGCACAGTACAACGCTCAGCCACAAAAATAGCACAGAGAGACTGAACGCATTCCCTGGAGTGATTACCGTGCAGTAATCTCATTGAGCAGGTCAGACGTTATTGTGAACAGGGCGTCTTTAACCCAGGGGCGATCCTAGCTGAAATCCCGCTTGCTGTTTGCTCTCACCCTCCAAACCAAGAGGCAATGCATGGTGTGAGGAGGATGCAGAATGCGTTCGGGGATATGACGCGATGGAATATAACGCGAGGGGGATAAAAATAATGAAAGGCAGTATTTTTAAAATATTAAGAGATTGAAAGGTGTTGATCTTCAGGGGAGCCTGGCTGTCCCTCTACCCCTATCTGCCAGTGGTGGCTGCGGGAACACAGAGGATTCTGTATCCACCAATAAAGTAATAAGCAAGAGCCCAAGAGAAAGTAAGGAAGAAACCAAGCAAGAAAGACAGGCAGGGTTCAATGCTGTGACTGGACGGTGAGGCGAGGGGGGAGAGGGGGGGGAATTCCTCTGGGCATTCCTGCCACACCCCAAAGGTGTGCGTAATGCCCCTGTCCCATTTAGGAAACCTGAACGGAAACCTCTGGAGACTTTGCGCCCCACCGTGCGGTTCCCGGAGGTTGCAGGTGGTTGCCGGAGGTTGCAGGAAGTGGAAGCAGGTAGGGAGACTGATAAAAACCTCCGGGAACCGCATGGAAACCTTGGGTGGGGCACAAAATCTCCAGAGGTTTCCGTTCAGGTTTCCTAAGTGGGACAGGCGCATTATTCTGCTAATTGACTGATTGCCACCAAGTGTGTGGGTGAGTGGAGGAACCATGAAGAGGTTGATGTAGGGTTAGATTAAATGGCTGGTTGCTGGTTGGTGTAGACCTGGTGGGGCCTGTTCCTGTGCTGTTAGGTCCCATAAGTCTTCAATTTGCTGCACTGGATGGTTTGATTGTATTTGTGTATAGCCTTTTATTTGACTGGATAGCACACAAACCAATGCCTTTCACTGTACCTCAGTACACCTGACAATAACAAACTAAAACTAAAAAAAGCTAAAAACTACCATCTACAAATTACAGTGCAGTTGATACAGCGATCCTTTCCACCTCCCAAACTCACAATCTCTCTAAACGAAACACAAGGGATGGGGTGGGAACAACATCAATGACACATTTCTTTCCCATTTCAATAATATCCTGACAGAGAGATACATCGCTCAAATGTGTAGGATGGAACAGCAGACGCTGGTTTACATCGAAGATGGACACAAAATTTTGGAGTAACTCAGTGGGACAGGCAGCATCTCTGGATAGAAAGAATGGATGATGTTTTGGGTCGAGACCCTTCTTCAGACAGAATCAGTGGAGAGGGAAACGAGAGATATGGAAGAGTAAGGCGTGAAAACGAGAGATGAATGGGGACGAAGATCAAGGAAAATGTAGAATAGATCATTGTTAGCTAGGGGGAGGTGACAACGAAGCATACAATGTAAAATTTAATCAGGAAGACAGCCAGAATGGTCGGAGAACTAGGATGGGGTAGGGATGAAGAGAGAGGGAAAGCAAGGATTAATTGAAGTTAGATAAGTCAATATTCATACTGTTGGGTTGTAAGCAGCCCAAGTGAACTATGAGATGCTGCTCCTCCAATTTGCACTGGGCAATACATTGTTCAAACCTCCCTGATCACTGATAAACATTCTGGGATTCTCAACACAACAGCACTGTGGGAACACATTCACCAGAAGGACTGCAGCAATTCAAAGAGGTGGCTCACCCCCACCTTTAGAAAGGACAAAAAGGGACAGGCAATAACTGCTGGCCTCATAAATGCAACGCACAGATTTTTTTTTAATTGTTTTTTTTTCAAGATTAATTTCTAACAAGGTCCTGAAATCTTTAGCAATCAGCTAAAGAAAGACCAGCTGAAGCCATTACTAATACAAATATAATTCAATAAAATATTTTGTTCTGTTTCTGCAGCACTTCAGAAATGTATTCTTCATTTGTATTCCACATTTAGATAATTATATATCTATTTTAAATGTTATGAGTAAATGGTTGACATCTCTAGATGGATCCGACTTGGATAAGTAACTGGCATCTTGAGAAAGATGTGAGAAAAATTGGCAGAGTTAATACTGAAGTAAAACTCAAAACTGGTTTAATGTGCTTGCTTACACCAGCAGGAAAAAGAGGATAAACACGAAAAGGATAGATTCAAGGTAATGATGAATTATTATGCATAATGTGCTGAGGTACTTAACGAGTCATGCGGCCTCTGTGGATACAAACAGACATGTTGGATCGGGCCCTTCTTTGGTCTGAACATGGGTTCCGACCTGAAATGTCACCAGTCCATTCCGTCTACAAATGCTGTCTGACCTGCTGCGTTCTTTACTCAAGGTTACAGCATCTACAGTTCCTTGTCTCAAAAATGATTATTGTCCAGTTATAAAACACAGAGTCATATGGTCTATCGACAATAGACAATAGGTGCAGGAGTAGGCCATTCGGCCCTTTGAGCCAGCATCTCCATTTAATGTGATCATGGCTGATCATCCCCAATCAGTACCCCGTTCCTGCCTTCTCTCCATATCCCCTGACTCCATTATCTTTAAGAGCCCTATCTAGCTCTCTCTTGAAAGTATCCAGAGAACCGGCCTCCACCACCCTCTGAGGCAGAGAATTCCACAGACTCACAATTCTCTGCCAGATACAGCATGGAAACAGGCCCTTCGGCCTAACTAGCCCACACCGATTAATGTGTCGCATCTACACTTGTCCCACTTGCCTGCATTTTGCCCATATTCTTAATGGGTTGGACAGGCTAGATGCAGGAAGATTATTCCCGATGTTGGGGAAGTCCAGAACTAGGGGTCACAGTTTAAGGATAAGAGGGAAGTCTTTTAGGACCGAGATGAGAAAATCATTTTTTACACAGAGAGTGGTGAATCTGTGGAATTCTCTGCCACAGTAGGTAGTTGAGGCCAGTTCATTGACTATATTTAAGCGGGAGTTAGATGTGGCCCTTGTGGCTAAAGGGTCAGGGGGTATGGAGAGAAGGCAGGGATGGGATACTGAGTTGGATGATCAGCCATGATCATATCGAATGGCGGTGCAGGCTCGAAGGGCCGAATGGCCTACTCCTGCACCTATTTTCTATGTTTCTATATCCCTCTGAACCTATCTCATCCATATACCAGTCTAAATGCTGCTTAAATGTTGTGATAGTACAGGTACTAATGAACAGCGAATGTCACTTCCTTCAGGATGCTGACACTGAAACATCAATTGGTTTTGCCATCTCATGTCATCGTGCAGCAGGTCAGTTTTAGCTGCGGGTCGATGTAAAAGTTTCTTCACTTTGGCTCAAAAGCAGAGACTCCTACTGTGCTGTTTTGTTATTTCCCTCAGATGCCAGTGTTGGCACTTTATGAAAGTGGAATTGCTAATTTTATGCCAGTTAGTTGCTGAATTATGAACAGTTTGTACTGTGGACTCATGCCCGCAGGAATTGAATTAAACCTTTTCAACAAACAGGAGAGGATAAAAGAAAGATTGGCTTTATTTAGTCAAGTTCAGATTTAATGCCAAGATTTAAAAGTGAATGCATTGTATATTTACCCGGATTATAGTAAATGGACATTATTCAAGGTTCAAAATTTGTTCATTATGATAGAGTTATTGCTCTATTCATTCTGGAATCCAGGGTGCTTTTCTAGCTGTAGTTTGGTTCCTTTGGGAAATTAAATCAATTCAAGAGAATGCAAGACTGGTTAATTTTTATATTGTTTGCAGAGGGGAATGAGTTTGATGCCTTTTCAAGGGCATGAATCACACTAGCACATAGCTCACTGCCAACATTGAGCAGTCATTCTCGTGCACCCTGCACAGTGGTCATTGCTCATGTGGGATCTCAGACAGATTGCAGGACGTTATGTGAATGCAATTCTATCCATCTGCATCATGTTCATACCCACAGTGTTAGCACCCCAGTCATCAGCAATAGGAACCTAGCCTGATTCCTTTCACTTCTTTTTCGAACTGGGGACATTAGAGTTGGTGGAGGGAGAGATGAAAGCTCGGCATTCAACACCAACATCCCCTCTAAACAGGTTACCAAGGTCATGAAACTAGGTCTCTGCAACCGATGCCCAGGAATGAAGAAGATTGCAAAAAGTGGTGAACACTGCTCAGTTCATCATGGATGCTGACCTTCCTGCCATCAATGGGATCTGCAAGAGTTGCTGCCTCAAAGATGCAGCCAGCATCATCAGAGACCCACATAATCCTGGCCACACTAAGAATTTATTTATTCCGTTTCGGTACATATGGCAATAAAACACTCTTGGAACTTACCTACTGATTTGGCTAAAACAAATTAACTCAATTTAGAGTTAGGATTGACTAGATCACTGGAATTTGCTGAGCACAACACATTTGCACATTTACAAACTGTAACCAACTTGGTTTATTTGTGTGTCTGTAAAAGCTCAGTTGTAGGACTTAGTGGACTTTATTAAAGGGCCTGTCTCACGAGTATGCGACTGCATCCAGCAAGCGCGCCCTAACGTGGTCGTTTGAGCCATATGGCCTCGCGGGGCCGGTCCCACTTCGATCGCCGGAGCGGTATGGAGTTGTGCCGAGCTGGTCCCGACATCGCGCGGGGCTCCGAAAAACTGACAGTGTTCAAAAATTCCGCACGGCACCAGGCTGCTGGCCCGCAGCCGCCTCAACACCGTATGCACCGCCTCAACGGGTGTGCGCAGCGTCTCAACACAGTACGCAGTGTCTTGACGCCGTACGCACCGTCTTGACGCCGTACGTCACACGCGAACTTCCCGCGGACTTCGCTCGAACTTCACATCAATCACTCGACCTCCGCGCGACTCCCGCGCGGCCCCCGCTTCTGGTTTAGTCGCGCTTGCCACATGCAGTCGCATGCTCGTGGGACAGGCCCTTTAGACCATATTTGGAGTATTGCGTGCAGTTCTGGTCGGCCCATTATAGGAAAGACGTGACGGCTTTGGTGAGGGAGCAGAAGAGGTTTACCAGAATGAATCTTGGATTAGAGGGATTAGCTACAAGGAGAATTTGTAAAAAGATTGTTTTATCCAGAGCACCAGAGGTTGAGGGGAGACCTGATAGAAGTATATACAATTATGAGAGGCATAGATAGGGCAGGTAGTCAGAGCCTTTTTCCTAGTATGAAACGTCAAAGAATAGAGGGTGTAGCTTTAAGGCAAGACGGGCAAAGTTTAAAGGAAATGGGTAGATTTAAGATTGTGAGAATGCTATTGCAAGGGAAGTGTTTGAGGGAGGAGCTCAACTCAAACAAATGGTGTTTTGGTACTTAAAATGCTGAAAATGTGGAACTCATTACTACGGAGATTTGGTGAGGAAAAAGTATGGACAATTTTTAGGGGAAATTAAATAAACACATTAAACAGAAAGGATAAAAAGATTATTCTCACAGGCTGTGATAAATGGCCATTCTTTAGGTTGGGCACTCAATGGAAATATGCTACTAACGACAGAAGCGCCCACAATGGCTGCATCGCCAACAGACCTGCCTCGTCCCTTCCTTCTTTGTTATTTTATAGTACATGTTAAATGTATGTTTTAGTGTTCTTTAGCTTGTTTTATGTGGGGGGGGGGGACTTTTTTCAATCGCTCACCTCGACGGAGATGCAATTTTTTTCCGTATCGTATCTCCGTCCGCACTGCGGCCTAACATCGAGGAGTTATAACCATATAACCATATAACAATTACAGCACGGAAACAGGCCATCTCGGCCCTTCTAGTCCGTGCCGAACACATAATCTCCCCTAGTCCCATCTACCTGCACTCAGACCATAACCCTCCATTCCTTTCCCGTCCATATAACTATCCAATATCCAAAATATTTCAAAGAAAAATACAGGACTTCCAAAACACCTAATTGTGTCTAAGGGGTCTGCCTAGATTTCTGCATAGACATATACATGGCAATCTTCTGACTCAGAGGGAACTGCCCCCCCCACCCCCCCCCCCCAGGAGAACTAGCGTTGATATTAAGTGCACAACTTTTATTACATGAACGGCTGACGCTAAATACAAAACTGACACCAGATGCATGGCTGACACCAAAATGCCCAAGTGATCTATGAAGCACAGCCAGCACTAACTGCACCTGACTCCAGGTCTATGGCTCATACCAGCAAAACACCTCACATTAGAGACATGCCTCACAACAAATGCGCTGCTGTTGCTAAATACACCACTGACACAAGATGCACGACTGATATTAGATAAACAGCTGATGCCAGCTGTATGGATGACACCAGATATACAGCTGGCATTGCCTGAACAGGTGATACGCAATGCACAGCTGATGCCAGCTGCATGGATGACACTGGAAGACAGATGACACAAGATGCACGGAACACACTGTATGCATGGCTGACGCCAGGTGCATGGCTGACACCGGACGCGGAGCAAACAGCAACTGCACAGGTAACATTAAAAGCAATGATGATATTAACTGCATGATGACTGGAGGCCAAGCTCGCACTAATTGCACTAATCCCTGGACACATGCACGACCTGGACTAGACGCGGCTATCACTAAAGGCACAGTCAGCATCGGATGTGCGGCAGAATCATGGCTAACCGTTGGAACAAGAAAAACAGCTGAGGCTTCATGTAGGGAGAACCTGCAGATGCTGGTTTAAACCGAAGACGCTCCAATTTTGCTTCACTTCCATGCTGACCTGTGGCCCCATGTATTGTTACGATGAGGCCCAATGCAAGATGGAGGCAGAGCACCTTCTGTCTAGCACATTGTAGCCTTTTGGATTCAGTATTGAATTTTACATCTTCAGGTAACTTAATCCCTGTTGTTATCAGTCGCCTATGTGTGATACTGGTTCAGTATGGTTGCTTACTACCTTTTTTCTTTTGTTTGCCTCTGGGAGTGGAGGAAATGCCCAACCTGACCTGCCAGGCATGTCTTCTTCCTGGTCTCATTTTTGCACCTCCTACATGTTTTTACTTGTGGAAAGACACAAAATGCTGGAGTAGCTCAGCGGGTTAGGCAGCATCCCTGGAGAACATGGACAGGTGACGTTTCAGTTTGGGACACTTCTTCGGACCTTGTTTCTATATTCCTTTGCCTGTGTTGTTTTTTTTTATGTTTTCTCTCTCTAACTGCTCTCATTCACTCATTGACCGGATAACCTTGTTTATAGTTTATCCCTTTTTACCTTTCAGAGACACCCTCCTCCCTCACCCTCCGTGTAGCTCAACAAGCTTCTTTTATCCCCTTCACAGTTCTGGCAAAGGGTCTACGACCTGAAATATTAATTCTGCTTCTCTTCTCTTCTCTTCCCCACAGATGCGGCCTGACCTGCTGAGTATTTCCAGTTTATGGCTGAAACTACGCATACAACTAACACTGAATGAATCACTACATGTCCGGCTAGTATTAGTTGCATAGCTAATGCAAGATTAACCAACACCACTAAAGGTTGCAGTTTCTTCCCAGCTGTTATCAGGCAACTGAACCATCCTACCAACAACAAGAGAGCGGTCCTGAACTACTATCTACCACATTGCAGACCCTCAGACCGTTATTGCCTTTATCATGAATCTGTACATTGTGAATGGCTTGAATGTAATCATGTATTGTCTTTCCACTGACTGGTTAGCATGCAACAAAAGCGTTTCATGGTAACACATGACAATTAACTACACTCAAACTCAACACAAACTCAAAACTGGCAGCAGAAGTATGATTGATTCTGGATGAACAAGATGAACAACCAGAGCTGGACCCACAGCTGATGCTAAGTGCAGAGTTAAGCCCTGAAAGCACTACTAATATTAAAATTCATAAGAAACATTAGCTTAAACACCTGTCACTGAAGATACAGCTAGCACTGGTTGCATGGTTACCTCTGGATGAACAGCGATCATTAAAAATACAGCCAGCAGCAGTACACAGCTGCCCTAGAGAACGAGGCTGACACTAGATGCATGCCTGAAACAAGATGGACAGCTGATATTAGATGCATGCTTGACCACATTAACAGCTGATGCAAGAATAATCACTGACACTAGATGCCTTGGGCCGACTCCTAATGCATTGCTGACACCAAAAGAACAGCTATCGTTAAAAACACGAGACAAATGGGCGGCAGTAGATGCCGACTGACTCTAAATGAAAGCAGACACTCAATGGGTGGTCAAAATTAAAGGTGGCACAAGATTCATGGTTGATACGAGTTCCATGCTGACACCAAATGCACAGCTGACACTGGATCTGAAACACAAGTCCTTCTACATTGCCACAACAGTGGGTGGCACGGTGGCGCAAGTGATACAGTAGTGCCTTACAGTGCCAGAGACCTGGGTTCAATCCTGACTATGGGGTGCTGTCTGTATGGAGTTTGTATGTTCTCCCCATGACCACATGGGTTTTCTCCAGGTGCTCCAGGTTTCCTCCCACTCCCCAAAGACGTACAGGTTTGTAGGCTAATTGTCCTGATAAAATTGTAACTTGTCCCTAGTGTGTTAGTGTTAGTGTGCGGGAATCGCTGGTTTGCGTGGACTCGGTGGGCCAAAGGGCCTGTTTCGGCACTGTATCTCTAAACTAAACTAAACAAAACTAAAAATGTCCTATTACAAGGCTTCGAAAACCAGCCACTAGTCTACTGTCAGGACATTACCAACAAAGAATTGCACTGTACCTTGGAACACATTATAATAATGAACCATTGAATCTTTCCTGTACCAACAATCCTTTGGCAGCTTTCTGCAATGACACACTGATGACTGAATAAAGAGTAAGCTTCTTTTAAAAAAACACACCCAGCAAAATGAGTTTCATTGAGAGAATGTAACTGGTCACCTGTTCCAAATTCTCATCAGCGATGGTTTGCCGCAGGTAATAAAAGACACTGGAGACTTTGCTGCAATAACTCACCTTCCAGTTAACAATCCATCTCATCATCGAACAAGAATTATTTTCACTTTCCTTTCCATCCATCAACTTCTTTTGCATGAACTTGCTGGAAACAATTGATTTCATTCATAAACCATAAACTATCTCAAAAACAAGCCTTGAAGAAATGCAATCATCAAAGTTTGCTACTATATTAGGCTGAAAAAGGATTAGGCTTAATGCAATTAATGTAAAATATCTACTAATATTTTTAAAATGTACGATAATTAGGTAAGAACTGCAGCAGGCAATTGCTAGTGGCCAAACACTACTACGCTAATGACTAAAAATTACTGTGTGCATCTTTATGGATAGATACTTAACGCAAAGTTATAAATTATTTTGTCCACTATTTACCTACGGCATTAACATGCAGCATTATTTAGGAATTAGGAATAAAAATGAGCCACTCTTAAGCCCACCCTGCCGTTTAATAAAATCTTTGTTGATCTGATTTTACAATATCTGCTCCGCTTTCCCATGTTCTCACATTAACCTTTCACCCCTTGCTTGTCAGGACTCCATCCAACTATGCTATAAAAGTCACAAACTCTGCTTTCACTCCGCTTTAAGAAAACTAGTTCAAAAACTTACAACTCTCTGAGGGGTTACAGATTTTCACACAGAGGGGGGGGGGGGGCGGGTATATAGAATGAGCTGCCAGATGAGTTATTTGGGACAGTACTATAACAGCATTTAAAAGACAAATGGACAGGCTCACGGATAGGAAAGGTTTAGAGGAACATTGGGCAAATGCTGGCAAATGGGACGAGCTCTGCTGGGCATCTTGGTCGGCATGGATGTGTTGTGCCGAAGGGCTTGTTTCCGTGCTGGATGGGTCTGACACTATGAATAGATTGCTCCTCATATCTGTTCGTGCAACTGAATATTGGAGGACATTCTGATCCTGCTTTTAACTGGCATCCACTCAAACAGACCTTCAACCATGAATAACTGGACAGTGATCAGGACTGGAGTTGGTTACCACCCCCACCACTCCAACTAATGAAATCTGCCATCAATTTGCCTTTGACATGGATAATACAGACCAACTTACCACAACACAGCTACTCAAACATTCCAAAGACTCTAACTTCCCACTTTTATTTTGGGAGGGTATTATTTTCCTGTTTAGCAAAGGAAGGACAACTTTTTACCACCATTAACACTTTCACCAGCACCCAGCACCACCTAAATGCTCAGGACCAAATATTCTCCTCATTTTCTTTCCATCAAGATCATAAAATTGTTACATCATGGTGGGCTCGGAACTCATTGAGAATTAGGCTCAAGGGTAGAAAGGTAAGGCCTCTGTGATGACAGACCACTGAGCTAGAGACAGGGAGGTCAGGGGGGGGGGGGGGGGAGGTTGTGACAACATGGCAGGAGTTGGTGCTGAGGCCAGACACGGGATCAGTGGAGGGTCGTGTGGGGCGGGGGCTCAGGAGGATGGAGTGAAGTAACGTTCAGGGAGGAGGGGGACTCAGAGGAGAGTGGTCTGGGGGGGGGGGGGGAAATGTTGGAGACGGAGTGCAGTTGAACCGAGTGGTGTTGGCATGAGGGCTTGCAGCCTCGTGGAGGGTGACCTTGGTGTTCGTCAGGAAGGAGAAGAAACACTGGTTGAAAGAGGGGATCCAGCAGAGGATGAAGAAGATGCGAAGACAGTGACACATTAGAAAGAGCGAGGCCTGGAGCTGCAGGAGCAACAGAGAAATGGTCAGAAAGTACAGTTGCATGGCAGAGAGGGTGAAGCTTTTGTGAGCAACTTAGGGCACCACATCTGAGGAAGGGTGTGTTGGCTCTGGAGAGGGTCCAGAGGAGGTTGACAAGAATGATCTCAGGAATTAGTAGGTTAACTTATGATGAGCGTTTGTCGGCACTGGGCCTGCACTCACTGGAGTGTAGAAGAATGAGGGGGAACCTCATTGAAACATATAATAATAATAATAATAATAATAATAATGGATGGGATTTATATAGCGCCTTTCTAATACTCAAGGCGCTTTACATCGCATTATTCATTCACTCCTCAGTCACACTCGGTGGTGGTAAGCTACTTCTGTAGCCATAGCTGCCCTGGGGCAGACTGACGGAAGCGTGGCTGCCATTCTGCGCCTACGGCCCCTCCGACCACCACCAATCACTCACACACATTCACACACATTCACACACAGGCAAAGGTGGGTGAAGTGTCTTGCCCAAGGACACAACGACAGTATGCACTCCAAGCGGGATTCGAACCGGCTACCTTCCGGTTGCCAGCCGAACACTTAGCCCATTGTGCCATCTGTCGTCCCATATAGAATAGTGAAAGGCTTGGATAGAGTGGATGTGGAGAGAATGTTTCCACCAGTAGGAGAGTCTTGGACTAGGTTTTTTCAGGAAGAAGATGAGGAGTAATTTCTTTAGTCAGAGGATGGTGAACCTGTGGAATTCTTTGCCACAGAAGGCTGTAGAGGCAAAGTCAGTGGATATTTGTAAGGCTGCGATAAATTCTTAATTAGTACGGGAGGTGTCAGAGGTTATGGGGAGAAGGCAGGAGAATGGGGTTAGAAGGATAGATCAGCCTTGATTGAATGGCAAAGTAAATGATGGGCCGAATGGCCTAATTCTGTTCCTATTCATGACCTTATGAGCTGAGGGCATGGGGGGGAAACTGAAGCGATGAATGGAATGTAGATCCTTGATATCATGGCTGGGACCAAAGTGAGAGGCCTGGAAACAGTGAAATACATGGCGGTGAAGGCCAGTGCTGGGGAAGACATGTGGCTATGTGTTGCCTGTGTTGTGCGCATGTATTTTGTGTACGGTTGTGTAAATGCATATCTTCAGATTAACAGTATCTTTGCAAAGAAACTCAATTAATATCATTGGCATTATGCCAGAATTAAGCAGCTATTAATATCTGAAGCCAGAAAAATGCCACAAAATCATAAATAATATATTACTAGCCTGAGGAAAAGTGTAAGCAGAATGTTTTTTCAAATCAGAATGAATTGATTGAAAGCGTGGATCCGACAGAGAATAAAGAAAGGAAAAGACCATGACACATTAGGACATTCTTTAAAATAAAATGCGTTTAATTGGCGACATTCACTCTCACCAGTTGTTTTGCCGTTTCGTATTCAGAATCCAACAAGAGCCATATTCTTTGTGTACAAGGTATGATCAAAAGAAATGTGGAAAGGAAAGAAGACAAGATAAACCACAAAGCAATGATAAGTAGTGTTAAACATCTGTTTTAATAGTGTGTTTAGCTAGGAAAATGCAGAATTAATCTTGATGTCAATGCAGTGTGCACCCTGTGGGGAAAGTTTATGTTTAGTTTACAGATATAGCATGGAGACAGGCCCTTCGGCCCACTAAGTCCATGCCGACCATTGATCATCCGTTCACACTAGTTCTATGTTATCACACTTTCCCTGCACATTATGAGCAATTTATAGAGGCCAATTAAACTACAAATTCATGCGTTTTGGGGATGTGGGAGGAAACCGGAGCACCCGGAGTAGATGTCGAAGTCTGTATGTTCTCCTGCCAAAGGGAGAAAATGCAAACTCCACACAGACAGCACCCAAGGTCAGGATTGAACCCAGGTTTCTGGCACTATGAAGCAGCAGCTCTGCCAGCTGCACCACTGTGTCGTTCTGGGGGAAAGGGATGTGTAGAATCCTTATTTGAATGAACTCAGGTTTTTTAAATAATCAAAAGCTGCTGAGACAGTATTTGTTAGGAAGAAAGTGAAATTTATGGAAGCTGCTTTACTGACAGAACAGATTTAGGATTTCCAATTGAAATGGTGAAATAAGGCCCTCTTGTGGTTGTGCAGATCACATATCATCCTCTTGGATATCCTGTTTGCCATTGGAATGTTAATTTAATCTTATTGATTGAGCACAACTGTCAATAGTTATGAAATGCGCAAAACAATTGACAATGTCAATACTGCACTGAGTGTTGTTGAAGCAGTCATTGGTTTCAGTTTGAAATTAATACTGTCAAAATTTGACAACCCAATACATCCCCAATGGATAACTGCACATCCATAACTCTGTCTGTTCCATTCTTTCTATTAAGCAAATTATATATTTGCCTTGGTATCAGAAAAAGCAAAAATGTGTTATTGATAATAAATAATAAACGAGGACCAATACTAATAAACGCTAAAAAGCCCAAAGTTGTAGAAATATAAACTCCTGGTCTCAAGGGTTACCCAGCTTGCACAAGTTACACATAGTCATGGAGTCATAGGGTCATACAGCATGGAAACAGGCCCATCAGCCCAACTTTCCCACACCGTTCAACATATTCCCCAGAAAATTGAGGGGGGATCTTATAGAAACGTACAAAATTCTTAAGGGGTTGGACATCCTAGATGCAGGAAGATTGTTCCCGATGTTGGGGAAGTCCAGAACAAGGGGTCACAGTTTAAGGATAAGGGGGAAATCTTTTAGGACCGAGATGAGAAAAACATTTTTCACCCAGAGAGTGGTGAATCTCTGGAATTCTCTGCCACAGAAGGTAGTTGAGGCCAGTTCATCGGCTATATTTAAGAGGAAGTTAGATGTGGCCCTTATGGCTAAAGGTATCAGGGGGTATGGAGAGAAGGCAGGTACGGGATACCGAGTTGGATGATCAGCCATGATCATATTGAATGGCGGTGCAGGCTCGAAGGGCCAAATGGCCTACTCCTGCACCTATTTTCTATGTTTCTATGTTCCATCTACACTAGTCCCATCTACCTGCATTTGGCCCATATTCCTCTGAACCTACCCTATCCACGTACCTCTCTAAATGTTTCTTAAACGTTGTGATAGTACCTGCGAGAGGATAGATGGGCCCTTCTGTGTTGCTCTCTGTATACAAGTGAGAATGACAAAGTGAAGATATTACATGGAAATACTTCCATCACCAGTAAACTTCCAAGTTACTCATCCTGGCACTATAGGTGTAGTTTTAGATTTATTATAGTCACGTGTACCAATGGTGAAAAGCATTTGTTTGCATGCTGCTCAATCAAATCAGATAATACTCTGCATGAATACAATCAAGACAACTGCAAGTGCTAGACATAGAGTGAAGAGAATGATACTAGAGAGATGAATCTAGTTCTCAGCATTGTAGCCAAACACTTCCCGAGCGAATGTCCAACATCCGCACTGATGTAGGTTGGAGAATCAGAACTGTACACTACTTAATGGAAGGACTTGCATCCTAATTTAGAATCTGATCATTCCTTCGTGTGTCACTGGATCAAGATATTGTTGCTTCACACCTAGCGACAACATCTATCACTTTTCCCCAAATGGATCACAACTGCTACTGACCACCTCTTGAACAGAAGCTGGGGATTAGCAATAAATCCAATTGCTGCCAAAGAAACATGCGTGTTGAGGATTAAAAAATGCCTTTGTTAAGAATAGGGGAAAATGTAGGGAAATCGGTGTGACCACAAATGCTTGCTTCATGCAATTATCAATTTAGCTCCAAGATTAAGCTGTACAGTGCAAATTAATTGTCAGGGGATGCCCTGGTTTGCACCACAGTGTCTACTAGGTTAGTGAGCAACATCTAGTGGCAGAAAGAAGGTTCTTCACTCTATTCCACTCAACACTTCAGCAGAATGATGACGTGGACGTGTACTTTTCAAATGCTCCATCAGGTCAAACTGTTCACAATTAAAGAATCAGATATTTTCATCCAGAGATTATCATGAACCATTTCAGTCCTTGTGTTCAGCTTCATCAGAGAAAAATCCACAATTTATTTAGTTATTTCCTTTCAAATTCTAAAGGAGATAAAGATGAAACCTTTTTTACCAATGTTGTACTGGCACACAGTGTCCTTTTGCGAGAAAACAAGACCTGCTGCTGAAAATGAATCACAGAGCTATCAGCGGTGGCAATGATCAGACTGGGTGACTGTGACGTCATTGGCGAATGTTATCAGACTGGGTCACTCTGTGACATCAGCAATGGGAGTTATCAAACAGAGTATCTCTCTGACATCAACGCCATGCTATGGAAAGGGAGTTGCAATGATGTCAGAAGTATAATATTAATCAACGGATCTGCAACACAAGATGTTGTTCAGGAACAGCTTCTTCCCAGCCTGATGGACACCATAAACTCCAACTAAATCCCAAACTACAAACTACCTTGATTGCACGAGGGGCATTGTTTTTATCTTTGCACTACATTGTTACTTTTGTTTTTATATATTGAATTTTATTTTATTATTTATGATGCTATCGATTAAATGCTATGTTCACATTTCTGTTATGTACTGCAAGCGGGAATTCCATTGTCCTGACTATGAAATACTCTTGTCTCTTGATTCTTGAATCAATCTGTGTAGAGGTTGATGCCAAACAAGGCTGTTCCACTTCCTCCACACACTTTTCTAAATCTCTCTTGCCACAATGTTGCACACCAACTCCAAAATATTTATTATGGGAGGAGAATTAATCTTCAGTTCTAATGGGAGACTTTTCAATCTATGGAGATTGCACCCCAGAACCAGGTTTGCCTAAATCTTAGTAATTGTCCTGCTGTATACAAATGATACTGCTTTTGCATAGGATCAGAGATTGAGTTCATAGCCATTGCCAATTGTTTTATTGAAGCACACAAGAGGATGGCCCTTGCACCCAACATCCACAAGAAAGTCTTCTAACAATCTCTCCCAGTGCATCACACAACCCGCCAACCAGGAAGATTCGCGAGGAGACCCGAGAAACATGGACCACTTCCCATCTCTCAGCAGACACACACACTGCACCACCTTCAGTGCATCAGAGCAATCTTTGGTTGATTTTGGCAAAAGGTATCTGAAGTTCAAGACCTCATACCCAGCATAAAACTCACTGTTGCTGCAATGTTCCCAGCTTCTTATTTGCCCCCCAACACCTGGAACAGCCACATAAAGCACCTCAAGATAGTGCAAAAATAGCACCAATGTTGATCTTTGGTGCTATATCTTCGGGACGACAGATGGCACAATGGGCTAAGTGTTCGGCTGGCAACCAGAAGGTAGTCGGTTCGAATCCCGCTTGGAGTGCATACTGTCGCTGTGTCCTTGGGCAAGACACTTCACCCACCTTTGCCTGTGTGTGAGTGATTGGTGGTGGTCGGAGGGGCCGTAGGCGCAGATTGGCAGCCACGCTTCCGTCAGTCTGCCCCAGGGCAGCTGTGGCTACAGAAGTAGCTTACCACCACCGAGTGTGACTGAGGAGTGAATGAATAATGCGATGTAAAGCACCTTGAGTATTAGAAAGGCGCTATATATATCCCATCCATTATTATTATTATTATCTTTGCAAAATCCTCCACGTTCCCTGACGTATAAGCAAACCAATGTAAGTGACCTCTCCCAGGTCAACATCTCCCTTTTCCAGAGCCTACTTACACTCGGCTATATTGGGAAGGCCACCTCGTTTGCATGCGCCACTCCAAACTCCCCCAAAACAGACAGCTCTCTCATGGGAAGTGATAAACAAGCAGACAAAAGAAAAGATTTGAGAAAGGACACAAATTGCTAGAGTAACTCAGCAGGTCAGGCAGCAGTATCGCTGGAGAACGTGTAGATAATGTTTTGGGACAGAACCCATCTTTAAACGCAAGTTTCAAGAATAGATCTACACCCTCCTTAAAGACATACAACATTCCCATGTACTTCTGGGAACCTCTGGTCCAATACCTCACAAGGAGAATTCGTGATGGTTTTGAGAATACTGAGGTCATGCAATGGGAGCAAATAGATGCCCTGCTGTTCACAGCAAAGACACGAGAGCACCTCACGTGTAAAACACCTACCGTCATCATGCTTGGCTGCCACCATGATCTTATTCACCATATCAAGAACCGACAACCCCCCCCCCCCCCCCCCCCAAAAAAAAACAAAACAAGTAGGGAATTGTCAGACAAGGAGTCTCTGTGACTTCAGCAGCGGGAGTTATCAAACGTTGCTCTGAGATCAGCAGTGGCTGTTATAGAAACATAGAAAAATAGGTGCGGGAGTAGGTCATTCGGCCTTCGATCCAGCACCGCCATTCAATATGATCATGGCTGATCATCTAAAATCAGTACCCCGTTCCTGCTGTATCCCATATCCCTTGGTTCCTTTAGCCCTAAAAGCTAAATCTAACTTATCTTTGGTGAAATTGCTGTGGTGTGAGCAGCTGGAATTAAGAGACCAGGGGTGGTTGTGATACCGGCAGGAGTTATCTGGTGGATATCGCTCTAATACCAGCAGAAAGAGTTATCAGGCAGGTAAAATGATATCAGCAGAAGCAGTTATTGGACACATCCCCTAGAGTTAATGTGATTTTGTATACATCTCACGAAATGAATGAATCAAGCTTTATGCTGTGGGTTGACTTCTCCAACAATAATTGTTTTCTCCCTCTGGTAATTCCACATAAATAATATGTTATATAAACTCTCGGTTGGCGTTTCTCTCTTATGCGTTTAGTTAGACTTGTGATGCTTAAATAATTTTAACATAATCCATTGTAGACAACATATGGCAAGCTTCGCAGGCGTGGAACTGGGTGTATAGACTCCATGCACACGCACATCTACCCGCTTGTGTGTATATTGAATGTTAGTCCGAAATCTCAGAACAAATGTGGCAAGGAGCTAACACATGGTGCATAGATCCAAACCAGTTGCTATTCACGGGCTTCATAAAACATTTACAAATCTAACCGTTAAGTATCGGTAGTGACAGCGAGCCAGTGATTTATACTGCACCAGACGCATTTATAATGATACTTCCAACCAGCCGCCCCCCGCCCCCAAGCTGTGCACATCACACCCAGTCTGGTGGGGGGTTTAAATGCTTTGTTACAACCAGGGTCGCGCTCTCTCTTTCGCTAATGCCGAGTACGACTGTTAAATCCGCTCAGATGGCGCTCCGGCCGGGAGGTGCCAGGGAATGAAAGGAGACTGAATCTCTCTCTCTCCCTCCCCCCCCCCCCCCTCCCCTCTCCGTTCCCCATAGGCATCGAGTTCACTGAAGTGCGTCTGTCCTCTTTGGCTGTGTTGCGAGTTTACGATCTGCTTCTTCTTCTGTGCATGGCTCTTCTTTTTCCCCAACAGTCGCTGACCCCCCCCCCCCCCCCCCCCCAACCAACTCGCCAGCACAGCCTGAGGCTCCCTGCCCGGGGGGGGGGGGGGGAGTTGGCCATTTGTTTCCCTCTTTCTGTCCGTCCCCTCCCCAACTAACCCAGAGCGAATCTCGCTCACTGCCCATCGCAATATTCAAAGCGGCCGTCACCACCGCCGCTGAATCAACCTATTTATTTGGCTCAAAGCTGCTATTCCACACGATCAAAGTATTGGAGGAAAAAAATCCACACGGATGTGTGTTTGCAACAAACCGGCGCTGCATCAGCTCAACAACAGCAACACGCTAAGATTCTGCTATTTCGGATGAGATTCGGTGTGAAGGAAACGAGTGATTGTGGATTTGAAGCATGCATTCACAGCCGCCACAGATTTGGTTGTAGAGAGGACAAGAGCGCGCTCGCCCTAGCGGCATCGCAAATTTCAGCCGAATATCTCGTCAATTTCATCTCTGTCCGTCCCTGCCTCTGTAAAGTGTTGGCGGTGCAAGGCAAACAGCATCGGTAGTACCGCCAGACACTAATTTCCCCCCGCAGTGCAATCCCCAGCAAACAATCCCCGCGAATTTCAACCCGTCCCGTGTTAAAGTGAAATCGCATAAAAATCTGCTCGTCGCCTGGAAATGATCAGCAGTGTGTTTATACATACATATATATATATATACATACATACATTATATCCAGAAAGAAAAATGCACCTCGCAAATCGCGATTTTTTTTTGCTATTGAATTGACTTTTGCTATTGAATACACTTTTCCCACAGTTTCTCCTCCCCCACCCTCCTCAAAGTGCCTCGAATTAACAGAAAAGCAGCGGTGATTGGAAGTTTTCGTTTCAATTAGAATCGTGAGAGTGCTAACTATCGGTAATTAAGGAAGAAGGGAGGGAGAGAGATAGGTTTACTAATAATTGGGATTGAAGAAGAAGGCTAAAGTATTGCGCCATGTCAACAAATGCGCTCAGTGCGTTTTCTGAATCGGTGATTGGAAGATAGATCACTGTGGGTTTTTAGTACAAGCAGATATTAGCACAGGAATATTAGGAGTCGGAGACTATATATATATTTTCGTTTCAATTAGAATCGTGAGAGTGCTAACTATCTGTAATTAAGGAAGAGAGGGGGGGGAGAGATAGGTTTACTAATAATTGGGATTAAAGAAGAAGAAGGCTAAAGTATTGCGCCATGTCAACAAATGCGCTCAGTGCGTTTTCTGAATCGGTGTGACATTGCTGAACCCTGCATCAAAAGAAAGCTCTTCGGGCTCATGCTGTGGATATTTTCCACAAGGAAACTCATCCCTGGCTGAAAAAATATATACATACAAGAGGGGAACGAGCCCGGAGTTGAACAGGGGAGTAAATGACACAGAGTGAGCGGGTGAAAGTCACAAACAGTAACCAAATATTACACACCAAATACCATTAACCCATTCTTGTCAGCTAGATCTTTAAAAGGTAAACTGACCAGGACAATGGGAGAGAGAGACTTACCAGAGGCTTGGGATTCTCGGCCGATTAAATTCTGCCACCACAATAGGAAAACTAGTTTTCGCAGCATTAATCCAACAATCGCCATAATTGACCAAAACCTCGGAATCTGTTAACGTCCAGAACAATCCGCGTGCTTCTCCCCGCTCTGGTTGATCTTTTCACAGCACTCGTTGTGGATGGGAAGTTGAATCTTTTTAAAAATCATCGAATCTTTTTTTTTTTAAAGCAGAAACTCGAAAGAGAGAACGCTGGCAGAAAAGAGAGAGAGAGAGAGCTTTCTTTACAACTATCGAAGCAAATCAGCTATCCGGAGTGTTTTATATCCTGGTCCATTGCTCAGATGGCGGGGGAGATAGAGGTTTGACGAGAGGGAGGGAGACAGTCCCTTCTCTCACTTGTTACTGAGCTGTGGCCAGTGAGGTGGATTGGGAGCTCCCGTGTGTGTGTGTGTGTTTGAATCCATTGATCCAGTGGAGGTGTAGTAAGCAGAGTTAAAATCCAGGAGCCGGGATCTTCTCTGGAATGGAGTGAATGAATGAAAAGCTGTCAATCAGTGGGAGGCGGGAGGTTTTCCATCATCCAGCGAACATGTTCTGGTTGCGGCGGCGTGAACCACAAATTCTGAATTGTTGCTGTTACAGGGAACATTGACAGGGAAAATACAGGGAACATTTAAAGAAGTCTCTCCCCTAATCAACTAGCGCATTGTTGAATTTCTTTGGTATTGTCTTATTATTGTCAAGTATATGGAGATACAATGTAGCTGTCTAGCGCGCTACCCACGGCAAATCATTCAATGCATGAGGACATCGGGCAGTACAGAAGAGAAAATAAGCACAGTGCAGAATACATTGTTCAGAGAAAATGCAGATGCAGATACAAATGGCTGTAAAATGGTGAATTCCTCCCTAGCATATGAGGGGCATTGGAAGCTCTAATAACAGCAGGCATGAAGTTGTTCTTGAATCTGGTGGTACGTTTTCAAGCTTTTGTATCTTGAGACCGGCTGGAGAAGAGATATTGACTGCTAGTATGAGTGGTCCTTGATTATGGAATAACAGGGACATGCGGATGCTGGTTTACCTAAGAAAGACTCAAAATGCTGGAGTAACTCAAAAGGTCAGACGGCACCTCTGGAGAACATGGATAGGTAACGTTTCAGGTCGAGACGCTTGCTCAGCCTGGTCGTTGATTCTGCTAGCTGTATTCCATTCCTGAGGCAGGAGAAGTGTTGATGGAGTTGATGAGGTGGCTGGTTTGCTTGATAGATTGGGCTGTGTTCACAACTCTGCAATATCCAGCGGTCTTGCCAAACTAAGCTGTGATGCCTCAGGATAGATGCTTGCTATGGTACATGTATAGAAATTGGTAAGAGCCACTGGGGACATGCTGAAATTTGTTAACTTTATGAGGAAGTAGTAGTATAGTAGTGGTAGTAGTAGTAGTATATCTTTATTGTCATTTTCCTGAGCACTCACATACCCAGAGGAAACAAAAAAACGTTGCTCAACCAGTGTGCAGTAAAAAATAAATAGAAATAAAAATACATATATCATGAACAAATTAAACACTCTACTCTCTACTAAACATCAACAGGCGTTCCGATCGGCAGCGGCACGACAGTGGCTCTGCTGCAGTGTGTCCAGGTTGGTGGTTGGTGCGCGATACTTTGGCAGGGGGCAAAGTCCATTTATCAGTCTTATAGCCTGCGGGAAGAAGCTGAGGAGCATCCTGCTGGTTTTGCAGCTAATGCTCCTGTACCTCTTCCCAGATGGCAGGATGGAGAATATATGATGCGATGGGTGGTAGGGGTCTTTGATGATGGAAATGGCTCTGCTGATACATCTCTTCCTGTATATGTCCAGCAGGAAAGGGAGTGGAGCACCAATAATCCTGCTGGCGGTCTTCACAATCCTGTCTAGTTGGTGCCGTTCGTACGCCTTGCAGCTCCCGAACCAGGAAGTGATGCCGTAGGTTAATGTGCTCTCGATTGTCCCCCTATAAAAAGTTTGTAGGTGTGTAGTGTGTTTTTGATTTTTTGTTTTTGGATTGAATTCTGTTTTTAATTTATCTCTGTGATGTCTTTATTACTTGTTATATTCCGATTATATGTTTTTATTCCGATTACTATGTAAGGTGTCCTTGAGATGTCTGAAAGGCGCCCATTAAATAAAATGTATTATTATTATTATTAGTGGGGAGACCTGCTTTCCGTAGTCTTCGGAGAGGGTGTAGTCGCTGCTGGGCTCTCTTGGCCAGTGCTGTGGTGTTGGTGAGGCATTAGTGCGTCTTCTTGGCATCAATGTGGCTGCACCAGGACTAATTGTCTTGACCAGGAGGTCAGTGGAATGACATCATCACCCATACATGGTCTTGCACCCATGGTCACCATTCGAGACATCAGATCGGTCTTCCTGAAAGTGAAACCACTGGTCTACAAGGAGTGTCGGGAGGAACTAGATTCACTGCAATTTGCCTATGGCTGCAATAAGTCCATGACAGACACCTTCACCCTGGCCCTGCATTTATTTTTGGAGCATCAGGAATTCTATATCAAACTCCTATTTATTGACTGTAGCTCCTCCTTCAACACTATAAATCCAACCATAACTCCTGGACCTTGGACTCAGCACCCCCTTCATTTATGGGTTCCTCGACTTCTTGACCCATAGACTGCAATCAGTAAGGATAGGTGACAAACTGTCCTCCACGATGATTCTCAACACTGGTGCTGCAAGGATACATTTGCACGATTGTCCAGCCAAATTCCGCTCTAACTCCACTTACAAGTTTGGAGATGACACGCTGTACACGCTGGAATTCAGAATTCAGAAGATTGAGGGGGGATCTTATAGAAACTTACAAAATTCTTAAGGGGTTGGATAGGCTAGATGCAGGAAGATTATTCCCGATGTTGGGGAAGTCCAGAACTAGGGGTCACAGTTTAAGGATAAGAGGGAGGTCTTTTAGGACCGAGATGAGAAAATCATTTTTTACACAGAGAGTGGTGAATCTGTGGAATTCTCTGCCACAGAAGGTAGTTGAGGCCAGTTAATTGGCTATATTTAAGAGGGAGTTAGATGTGGCCCTTGTGGCTAAAGGGATCAGGGGGTATGGAGAGAAGGCAGGTACAGGATACTGAGTTGGATGATCAGCCATGATCATATTGAATGGTGGTGCAGGCTCGAAGGGCCAAATGGCCTACTCCTGCACCTATTTTCTATGTTTCTATGACACCACTGTAGTGGACAAGAACTCAATGTCAAGATAGAGCTGGTAGCAAGGCACAGATCCTCAACTTCAGGAAGGATGGTAAAGTACACACTTTGGTCTTCATTAATGGTATTGATACAGACTAGGGTGTATAGCAGACATGTGGGGTGAACAGAGCACCACTCACATCAGAGGTAGACAAAAATGGTAGAGAAACTCAGCAGGTGAGGCAGAATCTATGGAGCGAAGGAATAGGTGATGTTTTGGGTCGAGATCCCACTGAAGAATGGTCCCGACCTGAAACATCACCTATTCCTTCGCTCCATAGATGCTGCCTCTTCCACTGAGTTTCTCCAGCATTTTTGTCTACCTTCGATTTTTCTAGCATCTGCAGTTCTTTCTTAAACATCACAAACATCAGTGTCAGCATCCTTGATGTAATACCTTTCCAATCGTTCTCCTGACAGACTTTTTCCCATTTTAATTTTTGAGACCAAAGTCTAAATTTCCAGCAGACTTAGTTAATTTGCCTTTTCTTTTCCAGACATTTCTCAAAACAAAAAAAATAGAGTACTTCCTCACCATCCATCACAAGAATTGTCAATATTTTGCCATTTAATGTTTTATATTTTCAAGTCTACTTTGGGAATGATTTTTTCTTTTTGTGGTTGTTTGGTTGGTGGAGGTGAACTGCAATTGAGAAATGTGGAACAAACAAGCACACTGTAGATCAATACCAAGCAGTACACCTTGTGGGCTGTTTAATAAAATGCCGAGACCAGCAAAGGTTCTTTGAGAGACTTGGCTCAATAATGACTTTTAGAGAGTTTGAGTTTAATTCACTCAGACAGCAAATGCTCGCGTTACGGAGAGATACTGCGGTGGTGGGGGGGAGGGCAATTTAAAAAGGACTTCTCACTTTGTGGTAAATTGACCTTGGGTTTTCTTTTATTAATTGAATCCAATGGGAGAAAAAAAGTTAAGCAGGGAAAAAAGTGCACTTGAAAAGTAATTCAAATAAATATTGGGGTAAAATATGTGGATTGCTCACTGCCTCTACTCTGTTAAATGGTTGAACTTGTAAATTGTAGACAAGTCTAGCTGAGTTGAATCATCTGATAGCAAATGGAGAAGCAAGCAATGTTACTGAGGTGAACTCCAGAAAGCATGCACATAGTTTCCAAACAAGAGGCCATTAACAAAACTGAGAACAGAGGGAACCCATTTATTCCAGCATGTTAGTGTTTAGGATATAGAGAGTAGTAATAATGGGCATAATTACCTAAATTGTCAAAACGTGCCTAATGGCGACCTCCATGGCACCGTGCCTCAGCCCTTCACAACATTGCTAAATAACTGAGAATAGTATGTCATGTATCTATGTCTGCTGATGTTTGGTCGCATGATAAATATAGAGGTAAAAGAAACTGGAAAGAGATATGCATTGTGAGTGGGGAAAACAATGAAAGGTGGTGGTTGGTTAATGTGGAGAATTTTGAAGTTAGCCACCTTGTCCTAGGAATGAGAGATCACAGTTTACGCTAACCAGCAAGAAGTACAAAAAGTAATTTCAAAGATCAGTGCTCTCTAAATATCGAGGGGATGAAATGTGTGCAAAATTCTCGTCAGACTTCCTCCGAAGTCTTTTAAAAGGATGCGGTGACCTTGAATGGGATGAGATGCAGATTCACCAGTTCGACACTAAGAATGACAGAATGACAACAACATGACCCATCAAAGTCCATGCAACGCTTCATAAAGCAATCTAGTCAGCCCCATTAAAGATAGCGGAGTTAAGGGATATGGGGAGAAGGCAGGAACTGGGGTATTGATTGTGGATTAGAGAAGGGGTATTGATTGTGGATGATCAGCCAGGATCACATTGAATGGCGGTGCTGGCTCGAGGGGCTGAATGGTCTACTTCTGCACCTATTGTCTATTGTCTATCCCCTTGCTCTATCCACACAAACTTGCATATTATTTTCCCTATCCAATTCATTTTCAATAGATTCTCTTTCCATCACCTTTTTAGGCAGTTTATAAAACCAGTACAAAACATAACCACTTTCCACATAAAATAAAGTTATCTCAGATCCTCGTGTTTTATTGCCCATCAGTTTGAATATGTCTCCATTATTCCTGGAACCATTCACCAAAGGGAGCATCTTCTCTCCATGTAACAAATCTAAGCCTCACAATCTTGTACAATTTTACTAAATCTTCTCTCTACGTTCTCAGCTCCTAGGAGAACACCAGCTGCTCCCAAGATTAAAGGGTTAAATTTGTAAGACAGGCCTGCGGAGATAATTGGATTCACTTGAGTATAAAAGGCTGGAGGATGATATACTTTAGGTTTTATAGATGATTAAAGGATTTCATAGTCTAGATATAATGCTAATTCCCAAAGAGAATACAGAAAAAGAATCGTGCATTAGAGATAGCAGCACAGCAGTGTTGCAAGGAAGCAAATATGCGTTTGAATTTTGCCCACCCCTCCCTTCCTCCCAATTTAGTACTCCACCGTGACCACTGCCCAGTCCATCATCGGCTCTGACCTCCCCACCATCGAAGGGATCTATCGCAGTCGCTGCCTCAAAAAGGCTGCCAACATCATCAAAGACCCACATCATCCTGGCCACACACTATCTCTCCATTGCCATCAGGTAGAAGGTACAGGAGCTTGAAATATGGAACATCCCGGTTCAGGAACAGCTTCTTCCCCACAGCCATCAGGCTATTAAACTCGCCATCAAACAAACTCTGAACAATAATAGCATATTGCACTTTATCTGTTTATTTATTGTGTATACGTATATATGGTCTATGGTATATAGACCCACTGAAATGTTATCTCCTGTTCCGTATTATGTTTACATATTCTGTTGTGCTGAAGCAGGCAAGAATTTCATTGTCCTATTTGGGACACATGACAATAAAACTCTTGACTTGACTCATGACTCATGTTTCCACACAGAGAGTGGTGAATCTCTGGAACTCTGCCACAGAGGGTAGTTGAGGCCAGTTCATTGGCTATATTTAATAGAGAGTTAGATGTGGCCCTTGTGGCTAGGGGGATTAAGGGGTATGGAGAGAAGGCAGGTACGGGATACTGAGTTGGATGATCAGCCATGATCATATTGAATGGCGGTGCAGGCTCGAAGGGCCGAATGGCCTACTCCTGCACCTATTTTCTATGTTTCTATGTTTCTATGACTAAAAAATAAGCAAGTTGAGGACGGGTGAATATAAGAAGCAAAGATCACTCGGTTTTTTTTAGTTAGTTAGTTTCAGTTATACTTTTAGTTTATTGAGGTACAGTGAAAAGCTTTACAGCACCAATTATGGTGATCACAATATGATACAGATCAGCCATGATCAAGTGAAATGGTAGAATATTTGAGATGCTTTGCTCTGACCTATTTCTGTTTCAGTTTCCAGAATGTAAATCAGATGACCCGGCTGAAATTACTTCTACCACAGAAATTAATTCTTCTTTTCTCAGACAGAGAATGTTTTAGGATTCACGACAACCTCAAATTTGCTGTGAAGGGAAACAGCATATGTTGTAGGGCTCAGTTGCAGATGGCTATTATGGAGCTCAAGTCTTGAGACCTTTATCCAGAATCTGGATCACATAATCTAGACTGACACTTGTGACACAATCTTGAGGAACTACCACACTCCCACAATCATACTTTGAAATATGAAACAGTGCGTGGGGTCCTGTTTGCTCATGCACTTCGATAACACTCTTCTGAGGAAGACCAAGAGAATGAATACAAAAAGCTGGAGTAACTCAGCGGGTCAGACAGCACCTCTGGAGAAAAGGAATAGGTGACGTTTTGGATCGAGGCCCTTCTTCAGACAGAGATGCTGTCAGATCCACTGAGTTACTCCAGCTTTTTAGGCCGATCTTCAGTTTTAACCAGCAACTGTAGTTCCTTCCTACACCAAGATAATGAATCTAGTTTGTAAGCCTCAACCAAAATAATTGAAATTGAATATTTGGTTGTTTTTGTATTGCTTATTGTGGGTGCTCGCTGTGAACTACTTTGTGACAAAGTTTCCCACATTACAACAGCAACTGAACGTCAAATCTTCTTTGAGAGATCACGAAAAGAAACAATATCAATTCACGTTTACCTAAAATTTTCAGCCATAAAACTTTAGCTTTCATGATCGCGCCATTTAACTGAGAGAAATGAAGATTTGATGTGATTGTTTGAAATATATAATTGACTTTATTTAGTTTGCAACATGATTTTATTTTATAACAGGTTTTCCTATAGGATTTACAAATATTGTGTGTTGATATTTTGTGATATATTTTATGAATTAATAAGAACTGAGATTAAGTGGTGGCTGTAACCTTTTATTTAATTATCTGTAAATTATATTTCAAATACTGTGAAAAGCCTCGGTATAATTCAAGCTTAGCCTGTGTGGTTCAAGTAATCACTACTCTGCCCTGTCTCAGTAACCACCGGCACCAATCACTCTCACCATTTACAACAAGTTCATGTGTCATAGGAGCAGAATTAGGTCATTCAGCCTAATATCAAGTATCAAGTATCTAGATTCCATTCATTGAGTCATCCTTTTCTATGGGTCCTTTGAATATATCAGTCACAGAGAAGCTAGTGCTCGCCTTACTGAGATCCCTTCCATCTTGTTCAACGTTCTGTCACTTTTGTCCTCTGCTGGGCGAAGAGATAAGAATTTTAAGTTCAATCACAACTGTCAGGTGTGTAAGACTTAGGTTCATGTGGTAAACAAGCAAATACGGTTCTAATTTCTTCAGAACATGACTGATCAATCCTGATCTCACTGTACATCTGTGGAAGCAAAAACGGACAGGTAATTTGTGACCATTTTCCTACCACGATGACAGGATTGCAGGTTTCTTTGGATGGATGAGCTGGTTGTGCTTGATAGGTCATTTATTATTCTTCATTGGTAGATGTACAGAAACAGCCTTTCAAATGAAGGATGCTGGATAATAGTAAGATTAAACGAGAACTTACCAGTTTGAAGTTTGATCTGTATTTTATGAGGAGTTACGATGAGGGATTACGTGAAGAACCCGCTCAGGGCGCAGGCGCGGCATACTTCCAAGCAGCGGTGTGGAATCACAGATAGACACAGTTATTTGAAGTAAACATAGTAAAGATAAGGAGACATCAATTTATTAGTTTGATCCATATAATGAGGGTGGGAGCGGAGGGCACGTAATCCCTCATCGTAACTCCTCATAAAATACAGATCAAACTTCAAACTGGTAAGTTCTCGTTTAATCTTACTATTTTACTTCGGAGTCACGTGAGTGACTACGTGAAGACTTCAAAGCTCTGTGATTTCAAACCGTGTAACAGTTCATACTTCACTCGCTGCCGAAGTCATTCGAGGGAGGAAGTATGTTATCGTAATCAACCATGAATCTGTTTGTAAAAAGATTTAATGGTGTTATTAACAACAACAAGACCAATTGCTCCCCCGGGCTTAAATTATATATTTTTTGCAGATTCTTTTTCTGCAAACGATACAGGTTCTGTCAGTGGTTTGTTATAAAAGTTTGGAACGTATACTCCCTAGACCACCCTGCAGTAGCCAGGATGTGGTCCATAGGCTCGTCCATCCTCTTAGTTACTGACGTAGAAGCTGTCCTGGTGGAATAAGATTTTATACACGTTAGTATTTACTCCAGCAACTCCCAGTACCTGCTTGAGCCACTAGAGATAGTTTAGCTCATCACCCGACCATGAGGTTTCCTGTGGCTGACCCATAAGGCTTTTTCCTCTCCCTCAGTATTCCTTATTGTGTCGATCTCTAAGTGGGTCATGACACATAAAACGTGGTTCAGGTGGGTATGCCCGGAATTTCATGACTGGACCTGATGTTCCTGGTCTGTTCTGTTTGGCCAACCCTTGAATGGGCATGTGACACTATCTGGTGTTACAACCATGTTGTCCCATCGCAGTAGATGGGAGAGCTGGCTCTTTGTGTTGATGTAAGGCCACCAGCATGTCCATCTTAGGGTAGGCTGTTCCAGGGTGAGTGACCTGGCTGGTGATCATCCCCTAAGGTATGTCAGGATTTCACTGACATCCCAATTTGGGTGTACCTATTTCTGGGGAATGGATTGATATACCTCTCCTATCTGATCACCAGTGAGCGGTACCCAAGTTGAGTAGGCTAACAGAACATGTCCTTCATTGTGGTGAAGACCTGCCAGGAGCTCCAGTACAGTTTTTTGTTATAGTTGAATTCCTGTTTTGGAAAACAGTGTACCATTTCTTGATGCTCCTCAGGTATGTTCCCTAGGATATGCGACGGAATACTGTCATCAGGTTGATAGTGCTGCTGATCCAAGCACAGCAATAGTCTTCCCAATTCTGCAATTCTTTTAATGACCATGTCGAGGATCACTGGGAACCATGCTTGTGGACTTGGTCCACTGTAATTTGCGTAGTACCCGACTGATGAAGCCGTAGTACCTATTGAAGAGGTAGAAGGAAAGGAAAACATAGCGATTAGGTTCCCCCCACCCCTCAATATGCGGGAATGTCTCCATTGCCGCTGCCTTGAGATTGGTTTCATGTGACGTAAGTTAGTACGTGGTGATTTAATTGGATATAAGGAATCGATATCTGGTGTCCATATTGCTTAGTGATTTCAGCAAATATTTTTGGTTTAAATGTATGTTTACAGTATTTAGCTCACCTGATAGGTGAGTTACTGATGGTCAAACATGTTTGACGACATACGGTTTCCAATTGTTAATAAATTGTCACCTAATATCGATGTTCTCCGCCCAAGTGGTTTGGTATATGCCACCACTGATGTTGTTATCTTATAAACGAACATGCAAATTTGGTGGATTACTGAGCAAATGCTTCACTAGAATTAAGTAAGTTAATATATAACATGTTTAAGTCAATTCATATTGGCATTAAGTATTACAAGCTCAGTAACACATCAGGACACATAAGATGTTACTCAAAACAGGTGGAAGTGTACAACCATAATCCTTCCTGCCGATAAATTCCATGATAACACTACAGATTAATCCATTTGCCCCCATATTACAGGTATGGAGATAGTTTTGAACACTAGTATCTCAGCTCATAGGAAAGGTACAAAGTTCAGTAGCTGGTAATGCTGCTATATCCCAATTACTTTGCCACGTAGTTGATTGGTGGTTAATGCACCATGACTGATAGTCTTAATGAATACCAGATAACAACGTTGTGGATGGTCAACGTAAATATCTGGATATATATTTTGTGCACCGTTCCCAGAGGCACTGCAATACTGGGTCGATGCGTGGAGTGGACGGAGCAAGCCCCTATTCCATCTCCCTGTTCCAAAATTCAATTTAATATATGGTCCCTAGATAAGGGACGTATCAGATTATTAAACTGATAAGAACATGATACTACACTTGATCTTAGCCAAAAGGCCGAGAAGCGATGCAGCTAAAGCTGTATCCAAGGATAGTTTGTCGTTAATATATAGACATGCCATGACGGAATGTTTCTAAGTGTCAGGGCTAGTTGATTCTGGATAACTTTGACTTAAATGCCGCAACGCTCATCATGGTTACTCCATCCAGGTAATTGCGGTATATCCGAAACTTATATGAGAAGGTACTGAATAGTGTGCATCTTCAAGGTCGATGTCTACCATAAAGTATCCTTGGATCCATGGTAGTAGTTACAAATCCCATGAATGGGTATACCTGGTGAAATACTCAAGTGGTTTATCAACGATGGTGCGACATTCACCATCGTGGGAGGGTAGACCACTTGGGGTGCTTGCTGAATTGGTGGCAAGATATTAATTCTATTCCCCTTGTATTTATTTTTTGGTATATAACTACCAAGAGTGATAGCTTCCTAACCAGGCGTGATTCATCCACCCGTTAGTACAACCCTTAACCTTTATGTGATGGTAGGAACCATACTTATCTGTCTTCATTGTTGTTTTCTTCGGTTTCTGGTTCCTTGTTCTTGTAGGGACGATGTTTGTTGGGGGGTGGCGCATTTTCCCCTGGGGCCTGCTCTGGGCCGTGGCCTAAAATGCTACGGGTTTGGCATGCAGGCCCCGAGATTTCACCAGTACCATGAGGTAGACGCCCCTGGTGGACACGTAGAGGTACTGCTGTCTGGTTTAGTGTGGTGCTCATTCCAGACTCTGCCCTCTTGTGCCGAATAGTTTGAATACTTCGTCCAGTTTTTTAGGACTGGTTTGGTAAGTGCCAGGTAGCAGGATCTGTGCTTGTGAGGTCGGCGTTCTCATAGTCCTGTTAATTTCATAGATTGAGGGCAGGTTTGTGAGTTCATTTCAGAAGTTATGAGGTATGCTGTTGAACAGTAGGGTCAGGTGTTTTGCCATACTACCCTGCCCTTCTGGAATGAGCAGGTGGACATGATAGCCGACGTCAGGGTACCAAATGCATTTTAAAAATATTTAGGTTAAATGCGCTGCTCAATGTATCCCCCAATAATGACGGGCACTTTGAGTAAATGCAATTTAGGGGAGGCATGATAAAACCAACGCCTCATGGCTACCTGTCTTGGAGAGGTTTTTTGGAAAAGACAGGTAGTAAGCTGGCCATCAGTTGAGACTGAAAAGCCATCTCGCTAGTGGTGGAGCCACATAGCGGCCACACCCAGCAGCTCTTCCTGATCCTGTACCTCAAGCATACTCCCGATATTGTTCAGCCAGTGACCCCTCTTCATGACCAGCCCAGCCACTGGTCACCCCAAAGCTAACCACACTAAGGAGGAAGCGATGGGCAGTGCCTAGGCACTGTGGAGGGTATGCCTGAACCCTCCAGCGAGACTGCCCCTCACGTAGCGTGTCTCGCAGGAGCTCCTGCTCCAGGAGCCGCTCCAGCGGCTCAGGCGGCTGTCTCTCTCCCATGCGGGTGGAGAGACGTCCCCTCCGACAAGTCGGAAGCCACCGGCCGGATGCCTCTTCGGATGGCTGAACATCCAGCCCGCAGCTCAGGCACTAGCGGGACTGGCTTCGGCGCGGTGTGGGGATAGCGGGCGCCCGGTAAATGTTCCTACCGCCTTCTTCTGGAGCTTTTGTGCCTTGTAGTAGCGAGAGCGCCCCTCAAGCAGCGCGTCTCGCAGGCACCTGCGCCGAGAGCCGCTCCAGCGGCTCAGGTGGCTCTCTCTCCCCCCGTGCGGGTGGAGAGACGTCCCGTCACAAATCGGGAACACCTGCCGGATGCCTCTTCGGGTGGCTATACATCCAGCCCGCTATCAGGCTGGGCTCGGCACGGTGTCGGGGAATTGCGGAACACCGGGTCGCTCCTACCGCCTGTTGCTGCCCCCCTTCCCCCCGACGGGAAACGTTCCTCCTTGAACGGGGGACAGTTTTGTTCCAGAGCCTTTTTCTCTGCCTGTAAAACACAAGCAGAAAAAGGGGCTCCCCTGTAAAAGAAACCTGACCTCAGGATACTCACCTGACGGTCCGTTTCTCTGTTGCGGGAGAGCCTAACTCCCGCGGCCGCTGTTGCACTGCTGGCGTAATGCCGCGCCTGCGCACTGAGCGGGTTCTTCACGTAGTCACTCACGTGACTCCGAAGTAAAATGTTCAGGATTACAAACTCAGCTTTTCTTGTTTTAATCAGGACAGTTAAAGTCAGTGCAATTATTCATCTTTTCTCGAGAGTGATGTTGGATAAGTTAGCACATAGTGGAAGAAGAAAAGTGGTGCCTTCATTTTAAAGTTACTTGGTTTGAATGAAAGCCAGAAGGGCCCATTCTTACCTTCATATGTAGAGGTAAGTGCTATGCTGTCTAGCTCAGCATTTCAGATTCCACGGAATAACTTATTTCCTTCTGTTGACAAAGGTCCAGTATCTGACCATTACTTCCTGGTCAGCAGAGAATTTAAACCAAAGGTGGACCGAAGATAGACACAATAAGCTGGAGTAAATCAGCTGGTCAGACAACATCTCTGGAGAAAAGGAATAGGTGACATTTCAGGTCGGGACCCTTCTTTGGACTGAGTCAGGGGTGAGACTCTCAGTCTGAAGAAGGGTCTTGACCCGAAATGTCACCTATTCCTTTTCTCCAGAGATGCTGTCTGATCCGCTGAGTTACTCCAGCTTTATGTGTCTATCTTCCATAAAAAATGCTAATTGCTTATAAAACCTAATCTGAGGAAGGACATTCTTGCCATAGAGGGAGTACAGAGAAGGTTCACCAGACTGATTCCTGGGATGGCAGGACTTTCATAAGAAGAAAGACTGGATAGACTCGGCTTGTACTCGCTAGAATTTAGAAGATTGAGGGGGGATCTTATAGAAACTTACAAAATTCTTATGGGGTTGGACAGGCTAGATGCAGGAAGCTTGTTCCCAATGTTGGGGAAGTCCAGAACAAGGGGTCACAGTTTAAGGATAAAGGGGAAATCTTTTAGGACTGAGATGAGAATTTTTTTTTTTACAGAGAGTGGTGAATCTGTGGAATTCTCTGCCACAGAAGGTAGTTGTGGCTAGTTCATTGGCTGTATTTAAGAGGGAGTTAGATGTGGCCCTTGTGGCTAAAGGGATCAGGGGGTATGGAGAGAAAGCAGGTACAGGTTACTGAGTTGGATGATCAGCCATGATCATATTGAATGGCGGTGCAGGCTCGAAGGGCCGAATGGCCTACTCCTGCACCCATTTTTTATGTTTCTATGTTTCTAAAACACTGTGGAACATCTTACGTTTTTTGGAAGGCAAATATTTCTATATCACAAGTCTTGCCTAGTGTACACCAAGATAGCTCTATCGAGTGCTTGATTAAAACACACAACCTGTAAAACTCGTTGCTGTCTTATACAAGAGTAGCATCAGCACAATTACAATGAGCTCTGTCAGCACACTGCAACATTAAAACAGAAGAATGAGGCAGAAATCCAACTCCCTGAATTGCTAGTCCAGTTACTCCTGGAAAATGCATGTTCAAACGTTAGGTGAGGACTGCATTGGGCTCAGCCCTGCAGTCCAAACTTCTACGGTAAGTTCCTTGCAAGTCAAGAAAATTGACATGAGTGGGAGGCCTGAAATGCTTGTGAGGTGATGGATGGACTCATGGAAAAGCGGAGGAGAGGAGAAAAAAAATGAAAAGTGCTTTACAAGAAAAACTCTCAACTTTTGTATTGGTGAAGATGCTTCAATGCACCACTCAAATACTTCACAAAACAGTCATGCTTTATCCCAGAAAATAGAAAGAACATCAAAATATCAAGGAGAAAAATGGATTGCATTTCGGCAATAATATGCATTATTCATGATATTTGATTCATCTTTCGTCTGTTCACCAATTGAATATCCTTAGGAGTCTGTTTTTTTCCCCCATTTTATGTTCATATGCGATAGGAGCAAAATGAGGCCCATCTAGTTTACTCCGCCTTTCAATCATGGCTGATCTATCTCTCTCTCTCCTGACCCCATTTACCTGCCTTCTCCCTATAATCCCTGACACCCATACTAGTCGAGAATGTATCTATCTCTGACTTAAAAATATCCATTATCTTTTTGGCCTCCAAGGCCTTACGTGGCAATGAATTCCACAGATTCACCACCCTCTGACTAAAGAAATTCCTCCTCATCTCCTTCCTAAGGGAATGTCCTTTAATTCAGAGGCTTTGACTTCTGGTCCTAGACTCTCCCACTCGTGGAAACATCCTTTATCTTATTTACATACCATCTATTTTATTCTGATGAATCCAAATGGAAACAATGACTTTCCATTTTGTGCTTTTCTGTCACTTTTGTAAACTTCAACATAAAACACTTCCTTCCAGATGTAAAAAACATAAGCTAAAAATAGCTGTATAACAAATGGGGACACTGCAAATGCAGGAATCTTGAGCAACAAATAACGTGCAGAAGGGATGTTGATCTGAGGAAAGACATTCTTGCCATAGAGGGAGTACAGAGAAGGTTCACCAGACTGATTCCTGGGATGTCAGGACTTTCATATGAAGAAAGACTGGATAGACTCGGCTTGTACTCGCCGAAACTTATCTTATAGAAACTTTAAAAATTCTTAAGGGGTTGGACAGGCTAGATGCAGGAAGATTGTTCCCAATGTTGGGGAAGTCCAGAACAAGGGATCACAGTTTAAGGATAAGGGGGAAGTCTTTTAAGACCGAGATGAGAAAATCATTTTTTACACAGAGAGTGGTGAATCTGTGGAATTCTCTGCCACAGAAGGTAGTTGAGGCTAGTTCATTGGCTATATTTAAGAGGGAGTTAGATGTGGCCCTTGTGGCTAAAGGGATCAGGGGGTATGGAGAGAAGGCAGGTACAGGATACTGAGTTGGATGATCAGCCATGATCATATTGAATGGCGGTGCAGGCTCGAAGGGCCGAATGGCCTACTCCTGCACCTATTTTCTATGTTTCTATGTTTCTAAAACACTTTGGAACATCTTACGTTTTTTGGAAGGCAAATATTTCTATATCACAAGTCTTGCCTAGTGTACACCAAGATAGCTCTATCGAGTGCTTGATTAAAACACACAACCTGTAAAACTCGTTGCTGTCTTATACAAGAGTAGCATCAGCACAATTACAATGAGCTCTGTCAGCACACTGCAACATTAAAACAGAAGAATGAGGCAGAAATCCAACTCCCTGAATTGCTAGTCCAGTTACTCCTGGAAAATGCATGTTCAAACGTTAGGTGAGGACTGCATTGGGCTCAGCCCTGCAGTCCAAACTTCTATGGTAAGTTCCTTGCAAGTCAAGAAAATTGACATGAGTGGGAGGCCTGAAATGCTTGTGAGGTGATGGATGGCCTCATGGAAAAGCGGAGGAGAGGAGAAAAAAAATGAAAAGTGCTTTTCAAGAAAAACTCTCAACATTTGTATTGGTGAAGATGCTTCAATGCACCACTCAAATACTTCACAAAACAGTTATGCTTTATCCCAGCAAATAGAAAGAACATCAAAATATCAAGGAGAAAAAATGGATTGCATTTCGGCAATATTATGCATTCTTCATGATATTTGATTCATCTTTCGTCTGTTCACCAATTGAATATCCTTAGGAGTCTGTTTTTTTCTCCCATTTTATGTTCATATGTGATAGGAGCAAAATTAGGCCCATCTAGTTTACTCCGCCTTTCAATCATGGCTGATCTATCTCTCCTATTTTCTATGTTTCTATGTTTCTATGAACTCCACAAGTCAGGTAGCATATGTAGAGGGAATGGAAGGACAACATTTCAAGTCTGGAGACTGAAGAAGGGTCCTGACCTAAGCATCATCTGTCCATTCCTTCCACACATATTGCCTGACCCACTGAGTTCCTTCAGCACTTTCTTTTGTGGAGTAGCAAATTATTATTAGTAGTAGATTATTTTACTACTCCATCCCTACAAATATCCCCTTTTTCCTGATTAGCTGCTACCTCCTAATTTTGCTTCGACATACAGTGTTCCATGTAGTCATCCAGATGCTAAGAACAAATATCCAACCTTTATGTAGGGATTAAGTCAAAGGAATGGAATTACCAACCTTTTTAAAGTAGACAACACGTACATAAACTACTTCTCATTTTGGACTGTCCAAGTCTGTGTATGCCATGCCTCCCCAAATATCAATGCCTCCTTCTCCAACAGCTCCATATGGATTATCTCAACATTGTCCACATACCAAATCATTCTGCAGCTTGAAACTGCACCTCTTCACCAATATGTTAATCATAACCACTTGAGTTCACTAATTACACACTAAGTACAAATTAAAGTATCGTCCTTTTCTTAACAGCCACGTTGCTCTGTTCTGTGAGTTTACTGAGGATCTCCCCTTGGACAAGTGCATGGATATGAAACTGTTAAAGGGATACAGGTCAAATGTAGGCAATTGGGACTGGCCAAATTGAGACTTCTTGGTCGGCATGGAGGAGATGGACCGAAGGGCCTGCTTCTGTGCTGTATGACTCTATAAACTCAAGAAAGTCCATTTGCTCTCCTTTGTTGAATATGGACAGTGCTCAACTGATACCCAATACAACAAAGAACATCAGAAATTAGCGTATATTTTAGTTTAGTTTATTGTCATGTGTACCGAGGTACAGTGAAAAGCTTTTGTTAGTGCAAAACCAGATTGTACATGATTACAATCAAGCTATCCACAGTGTGCAGGTAGACGAAAATGCTGGAGAAACTCAGCGGGTGAGGCAGCATCTATGGAGCGAAGGAATAGGTGACGTTTTGGGTCGAGACCCTTCTTCAGACTGATGTGGAGGTGGGCGGTAAGAAGAAAGGAAGAGGCGGAGACAGTGGGCTGTGGGAGAGCTGGGAAGGGGAGGGGAAGGAGGGAGAAAGCAGGCACTACCTGGAATTGGAGGTCAATGTTTATGCCGCTGGAGTCAGGGCCGGTGCTAGGAATTGCGGGGCCCAATTAGAAAACTGATGGCGGGGCCCCTACTGTCAGGGCCGGCCTTAGGATGTGCGGGGCCCAATTGGGAACAATTTTGGTGAACCACAGATTCCCAGCCAAGGTGTGTCAGCCCAGTTATTTAGTATATATTATGAAATTGTACACTAGGTGCTATGGATTATACACTGTGTGAATCTCTCCCGCTCCCTCCCGTTTGCCTGTCAGTAGCTCCGCTGCTTCCAACCTTTACCGTAGCTGCTAATTACCATTAAACTGCATTATGTGATTGGACACAATGCCCTTGGAGACAGCGGCTGATTGGACGGGAGGAGACCTATTTGTTGATTGGACGGGAGGAGACCTATTTGTTGATTGGACGGGAATTTTAAAGCAAGCTGGTTGGTGATTGGATGCAACCCTCTTAGAGACAGCGATTGATTGGCCGCAAAATAAAATTGTCAAATCTGTAACAAAAATCGCGGCTCGGTGCGAACTCAGTGGACTATCTGGTTGTATCTCCAAACTAAACTGGTTGTATCAACCAGACTATCTGGTTGTATCTCCAAACTAATCTGGTTGTATCAACCAGACTATCAGGTTGTATCTCCAAACTAAACTGGTTGTATCAACCAGACTATCTGGTTGTATCTCCAAACTAATCTGGTTGTATCAACCAGACTATCTGGTTGTATCTCCAAACTAAACAGTATAACATGCAGGTACATTCATTTAAAATTCAGTGATTATTTCACATGATTTCTCACTGTGTAAAGCTCAATATCTGACCAATTTCTGTTTAACACGTTTGGTCTGCCGTGAGCATTTTTCTCTCCCTAAATAGTTCACATCTAGCAAACCGATCAACGAACCAGACAGCAGTTGGACGCAGTCATTGAACCATAGACAATAGGTGCAGGAGTAGACCATTTGGCCCTTCGAACCTGCACAGCCATTCAATATGATCATGGCTGATCATCCAACTCAATATCCTGTACCTGCCTTCCCTCCATACCCCCTGATACCTTTAGCCACAAGGGCTACATCTAACTCCCTCTTAAATATAGCCAACGAACTGGCCTCAACTACATTCTGTGCCAGAGAATTCCAGAGATTCACCACTCTCTGTGTAAAAAATGTTTTTCTCATCTCAGTCCTAAAAGATTTCCCCTTTATCCTTAAACTGTGACCCCTTGTTCTGGACTTCCCCAACATCGGGAACAATCTTCCTGCATCTAGCCTGTCAAACTCCTTAAGAATTTTGTAAGTTTCTATAAGATCCCCCTCAATCTTCTAAATTTTAGCGAGTGCAAGCCGAGTCTATCCAGTCTTTCTTCATATGAAAGTCCTGACATCCCAGGAATCAGTCTGGTGAACCTTCTCTGTACTCCCTCTATGGCAAGAATGTCTTTCCTCAGATTAGGAGATCAAAACTGTACGCAATACTCCAGGTGCGGTCTCACCAAGACCCTGTACAACTGCAGTAGAACCTCCCTGCTCCTATACTCAAATCATTTTGCTATGAATGCTAACATACCATTCGCTTTCTTCACGGCCTGCTGCACCTGCATGCCTACTTTCAATGACTGGTGTACCATGACACCCAGGTCTCGTTGCACCTCCCCTTTGCCTAATCGGCCACCATTCAGATAAAAGTCTACTTTCCTGTTTTTGCCACCAAAGTGGGTAACCTCACATTTATCCACATTATACTGCATCTGCCATGCATTTGCCCACTCTCCCAGCCTATCCAAGTCACCTTGCAGTCTCCTAGTTTAAACAGTTTAGAGATGTTTAGAGGGCTTCAGATGGGTTCAGAAGTGTTGTAGAGGGAAATAGGGGGGAATAGACGGGGTTTAGAGGTGTTCAGAGTGTCCCAGAGGGGGTTAGAGACGTTATAAGACCCCCCGTGAGAAATTGTATTTCTCTGAAATTGAAGATAGACATAAAGCTGGAGTAACTCAGCAGGACAGGCAGCGCAGCGACTCTGGAGAGAAGACCCTTCTTCAGACTGAATTGAACTCTCGTCGGTGAGAGTACTTGTGATTGTCTGGAGACGGGTCTCGACCAGAAGCGCAACCCTCTCCCCAGAGCCGCTGCCCGTCCCGCTGAGCCACCTTCAACTTCAGAGCCAAACAAAAAACACAGAGTGCTGGAGGAACTCAGCGGTCAAGGCGGCTGCCTCACCAGCTGAGTTTCTCCAGCATTTTTGTCTACCGCTAAACGTCAATGATTCCGGGAATGCTGAGGAGACAGGGTGATAGAGAGGGAGTGGGAGAGCTAGAGAGAGACGAGATGGGGAGCGGGAGAGAGGGAGGGAGGGGGAGAGCAAAAGACAGAGAGACACAACGTGGGTCGGTAGGTGAATGACTAACCTACACACCAGGAAGAAGCCCCATCTCGCGGTCCGGGGCCCTCACTCATGATGGTGAGTTTAAAGAAATTCTCAACGTGTCATCGATCTACATTCCTCAGTAAATGTAATTGTGTTTTAAACAAGTATTATTGACGCCGCGTGAATTTTATACAAAGGAACACGGCGTCATTAATACTCCATTCAAAACACAATAACATTCACTGAGGAATGTGGATGGATGCAGATTGATATAACAACTTGTTAACTACTTCATGTTAAGAAGTGCTAACAGTACTAGTTAACAAATCGTTTGTGTCTGATGGCCGTGCAGCGGTTGTTATACATGGTCGTTTAAAAAAATAATCCGCATGGCGAATTAAAAAATATAATCTTTATTTAACAAAGAGAATTCGTATTTCCGTACGAAATACGGAACATTAGTGCGGGGCCCCCATTAGGCGCGGGGCCCAATTGGGGGCAATCGGTCAAATCGGCTTAAAGCCGGCCATGGCTGGAGTGTAAACTGCCCAAGCGAAATATGAGGTGCAGCTCCTCCAATTTGCGGTGGGACTCACTCTGGCCATGGAGGAGGCCCAGGAGAGAAAGGTCGGATTCGGAATGGAAGGGGGAGTTGAAGTGCTGAGCCACTGGGAGATCAGGTTGGTTATTGCAAAGCGAGCGGAGGTGTTGGGCGAAGCGATCGCCAAGCCAACGCTTGGTCTCACCGATGTAGAGCAGCTGACACCTAGATGCAATAGATGAGCTTGGAGGAGGTGCAGGTGAACCTCTGCCTCACCTGGAAAGACTTCACAGTGTGCAGATACACGATAAAGAGAATAACATTTAGTGCAAGATAAAGTCCAGTAAAGTCCAATTAAAGTTAGTCTGAGGGTCTCCAATGAGGTAAATAGTTGTTCAGGACTGCTCTCTAGTTGTTAATAGGGTGGTGCAGTTACCTGATAACAGCTGGAAAGAAACTGTCCCTGAATCTGAATCTTACATTTCTGTACCTCTTGCCTGATGGGAGAGGGGAGAAGAGGGAGTGACCATGGTGAGACTCGTCGTCAAGCAGTAGGATGTCACTCTGCCCCTCATGGCTATATCACCATTCAATATGATCATAGCTGATCTGCCCCGTGCCTTATGTCCTGTTCTGAGCCAGTTCCCCATTCTCCCCAATTTTCTGATTTTTTCAAAAAAATCATCTACTTCCTCTATTAATACCCCAAATTAAAAGTCTAAAGGGCCTGTCCCACGATGCGAGTTTACCTAAGAGCTCTCCCGAGTTTAAAAAAAAATCAAACTCGTGGTACCTCATCACGAGTATTTTTTTACTCTTGGAAATTTTTCACAGTTGAAAAAACTTCACGAGTTTCCGCATTTCCCGAGTACCTGCCGTTAGCATTACGAGCCACTACGAGACATCCACGAGCTCCGACGTACCCGCTACGTACATTCTACGTACTTACCACGAGTTTGATTTTATTTTTAACTCGGGAGAGCTCTCACATCGTGGGACAGGGGCTTAACTCACACAGCCCTCCAGGGTAGAAGATTCCAAGGGTTCAGCACTCTCTACAGAACAATAGCTCAAAAGTCATACCACATAGAAACATAGAAAATAGGTGCAGGAGGAGGCCATTCTGCCCTTCGAGCCAGCACCGCCATTCATTGTGATCATGGCTGATCGTCCCCTATCAATAACCCGTGCCTGCCTTCTCCCCATATCCCTTGACTCCACTAGCCCCTAGAGCTCTATCTAACTCTCTCTTAAATCCATCCAGTGATTTGGCCTCCACTGCCCTCTGTGGCAGGGAATTCCATAAATTCACAACTCTCTGGGTGAAAATTTTTTTTCTCACCTCAGTCTTAAATGGCCTCCCCTTTATTCTAAGACTGTGGCCCCTGGTTCTGGACTCACCCAACATTTGGAACATTTTTCCTGCATCTAACTTGTCCAGTCCTTTTATAATTTTATATGTTTCTATAGGATGCCCCCTCATCCTTCTAAACTCCAGTGAATACAAGCCTAGTCTTTTCAATCTTTCCTCATATGACAGTCCCGCCATCCCAGGGATCAATCTCGTGAACCTACGCTGCACTGCCTCAATCACAAGGATGTCCTTCCTCAAATTAGGAGATCAAAACTGAACACAATACATGATCTATGTGTACTCACCAAATACTGTACGTTTACTTTACTTTGGACATGAGAGATAAAGCACGGAAGCAGGCCCCTTGGCCCACCGAATCCACTGTGCCGACCTGCGATCACCCCATACACTTGCACCACCCTACACACTAAGGACAATTTACAATTTACAGATGCCAATTAACTGACAGACTTGGATATGTTTGGAGCGTGGGAGGAAACCGGATCACCTGGAGAAATCCCACGTGGTCACAGGAAGAACTCACAAACTCCATAGAGACAGCACCCGTAGTCAGGATGGAACCCAAGTCTCTGCCGCTACATGGCAGCAAGCTTGCCACTGTGCTGCCCAACAGCTTCATATGGATTATCTCAATATAATGTTGATGCAGCAGTTGTAGATGTTGACCATTTTTCCCTGTTGGGTGAAGTGGGACACGATGTTACACAATACCGATCGGCTAAACAGGATTCAAAATGTTCAACCCAATATTATGAAAATTGATTTCTCAAATTTTAACATCACCCCTCTCCCCCCTCTCTCTCTCGTGCTCCACGCCCCAGTGCCAACCTATTTCTCTCACTATCCCTCCCCCCTTCTCCCCACCGTTCCTTTCCATCTACATCTTTACATTTTGCTTAACATTTCGCTCCTCTTCTCTCCATATCTGACTACCTTTTATGTTGTATTCATCTCTAAGCTTTGTCCATCCACCTGCCAATCAAACCACCCTCACCTTTATTCACCTATTATTTAATAAGAAGCAACTGCAGATGCAGGTTAATACCAAAGATTGATACAACATTTTTGAGTATCTCAGTGGGTCAGGCAGCGTCCCCAGTGGACATAGACAGGCAATGTTTCGGGTTGGAGTCCCTCTGCCCGAAGAGGTCTGAAGAGGGCGCTGCATTGAAGGTACCTCTGCCTACAGTCTGTCCGTTTTTTCCCTTCTTTTTTTATTTTAGTTTGTCTAAACTGTTTGTTTTGGGGTTACTTTAGCTTTTCTATGTGGGGGAGGGGGATAGGGTCAGGGGGAAACTGTTTCCCAGTCTCTTCCTGGCGGGGATGCGACTATTTCTCCGAGTTGCGTCCTCGCCCCCCCTCCTCGCGGCTTACCAGCTGGATCGGCGCGGTCTTTCCTACCGGGGACCGGACCAGAGCTACTACAGCGGCGGCGCGGCGCTGGATACACCGCGGAGCGGGCGATACCTACCTGGATCGCCGTTTGGAGCTCCGGAGCGTTGGGCCTGCAGCATCGACATCATGGAGCTGTGGTTCGCGGAGCTCCCAATGCGGGCGGCGCTGACCGACATCGCGGAGTCCAAGGGCCCTTTGCTGAGGGCCGCCAGTGTTGAATCTCCGCCCGGCGCGGCCTGGGGATGTCGGGAGCTGCAGACTCCGGTGGGAAGCGGCCGTTTTGGAGGTCCGTGCCGCTGAGGTTGGCCTCCACTCCCGACGTCGGAGAGCCAACATCCTGGCTAGCGGGCCTGAGCGGCGAGCTGCCCGTAGCGGCGACTGCGGAGGGCTCCGGAGGCCCTGATCACGGGTGAACATCAGAGGATGATGACTGACTTTGATGCCTTCTCTCACAGTGGGAAACTTTTGATTCTGCTGTGAGGGGATGTTTTATGTTTAAATCTATCGTGTGGTGTGCTCTTTATTTTAGTATATGGCTGTATGGTGATCATATTTCACTGTGCTATCTGGCACATGTGACATTTAAATATATCTTGTATCTTGTAAGTTGTAAGTAGGGTTGTGACCCGAAACGTTGTCTATCCATGTTCTCCCGAGAAGCCACCTGACCTGCTGAGTTACGACACCATTTTGTGTCTTCCACCTATTGTTAGCCCGGCTTTGTCCCGCACCCACCTGTCTTCTCCAACTCTCTCTCCCCTAGTACAATCAGTCTGAAGAAAGGTCCCAAATCAAAACTATCTATTCATTCCCTCCACTGATGCAACCTGACCCAATGTGCTCCTCCAGCACTTTGCTTTTTGCTCAAGATTCCTGCATCTGCTGTTTCTCGTGCCTTAAAATCAGCCCTGTGTTCCCATTTCAGATTTATATTCAGTGATTTCTGACAGTTTGCAATTTACAAATGTAGATGTCAGATTGTCAACCATTCACGAAAATCCTGCATTTCCCACATTATCTAAGTTTCAGATTCTACTTCTTTATCAGGTCCGACCATGGGCCCCTGTCTAAGGATAATGTTTAGTTTAGTTTATTTACTGTCACACGTACCAAGCCACAGTGAAAAGCTTTTATTGCGTGCTAACCAGTTAGCTGTAAGACAATGCATGATTACAGGCTGGCCATCCCAAAGTGTACCAGTGCAAGATTAAGCCAGTAAAATCCGATCAAAGATAGACTGAGTGTCTCCAATGAGGTAGATAGTAGTTCAGGACTGGTCTCTAGTTGTGCCTGATAATGCATCTGACATTTTACACTGAGATGAAGAGAAGTTTTCCTGCTTGGAAGGCATTTTGGAATGTATTATTCCAGAGGGTTTTGAATGCTCAGCCATGGAAAATACTCAAAATAGAGATCAATAGATTTCTGGCACCCACCAAGGGAATACATGATAAACAGCAGGGTGAATGGAGTTGGAGTTGAAGATCAGCCATGAGTTTATTGACTGGTGTAACAGTCTCGGTCATACATATCACCCACTCATGCTCCTATGTTTTATCTTCTCATGTGAGAATATCATATATTTATATTGGCAGCATGCAATTAGGCTTTCTTCCATTTTTGGTATTGGTAGTGTCAAGTTGAAACAAATTTCAAATAGTATCATAAGCTTGGTTTGTATTTGCAATGCTAATATTAATTAGAGCACCTATGCATTGGAAGTGCAAGTTTAAGGTGCCTGAATTAATAGCGACATGGGGTTTGGAGAATCTGCATATTTGCGCCATGTGAGCAGATTGTTTGTGTTCAAAGCAATGTGAGTTTGGAGAATCTATAATTAGATGAACTGTGCTAATGGCAGTGTTAGCCAGAACTGACTATATAATGAGGTCAAAGTGGCTGTGTGAGAATGAACTGGCTATGCTAATGAAGAAGTGACATTTTCGTGTCAATGGTAATAACAGCTAATGGTTGGAGTGTCTGTGATAACGGCAATGTCTATGAATAAACTGTATGACGTGGTGATGAGTTTGTAAGGCAGCAGCAATAACCCCCCAACTACACGTAGGTAACGGGAATCATATCTCCAATCATTCCCCCACCAGAGGGGAAATTAGTTGAGACAATTTATGTCTCTGGCACCATCTTGTGGTAAATTTAAGAACAGATTTCGTATTACGGAGATTTAGAAATTATCTTGAAGCCATATAATCGTCTGTATATCATAAAGGCTGACCTAAAATAAGAGGAGGGAAATGATGAAGGTGTTATAACGATAGTTTTTGAAAGGACAAAAAGAGCTCTGAATCTTAAAATGTTGTAGATTCAAAATGATCTACCATTTCCAATCGTTCTTGGAACAGTGTATGTCCATTTTGCAAAATCAATTGTTAACAATATTCATCAACAAAAAGGTGGCTAGAAAGAACCCCTATTAAAACAGATAGTTTTATTTGGCCACTTCAGCTGCAGACGTCATCAGATATCACTCCAGGATTCTTCTCACCTCAATCACTGTTGCTGTTAAAACATTTCTCCTGCTGGCCACTATATTTATATTCGAGACACCAAACACTCCAAGCACCAGTCCGAAGAAGGGTCCCAACCCGAAAAGTTGCCGGCCTCCATTGTCTCCACTTACCTGGTTACTCCAGCACCATGTGTTTAAAAAAAAGATTGAACAGCAACTGTAGGTCCTTGTGTGTCCAGCACCTGAATGGTATTTTAAAATAGGAAATTGGTACATAAATATACTGGTATGAACGAATGAATAAGTTTATAGGCGAAGTATTCACATACAAGGAATTTGCCGTGGTGCTCCGCCCGCAAGTGATAACATGACATACAGTGACAGTTAGGAATGACACATAAAACATTAAACATTAATAATAAAACATTATCGATTAAACATGTGAATTAAATAAAATACCAGAGCAAAAGGAGGCTACAGATTTTAGATTATTGAGTAGAGCTACTACTCGCTGTAGCCTCCGGATGTCGTGCTTGGTGGCTGAGCCAAACCAGACCATGATGGAGAAGGTGAGGACAGACTCTACGATGGCCGTATAGAATTGGACCATCATTGCCCATGGCAGATTATGCTTCCTCAGCTGCCGCAGGAAGCACATCCTTTTTGACTGTGAAGTCAATGGTGGTCCCCCATTTAAAATCCTTGGTGATGATGGTTCCCAGGAACTTAAAAGACTCCACGGATGTGACTGTTGTGATGTTGATGGTGAGTGGGGTGAGGGGAGGTGGAGCTCTCCTAAAGTCTACAATCAATTCCACTGTCTTAAGAGCATTGAGCTCCCGGTTGTTGCGATGGCACCAGGACGCCAGCTGTGTCACTTCCTGTCTGTAGGCAGATTACTCCCCATCCTAGATTAGTCCAATCCAGCAAATTTAAGAAGCTTGACAGAGGAGTCAGTGGAGGTGCAGTCATTGATGTAGAGAGAGTAGTGGAGAGGGGAGAGTACACAGCCTTGCGGTGCTCCTATGCTGAGGGTTTGCGGGTCCGAGATGTGCTTTCTCAGCCTAGATATAGAGCTAGATAAACTGCTAGGAATATTATACAGCAATAGAATGTCGGAATTATGTGAACGTTGTTAAATAGAGCAATTATCACAAATCCCATTGGAAATCTTTTTATGTTAAAATGTAAAATTCTGGCATTGGCATCATTGGGCGGCGCGGGTGCCAGTGGGCGGCGTGACCGATGTCGCAGCGGCCTCTGCAGTCTGTCTGTGTATTTTTTATTTTCTTGTCCTGTTGAGGGTTTAGTTTTGTAGTGGGTTTTTAAATGTGTATGTGTGGGGAGTGGGTGGGGGAAACTTTTAAATCTCTTCCCTGCATGGAGACCCGACCTTTTCCCTGTCGGGTCTCCGTTGCCGTTGGGGCCTAGCGAACCGGAGCGACCTGGGGGCTGAAGTCATGGAGCCTGTGGAGCTGGGGAGCTGCGGACCTACCTCCGTGGAGCTAGCCAGCTTCGGAGCGTGGAGAGCTGCGGCGGCGAGCTGCTGCGACCCGACTCCGGTGGATGGTGACACCGGGAGCTCGCGGGTCCCCGGTGGGAGACTGCTTTGCGGGGCACCGGCAATGGCGACTTCTCCTGCCCGAATTGCGGGGTTGAGAGTGACCTGGAGGGGGGCCTTACAACGCCCGGCGTGGCTGTAAATTGCCGCGGACTTGCTAGCGCCCGCCGGGGGCTCCAACATCAAGACCCGGGGCAGGGCCCTACATCGCCCGGCGTGGCTTTGAGTGGCCGCGGACTTGCTAGCGCCCGCCGGGGGCTTTGACCTTGACTTCGGGAGAAGAATGGAGAGCAGCGGAGAGACAAGTTTTGCCTTCCATCACAGTGAGGAGGAGACTCACTGTGATGGATGTTTGTGTGAATAGAATTGTGTTGGTGTGTGTCTTGGTTCTTTTTTTGTATGGCTGCAGAAACCAAATTTCGTTTGAACCTCATGTGAGGTTCAAATGACAAATAAAAGGTATTGTATTGTATTGTATTGTATTGCTCCTCTTGTTGGCATCGGTGTTGTCACTGATATATTTCAAAAATGAACCAGCAGTTAGAAGTCTTTTGTGAAGTCTTTTTTTGAGACGCTGAAGTGAAGGAAGGCATTGTCAGAAGAAGGAAGGATACAATGGTACTGTAATGGTGGTGCACACCGTCAATCAATATTAAATCAAATAATCTGAAGCCATGGGTGTATTTCTGTTTCCAGTTTGTAGAAGTACAATATTGAAATGAAAGGGAGAAATATGACAGGGCAGTCATTCCAGCCAACTCCACTAATTTTCTGCAAACTCTGCGGGAATTTAGTATTGGTCAAAGCTGACGCAGTCATCTGGTGGCCGAATATCAATACCATAGAGACTTAATTATAATGACAAACTGCCAAATTTAGGCCTCCTTGTGTCCATCTAAAATATTGGCTGAGACTAAGGCACATTGCTCGGTTTAATCGTGATTACATTCATAAATCTGCAGTTAAAGGCACTTCATTCTTGACAAGAAAGATTTCACATTTATATGGAGCATTAGCTCTCTTCAAAGTGCATCACAATCAATTAATTACTTTTGAAATATGGCCTTGATTAAGGGAAGATTGTTAACCAGGATGTCTGGAGAACACAGTGTTCAAGAAGGAACTGCAGATGCTGGAAGATCGAAGGTACACAGATCTCTTTGTGAAAAATATACATCTTCTAGATGCGCTGGGAAGCATCCTCCGTGATGTGACCTGGGGTCATCGTGTGTTTCGGGTCTCACAACATCAGACACCCTCGCCCAGGCGACCCAGCCGGGGTTGATCAGGCCCCGACTTGCGTCCCAGCAGCAACCGCCCACGGATCAGCCATCTTAATAACTACTCTGCAGGGGTTGGGAGATTCTAGTGCATGGAGGGACTGGGCTCTGTGGGGTGAGTCCTGGCCGGGCTCCTCCTGCATCTTACCAGGTTCAAGGCCTGTGCGATGCACCTCTTTCTCTTTCTCCGAGCATTTCATTCTCGCCTGATGGATTTTCAGGCCACGGTGGTTCATTAACCACTGTTTTAATTTATTCATTTCTGATGTGATGACTTCCAAAAGCTGCTTCAAATTGTCACCGGAACAAAAAATATTTGTATCATCTGCAAATATGATCAATTTCAGTATATTTGATACTTTACATATGTAAAGCAATTTAATAAAGGTGGCCCTTTATAATAAGGTAATTGTAATAAAAAAGGAAGTACAGATGCTGGTCTATACCAAAGACAGCAACCAAAAAGCTGGAGTAACTCAGCGGATCAGGCTCTGGAGAAAATGGATTGGTAATGTTTCAGGTAGGGACCTTTCTAATGGCCCGTTCATTATACTTCCCTGAATTTAGGTTCTGTAGCTGAATCCAAGTGATGCCATCCCTAAAGTGTTGTTGTGAAGTTTCCAGGAATTAGAGTCATAGAGTGATACAGTGAAGAAACAGGTCCCTTGGCCCAACTTGCCCACACCAGCCAACATGTCCCCACCTGCCCACGTTTGGTCCATATCTCTCCAAACCTGTTCTATCCATGTAACTGATTTTTAAATATTGGGATGGTCCCTGCTTCAACTATCTCCTCTGTCAGCTTGTTCTATACACCCACTACCCTTTGTGTGAAAGCATTACCCCTCAGATTTCTATTAAATCTTTTCCCATTCACCTCAAACCTATGTCCTCTGGTCCTCGATTCACCTACTCCGGCCAAGAGACTCTGTGCATCTACCCGATCTATTCCTCTCATGATTTTATACACCTAAAGTAGAGTCAGATGCTATTACTATGTTTAAGAGGCATGTAGATTTAAATAGGGCAAGGCATAGAAGGATTCACTAATTCTGGTCAGGAGACTCTGTGCATCTACCCGACCTATTCCTCTCACGATTTTTTACAACTCTATAAGATCACCCCTCATCCTCCTGTGTTCCAAGGAATGGAGTCCCATTTACACATGCTCTCCCTATAGCTCAGGCACTCTAGTCCTGGCAACAACCTCATAAATAGCCAGGATTTTGCCATAAATGCCATGTGCCTTTTCATGCCTTTTTTGATGATTTCACCAGGATAATGCCTTTTTCATGATCGAGTGCCTAAATCTGCCTTTTTTTGACATTATTCTAAAAGATCATGCTATTTCCTCTAGTTGTACCATGATTACAATGACGTTTTCTATGTTAACACGTTAATATTAATGTTATTATTAACGTGTTAAAATAGTATAACTTACAAGGAAACTTTCACCACCGGGCGAAACCGGGGGCGCCACCGTCGGTCATTCATTCGTTCGTGCCGCTGGTTCAGTCTTCTCCAAGATCTATTTAAGAAAGAACTGCAGATGCTGGAAAAATCAAAGGTTCCATTCCTCCTCAGCCTGTTTTGACCAGGTGGGGTACATGGCTCTCTGCTGTACTCTACTATGCTGCAAATTTTGAAAAGATAAAATAAATCGTCAACTGTTTTGAAGAAGAAGAATCTGCTGCAGTCAGGATCGTCAGTGAAATCATGCAGAAAAATTCCTTCCACTTGTGTTTATTGTGTTTCTTGCTTCCAATTTTCCAAACTTTCCACAAGCTATCACTTCCCTTGAGAAACATGGCAAAACATTAGTGAATAACTTGCAGGTTTTCAACAAAGTAACTGACGATATTCGTAAAGTTCCTGGCGATGTAGGTAAAGACATACAAAGAAAATGTGAGAGAGTGATTTTAGCGAACAAAGATCTTGAAGAAATACAAAACATAGCTAAAGTTCTCAAAGGTAGTTGTAATGCACAAGATATGGACATGAATAGAGATAGAGGTAGAAAGAAGTTTTTCATAACTGAAGCATATTCTGTCTGACAGACGGCATAGTTGAACACCAGATAATTTGGAAATAAAATGCTAGTAATTATGTGCAACCAGACAACTTTGGTCATTTAATGTAGAATACCTTCATATTATCAATTTTACCCATATTTTGGTGGTGGAAATCAAGGCCTTTTTATATGCCTTTTTTGTCAATAAATGCATTTTTCGGGCCTTTTTAATAATCTTTTAGTGCCTAAACATCCTGGCTCTACTCATAAATCTCTGTATTTTTTCCAGCTTGACAACATCTTTCCTATAATATGGTGCCCAGAACTGAACACAATACTCTAAATGTGGCCTCACCAACACCTTATACAACGGCAACATTACCTCCCAACGCCTCAATACATTACCTCAATACGCTGACTGATGAAGGCTAATGTACCAAAAGCCTTTTTGACCACCCTATCTACCTACAAGTCCACCTTCAAGAAATCATTGCATAGAAACATAGAAAATAGGTGCAGGAGTAGGCCATTTGGCCCTTCGAGCCAGCACAGTCATTCAAAATTATTATGGTTGATCATACAAATTCAGTACCCCATTCCGTTTTTTTCCCATATTGCTTGATTCCTACACCTGCATTCCTAGATCCATCTGCTCTACAACACACCCCAGAGCTCTACCATTCACTGTGTAAATCCTGCCCATGTTAGGCGTCCCAAAATGCAATACCTCACATTTCTCTGTATTTCTCTAAATTACAACCATTCCTCAACCCACCTGGCCAATTGATCAAGATCCTGCTGCAATCCTGATTAGTAAGGGTGTCAAAGGTTATGGGAAGAAACAAGAGAATGGGTTGAGAGGGAAAGATAGATCAGCCACAATTGAATGGCATAGTAGACTCGATGGGCCGAATGCCCCAATTCTACTCCTATGACTTTTGAGCGTATGAAGATTAGTCATCACCATAGTATGGCCAGAGGGCCTATTCATGCTGCTTGTTGCTTGTGTTATTCATTTCTGTTATGCCGTGCTGGGCAGGCACTATAGGAACATCGTCCGGTAGGCGGCGCGACTCTCGTCAGCAGCGGCCTCTGCAGTCCGTCTGCGTTTTTATTATTTTATGTCTATGTTTTTATGTAGTTTTTGTTATTTTTGTTGGGGTATGTGTGTGGGGGGGTGGGGGTGGTGTGGGGGGGTGGGGGTGGTGTGGGGGGGTAGGGGGTAACTTTTAAATCTCTCCCTGCCGAGAGACCCGACCATTTCTTTGTTGGGTCTCCGTTGTCGTTGGGGCTGCAACGAGGAGCGGCCTCCAACAGGAAGACCGGGGGCTGTGGTGCCGACTACTCACCTCACCGTCGCGGAGCTGGCCGAGTCCAGAGCGGGTGGAGCGGTGGTGGACGCTGCTGCGGCCCGACCCCCGGAGATTCGGTGGCTGCAACTGCGGGTTTGGCGGGCGGCACCGGGAGCCCGCGGGTCCCTGGAGGGAGACCGCTTTTCGGGGCTCCCGCCCGAGTTGCGGGGTTGAAGAGCACCTGGAGCGGGGCCTTACATCACCGCCCCGCGCGGCTTGGAATGGCGGCGGGACTGCGAGCGCACGCCGGGGGCTCTAACATTAAGACCCGGTGTGCGGCCTTGCATCACCCGGCGTGGCTTTAATGGCCGCAGGACAATTCGCCATCGCCCGCCGGGGGCTTTGACTTTGACTCTGACATCGGGGGGGGGGAAAGTGCAGTGGAGAGAAAAAAAATTTGGCCTTCCATCACAGCGATGTGATGGATGTTTATGTAAATTATGTTGTGTCTTGGGTCTATTTGTTTGTAATGTATGGCTGCAGAAACGACATTTCGTTTGGACCTCAAGGGGTCCAAATGACAATAAATTGAATTGTATTGTATGTCCATTAATGTGCTCATTCACCAGCAAGAGCTCAATACAGTGGAATTAACTGTAGACTTTAGCAGAGCTCCCCCTCCCCTCACCCCACTCACCATCAGCAACACCGGAGTCACATCTGTGGAGTCTTTTAAGTTCCTGGGAACCATCATCTCCAAGGACCTTAAATGGGAGGCCACCATCGACTCCACAGTCAAAAAGGCACAACAGAGGATGTACTTCCTGCGGCAGCTGAGGAAGCACAATCTGCCACAGGCAATGATGGTCCAATTCTATACGGCCATCATAGAGTCTGTCCTCACCTTCTCCATCATGATCTGGTTTCGGCTCACCCACCAAGCACGACACCTGGAGGCTACAGCGAATCGTCCGATCAGCGTTATTGGCTGCAACCTTCCCTCCATTTACGAACTGTACACTACAAGGGCCATGAAGTGAGCGGGTAAGATCATCTCTGACCCCTCACACCTAGCCCACAAACTCTTTGAGGCACTTCCCTCTGGAAGGCGACTCCGGACTGTCAAAGCTGCCACAGCCAGTCATAACAACAGCTTTTTTCCACGAGTAGTAGCTCTACTCAATAACCAAAAATCTGTAGCCTCCTTTTGCTGAGGTATTTTATTTAATTCACATGTTTAATCTATAATGTTTTATTATTAATGTTCAATGTTTTATGTGCCATTCCTAACTGTCACTGTATGTCATGTTGTCACTTGCGGGCGGAGCACCAAGACAAATTCCTTGTATGTGAATACTTGGGCAATAAACTTATTCAAAGTCAAAGTCAAAAAGTCAAATTCATTCGTCACATGCATCAACGAAGGCACAGTGACATGAATTTGCCAGCAGTGATGCACTTAAAAAAAACACACAATACACAATAGAATTCAACACAAACATCCACCACAGCATTTCTCACTGTGGTGGAAGGCAACAAAGTTCAGTCAGTCCTCCTCCCTCGTTCATCTATGGTCAGGGCCATAAACCTTCCGTAGTCGCCACCACGGACGGCCGGATGTACAGGCCCTCTCGTCAGGATGAACACACTCCGCGGCTTGGAGTGCCCGAATCAGCCACTTTCCTACCGGAGAACGCGGCTTCAGGATGTTATAGGATGCAGACTGGCGGTCAGAGCTCTTCTCCGGCGATCCCAGGCAAGGGATCCCAGAGTCCGGATGGTAAGTCCATGCCACGCCCGTGGCTAGAAGCTCCGCAGACCACAGTCCCACGATGCCCAAGTCACCAGGCCAGCGATCGGAGCACTCCTTTCCGGCGACCCCCAGCAAGGGCTCGCCCCGCTCCGCGATGGAAAAGTCCAGGTTTCCCCCTTCCCCCTCCCCCCCCCCCCTCCCCCCTCCCCCCTCCCCCCTCCCACCACTCATCACACATGACACACCGAGAGATACTAAAACAAACATTTGGACACTAAAAAAAACAAAAAAAGTCGAAATAACGAACACGCTGCTGGCAGGGCAGCCGACTCGCAGCACCCCCAACCAAAGTTCATTAATTCATTCAAGAAGAAAATACTTTCCCTCATGTGAAAACCATAGGGAAGGGAGATACAAGGATCAATGATAATTCTTCTAAATGCTATCAATTTTGATCAGGGCTTAATCGGGCTCCGACATAATATAAGCAGGTGATTATTGTCCTCAAATTTGTGCACACAAGGCTTATTCCGTGGAGGAGTTTGCTGGTTACGTTGGAAAGGGGTAAGGAATTCATTTAATGTCTGCAGCTGAGATGTTATAATCAGAGGCTGGTTCCTTCTGTTCAATTGACTTCAGAAGAAACTGGAACTGGTTGAGATTCTCCTGCAGTGTCCAGGAAATTAAGTTTAACCTGCAGAACACTCATAATAGAAACAGCAAGACAAAAGGTAACCAGATATATTAAACAAATACTGAAGCTGTAGGGAAGATGAATGGAATTTCAAGCACTGAGTGTGGCAGTTCTCTGTCCTTTATTAGGCTATTCGTGTTGTCGCCTAGTTTCTGTTCGACTGTGCTTACGTTCGCTGGAATTTAGAAGGATGAGAGGGTATCTTATAGAAACATATACAATTCTTAAGGGATTGGACAGATTAGATGCAGGAAATATATTCCCCATGTTGGGGAGTCCAGAACCAGGGGTCACAGTTTAGGAATAAGGGGTAGGCCATTCAGGACTGAGATGAGGAAAAACTTTTTCACCCAGAGAGTTGTGAATCTGTGGAATTTTCTGCCACAGAGGGCAGTGGAGGCCAATTCACTGGTTGTATTCAAGAGACAGTTATATATAGCTCTTAGTGCAAACGGAATCAAGGGATTTAGAGAGAAAGCAGGAACGGGGTACTGATTTTGGTTGATCAGCCATGATCATATTGAATAGAGGTGCTGGCTCGAAAGGCCGAAAGGCCTACTCCTGCAGCTATTTTCTATGTTTCTATGTTCATTGGGAATGTGACCTGGGTAGGAGATGGGATAGTTCATACCAGAACTTTTTGGAATATGCCTTCACTGCTATAGAGTCATAGAGTGATAGAGTGTGGAAACAGGCCCTTTGGCCCAACTTGTCCACACCAGCCAATATGTCCCAGCTACACTAGTCCCACCTGCCTGCGCTTGGTCCATATCACTCCAAACCTGTCCTATCCATGTACCTGTCTAACTGTTTCTTAAACATTGGAATAATCCCAGCCTCAACTACCTCATCTGGCAGCTTGTTCCATACACCCACTACCCTTTGTGTGAAAAGGTTACCCCTCAGATTCCTATTAAATCTGTCCCCCTCACCTTGAACCTACCGTATGTCCTCTGGTCCTCGATTCCCCTACTCTGGGCAAGAGACTCGGTGCATCTGGATTTTGGAATTGTATTTTTATAAAGGAAGATTCAATCATTGTGATTGAGCTAAACATTTAGCATTACTGCCTCACCAGGGTCAATCCTGCTCTCTGGTGCTTTCAGTGTGGAGTTTGCATGTGCACCCTGTAACCACAAGGACCTCGGTTGGTGCTCCGGTTTCCTCTCATTTCCCATTGATTTGCTGCACATTATTATTTTAACTCACCGGAACATCATTGGGAAATGAGAGGAAACTGAAGCACCAGGGGAAACCCACACGCACAAACAAAAACTTACAATTTCCAGTCAAACAAAAGACTCCACATGAACACAACCAAGCTGTCCACAGTGCAAAGAAATAGGATAAAGGCTACAACACTTAGTGCAAGATAAAGTCCGATAAAGTCCAATAAAAGATAGTTTAGCTTGTGTGAGTCATGACTTCTAACAGCTTTCTCCAACGTAGATTTAATTGCTTCTCAAGGTCAATATTTATTTCCAAAAATGTACTTTATTCAAAATATATTCAGTGACGTCTTTCTCTACATTCATTATCCAATACATTATCTTACAGTGCGTCAATGCAAATAATGTTTCTACCATCAGCAATCAATGCATACATGAAACATTTGAAGGGCTGTTACATATGGCCCATGTCCTTACAAAGTTATTATTGTATATTATTTATTATTAATAATGAATCAATGTTGTGGTTATAAGCTGCAAATAGTATCCATTCTCGACAGCTGGTTTTTACTTTCCCTGAAGGTGTGTTTTTGAATCTCACAGCGTTGTCACCTTATACTCTGAACGACTGACAGAGGCACTTGTACAGGGAACCTTACAATTAAATAGACAGAGTGTTTTGCAGTGCATGCTTGATACACTACTTCAGTTGGAGTTCCATAAGCGAAATGATGAGCATTCACAAGCAGTTGTCAAACTCAGCAGCCTGCGAATGACAATAACGGATATTCTTTGGTCAGCTGGAAAAATGACAACAATCAATTCCCAGGGGCCATCAGGCTACAGGATGAATGGGTGCCAATGTAAATCTTTATCACTGTAGAGTCCTAAAATATAGTTTGTGATTCAATACTAATGGTCAAAGATTAGCAATAATGGCCCTTTTTTTCCCTTGACGTTCTTGCTCTTGCCTGTGAGAGGCAAAGAGGAAGGAAAAAGGAGAGGATCTGTTGTATTTCATGTTCATGTTGCCCCCACAGACTTCAAATGAGAAAGCACAGCTGCAATAAGGACAGTCCCAGTTCCATCACCATTAATGGTCCAGTCCACTTTATTGTCATGTGTACAATATAATACAATACAGATACAGTGAAAAGCTTTGTTGCGTGCTCCATTCTATCATCAAGGTTAACACACACACACTCAGTATCCCTCAGTCATAGATCCATAGGCTTAAACAGAATGGAAGCAGGCCCTTCAGCCCAATGGGTCCATACTGACAAAGATGTTTGTCTAAGCTAGATCCATTTGGCTGAGTTTAGACTATACCTTTCCTCACCATGACCCTCTATATTTGTATCTCAAACATTGTAATTGTACCGGCCTCCACCACGGCAACTCGTTCCATTTCCCTCCACACTCTGTGTATAAAACCTGCCCCTCAGATCCCCATTAAATTGTTCCTCCCCACTTAAGCCTATGCCATCTTGTTGTGGACTCAACTAACCTGGTTAAAAGAATGTGACTCCCTATTCTATCTGCATTACCTATGCCCCTCATGATTTTATTTTAAAATTAGAAGGACATCCTTGTGATTGAGGCAGTGCAGCGTAGGTTCACGAGATTGATCTCTGGGATGGCGGGACTGTCATATGGGGAAAGATTGAATAGACTAGGCTTGTATTCACTGGAGTTTAGAAGGATGAGGGGGATTCTTATAGAAACATATAAAATTATAAAAGGATTGAACAAGCTAGATGCAGGAAAAATTTTCCCAATGTTGGGCGAGTCCAGAACCAGGGGCCACAGTCTTAGAATAAAGGGGAGGTCATTTAAGACTGAGTTGTGAATTTATGGAATTCCCTGCCACAGAGGGCAGTGGAGGCAGTGGTGGCCAAATCACTGGATGGATTTAAGAGAGAATTAGATAGAGCTCTAGGGGCTAGTGGAGTCAAGGGATATGGGGAGAAGGCAGGCACGGGTTATTAGAAACATAGAAACATAGAAACAAAGAAAATAGGTGCAGGAGTAGGCCATTCGGCCCTTCGAGCCTGCACCGCCATTCAATATGATCATGGCTGATCATCCAACTCAGTATCCTGTACCTGCCTTCTCTCCATACCCCCTGATCCCTTTAGCCACAAGGGCCACATCTAACTCCCTCTTAAATATAGCCAATGAACTGGCCTCAACTACCTTCTATGGCAGAGAATTCCACAGATTCACCACTCTCTGTGTGAAAAATGTTTTTCTCATCTCGGTCCTAAAGGATTTCCCCTTTATCCTTAAACTGTGACCCCTTGTCCTGGACTTCCCCAACATCGGGAACAATCTTCCTGCATCTAGCCTGTCCAACCCCTTAAGAATTTTGTAAGTTTCTATAAGATTCCCCCCTCAATCTTCTAAATTCTAGCGAGTACAAGCCGAGTCTATCCAGTCTTTCTTCATATGAAAGTCCTGACATCCCAGGAATCAGTCTGGTGAACCTTCTCTGCACTCCCTCTATGGTAAGAATGTCTTTCCTCAGATTTGGAGACCAAAACTGTACGCAATACTCCAGGTGTGGTCTCACCAAGATCCTGTACAACGGCAGTAGAACCTCCCTGCTCCTATACTCAAATCCTTTTGCTATGAATGCTAACATACCATTCGCTTTCTTCACTGCCTGCTGCACCTGCATGCCTACTTTTAATGACTGGTGTACCATGACACCCATGTCTCGTTGCATCTCCCCTTTTCCTAATCGGCCACCATTTAGATTATAAGTCTACTTTCCTGTTTTTGCCACCAAAGTGGATAACCTCACATTTATCCACATTATACTGCATCTGCCATGCGTTTGCCCACTCACCCAGCCTATCCAAGTCACCTTGCAGCCTCCTAGCATCCTCCTCACAGCTAACACTGCCCCCCAGCTTCGTGTCATCCGCAAACTTGGAGATGTTGCATTCAATTCCCTCGTCCAAATCATTAATATATATTGTAAATAGCTGAGGTCCCAGCACTGAGCCTTGCGGTACCCCACTAGTCACTGCCTGCTATTCTGAAAAGGACCCGTTTACTCCTACTCTTTGCTTCCTGTTTGCCAGCCAGTTCTCTATCCACATCAATACTGAACGCCCAATACCGTGTGCTTTAAGTTTGTATACTAATCTCTTATGTGGGACCTTGTCGAAAGCCTTCTGAAAGTGCAGATATAGCACATCCACTGGTTCTCCCTTATCCATTCTACTAGTTACATCCTCGAAAAATTCTATAAGATTCATCAGACACGATTTACCTTTCGTAAATCCATGCTGACTTGTGTAGAGGATTTTATTGATAGGGGACAATGAATGGCTCGAAGGGCCGAATGGCCTCCTCCTGCACCTATCTTCTATGTTTCTATGTTTCTATATCACCTCAGCCTCATTTGCACCAGGGACAACAGTCCCACCCTTTATAATCTTGTTTTATAACTCAAGCCTTCTAGTCTTTACAGTAAAAGCTGGAGCTATTTGGGGTATTTAAAATATTATGGAATTCGGAGCAGTGTCTTCTGCCTAACATTTCAGTCCTCCTCCAGCTCTGCTTTGAAAACTGACACTCCTTCACTGTCCCCCCAGTTCTAAGGAAGGGTCCCTGACCCCAAATTTTGACTCGTTTTTTCTCTCCCACAGATGCTGCTTGACTGGTTGAATTGTTCCAGCATTTCTGCTTTTGTTTCAGATTCCAGTATTTGCATGCAGTTTTACTTGTTTACATCACTAAGTAGATACATGCACATCTATGTTTCTTTGAGTGTTTCTACGCTGGTGTTTGTTCTTTTCTGATTCTGGAAATCATAGGTTAAGTGACCCAGTTCCATATGTTGGTGTCGCTAATTCCATTTATCATGTTCCTTCAGAGGAGTCATAGAATCCCCAAAATAACCAATCTATTTTGACTGCTGATAAAAGATTCTGATTTTGGAATGTGTACTTGGGTAGGGTGAAATTTACATCTATTCCCCTGCTCCCAATATTGAAGCATTCTGTCCTTCAGAGTACAGGAAGAGAAAATAACATTGAAAGTGACATTGTGATGCCATCTGCCAGGGTATTGTTTAATTTCTTTTTCTATGGCAATCCCCATTAAGTCCAAATGCAATTTACAATTTAACGCTAGTCCATTTAAAAATAATCTACGTGTTTTTTTCGGCTGATTCTCAGAAGCTTCAGTTTTTACCTTAATCATTAAAATAAGGTCCTTTATGGTGTTTTTGCACTATTAGTTTGGAACCGAATGAACAGATGCTTTCAACTGAAGATAGACACTAAATGCTGGAGTAACTCAGGCAGAGACAGGCAGCATCTCTGGAGAGAAGGAATGGGTGGTGTTTCGGGTCGAGACCCTTCTTCAGACTATTATATTTATTCCATAAACTGGAGGCCAGGATAAATAGAGGTCTTTACCAAATAAATTTCTACTTAACTATCCCTAAACAGACTTGCATTAATACAACAGCTTCTCAAAAAACAGGGCATTTCAAAGTCTTACATCCAAAGGTACGTGGTATTTACAGCAAACTAAACAAGCCATTTATCCCAACTGGTCAATGTCCGTGTTTATGCTCCACATGAGTCTGCAACCATCGTGTTTCATCTCACCTCATTAATATTGTATATTCCTCTATCGTTCCTGAGTGAAAACCTTGTTTAAGTGAATTTTAAATAAGCAGTAGTGTTTCATGTGAGTTACAAAAAAACATCAATTCAACCTTTTTTTTGTAAAGAAAAGACTGAAGTTTCAATCCAAAGTTTAGGATTTTTTTTTGATTATTTGTTCAATAATTCACACATGAAAGCGTTTTTTTCTCACTGACTTAAGGCTGCAATTTTACTTCGGAGTCACGTGAGTGACTACGTGAAGAAGCCCGCCAGCCCGCAGGCGCATCAATACGTCTAACGCATTGCGCACGACTGGCTGGGAGGCGCGTCGCTCCTCCAGCGGTAAGTTTAAAAGCCCTACAGGTAAGTTTTAAACTTATTCTGAGGTCGTTTTTGTTCAGTAAATTCTTGATTGCAGAGCTTCAAGTGCGAACTATTATGGAGAAATCCAGGGTGAAGTCCAGACGGGCCACGGGGAAACCAGCTACGGAGGACCGCGGGAGTGCGGGTAGCGGGTGGCCGTTGATTTCGCCATCCGAGTCTTCAGACTTGGTGGCTGTCGAAAGCACCTTGGCTACCCCGAAAGGAGGGAAAGCCAAGAAAAAGTCTGACAGGCCTGTTTCCTCGGACGAGTCAGGCCAGGAAGATTTGCCTCCTACAATGGATAGCGTCTTCGGGCGTTTATCCCGGATGGAGCACCTGATGGAAAGTGTAGATTGGTTTATGCATGCAACCAATCATATATAACTTAGCATCACTAACACCGCCTTACTGTATCGTTTATACTAACACCCACTTCCTATGCTAAGCAGTTCGGTAGCAGACTGGAGTCAGTGACTACTAACATGTTGTCAAGTCTGTATGTAGATTAAAGACGATCTTAAAGTTACGTGTTGTGTAGATGTCATATTTACATGGTGTCAGAAGTGGGATAGTGGGGGCGCCTGATGGCATGGTTCAAGTCTTTTGGATTGATGCACACACGGATTTCATTTTTATCCTTTTTGAGAGTAGCAACCATGGTGGACACCCAATCGGTGGGCTCGCTGACTGCTTCCAGCACGCCCATGGAGACCATATTGTTTAACATGGACTCAACCCTGTCCCTAATGGCGTGTGACACACGGTGTGGTGCACGAACAACAGGTACCACCTTGGGGTCGGTGGATATCTTGTAGGTCACAGGTAGCTTGCCTAGTTTGTCATCAAACAAATCATGGTATTCTTTTATCGGGTCCATTGATATCAGCAGCTTGTGGACAGTTTTGTCAAACGAAACCAGTCCTAAATCTTGGCATGCATGGTTGCCCAACAGAGTCACAGAGTTAGAGTTCAAGACGTAGAAGGTCAAATCCCTTGTGGTTTTTTTCAGCACACATTTACCAGTGGTACCAGCACCTCACCCCCGTAAGCATGCAAAGTGGAGCGGTCCGCAATCAGGAGCTCATTATTTCTTATCTTGTTGTAGAGGTTTATTGACATTACATTGACCTTTGCCCCAGTATCTAACTTAGCATGAAAGTTGAAGTTGTTGACAGTTATCAGAACAGTTGGGTCGGGAAACTTGCCAGCTGCATGTAGGAGTGAATACACATTTGACTCCCCTTGCGAATTAATTGGACTGGTGTCGGGGGCAGCGTTAGACAGGAATTGGGAGTCGTGGTTGTTATCGTCTTGCAGCAGCATGTTTAGGTTAGGTCTGGAAATTAAGGGCTTCTTCCCACGAGAACGACAGGCAGCAGAGAAATGGTTCATTTTCTTACAATAGTTACAGACCTTTCCATAGGCAGGACATTGTGATTGCCTGGTATGCAGATAATTGCAATTGGGGCATCTTTTGGGGGGCTCACTATTAGATGCAGGGTTGGCCCGGGTCATAAATCTTGTACTTTCTGTCTGAGCTCGCGGTCTATTAAATCCAGTCAGATTAATGGTTTTGGTGTCTGAACAGCGCTAACTGTTTAATGGTCAATGATTTCTGCCATTCTACAAGCATGCACAGCTTCGTCTAAAGTTAAATCGTGCTTGCGCAGGAGCTCAGACCTCAGCTTTTGATCAATCATCCCTGTCACCAGAATGTCTCTAGTTAACTGGTCAGTCATGTTTTCAAATCGGCACCTCTGGGCCATATATCGTAAATCTGAGATCTCTCTCGTGCACCTCGAGCATCCTGTGAACGACACCCCTACGAACGGGAAGAGCTTCTGGTTCTCGGCGTTGACTTTGTTCCTACTAAACAACTACAGAGCCTAGCCGAACATACTGTCGCCGACGCCACCCTCCAAATACTCTCATCAGTGATCAAAGGGGGTTGGCCAGACAGGCGCGCTAGCGTACCAACAGAGGCGCAGCCGTTCTTCCTAGTCCGCGATGAACTGGTCATACAGGACGGTGTCATAGTCAAGGGCCACAAAGTCGTGATCCCCTCATCGTTGCATGATAAATACTACAATGAGGCACACAGCGGTCACCCTGGAGTCGATGCTACACTGGCCCATGCACAGAACCTGTTCTACTGGCCTGGGATGGCCAAATACATACGGGATCGTATATCCTCTTGCCCCACCTGCAACAGTCTTGCACCGCACCAGCAGAGGCAGCCCCTACTGCAACAACATGCACCGGCCCTGGCCTGGACGTCGGTAGCGGCAGACATCTTCGAATGACGCAGTAAGCACTACCTTGTTCTCGCCGACTCATTTTCAAACTGGTTTGAAGTAGACCTCCTGACCTCCATCACATCTGAGATGGTCATCCGAAAATTAAGGAAACACTTCTCCACATTCGGTTCACCAGTCCGTTTGCAGACCGACAACGGTAGACAGTTTACCAGCCACGAGTTTAAGCTCTTTGCCAACCGATGGAATTTCCACTACGTCACGAGCAGCCCTGAGTACCCACAGAGTAATGGACTTGCCGAACGGGCTGTCAGAAGCGCTAAACAACTGATGGAGCAATCGCGGCTGGCAAATTCAGACTTTTACCTTGATCTCCTGAACCTCAGGAACATTACCAGAGACGGGACCCTGGGATCACCAGCCCAGCGACTAATGTCCAGGACAACAAGACCTCCGATTCCGATTGCTCAGCAGAAGCTGATACCTCAAGTGCTGGAGCCTGCTTCAATCCAAAAGCGTATTCAGGAGAAACACGATATTCAGAAACGGTCGCATGACAAGTCATGCAAACCTCTCCTGCCTCTACTGCCGGGACAGGTTGTTCGTTTACAAACTACCAGTGGACATTCCCGTCTGGCTACTGTTGTCGGCACAGCTGACGCACCTCGATCTTACCTTGTGGACTATGAGGGAACAGTCTACCGCAGAAGTCGTCAACATCTGCTTGCTGTACAAGAACCCCGTCCGCCGCCGGCGGGACCCTATGCTCCACCACTTCAGTTACAGCCGTTCGCTGCCGAACCATCCACCGATCCCCGCATGCCCCACACTCCTCGCATGTTCTATACTCCTCCACGAGGCGCGGCTGTGGCTAACCGCGGGGTTACCCCTCCTGCACGCTTCCCCTTTCAGTCACCACAAGCCTCCTCCGCAGCTTTCTCGCCTCTGGGTTCACCGCCTCCCTCTAATCTTTCCGGTGAAGGAGGGGAGGACTTGGTCCGTACACGTTCGGGCCGCATCAGTAGATCGCCTGATAGATATGGCGAATTTGTTTAACTTTAATGGCATGGATGCTCACTATACGCACTCTTTAAAGGGGAAGGATGTAGATTGGTTTATGCATGCAACCAATCATATATAGCTTAGCATCACTAACCCCGCCTTACTGTATCATTTATACTAACACCCACTTCCTATACTACGCAGTTTGGTAGCAGACTGGAGTCAGTGACTACTAACATGTTGTCAAGTCTGTATGTAGATTAAAGATGATCTTAAAGTTACGTGTTGTGTAGATGTCATATTTACAGAAAGGATGCTCCATCATGATATGCTCCGGGGAACGGAGTTATATCAGCGCGGGTCTCCTCGGGGAGACCCTGGTTCAGGGCTGCACAATGTCTCCCTCTCTGAGGAGGGGACCATACAGGGTCAGTTTTGGACTGACTCGGAGTTCGGAGGTATATCCGGAGAGCATACCAGGATGCATGAGGTGCGTGAAGCAGAATTGCCTGCTATGGCATCAACGTTTGCGATACCCTCGCAAATAGGGGAGCCGGTGGATGAGGAATTAGCTGCAAGCATCAATTACCTTGCATCGCACCAGCTCCAGGAACAGGTAATGGTGGAAACATCTATGAAGTACCACACACCTGCAAATTGTGCTTTGCTAAACGTGCCGGCTGAGAACAGCTCCATCTGGGGATACATCGGAGGGGACATCAAAGCCCAGGAGATGAAGCTCCAGAGAATACTGAATTTGCTGGCTTCTGGCATCACGGCCTTTGCCAGGTCTGTGGATGGGGGTCCCTTGTCTGATGTGCAACAGGATGCCCTGGCATTAATGTGCAATGCACATTTTGAAATTAACTGTTATCGTAGAAATCCCATCCGACCTGCCCTGAACCCCAAGTTTGCGGGACCGTGCAGTGCCAGCAATGTACAGCCACCGAATTTTTTGTTCAGAGAGGATCTGCCGAAGCAGGTCAAGGACCTGGACGAAGAAGCGAAAGCTGTCGGGCTGATTAAGGCTCCATCAACAAACAAAGCTTCATAATTCCGGCGGCAGCACCCCTACGCTTCCATCAGCAGCAAGCGGTTCGCTGAAGCTGGTGGCACCTCGAAGGCCGAACACTCTGGGCAGAGGTCTTATTTAGGCCAAGGCCCAGGCCGGCCCTCGTCGAAGAGACACAGTTTGCGCACTCCATCAGCCCTACCCCCCAAACCTCGGGGGCGGAAATAGAAACCATAAATCCACCGGTAACCATGGAGGTAGGTGGGTCTGGTTCTTTCCGGAACATAGGGTGTGTCGATCAGTTACAAGTTGGTGGGAGATAACACTTGTTTTTGAATGAATGGCATTGGATAACATCAGATCTGTTTATACTGCACAGTATACAAGGGTTCCAAATCAAATTCCTTCCCAATTCGTTTCCACCCACACAGCATACACCAATGTTCATTCACAACAGGAAGGTTTGGATGTACAAGCTGAAATTCAATCTTCATATACAAAAGGGATAATTGAGAAGTCGAGTCATGAACCTCACCAATTTGTTTCTAATATATTTACAAGACAAAAGAAGGATGGAGGATGCCGAATCATCCTTGATTTGACTTGACTTAACTCCTTTGTGCAGTATAGACATTTCAAAATGGAAAACCTTGGTACTGCAAAACAACTGGTTTCCACAGGATGTTAAATGGCATGCATCGATCTCAAAGATGCATACTATTCGGTACCCATACACTGGGATCACCAGAGATATTTGAAGTTTAGCTGGATGGGGCAACTGTGGCAGTTTAAAGCATTGCCTAATGGTTTAACTTCAGCCCCCAGATTATTTACAAAATTATTGAAACCAGTACTTGGGCTATTTCGAGCTCAAAATCATATTGTGATGGCATACTTGGATGATATCCTAATCATAGGAAAAACTCTGAAATTAGCTAAATTAGCTGGTTCAGCCACTAAACACATGTTTGAGAGATTGGGGTTTCTCATCCATCCAGTTAAATCCAAGTTGATACCATCTAGAGTTATTGATTATTTGGGATTTACCATTAACTCTATTCACATGTCTGTGACTCTGCCTTGGGGCAAGGGATTAGAATTAATAGAAGCCTGTAACAATCTTATTGTTAAGGAGCAACCTTCTATTTAGACAAGTAGCCAGTATAATAGGCAAATTAGTGGCTGCTTTTCCAGCTGCACAGTTCGGGCCTTTGCATTATCAGAATTTACAACTTATACTTAAATTTTGAAAAAATACACCCATACCAACGTTTAAAATGTGGATTATAAACATGTTGGACACAGCACATCTTGAAGAAATGCGATTCCTCCTGACAGATAAACCAGGCCAATTCTTAACGAGTTGGTCCCCATTTGTCGACTTCTTGGAAGCATATGGTGCAACAAAATCGTAAAAACCAATTGTTTCAGGACTGGGTGAAGGATGGTCAAGAATATAAATACCTATCTCCTATCTCCTACTTTCTACTCTTTATCTTTCTCTCTCCCTTTTTTTTTTCCTTTTCTCTTTTTTCTTTTTTTTTCTCACTTTCTCTCTTTCTTCCCTTTTCTTTTTCACACACCATACATCACACGTTTTTCTATTTTCTATTATCTATTTTCTCTTTCTCTCTTTTATTATTTAAAAAAAAATTGAAGCTGTACATAAAATGTAACATGTCAATATATATTTAGCACCTTGGTGCCACATTACTGTATTTACTTCTAATAAATTAAAAAAAATAATAATAATAAATAAACATGACCAATGACGTGGCCTCCACAGCCATCTGTGGCAATGTTTCCACAGATTCACCACCCTCTAAAGAAATCCCTCCTCATCTTCATTCTGAAGCTACATCCTTTTATTCTCAGGCTGTGCCCTCTGATTCTACACTCTCCCACTACTGGAAACATCCTTTCCACGTCCACTTGATCCAGGCCTTTCATAATCCAGTAGGTTTCAAGGAGATTTATCTATCAATATATCCCTCTATCCCAACTCCCTCATCTTTTTGCCCATCCTCCTCTTAAATGCATCTGCAATATTTCTGTGCATCTTCAACTTTCCGAGTGGCAGCAAGCCACTAGCACAATGAGGGAGACCACTCAGCATACCACTGGGTACGAAAAGTATAAAAAGTGTTTTGGTTTTACCTTCTGAAGAACAATCAGGTCTATGGTAAACACCCAGTCCAAACTTACCCATAAAATAATAGATAAGAAGACGTGGCAGTACAATCAGCTAGCCATGGGATCATTAAAAAGTGTACATTTGTATGGCACCCCACATCACCTCAGGATTTCCCAACCTATGTTATAGAAATTAAGCATTTATAAGAGTAATTGGCGATGTTATTGAGGAAACAGATGCTACTTGACCCGCTGACTTCATCCAGCACTTTGTGTTTTGTTCAAAACTCCAGCATATGCAGTTTTGGGTATCTCTATTGATTTTTTTTAAATGTCCCCTCACCACTACAGCCACCCCTCTCTGCTCCTCCAAAATTATAAAAAGGAAATTGGATAAATTTATCTTCTGAAGGACAGCTTCTCTGAGTGTGACACAGGAGTGTCAGTTAAGATTTTATGCTTATGGAACTCACACCCTTTTGACTCTGATTCACAAATTCTACCCTCTATGCTCAGGCAGAGATGCTGAATCAGGCACGGTGGCAACAGACACAAAAAGCCGGAGCAACTCAGCGGGTCAGGCAGCATCTCTGGGGAATATAAATAGGTGACGATTCGGGTCGAAACCCTTCTTCAGGCTGAAGATATAAGTGTAAACCAGCAGCTGCAGTTCCTTCCTACATAGTTGTAACAGGCTGGATATGAGAACAGTATTCTCTGCACATGGCCTAAACGTACATAGGCAAGGCATCAAAGGGTATGATCCTAATGCAGGCATATGGGCTCAGCATAGATGAGCAAAAAGGTTGGTGTGAACATGATGGGCTTAAGGGTCTATGTTATACAACTTGGTGCAGAATTTATAATGTAATATTAAAAGAAAAACTTGTCTGACTCGAGAAATAATGAAAGAAATAGAAGGGAAGCCAGAAAAATAAATATTTCAACTCGAGGACAATGTTTCTCATAAAACAATACAATTATAAATTATGTAATATTAACACTTTGGCATAGTATTCTGTTTAGAGAGGTACTATCAGACAGATATTCACGAAAACCTTAATATCTTTTTTAAAAAAAGAATTAAGTCAGTATCCCTGACTCTGCAGTAACTTCCCGTGTAATATTTATTTTATCCTTGAGGTTAAATATTTATTTCTCTCATTTCAGTCCCCAGATATTTTTTAAGTGGCTATGAAGGTGGCAAGATCCCAGATCTATCCAACTAAACCTGAAATTCCCAGAAGACCAGCAGGTTAACACACCAGCAGCAAGAATAAGACAACGTGCACTGTGTGCATTATGCAGAGCTGGGCAGCAAAGCCAACTCTCCCACGTACACTGATGCCCAGTACATGTAAACCTGGGATACTCACTGACAGCTTCAAAATGAGTCAAGACAGCTAAAAAAAAACAATCAAAATCTCAGTCGACCGCAGGTCACTGACTGGTCAGAGTTTAAGCTGTGGATATATTTCATTACATCTCCACAGGGAGAATTTAGTGAAAAATAGGGATTCCCCACCTCCCCCTCCCCCTCCCCCTCCCCGGATGTTAATGTCGACAACACATAGTTATGCAAGGAATGGAGGCGATTCATTTAACTGGGCATTATGTTCGGCACGGACATTGTGGGCTAAAGGGCTTGAACTTCTATTGTACTATCCTATGTTTAATGTTCAAATGTTTCCAGTGAAAAAACTAGAGGCTATTCTGGGACCTTTTCCCTGGTGCAGGGGCTAATTATTAAACAATTTTAATTTTTAAAAGTAATTGTGTGCCTTTTTTGTTGCTGCTGATTCCAGCATCTGCAGTCTCTTGTGTTTCCATTTGATTTAATAGTTCTCAGCACTACACTTCCATCTACCACCTACACACCCATTCCACCAAAGTATCTCAATCATTTTGACGTCTAATACCATCCTCCTCACAATTCTTTGCAGATTCTATGTCACCTGCGCACTTGGAAATGCAGCCTTGTGTTAAGAAAAGCAGTGTTCCTATCAATAACCCCCAGGAAACTCCACTACATGCTTCCTTTCAGTCTGAAAAACTAATTTTCTCTGTTATATTACTTTCAGTTAGTTTCTAACCAAACTCTTTTATCCTACTGCTCCAATCTCATTATAGGCCACGTTATCAAATACATTTTATATCGCATCTACCAGATTCCCCTCATTGATATTCGGTTACTTGCCTGTTAACTCTATCAAGTTAGTTCGGCATCAGTTGCTTCTATTAGTCATTCAAAACTCACAAGCTTAGCTAGCAAGCTAGCAGTTCAACCATGGAAGGCATTGATTATCAATCTACAGTGTTTCTCTGCTCACACTGCGTCTCTACTTCCATAGGGTCTGGGAAAAGGCCAGCACAGTAATCTAATTTATCTTCACTATTTTGACATACAGGGTTTTAACCAGTTGTTGGTGTCCTGCCAGCCTCCATGCTGAAAATAGTTTAGTACAGATTGTGATCAAAACTTGAAATGTATGGCTCAGGGTAACACTGGGCTGCACACGCATTAATTAGACCTTTTGGGAACATTAAATCTGGCAATACTCTACCATTCTATAATTAGAATCTATTTGTATAGATCTTGCAAAGCTGAGAACAATATCAGCTAAATTGTGCCAGTTGACTAAAAAGCAATTAAGATAAGTTTAGAAGAAGATGTTTGAAGTAGATATACCATAACACACCCATTTATTAGCACTTCTTCCCACATTAACTTGCTATTAATCTTATACCCCCTTATGATAGCAAATTACAGTTTTATTATAAAACAGTTTTATTATAAATTATGGTTTCACTGTTTTAGAATTAATTAAACACTCTCTAGTCTCCTGCTTTATCAAGAGGATACCTGGGTTCCTCATCGGCAGAATAGATCCATTAATTAAACAAACATAAATTTAACCAAATAGTTAAATGCTTCTCCTGCAAGTCTCATATTTAACTGTAAAATATAACACTGATAAACAAACAAGGACATTATCTTCACGATGCAGAATTCTGAACGGAAAGGATGGCAAATGTCAAGTACAATAGGAATGAATGTACAGATACTCAACTGGGCTTTACACAACCAGTAACTGAGAATATTGTCTTCTCCTCCCCCACCTCTTAGCAGTGGCAAGAATGGAGCTAGTTTCAAACTGCTTTGATTTATCTAAATTGATGGCATAATCAAAATTAATTGATGAAGTTGAATGAACTTAAGTGGACGAGTGCTTGACTTCCAAACGGAAGGTCACAAATCAGCCCACAGAAGTCCCCACTGATCAAATTTCATCAAGCTTTAAGTCAGTTTTTCTTGATCCCAGCTGGCCAGTTGTTTGAAGGCTGAACTGGGAGCTGGATTTCTTCAGGATAAGGGGGAAATCTTTTAGGACCGAGATGAGGAATACATTTTTCACACAGAGAGTGGTGAATCTCTGGAATTCTCTGCCACAGAAGGTAGTTGAGGCCAGTTCATTGGCTATATTTAAGAGGGAGTTAGATGTGGCCCTTGTGGCTAAAGGGATCAGGGGGTATGGAGAGAAGGCAGGTACAGGATACTGAGTTGGATGATCAGCCATGATCATATTGAATGGCGGTGCAGGCTTGAAGGGCCGAATAGCCTACTCCTGCACCTATTTTCTATGTTTCTATGTTTCTATGTTTCTATGTTTCTATGTTTCAGTGATAGAATTTAGGGAGCATGTTAGAGAAGCTACAAGATGTGTTGCAAAGGATTTCCACTGTTTAAAGTCTACCCAATTGAAAGTATACCCATCAAAGGAGATTGTGAATGAGATTGCAAATTGTCAAAGGCGGGAGGTGGACGATCTTGAAAGGTAGGTTTAAGGTGAGAGGGGACAGATATAACAGAAAATGTGACTTTTTCATGGAGAGCAAGTGCTTGAGGCAGATACTATACCAACATTTAAAAGACATATGATAAGGTACATGGTTCAGAAAGGATGAATATCCCTTTAGAGGGATATGAGCCAAATATAAATAGAACTAGCATGGAAACAGGCCCTTCTGCCCTCTGATTCTTCTAGAGATTTGGAAGCATTGTCTTCCTTGTAAAGATCTGTAGGATTGAACGAGTGCATGGGTGATTGCTGGTCGGCACGGACTCGATGGGCCGAAGGGCTTGTTTCCACACTGTATCTTTAAATTAAACAACTGAACTAGGTGATTGGTAGGACAATTGGAGTGGGGAGCATCAATTGGGCAAGTGTGAGAGAATTGGTTGCAGAGAAATCTGTGTGAGGATGGGATGAAAGGGATTGCTCCGAGAATCAACATAACTTCCCTTGGCCAAATGGTCAAGAAATTCTGGGAAAGTCTCTATCCAACAACACCATGAGAGTGCATTCACCAGAAAGACTGCAGCAGAATCAGAAGTTGTCTCACCACCATTTACCAAAGGGCAATTAGGAATAGGTAATAAATATAGGCCGGGCCAACAATGCTTTCATCCTGTAAGTAAATAATAAAAATGGGAGGTACACAAAAAAGCTGGAGAAACTCAGCGGGTGCAGCAGCATCTATGGAGCGAAGGAAAAAGGCAACGTTTCAGGCCGAAACCCTTCTTCAGACTAATATAATAATAAAAATGTGTATATGCTGAGTGTAGACCATGGCAAACTGAAGGGCTGGAATCCTTCTTCCATGTCTCTCTCCAAGACCGACATTACAGGAGGTCATTTAAGACTGAGGTGAGAAAAAACTTTTTCACACAGAGAGTTGTGAATTTATGGAATTCCCTGCCACAGAGGGCAGTGGAGGCCAAATCGCTGGATGGATTTAAGAGAGAGTTAGATAGAGCTCAAGGGGCTCGTGGAGTCAAGGGATATGGGGAGAAGGCAGGCACGGGTTATTGATTGGGGATGATCAGCCATGATCACAATGAATGGCGGTGCTGGCTCGAAGGGCCGAATGGCCTCCTCTTGCACCTATTTTCTATGTTTCTATGATTAGTTTAGTTGAGAGGTACGACGCGGAAACTGGCTCTTCAGCCCACCGAGTCCGCGCCGACTAGTGATCCCATACACTAACACCATCCCACACACACTAGGGACAGTTTGCATTTATACCAATCAAAAATCCTACAAACCTGTCCGTCTTTGGAGTGTGGGAGGAAACCGGAGCTTCCCGGAGAAAACCCACGCAGGTCATTGGGTGAAGGTACAAACTCAGGATGCCTTGGAAACGTTTCAGCATGTTTTCTTCTACAAGAAGCATCTCTGAGACCAATATGTACTGTAGCTGAGGTGCAACCAAGCTGGCACTCCAACGCACATCATGTCTCCTCCTCTCCAACAACACCACCTCCTCTGCACCTGTGCACTGTAACTCACTGCCATCTCCCTCAAACTGGCCCCAATATTCTCTGGCAAGTGTGGCTCAGCTTGAGCTGCCTTGCATGGAGGCTTCGGCATTGTGACAACTTGACAGAGATGTGGAAGCCAGAGAGGAAAGCATTTTATGGAATAAAGTCCAAGAGACAACTTTAAGCTGTCTGCTCTGCAGTTATATTTTTTTAGACTAAATCCTTGCTTGAGAATGAGTGGATAGGATGTGATTGAGCCCAGTTACATCTTGCCCTCCAGCCTTGATATTCCCATAGCCACTGATGCTTGTTTGAAGGAAGTCGAGTGCGTGAATTTTCTGGGATCTTCTCCAATTTGTGTTCTATCCCTTTTATTATGTGCTACCTTGTTCTGTAAGCTGATATATTTCTTGAGATGTTGCAAGTTTGGAGAGCGAATACAATTGTAGATGTGCCAAACCATCCAGTATGCCAGTAACTGAGTGTTTAACATGCAGTTTGTGTTGAGTGGGATGGCTTAGCTGTGCGAAACCCACTTTACGATCCTGGTGCGACAACAGTTTAGGTCTAAATTTTTAGTTAGCATCTGTGCTTGTTCGTATCATCGTATTCACTAAATGTACTGCAAGAACTTAGAATGCAATTGCAAGTGAGGAACAATAGGTTACCATGAAAAGCTCTAGATATTCATTCTTGAGGCTGCCAGTTGCTATAAAACGCTGTAGCGTGGATTCAACATGGGAGCCAACTTAAATTCTTTACCTTTGGAACTTGGTGCTGCTGACAGTAATGTTCCTGTCAATGTCACCTGCCACGCAGACAGCATTAATCATGCTGGTGGAGGAGGATGTATGAATAGCTGGCTCAGGAGCTGGCGTAGGAGGGAGAGATTCAGGTTCTTGGACCAAGAGGCTCTCTTCTAAGGCAGATGCAATCTGCACAAGAGGGATGGGTAACACATGAACAGGAGGGGGACCAATATCCTGGCACAGGGAATTGCTGAAGTTAGTCAAAGGGTTTAAACTAGTCTGGTAGGGAGTTGTGACCCAAAGCAGTAGTGTGACAGATGAGAAAGTTGAGGCAAATATAGCTTTTAAAGTGAGTAGGTTCAGAGGTAGAACAGGAGAGGTAGGGCAGTGAGCAGGAAACATTGGATTGAATTGAATTGCATACTTAATTGTCACATGTGACAAGTCACTGTGAAATTCTTTGCTTGCGTACCCAAGGTATGCAGATAGTGACCATGTAAGGGGTGCTTCTTCTTCTTGCGTATGGCGTGCACAGCCTAAAGATGTTAGACAACTTGTTCTGTTTGATCTTCTGTTTGTGCACGCCAGGTTGATTGAATTCGTCGAACAGGGTGGACCACCTGAAGGTTGCAATCTCCCACCCCGTAAGGGGTGCTGACAAAGTAACAAAGATCCGAGTCAGCATGGAACCCGTGTGATCTGACTTTTCAGAGCAGCTTATCATGCAGAAACTTATCAAATGCCTTGCTGAAATCCATAAGGCTTAGCCTCATCAACGTTTTTGGTTACTTTGTCAAAATTCTCCATCAGATTTGTAAGACAGGATCTCTCACGTACCTACCACAGATGTTAGGCTCACTGCTCATTTAAGAGTCATTTGTAAAGGTTGATCAATAGGAAAGGGGTATGGATCAAATGCAGGCCTAACTTGGGAAGGAACCTATCAGCATAGATGAGTTGGGCTGAAGGACCTGAACCAATGAATACTTTATTGTCACAGGTGAAAAGTCACAGTAAATTTCTTTGACGGAAGTGGCGGCGCTGTTGAACAGCTGCGGCTCGCCTGCAGTCCGTCTGTTTTTACTTTGTCTTGTTGTTTTTTTTGTTTTGTTTTAGTTACATTTTAGTTTATTAGGCTGTGTTATGTGTGGGGGGGGGGGGGTGAAACATGTTTTTTTGTCTCTTCCTTTGGGGAATGCAACTTTTTCTTGTCGTATCCCCCTTCCCTGCCTCCGTCTGCGCTGAGGCCTAATGGCGGAGCTGGCGGTCTCCAACTGCGACCGACCTCGAGGCTCCGGAGGCAGAGCCAGCCAGGACTTACAACGCGAGGCTGGCCGACTTCGGGGGTGAGGCGGCAGCGGCCCGACTCGGAGCTGAGGCTGCGGGACTCGGAGCTGAGGTGGCGGGACTCGGAGCTGAGGCGGCGGGACTCGGAGCTGAGGCGGCGGGACTCGGAGCTGAGGCGGCGGCGACATCACCACGGAGGTCCGCTGGACTGGAGGGCGGCATCTTCGGCCTGGATCGCCTCAGCGCAGAGGGAGAACAAGGAGGGAAGAGACAGAGACTAAGACTTTTGCCTCCATCACAGTGAGGAGGTTCTTGGTGAACTCACTGTGGTGGATGTTAATTTGTGTTTATTGTATGTTTTGTTATTTATTATTATTGTGTATGACTGCAGGCAACAAAATTTCGTTCAGACCAAAAGGTCTGAATGAAAATAAAGGAATTTAATCTAATCTAATCTAATCTAAGGTATGCGATAGTCGTCACATAGAGGTCGCCAACAAGGTATCCCATGCCAGGTCCCCATTTCTTCCTCCCTCCGGCAGAGGAGTCCTCACTCCCACTTGTCAACCGTCAGTCGGCACCCTCATCGGCTGCCGCACTCGCACTGATCTCGCCACTCTCACCGCCAGGTTCCCTCCATGGTGCCGACCCAGGCCTCTGCCGTGGGCTCTGCCGACCCAGGTACTGTCAACCCATGAGGCCCCGACTCCAACCCGCGAGGACCCGGCTCCGGCCTGCAAGACCCCGGCTCCCAGGAAGTGTCTGCTACGCTGAATAACTCTTTGACAATAATGTCACTCGCCAGAACATGTGGGGTCTGGCATTTTCCCCTATATCCAAAGCAGTGATTTAAGAAGCCACCTGAGTTAGTACTTGTAGGAGGTATCTCCTTAGTACAGTTACCATCAGATAGCATGATGCAAATTTGTGTCATAATCAAACCATGATCAAACTTTGAAAATCACTGGCAAAAGATTCTCAGAATCTAGTATAAATTTCATAAGCAACAACGGATAAACATTTTACTGTTACTCAACAGAAGCTAGCACTTTATAAAACAAACAATGTTGATAACACTTTATTTATACAGATGCAATTAACTAGTATTCTACCTCGACACATTTAATTGTTGTTGCAGCCTGTGCATCTATTGAATGCCAAAGAAGTCGATTTATTGCTCTCTCTTTCCTCATCCACTTTCCCAAAGTACCATGTAAAATTGGACAAGAACTGCAAGATGCGAATGCCAAAAAGCCAAAACCATGGAATTATCTGTTCATGTGTATTTAGCGATGTGGTTTGAGAGTAATGTTAAACTTTAGACCTACAGTGCAGAAAGAGGCGACCAAATCCATGCCGTCCAGCAATCACCCTGTACACCAACAATATCCTATACACTGGGGAAAGTTTTACAATTTTTCCGAAGTTAATTAACCTGTATGTCTTTGGAGTGTGGGATGACAACGGAGCACCTGGAGAAAACCCATGCGGTCACAAGGAGAAAGAGCAAACTCCGTACAGACTACGCCCAAGGTCAGGATCGAACCTGAGTCCACCACTGTGCCTCCCCATACGCTGGACAAGATGAGGACCTGGAGATCTCCCCCTGCGCATCTGCTGCCAAATAATTGTTGCATCTATCTCAGGAGGCGTGAGAGCCTCGTAATCAGATTTCTTTAACTCCGACCAACAAATAATTACAGGCTCATCACTGATTCATGTTACATCCTGCAGACTGTCCTCCAAACAAATTCTCATCCTGTATCAGTCTCTCCCTTGTGGTCGCCTCTCAATTTCTTCCCCGCAGGATCTTTCCACTAGGCAAGGCTGGCATGATTAGGGAAGCATGGGTGACAAGGGATAGTGAGGCTCTGGACAGAAAAAGTAATGTTATATCAGGTAAAGGCAGCTGGGATCCCCGAGGAGTCCAGGAGATGTAAGAGTATACTGGAGAGGGGAATCACAAAGGCCCAAAAAAGACATGAGATAGCCCTAGCAGGTAAGGTAAAGGAAAATCCTAAGAGATTCTACTAGTATGTTAAGAGCAAAAAGGTAACTAGGGAGAGAATAAGTTCAATGTAGTAGTCTATGTAGGGAGCCAGAGGAGATGGGCAAAGTCTTAAATGATTAATTTGATTGCCATGAGAAGGTCATTGAAGCTAAGGAATTAAATGAAATAAATAATGAAGTCTTAGATCATATCCACTTAACAAAAGAGAAGGCACTTGCAGTCTTAAGGCATAGTAAGGTGGTTAAATTTCCAGAGCAAGACCAAGTATACCCTAGGACAGTGTATGAAGCTAGGGAAGAAATTGCAGGGGCCCTGGCAGAGTATTTGCATTGTCTTTAGCCATGAACCAGGTACCGGAAGCCTGGAGGGTTGACTAATGTTGTGCCGCTATTTAAAAGGGACTGCAAGAACAAGCCAAAATACGGCAGGCCCGTGAGTCTAATGTCAGTGTTGGGAATGACACTCGGTGGATTATGAGGAACAGGATCTTCCAGTATTTGGAAAGGCAAGGACTGTTTACGTATAGTCTGAGTATGACGTATGAGTTTGTGCATGGTATATTGTGTCTTACCAATTTTACAGGGTCATGGAGTCATACAGTGTAGAAACAGTCCAATTTACACATGCTGGCCAACATGCTCCATTTGCACTAATCCCACCTGCCTGCATTTTGACTATATCCCTCTACACTTGTCCTATCCATTCAACTGTTTTTTTAAAATAGTGTGATAGTATCTGCAAATTGATTGAGGTTTTTGTAGTGACGGAGGATTGACAAGTGCAGGGCAGTGGACATTGTCTACATGGACTTTAGAAAACCTTTGACAAGGCCTGCATTGTGGGAGATTAGATGTGGTGACGATTAGGTTGCATGGGATCCACGCTATGCTATCCCTGCTATAGTGGAAGAGGTCAGAGGGTTGTTTTTCAGATTGGAGGCCTGCGACCAGTGGTGTGCCACAGGGATCAGTGCTGGCTCCACTGTTATTTACTATTAATGACTTGGATGATAATGTTGTCCAACACTGGTGGCAGAGCGGACCGTGACAAGGGTTATCTGAGATTACAATAGGATCTAGACCAACTGGCGAAGTGGACCAAAGAATGGCAGATGGAATTTAACTTGACAGGTGCGAGGAATTGCACCTTTTTAAAAAGATCTAAAATATTTATTTAAATATTAAAATAATATATACAGTCCAGTAAAAAAACAAATAGAACCCACCACCATAATACATGACAAACAATTAACTATTATACAACTATCTTACACTCCTTGTCAAGGATGCATTCAACCCCTGCGGTGTCCAGCGGTCCCAGAAATCCCCCAGGGTGCCCGTGGACAGCGCATAGTCCCTCCCTAACACCACCCGGGCACGGACGTAACCCCTTAAAAGGGACAGGCAGCCGGATCGGGCAGAGCTCTCTTCCGCCTGGCGGCGTGACTTACGGAGCCCAGCTCGGCCAGGCCCAGGAGCAACCCAACCAGGACTTCCTCAGCCCTACCCTTTCCCCTACGCATAGGGTAGGCATTGCACCTTGGTAGGTTTGGTCAGGGCAGAACGTACACAGTAAGAAGTAGAGAGAAGTTTGTACAACAGCAAAACCAAAGGATGCAGGTACATAGTTTCCTGCACACATAGACAGGTGGTGGAGAAGCCATTTGGCACACTGGCACTGCACTGAGCACAGGAGTTAGGATGGCAAATTACAGTTCTACATGATGCTGATGAGACCATATTTATTTTGCACACAGTTTTAGTTGCCCAGCTTTAGACTTATATACAGCGAGATACAGCATTGAAATAGGCCCTTCGGCCCACCAAGCTCAAGCTGATCACCCTGTACAATATTACTATCCTACAAACTTTGGACAATTTTCAATCTACAGAGGCCAATTAACCTACAAACTTGTATGTATTGTACTTCTTTACGTGGGAATGTGGGAGGAAACCAGAGCACCCAATGAAAATCCACGTGGTCACAGGGAGAACGAACAAATTCTGCACAGCCGGCACCCGTAGTCAGGGGCAGAAAACCCGGGGGGGGCCAGGGGACCCACGTCCTCCCCATGTTTTGAGAGGTGGGGGACATCCCCCCAAGTTTTTGTAATCCGGATTCTAAAACCTGGTGAAATCTCCGCTTTCCACGAGACATTGGGGGTGGGACTGCTGATCGAGGGCGCCGATTGAACGAGAGAGACGTCGGTCAGCAAGCAATGGGGGCAGGACATGATGATTCAGCACGATGATTGGAGGAGGGAGGAGTGGGGGGGTGGGTCTGAGGATGGAGAGCGGTGATTGGAGGGGGGAGACGTGGCACAGACCTGCGCCTCATACGCAGCCACGATCGATCCCGGCCGGGTCTCCAGCGCTGCCCCGTCCGTACCTGAGTGCCCTCCCCACGGGTGGCCGGAGAGGTCGGGAGTCAGACAGGAGCTGAACCCCCAGGCACACAGCCAGCGCAGAGAAACAGCGCAAAACCCAGCTCAACTCTGCCTGTCCCGCCAGGTTATCCTACAGCCCTTCCTGGACTTGCGGGAAATGTGGCCCAGGTTTACAGCCAGCACAGAGAAGCAGCGCTAGTGTCCCGTCAGTCCAGGCAGGGCTGTAGGTTAACCCGGCGAGCAAGCAGAGTTGAGCTGCATTTAGCGCTGGATTGAGCATCCGAAGCTTCGCGCGTGTGTGATTGAGTGTGCGCATGCGCGCACGGCCGCCAAGAAATTGTGTGTCCCCCCTGTCCCCTGGTCCCCTCCATATTTTGATAGCAGGTTCCGTGCCTGCCCGTGGTCAGGATCCAACCCGGATCTCTGGCACTGTAAGGCAGCAACTCTATCTCCGTGCCACCGTGCTGACCATGGTGTCATTATAGGAAGACTGCTATTAAACTGGAAAAGGTGCAAAAAAGATTCACAAGGATATTACCGGACTAGTTATATGAAGAGGCTGGATAAGGGGAAACCTATTTCCCTGGAGCTTCCCAGTGATTCTTTAAACCGAACAACTCTGTTCAATGTTCACAATATGGTCTCTTCCACGCTGGAGGAGTTAAACACAGATTCATGTTGCCTACCACATTAATTCATAGATTATGGCAAAGGTTATTGGTTTCAACCAGACAAGAAAAGAACAAAACGTTGATTTCAGGAATAGGATGGTCAACATGCCCCAGGCATTATCAATGATTGAAGTTGACATGGTCAAGAGCTTCAATTTCCTGGACATAAATATCACCAACAATTTGTCCTGGTCCAAATATATTGACACTAATGCCAATAAAGCACAATTTGGCATGTCTCCAATGACTCTTACCAATTTATATAGATGCAGCGCAGAAAGCATCCTGTGGGAATACATCACAGCTTGGTTTGGCAACTGTTCTGCCCAACCTGTGGAGAGTTGTGGATGCAGGCCAGTTCATCACCAGTCCATCAGTCCATAACATTTGAGCCCATCCCTCATTATCTCCATCTACACTTTACACTACACATCACACTTTAGAAAAGGAGCCAAAATAATTAAGGGCCATTACACCCTGATTTTACTTCGGAGTCACGTGAGTGATTCCGTGAAGAACCCGCTCAGCACGCATGCGCGGCATTACGTCCAGCAGAGCAACAGCGGCACAGTGGGAGTCAGGCGCTCCCGCTATGGAGGTGAAAGAACGGACCGTCAGGTAAGCTGACGTCAGGTTTTTATTTCACAGGGAGCCTTCTGCTTTCAGGCAGAGAAGAAAGGCTCTAGAACAAACCTGTCCCCCGCTCGACTCCACGGAGGAACGTTCCATCGGGGGGGGGGGGGGCAGCAACAGAACAGACCTGTCCCCCACTCGACTCCACGGAGGAGCGTTCCATCTGGGGGGAGGCAGCATCAAGGCGGTAGGATCACTTACACGGCGCTCCGCTATCCCGACACCGTGCCGAGCCCAGCCCCGCTAGCGCCTGAGCAGCGGGCTGGAAGTACCGCCATGGAAGAGGCGTCCGGCCGGTGGCTCCGACTTATCGGACGGGACGTCTTTCCCCCGCGGTGAAAGACAGCCGCCTGAACAGACCTGCCCCCGCTCGACTCCACGGAGGAGCGTTCCATCTCGCGGGGGCAGCAACAAGGCGGTAGGACCGCTTACCGGGCGATCCGCTATACCCCGACACCGCGCCGAGCCCAGCCCGCTAGCGCCTGAGCAGCGGGCTGGATGTAAAGCCATGGAAGAGGTGTCCGGCCGGTGGCACCAACTTATCGGACGGGGACGTCTCTCCACCCAGGCGGGGGAGAGACAGCCGCCTGAGCCACTTGGAGCGGCTCTTGGAGCAGGAGCTCCAGCGAGGTGCACCCCTGGAGGGGCGCTCTCGCAGAGGGGGGTCAGGCACTCCATCCACAGTGCCTTGTGCATTGTCCATTGCTTCCTCCTTTCCAGAGCATAGCTTTGGTGACCAGGACTGGGCTGGTCAAGAACAGGGGCAATGGCTGAAATCTCGGGAGTATGCAAGGGGTGCAGGAACAGGAAGAGCTGCTAGGTGTGGTGGACAGCTACGTGGAAACCCCACGTACAGGAGGCCGTTAAAAGCCTGACGTCAGCCATCACATAGTTTCTCCTCGTTCCATGGACAAATACGGAGATGACCACAACCTTCGTAAACAAGTCATAAGACCTGCCATAAATCCTACATTGCGGGGTTGTGCATACCCCATCCACTGAGCCAGACCCACTGCTCTTTGGCAAAAACCTCACAAAGCATATGAAGGACATGCAAGAGGTTTTACAAAACTTTCGGCTCATGAGGGCAGGGCAGGGACGAGCAAACCAAAAACAGTAATTCCTACGCAGCAGCATCCCATCGCGTCCATCAGTCAACGTCTACCATATCGGACTGATGAAAGCTCGGGGTCCGCATTCTATCACCGAAAGTCTTCTTTAGACCAGGGCCCAGAGCGGACCCCATGGAAAATGTGCCACCCCCCAACGTCACCGCCACGTCAGACGACGTGCAACACTCGTTGGACCGGCAGGAAACAGAAGAATACCCATAACCATGGATGTAGGTGGGTCTGGTTCCTACCAGTATATAGAGTAATACTAACACATGGGAGTCTATCACAAGTGATCAGTATATACTCAATGGCATTTGTGAATACAAATACAATTCATGCTAGAAAAATTGCCACCAGGTCAACATTCACCCCAGAGGGTATTTTTCCCCTCTCCGTTAAAGAAACAAGAGGGACAAGCTGAACTGGTGAGAATAATTACAAAGGGTATCATGGGAAAACATGAACCCTTGCAATTCGTATCAAATATATTCACTAAACCCAAAAAAGATGGTGGATGTCGCATCATCATTGACTTAACTTCACTAAATATGTTTGTTAAGTATATACATTTCAAAATGGAACCGGTTGTTACTGCCAAACAACTAAATTCCAAAGGATACTTCATGGCAAGCATTCATCTTAAAGATGTTTACTATTTAGTACCATTCACAAGGATCATCGCAGATACCTGAAATTTACCTGGATGGGGCAGCTATAGCAGTTTAAAGCGTTACCCAATGGGTTCACATCAGCCAAAAGTGTCACCAAGACACTAAAACCAGCACTGGCAATATTCAGAAGACAAAAACATATTGTCATGGCATATCTTGATGATATCCTAAATGGTAGGCAAGACCATGAAATAGTAAGATTAAACGAGAACTTACCAGTTTGAAGTTTGATCTGTATTTTATGAGGAGTTACGATGAGGGATTACGTGAAGAACCCGCTCAGTGCGCAGGTGCCGCATACTTCCGAGCAGCGGTGTGGAATCACAGATAGACACAAGTATTTGAAGTAAACATAGTAAAGAAAAAGAGACATCAATTTATCAGTTTGATCCATATAATGAGGGTGGGAGCGGAGGGCACGTAATCCCTCATCGTAACTCCTCATAAAATACAGATCAAACTTCAAACTGGTAAGTTCTCGTTTAATCTTACTATTTTACTTCGGAGTCACGTGAGTGACTACGTGAAGATTTCAAAGCTCTGTGATTTCAAACCGTGTAACAGTTTTATTCACTCACTGCCGAAGTTCTTGAGGGAGGAAGTGTTATCGTAATTACCCAATGAATCTGTTTTTCAAGAAACAAAAAGGTATTTATTAACAATAACAAAAATAAATTGCTCCCCCGGGCTTAAATTAAATATTTGCAGCTTCTAATATCTTTGCTGCAAATAAATCAGGTTTCATCAACGGCTTATTGTAAAATGTTCTGAATGTTGATTCCCTCGACCATCCTGCTGTATTCAGAATGAGGTCAATAGGTACATCCATTCTTGCTGCCGTTGGTGTGGACGCTGCCCTAGTGGAATGAGATTTAACGGTATTAATATCTATCCCGGCAGCTTTCAGTACCTGTTTTAGCCATCTTGAGATGGTTTGGCTTGTTACCCGGCCATGAGGTTTTTTGTGGCTGACCCATAAGGCTTGTTCACTCCCTCTGATGTTGTGGGTTGTGTCTATATACTGTAGTAGATGGGTCACCACACACAATCGTGGCTTTGGTGGGTAGGCCCGGAATACCACTAGTGGATTGGATGTTCCTGGCCTGCTTTGTTTCACCAGACCTTGTAGAATGAATGTGATCTGATCTGGGGTTGTCACCATGTTGTCCAGTCTCAATTTGTATAGTGACTGGACCCTCTGAGCAGATACGAGGGCCATCAGCATGAGCGTCTTCAGTGTTGATTGCTCGAGGCTGAGGGATCTAGCTGGTGGCCATTCCCTGAGGAATGTCAGGACGACACTGATGTCCCAAATATGGGTATATCTGGGCTTGGGGGGCTTAATATTATAAATGCCCCTCATAAGTTTTACCACCAGTGGATGGGATCCCATTGCCTGATGTCCTGCTGGTTTGAGGTAAGCAGAAAGAGCACTACGTGCTGTGTTGATGGCACTGTAGCTGATCCCTTCATGATGGTGTAGATAGGCTAGGAACTCCAATACGTTGGTTACTGTGGCTGTTTCATATGTTGTCCCTGTTTCCTGGCAGTACTTTTCCCATTTTTTGATGCTGGTTAAGTACTGCCTTTTGGTGGATGTTCGAAGGGATGCTGACATGGTGGTGATGATTTGTTCGGACAATCCCAGGTCCAGGTAAGGTCTGTTCAGAACCTGCAACCCAGGTGTTTAATGTCTTTATGGCATGGGTGGCTTATGGCTGATACTGGGTGAGTTAATAGTCCTGGATCACTGGGAAACACCATAGGTGATTCTACCACCATGTCATGTAGTACTGGGAACCATGGCTGCGTAGGCCAGTCGGGCACCATCAAAATACCAGAAGCAGAGTCCATCTGTATTTTGCGAAGTACCCGACTGATGAGGCAGAAGGGGGGAAAGGCATAGAAAAAGAACTTTCCCCAATCCAGCGTGAAGGCATCTACCGCTGCTGCCTCTGGGTCTGGTTCCCAAGCGACATACATAGGTAACTGGTGATTTAGTCTTGATGCAAATAAATCGATATCTGGCGTTCCATATTGCTTGATAACTTTAGCAAATACTTTAGGGTTTAACATCCATTCGATGTTGTCATTGAATTTGCGTGACCTG